>NC_089282.1:19450453-20127120 GCF_963678975.1 Dysidea avara | reverse complement strand
TCTTGTGCCAAAGCTACTAAATATTGCAATGATTAAAGTGTTTGTATATTGTTTAGATCATGGTGGCCATATGTTGTTCTCAAATTTATTACCTGGTAAGTGACTTTATCTCCACTTGTACAGTGAGGACAATCTGTGTATATGCATCACTAGGAAGATTGAGTGATACTAACAATGCTGTCAGTGCTACCACAATGAATTCTATGGTGAGTTAAGTACAGGCAATATACATATGTGAGCAATTCTACAAGATGGTGCCTTTTGCACTATCTTAAAATAAATTTTAGGAGAGTACAAGTGCACCATATGTTTCCTTAATAAGACGGCATGGCCAAGCGCATGCAGCTAGTATGCAAGGAGGTAAACTATTTAAATGAATAATGTTTAGTAGGGTAACAAGTTTAGTGTAACTTGCAAGTGTGCAAGCAATCATCACCAGTATCAAAAGAGGACTTTTCCAATGCTATATAAGGAGGAGGGTGCTTGGCTACACTTTCCCAGTTTGACCAGGTCTTCACCTACAAGGGGGGGAATATCTGAGACTTTTATTCAAACTTTTGTTTACAATTTAAGAGAAGCAGGAATTTGTCAAGGGGAGGCAAACGTTCCCCTCTACACCATCCCAAATGAAACCTTGTTGATACGAAGCAAGGATGGTTGGTCTTGATTGTTTCAAGCACAAAAATGATACCAGTCTGAACTCACTGTTGACACCAGTTGTACCGAATACGATACTTGTGCATAGGATACTTGTGCATAGGATACTTGTGCATAGGATACTTGTACATAGCATACTTGTGCATAGCATACTTGTGCATAGCACACAACTGATTTACTCTGCTGTCTTCAGATTCCTTCTGTCCATCACTTGCTTCTTCTATAGGTAGCCACCTAATGTCACCTGTAGTATTGCTATATACCAGAAGAGTTCCCTTAGTTTTAGTGATATTGTTGTACACTACTGAATCAGATACTATAGAAACCATCGTAAGAATGTATTTACGATGAAATTTAGTAAGCACAACTTAGTCAGTGGCAAGCTATTAATTGATTCAATACTTTAAACCATCACATTTTTATATTGCACATGCACAAAAGGACACCATTTCTACATCATGTTCATGTCCAGGCAGAGAATACCTTTTAAGCTTTTATGTCCAATAACATTATACTATGGCCATGAAATTTTTAGCTCTAACTAAGCATTTAATTGCTTAATAATACAAGTTACAAAATGCAAATATTTTGTTCCAGTATACCACTTGTTGTGCGACTGAGTTTAGTTTGTGTTCACTTGCTACATTTTCCCAAGCCATGGTCACATTTTATAAATACTTATAGCTGCACTATCATCCTCTTCACCAACTGAAACAACTAATTCGACAGCTGTTGCATGTTAAAAGTGAATCTTGTTATGATGATTGTTCTCTATGGACATGTGTCTGTCTAATACAAAGAAAATGTCAGGCTGGACCCAGCATGTGTATTATAAGATATTAATTTTAGGATTACACAAATAATCATATATTACTGATAAAGCAATCAGACAAACTTTAAGAGGGCAGATTCTTGTACTATTACCAATATTGTCTAATACAACATTCATTATGTACTGAAATGCTGCAATGAAGCATTTGAATAAAAAGTATTGTTATGCATAAAATACACTAGTCCCTCCTGGTGAAAAATTGAGTTTGGCCCTCACCCAGAATATTTTAGGTAGATTGTGAGAACTGTAACTCTGGAGTTGCATGAAGGGTGTATTAGGTTACTGTGCACATGCAGGTTGTTGTTTAGGCAATTATACAATTCTTCAGAAGTTCTTCTTACATAAATAAGTCTCTGGTCCTCTCCAATCCGTTGCATTGTAAACAATTAGTATTATAGTATCCTATAAATAACCAAAAGCATAACATTAATTATAAGTAAATTCTGAAAATAAATACCGCAGACTTACATTTATGGGCAAATTTGGTTGCCAGGATTTGTTTCTTAAGAGAATGTAATGTTTTTATTTGTTACTCTTTTTACAGGTAACTACAGACACAGATGTTACTCCTGGACTAATATTTACTAATGGGAGCAATTTACAGTGTATCTGTGCCACGAAACAGTATGAGAAATACAGTATGGAGGTGTGTAATGTATTTTTGTGTGTGTAGTAAAGTATACTGGTGGTTGGCTTTAGGGGAAAGGATTTTCTTACATTTAAAGCCAATACGTTTACTACACATTTTCAGTAGTAGTGGTATAGTAGCATGCAGTAGCAGTAGTACTATAGTACAAATTGTGTAGCTGTATTATGGTACGTATCTGCATGTGTGTATAAAAATTATATTAAAATTACAATTGGTTTCTACATGTGAACTAGATTCAGCATTATAAGCTACACACTATGCATGCAAACACGCACGCACACACTATGCATACTACACATATACACCACACACACTCATACACACAACATGCTACCGTATTATTAAACAACTTTGGTGCTATAAAACAAAACGTTTTTCCTGCCAAAGTATATTTCTAGTCATTGCTATCTACATGCAATGTGTAGTGATGCTTGATGAAGTGCAGCAACTCTCCAAAAATTGTGTTGCCAATCGGATTTTGCCAAAATTTTATACCACCAGAGTGTCCTACTATACAGTACATTCCCAGCTTTTTGCTTAGTGCATGCAAGTCTCAAATCCATGCAGTTTTAAGAGAGTGTACATGATGACGTGTATGTTTCATTTTGTGCTCTATTGGAGATGTATTTGTTGCTAGGAACTCCGATTTGCTGACTATCAAGCAGGACGTAAAGGATGGCAAGGTATAAAGGCTGAGACTAAAATGTGTAATGCTAGGATGATGTATTTAAGGACAATTTTGTTGTATTGACATATAAAAGCTGTGTAACAAGTCTGCATGGTCTGACATGAAAGCTATCAAGTATGTACTATTGCATTTTATTGGCGGCAAGGGAAAGAGGAGCTGAAGTCCCCACTACTACTGACAACTTTACATGTTAGCAAAGCAATTCTTTCTGCCTAAATAATCATTCCTCTTCCACTACTTTTTGTGATAAAGATTTATTTTGTTATGTCTACAGGAATGTTTCAGCAACAGGGAATAAACAGTGGTCTATTTAACCAACAACAACCAGTAACCAGCAATAGTAGTCTATTCAATCCTACTGCTAGGAGTGTCTTTGAAAGTAATACCAGTGAAGGGTCAATCTTCAAACAGCAGCAACAAGGTGGTACAAGCATATTTAATGTTTCTGCTCATGAACAACAAGTTCAGCTACAACAGCAGATTCAGGTGCTTGCAATTTCTCCTTTCGGTGATTCTACTCATTTCCGTTCATCAGTGAAGGTAAATGAAAGCATCCACAAAGTGATCAAGTTACATTTTAAGCTTTCTTGATGGCAGGAACCTACCACATTAACATTACCCTCAAAACCTCAACTACCCACAATGTGGACTACTAGTGGAACTATGGTCAGCCAAACTACTAGTAGTGGCCTGTTCAATCAACAACAACCCATCAGTGGCATTAGTAATCTATTTAACTCTACAGCTAAAACTGTCAGTGGAAATAATGCTAGTGGAGTAGAAAGTAAACCATTCAATCAACATGGTGGTACGAGTCTATTCAATGATGTTGCAGCTCATCAACAACAAGCTCAGTTAGAGCAGCAACTTCAAGTGTTAGCAAGATCTCCGTTTGGTGATTCACCTCTCTTTCGCACATCAGAAGAGGTAGGGTCAAGTCTTTGCATTGAATAATTTGAAACATTTTGATTAACAGGAAACTGGTACATCCTCAAAACCTTTCCAGCCCATTGCAGGTGATAAAGCATATTTTGGAGCATCTTCTCCATACAAAGTAGACCTGCGAGCAGAATCAAGGTCACATTATAAGCCACAACCACTTAGTCCATCACGGCATAAAGACAAGTCAGTGAAGTCATCTAAATCTAATGGGTCACATGACCCAGATGACATTGGTACTGCTGATACATTTAAGCCACGTAAGAACATCAAGAAGGTGACTATTCAGACACCAAACTCTCAAACTGTAAGTGTTACATGCAGCAAAATTTCATATATAGTGGATATGAACTTTGGGGACAGTACCACTCTCATATAAGGTATACATGTTCTTATAGTTCAGAGGTAAAAATCTACAAAGCCAAGAGTGTTTAAGGCTGGATTGCTTATCCGCTAAGCTGTTTCCTTGGCCCCTTACTTTGGATAGTCTCATATAGTTTACAGTATATGTGACCTGATTTGCGAAAAGGGGTCTTCCACACACATTCAATTCTATGAATTCAGAAAATCATAACTACGTGTTCAAGTAATGGATTAATGTAAAAATTTATCCATCTACGTAATAAGCTATGTTGGTGCTCACTACTGACCAAATTGTAAGACAATAGCTTTCTCCAATCTGTAGTTATGAGTCGTCAAACTTGGTAAATTGGATGTGTGTGGAAGACCCAATCTGGTCACATATTATGTTGTTGATGGGTTTTGTATGTTATAATAGGTGTCTGTGTCTTCAGTCAATGACACTACAACTGATTCTGTTGTTGGTACTAAGGCTCCATGTACTCATGACGAAGTTTCAACAACCAACACAAACACACCTCAACATGCTACTGCTATACTGGCAATGACTATGATTACACCTCTTTCTGGCAACAAGTCCCTAACCAACAGTACTCCTCCTTCTGATACAAGCAGTGTAGAGAGTCCCAGACTAGTCGTTGGTGATGTCTATTCCAATAGTGTAATGAAGCCTGTGGCTAGACGGTGAGTTGTTTACACATGTGCATACAGAAGTATAGCCACAGTTATATATGCATAGCTAGTTTTATATTGATGCCATTTGCTTGACTGCAGCCCTACTTCTCCGCTGGACAACACAATGTTAGCTTTCAACGAGCCACTCCCATCATCTGCAGATATGGAGAAGCTAACCAGTATCCTTCCAGCCAGCCACACCCCTCCAGTAGGCCCCAGTGGTGTGCTCACCACCAGATCAGACTACTATACAATACCATCTGTTGATGAGTTGGACACTATGGCAACAACTGGAAGTCTTGTTGAAGTTGAGAACTTTAGTGTTGGTCGTCATGGATATGGAGTTATTGTGTTCCCTGGAAAGACTGATGTCCATGATCTCAATTTGGATGAGCTTGGTAAGAGTGTGAAACACATAACTACATTAGATCCTCAATGATTAGTCATCAGTCATGTACACTGCTTGTATATTGATTAAGTAGTACAATTGGACCACAGCAAAGTAATTTCACTGCTACTTAACAAGTATCTAAATCCTGTAGATCCCTTGCTTGTATTCTCTTTGGGACAATGCAAAAGACGGCAGTTATTTACAAACAACACTGGATAGTAAAAGCCGTACTGAGTTGAGGGAGGATTAATGGGCTTGCTATGAACAAGCAACGAGCTGTGATCTGAATTAGTTAGACTTTAACAGCACAGGGTTCTATGGAATTTAGTAACCCTCAGGCCCTGTAATTATTAATTGCACCTTCACATTGCTCAGGCACCACAGCACAGTACCTTTGGGTACTACTGGATTTCATAGAGCCCTGTGTTTCAATATTAAACATTATGGAGGCTAAGTGTATTAATTGTTATAGTAAAATCTTTCACTCACATAGTTTGGGTTTCTAATAAAGACTCATATAGAAGTTGCTTAATGTTTTATAGTGTACATTGGCCACAAGGAAGTTGCAGTATATCAGAATGACTCATGCAAACCCCCACAGGGGGAAGGGCTCAACAAAAGAGCTATCGTCACATTAGAGAACACATGGCCACTGGACAAAACTAAGAAGGAACCAATCACAGTGAGTCAAATAGGGTTGTTATATGATGGACAACTATGTAACTGTGTAGGACCCTAAGCGATTACTGGAGATGAGATATGCTGAGAAAGTTGAACGCTCCACCACCAAGATTGGTGCTAGGTTTAAGGAATATCATCCAGAAACAGGATCCTGGATATTTGAGGTATATCGTAGTATGCACACTTGTTGCAATCAGCATACCTGTATTGTGTGCATGCATAGTTAACTATTCTTGTATTGCGTATGTGCCCTAACTTACCAGACTACACATGTATACCAACATTTTGTACAGGTGGATCATTTCTCCAAGTACAAACTGCAGGAGAACACATCAGAAAAACTTTATTTCAACAATGACAACCACCAGTAGTAATACATCTTTTGCTGTTGACATGATGGGTGTTAATGTGTAGCTTTTTGATCATAAAACACAGCATAGCACATAAATGCATTCTATAATACTCTCTTTAGATGTTATGTATTCAGTTTTTTAGTCTGTGTTTGAGACCTGCTAGAAGTATGCACTATAATAAGGTGAATGGCCATAATAAAGAGGTGGCTGCTATATAAGAGAGTCACTTTGCTTTTGACAAATTTAGTATAATATTATAGCCTGTATCATGGATGATCAACTAAAAATCTTATAAAGCTCTTACACGCAATCTTACAAAGCTCTCACAAGCAGTTTAGTATGTGAGGTAAAACATCACTTAGAGGCCACCTCTTTAACATGCCCATCTCATTGTAGTGACCATTTAAAGTAGATCCCATCAGAGCTATAAGGGGTAGCTACTTCCTCACCTCTTCAATAAGACCATATTTTTGGTCCTATTATTGAGATTTCATCATACATAATCATTTGAGAGACTGTCTAAACTACTTAATATTTTATTACGCTTCACAGGGGATGTATATGTATAATGGGAAGATATGAATTTTGATGGACCTACATAATATTAGGCTGTACAAATAATTGCATATTTCATATAATTTTGTGTTTAATGTTCAAAATGCATAGTATATTTAACTCTAGTAAATCAAAACTATAAAATCATTTTACTATATATTGATGAGTACTTTCTTACTGTAAACTAACAAATTTATTGACAATGGTACAGTCAGCAAATTTTGTTTTACAAAATATGTGCAAAAAGCAAAATTATGATACTTAGCTTCACTCAATACACGCACACTGTTATTGTGCAACTGGTATGTAAGCTAATAACTATACTCATGCTTGTGTACACACGTGTCTGTTAGCTAACAGCCTAATAAGCATACAGCTACTGCAAAAAATAATTGTTGCAGTTTACAAGGTGGATAATACGATATCTTCTTACAACTTCTACACACCATCTTAGCTGACCATCAAATACTAAACCAAGATATTTCTATCTGTTAGTAGTACATAATGTGATGTTTTCTCAGGAAAAGGGTTGTGAGTTTCTTTGTCCAGTGGTGCTGAACGACATAACACAGGATTCCTTGACATTTGCCAACCAAGAACTGTACAGTATTACTGCAGTTGTGTAATTCTGACACCAGAAAAAATTAGTGTTGTTTCATCTGCATATTGTAACAATACACTGTCGTCAATCACAGAGCATATTAAGAAATAGCAAGGACCCTAAGGCATTGCCTTGAGGAATACCCCTTTCATTAAGTTCCAGGATGAGAACTGATTATTGTATTTTACATGATGATGTCTCGCTGTAAAATAATCTTTAAACCACTAGAAGTCAAGTTTAGAATTTGCCACCAAAGAAGAGACTAAATTCTTCGTTGAAGTAAGAAAGAACTTCCTGATGAAATCAAGCTTTTAATGAACTCACTTGTATCATTTCATTTGTATTATGCTTTACCTGTGTGGGGCCCCTCCTTGTTTCAGTGCCATGCGACTCGGATTCAGCATTTACAAAATCATGCTACACAAATACGACCATATTACAGAATATTGTAATTGTTAATGTTCACTCACCTTTAACTCTGTTTGTGCTGCGTTTCATCAGTACCTATCCACAAGTAGAATTTCACTTAGTCAATTTGGTAATAAGACTAACTAAAACCCTATAGGACTACACCATATTTTTCCAACTTGTTCAGATGTACTTTAACTTTTGCGCAAAGATTTTTTGGTACAAAGCCACTCATTTGTGGAATTCCTTGCCAGCTCACATCAAAGAACTTCATTCTTTTAGAGACTTGCATGAGACTATACGAAAAGCCTTTTAATTTCATGTCATTTATGTAATTCAATGTTGTTTGTGTGTGTGTGTGTGGTGTAATGTTTGTTATTGTCTTGCTTTGTGTTTATATATGCATGTATGTTTAGTTTGTTGTTCATTTGTTGCTTGTGTATCATCCTAACACGTCAAAAAACCATTCCATTTAGTTCTTTGACATATTGTGGAATGTTTGCTGTGCTTTGTTTGAGACATTGAGCTTGTTTACTACTGTTTGTGTGACTGTGCAGCCTTTGTAGGTTGGCCATATCCAATTCATGCAATACAAAATGTTCAAACGCATGTGCAATTGACTGTAGTCAATTTGGTCTCTTATAGGAGCTATACATACCATCCCACAGGACTTGACTTATAACAGGTAGTGTATAAAATTGATGATGGAGAGGAACTGGCTTTAATAAGATATAGAACTATGGGAGCAAAGACTGTTTTTTAAATTTTAGTATGATGCCTCAAAGCTTGCAATTGCTTGAATTATTTTCTTAGAATATTAAATATGAGTGTGATTGAGTTCTCAGTCCAACAATCAGATATGTATACTTTTGGCCAGGCGTCATTCTGCATCCTTCCTTCCCTCCTTCATCCATCGAAGGTGTATGTTGGTGAGCTTAGCTGTTACCAACAATGACAATAGAAATGGCATATAATTCCACACGATGTGTTTTAGTAGTCCTGGATCAACATATTGGGTTGCTTTGTTTAGTTAAAACAGTTGCATATTCAACATCAATGTATTGCTTAATTTTGCATTCAACATAACATTTTTGGTTTATACACCTAATAAACAGTTTTGATAACTTTGTCATTTATAAAAAAACCTCTCAATAGTGGCTTTTCACATTATCTGGCAGTGTACAGATCAAGATTATTGTGCTCTTTCACAGAATGGATGTTCTTTATGTGCTATTGTTAGCAACAATTCAAGCTTGGTTATCCATAGCTACTCAGGTATTCAATGTCTTGCCTGATAATGTGTCCAACACCAATTGCCCATTTCAACCCTGTGCTACACTCAGCCAATACTTACTGGATAATAATGGTACACTACCTGTTGTGTCAAATGTTGAATATCACTTCTTACCTGGAGAACATCACCTCCAAAATACTACCATGACACTAGAGTATTTGAGCAATGTCTCATTTGTTGGGGTTAAAAGTTGTGTGTCTTCACCAGTGATCTTGGTCACTTGTTTCAGCAATCATTATTTCCAGGTTGTTATTGCGTACTCACAAAATGTTACAATTGACAAAATAACATTCAGGCACTGCAAAGTAGTCACTAAGTTAAGATACTTGTTCCTTCATATATGTACTTCCTGTAAACTTGAAAATGTTCACTTTTTTGAAGGTGGAATTGTTACGCATAATGTATATACAGACTTTATTATGAAAAATGCAAATTTTGACAATCGACATCATTTAGCTGATAATGATCATATCTTTTTTGCAATAAAAATGTTTTATGATGATGTACTTTGGCATAGTGAGTACCAAATAAATGCAGTGGAAATAAGTGATAGTTTGATAACTGGCACGGGAGGAATATATATGTCACTAGATCAATTGAATTATAAGGTGAATATTACAATGAGTACTTCATTATTCTGTAATATGACAGATAAAGTTATAGTAGTTACTGCAAAAGTTGCCTCACCAATTCAGATTGAAAATTGCACATTTATATTAAATCAATGTATGTACATTGATCCAATGATTACAATTGAAATGAAAATATTTCATACAACTTTTCTGAATTGCAAATTTTATCACAATGATTATTGGGGTTATCTGATATTAATACGCTCTTTGCCACAAGAAATCACTAGTTGCACCACTGCAAATAATGTTATCTTTCAAGATTGTGAGTTCACAAACAACAAAAGTCCGATCATAAGCATTGGTGGTCCTATCAATAATTCTTCGTGCACGTTAAATCTAGTTATTAGAGGCCCCTGCTTAATTAACAATAATTATGTTGTTACCACATCACGTAGCTCAATTATTTTTGGAAGTATTGTGGCTTTTAAACTCGTTGGTCCAGTGATTGTATCCAAAAATTATGCAAGTGAAATTATATACTGTCAGTATTGTAGCCTTGTATTTACTAAAGATATCACATTTATTTCAAATCAGTGCAGTAGTTTAATTCTTTTGCAGTCAGAAATGCCTTACATAAAAATATTGCAGTATGCAAACATTGTATTCTCAAGAAATGTATATTCAGATAGTCTGATCATCCTCGAACCATTTAACAGTGCTAATCTTTATACATTTTGTGGTCTTCAGTACATAATGTTAGAGAATATATCAACTGCTTTGATAACTGATTACAATATTACTGTTACCAAAAACCGCCATCACAATAATGGAATACAACCAACTACTCCATGTGTCTACCATTTCTCTTCTAATTGTAGATGGATACCTTCATCAGTGTTCTATGGCTATAACACTGCAGAAATAAATCAGCAAATCGTACAAACTGATGAACATCAGTTGAGCCAAGACAATATCATATGTTACTGTTCACATAACATAACCAACTGTAGTGTTGATGTACTAGGACCTGTGTATCCTGGGCAAGTGTTAAAAGTTGACCTTTGTGTACCAAATGGTGATGGAGACTCTATTTTGTATGCAGAGACACATAACAAACTCTTACCAACATCAACATGTAAGATAGCTCACCAAGCTGAACTGCTCCAAACTATCACAAGCTACTCAACTACACTTAACTTCACGATTGTTACTGAAGAGAAGGAAATGTGTGAATTATTTATTACTGCATCACCTTGTTTATATAAGATTTATGAATCATTTTATGTGCAAATATTACCTTGTCCAGTTGGGTTTATGTTACAGAATGGAGTATGTGATTGTGATCCTTATCTTAGTAACATTGACATTGACATATGTCACATTGATGAATCAGCTATCACACGTCCTGCTAACACTTGGATAACTGCTCTTAATTACTCTAATAATACTAAATATTTGATATCACATAATTGTCCAATGGATTACTGTCTACCACACTCATCACATCTCAATTTACGTAATCCTGATTTACAGTGTCAGTTTAACAGGACTGGTATCTTGTGTTCACAGTGTCAACATTCACTTAGTATGGTATTTGGATCATCAAGGTGTATACACTGTACTAATATACATATAATGATCGCTATGTTAGTTATTGTTGCTGGAATTTCTTTGGTAGTCTTACTTTATCTTCTCAACCTCACAGTCACTACTGGAACTATCAATGGCATAATATTTTATGCTAACATTATTAGCATTAATGACTCTATATTTTTGACAAACAACAATGTGTTTAAATCACTGCAAATATTTGTCTCTTTTACTAATTTGGATTTGGGTATTGAGACATGTTTCTATAACGGAATGGATGGATATACTAAGATGTTCTTGCAGTTGTTCTTCCCTTTCTATCTTGTTGTCATTGCTGCTTCAATTATTGTCGCAAGTCGTCATTCATCTAGAATACTACGATGGACATATACTAGATCTCTTCCTGTGCTAGCTACATTGTTTCTGTTATCCTACACTAGTGTTCTCAGGGCTGTATTAACAGTGTTGTTCTCTTACTCTACCATAACTCAACTACCAAGTGGTCATCAACAGTTGGTATGGTCTATTGATGCCAGTGTTCCATTGTTTGGTGTAAAGTTTACCATACTGTTCATCATATGTCTTGTCTTATTCTTACTGCTAATTCCTTTCAACATCATTTTGTTGTTTACAAGATACTTATCACAGTTCAGGATAGTAAATCAGTTTAAACCATTACTGGATGCATTTCAAGGATCATATAAAGACAGATACTATTACTGGGTTGGAGTACAGTTAATCTTAAGAAGTGTATTTTTTAGCTTTTATGCATTTCAAACACAACTTAGGTTAATACTGACAGCCATTTTGCTTATTCTGTTTCTTACTTTATATGGATATTCTCATCCAAACAAAAATGGTTTGGTGTGCATCCAGGAACTTTCACTATTACTAAACCTCACTATAATATATGCAGTATCGTATCAGTGTAGTGGTAGTATCTTCTCTATTGTCACAAATGTCATGATCAGTTTGGCTTTAATTCAGTTTTGTACAGTTGTGTTCTATCATTTCCTCACTTACACATGCCACTGTAACATTGTGAATACATTAAAGAGTGTGAAAGAAAAGTTGATTAAACTTTACGGTAAAGATTTTGATGATCACCAAAATGTCAATGATCTCTGTTTACTCAATATTCCTGAGCCAACACATAATTATAAAGAATATCGTGGTGGACTTGTTAGTGATGACTATCAATACAATAATAAATGTATACTGAAAACATAAACTATTATATACAAAAGGGACAACATTTCAACATCACAATACATAATACAATAAATATATCATTGTTTAACCTTTCATAATGTTGAAACTATACAGCTATAGCATATTAATTTGTGGTTTCAATGTTAGTGTTATGTACAACAAGCTAGTATTATGTGTTTATATATCACATTTAAGTAGGATCATTCATAGCGCATTTAAGTAGGATTATTCATAGTGCATTTAAGTAGGATCATTCATAGCGCATTTAAGTAGGATCATTCATGACGCCACGTAAAGCAGGGCCATAACTGGGGAGGGGGACTGGATATGGCAGCTATTGATGCATGCAGTGGATAACTAGCCCTGAGACTGGGCACTCTAATACATAGAACAAACACTAGCTACATATAGAACCTAAAACATACCAATCTGTTTGCAAAATAAAGGCATGGCTATATCAATCAAGAGTTCTACATTACCAATATAAAATAATTATTTTTCTAAGACAAAATTTTGCAGTATATATGTTAGTACAGAAGTTAGATACTCATCCTTACTAACTCTTGGTTATAATGACTGTAAACCTTTATGAAGCACAAGGGATAGAAAGGACATGCACACGTGGATAGCAATGGAACTATGCTAATTATACAAAGTGCTAATATATACATGTTTAGGGACCAGTCTATTTTGCTTTTTTTTTCTACCTATTTTTCTTTCCAGCAATTCTTTTATTTTTCACCTATTATGCTCCATATTTTGCTCAAGAATTATAAATTTTGCTCAGCACTGATCTTTGTTAATTGAATATTTTCAAGTGCAAAGCTACAGTTTCGCCTTAAAATGACTGTTCTATTAGAGTATCTCGATCAGAAATTACTTCTAACATGTAAAGCAAGAAGCCAGCTAATATTGCGTAACATGTGTGACTGTTTTATTAGGGTATCTCGATTGTCATTTGTTGTTCCTGTAACAATTAGCTATGCATTGTCGATATTTTAGCGTGTCTGACTGTTCTATTAGAGTATCTCGATCTTTTGTGCAATTTTTATGTCCACTTCACAAAAAATGCACCTATTATGCTAGCATTTTGCTCATTGCTTTTACCCAACCATTATGCCAAAAATTTTGCTGGCGAAATCGACGGGTCCCTATACATGTTTTCAGGCATGGATGATTGTATAATTATGGTCATTGCTATAACTAACCACCATCGATCTTTATTACTGTAGGTCTAGAGTCTTCGAATTGATAGTTTGTAATTGCAAAGTTTACACTATTGTACAGAACAAATAATGTAAAAAACCCTGATCCTTGGTGATCCTCTTCATCAGTAATTCTACAGAGCTCATGTGATACGTTTTTCAGTGCTATGTGTGCATGCAGTGGCGGAGGAAGTAGTCGATGTGAGGGGGATGACCAGAGTATAGAATCTTGGGCAGCAGGGGTGCAGCCCCCAGAAACTGTAAACATTTTAGGTTTTACATGTCTCAAAGTTCACCAGAATGCACAATTTGAAGCATATCACCAACTTTATAGCAAAATTATTTAAAACAGACTGTTTGCAGTTTATAAAAAAATGTTGACTACTGGGTTAATAAACATTATATAACAACTTTAAACAGGCTGGCTGTAGGACCACGTGTCCTACACACCTTCAGCACTTGTGTTGCTAAGCCTTAATAAATAAAAATTTAAAAACATACAGCATTTATAAGCAGTTCAAAATAGCCTTTTGGACACCTGGGAACACTTGGTACAGTGATAATACACCAACTCTCTAAAATAAGAGGTCAGTGGTTCAATTCCAGCTGTAAGCAAAAAAAAACAAAAACAATTTTTTTTTCATTTTAGACTACTTTTAGGAACGCGCATTTTTATGAAGTGTTTTGACTGCTCTATTGGGGATTTGAGCGTTCTATTAGAGTATATCGATTTTTCACAGTTTTCAGCCCCACTCCAGGAAGGCACGGCAAGATATCATTCTGAGGGGGCTAAGTCCCCCTCAGCAGACCAAGGGGGGCCTAGTCCTCCCTTTCCACCACCTATGTGTGCATGTATCGTAACTCCCCCTGTGTACAAATACGTAGTATGGTTTAGTCAAATAAAGGTGATATTGATAAAACAAATTATTTAAATTTCTATAGAGGTACAGTATGCATAGAACAATAGTTTTTCTAAGAAATCGACCTAACCTTGGCTTGCATCTATTATGTTTCCTGTATTCAATCTTAGTTTTCAGGGGTACCTTTATGTTTTAGTTACATGTTTATTACTCCCTGTATTCACAGGCTTTAGCCTTCTCACACTGTGAGTACAGGGAGTCATAAACATGTAACTAAAACATTGAAGAATGCAGAAAAAAAATCCCAGACCCAGTAGTGACTTGTGACAGGTCCCTAGTGGGATAGCATTCACAGATAAAATCATTGCTGGCGAAAAGTCGATGTTTAAGTACAGGTTGAATGTAGAGAAAATATCTCAGATCTTGGTTGTTGTGGCTCCTTTGGCACGTGCCTAGACTGCATGCTGCTGGGGATCAAGTCACCACTGGGTCTGGGAATTTTTTCTGCATTCTTCAACATTTTAGTTACATGTTTATGACTCCCTGTATTCACAGGCTTTAGTCTTCTCACAGGTCCTTAGTGGGATAGCATTCACAGATATATAGCTTAGTCCTCATACCCCTATATTTAGTGAAAACTCTTTGGCTCTTTGCCACACAAGTCCTTTCTTCACTTAAACTGAATTGTCTGGACAATGATGACAATAGCCCAGGGGCTAAAAAAGGAACTAGTTGTGGCCAAAAAGCTAGTTGTATATGAGTTACAGCAGTGCAGGTTTTTAAAATACTTCATAATATTTCCTCCACTTACTTACAAGTGGTGTTGGGCAAGTTACTTTTTACAAGTAACTAGTAGTGCTCTGTGATATATCGGTAATACCGTTTATCATGATAAATTATCATAACCGATTATCATACCGTGACAGTGTTTGATAACCGATATATCGAAATACCGGTATATCGATGAATACCGGTATAGGATTGCTTTTAACCCAGCCTTTGGTGTTTAATTATCCAATTTGTTGATGGTTTAGCAGACATGCCCTAAACAAAAACTTGAGGTCTTCACATTACAACACATGCTTACTTGTACTGAACTATATATTTTTTTGTTTTTTGGGATGATACCGCTTCATACTAAGCCTAAGAAATGATGCAATAATTACAAAAACAAGCTAACTATATACCGATATACCGCAATATTTTCCTGTTACTAATACCGTGTATTCAATTTTCAATACCGCCGAGCTCTAGTAACTAGTTACATATCACTTGCAACTGAACTATTAAGTTACAGTTACATAATATTATTACCCATAAAATAAAGTAACTGTAATAATATTATATATTATATTACTTTGTGTCCACAGCCTTAAGCTGTTACGTGTGAAACTACCACCTTATCACGTGACATGATTACATTGTTGGGCAATGTGCAAATCTTGGTTATAAGTAAGAAGCTGGTGAATAAGCTTCATTCAGTAGGCTTCATTGCTTCGTTGTGGCTAGGTGTTACTTAGTGGATTACTAACGAGATTAGTAACTTTGTTACTTGTAGTAATATTATTACATAATATTAGATTCGTTACAGTAACTATATTACTTAGGTAATGCGTTACATTTGTAAGTAAAGTAACTTGAGCTGTTTTTATAGCGTACTTCATTATAATTACTTAGTTACCATAAAAGTAATAATATTACTTAACGCGTTACATAAGTAACGCATTACTCCCAACACTGCTTACAAGGTCTGTTTTCTTACACTATTGATGTCACAGGCCATGTCAGGTGAAACCCTCACAGACTCTATATGACAAATTAGGGCAAAAGGTCTATGAAGTATGGTGGAACTGTGATTGGATGGTAAGTTTGATACTTTGCTAAGGATACATTTACAATAGATGGTAATGATGATACAAATTTAGAATGGATTCTTTCAAGTATACAAACAAATACACTGGGCACTAGAAGGAGACCAGACTATATCACAATAATCAAAAATTGGTAAAACAAATGCTTGGTATAATAATTTAAGCACCTTAGGAGAAACAGGCTTCAATCGATTAATTAAGTGCATAAAGTTATCTTCTAACACTTTTTTAGAAAGTAATTCACATGAGTATCCCAAGTAAGGTGCTGATCAAAGTAAACTCCCAAATATTTTGTAGTACAAACCTGTTTCAAAGCAGCACCATCCAAAACTAAGTTCAGACACTTTGCACTTATCCTCTGATGAAACCCAAACAGCATACACAATGATTTAACAATATTGAGCTTTAATTCGTTAAGCACTAGCCAAATGGAAACATTCCAAATATCACTTTGAAGGGTCTGCTCCACTGTTAAAAGGTTACTGTGACTAAAATGTAGTTCAGTGTCATCAGCAAACATATTGATAGCAGATAGCAATATAACATGAGGTAAGTCATTAACATAGATTGAAAATAACAAAAGTCCCAGGATAGAGCCCTGAGGCACTCCAACTTTGATATAGCCCCTTGATGACAACGAGCCATGAAAGGTTACTTGCTGAGTTTTATTACGCAAAAAAAGTTGCTAACCAGGAAAGAGCATTATCACAGCAAGGTAATTTTTGTAATAAAATGCCCTGATTAATGCAGTCAAAATTTTTAGCTAAGTCTAAAATACAGTACCAACATACGTACTTACCACTATATATCGATAAAGAATCTGTAGTATGTAAAAGAACATCCTAGGTGGAGTATCCATGATGAAAACCTGACTGTTTTTCAGAAAACAAATTGTACTTACAAAAATGAGCAACAATCTGATCAGACACAACTCATTCCAGAATCTTGGAAAAGACAGGTAACACTGATATTGGATGAAAGTTTGATAAGGAAGTGCTGTTCTGAGATTTCAAGACTGGAGTGGCAATAGCAGCTTTTCAACAATCAGGAAAACTAAAGGATAAAATCTCTTGTTAATAAGCTTTGTAAGAAGTAAAGCCATGCAATGAGGAGAGGTTCAAATAAACTTTGTAGAAATACCATCAACTCCCACTGCCTTTTTAGTATCTACGTAGCTTTGAAATATACTCAACCACATCTTGAACATCCATTTTAGACAATGACATTGATGGCATGTCATCATGCTGCTCAACATGATAAAGGAGATGTACTCAACAATGGCAAACTACTCACAGTCTTCTCAGCAATGGAAAGAAAATGATGATTAATATCTTCATAAGTCACACTCAAATCAGGTTGATGTTGGACCTTCTTATGAGAAAACAAATAACAGTGGGAGCAAACACACACACACACACACACACACACCTTTACTAGCTGAAGGAAAGCGCATTACCAAGTTTGGATGGACATAAGGTTATGATTTAAAAAGGAAAAATAATGTATTGCAAACATATGGGAATGCAAATTTAAGGCAACATGGTGCAGCAGTGGAAAAACTGCTGCTGTTGAATAGCATCAAAAGTTGTCAGCCATCTATTAATATATGATTTAGCATCAGAAAATCAGGAAAATATTGGTGTTGTCATCTGGCAATTTCAGTATTTTATAATATTGCATTCCTAATACAAATGTACTAGAAATGCAATATTATAAATACTAAAATTGCCAGGTGATAACACCAATATTTTCCTGCTTTTCTGATGCTAAATCATATATTAATAGATGGCTGACAACTTTTGATGCTATTCAACAGCAGCAGTCTTTTCACTGCTGCACCATGTTGGGTTAAATTTGCATTCCCATATGTCTGCAATACATTATTTTCCTTTCTTTATCATTACATCATGCATATCCCTTCTTCTACAGACAAAGTTGGTAATGATTATCTAGAAAAAGAGTATTATTTGGAGTAACAACACATGGCAGCAAGTAACATGCGGTCAGTCCATTGCCTACTCAAGAGTGTTACTCATACCTCTCCCACCACTTCACTAGCTAGGTAATATAACTGTAGAGGTGTAAGCACATAGCCATGAGCACACAATTTGTTTTAGCGGCCTATCGACTGCAGATTACCTCATATGGCAAATGTTCAATCGCATAGTATTAAAAATCACATACCCTTGTACATGTGTGTGAATATACTGAATATGAAAACAGTATGCAGGGAATTTTGACAACCAGACAACTTCTTGTCAATATGTATTAGTGTCCATACCACTACTGCTGGAGATAGAGCAGCCTGTATGTGTGCGTAACTACTGCACTGTACACATACAGGTCACACAGCTCAGCACAGCTCACTACACTATAGTTACTGTTATGCTGTACATGTGTTCGCTGCCGTGTGTTATTCTCTACAAATGCAGATGGTACTGTCAGACATCCAGTCCACAGACCACATAATTTAAATTGCTGGTCCACCAATATGACCAGATTACCACCACCACTGGCCAAAACACGTAACCCCCTTAAAGGGACATGAATGCTACCAGAAGTCAGCACACCGCAAAAGCCGGCAAATGCTATCCCTCTCACTGGGATACCGACATGTCACCTGCTTGATGGGCACATATTTGGAGTACAAACATACTGCCTGCTTTACTGGCACATGTTGGCTACAACAAGGCCAAAATAGGTGTATCTGCATTCTGGCACACTGTTGTCATTGCAGGCTTGTGTCTCTTTCTGTGCCATTCACAAACAGAGCAATACTAGCTCTGGCTACTATGCAGCACCTCCATTCCTGATAGAGGGTATGGGGTCTCACCTAGGATGGCTGCTGCATATCAGGCATACACAAGTTGTACCCAGAGTCATGCTTGAGTACGAAGAACTTGGTGGAGTGAAAACAATTCCCAACACTACGTTCTTCCTTATACTTAAGTATCTGTTGTCTCAAATTAAAGCCCATTTTTCACATTGACCTTGAGTATAGTTGGAGATTTATCCCAAAAGGCAGTCAAGACCCTGTACAGATACCAAACCACCCCCACAATCATTAGCTTGTGGGAGGAGAAGAGTACTCAGAGCAACAGAGACTGATAATCTAACAAGTGAGTGACCAACATTAACCAATTCATTATTATGCAAGTATAAGAAAAATAGGAATTTTATACTAGAGTAGGGATCAATAAAAAGTACTGAAGCAATCAGTATACTATGACAGCCAATTACCAAGAATTAAAACTCTATCATTAACTCTTGCAATTTCTGTAACACAAAAAAGAAGTGAATATCCCTACTATGCTGTGGAGTTCAATAATTGAAATGCACAGTAGGGATATTCAATTCTTTTTGTGTTAAAGTAATTTGCTGTCATAATATACTAACTCAAGCTTATTTCAGTACTTTTTATTGGTACGCTATAATAATAATATATTATTCTAGTTGATCCCTACTCTAGTTTAAAAATTCTAAGTTTTTCTTATACTTGTTTCTGTTCTTTTTATAAAACTGATGAATGATATTGCTACACATGTGTAGAATATGTAAATGAACCTATCAACTTTGCCCACCTGCATTGCTTGTTCATTTTTCTAGGGTTGTTTACAAATAACAATTTGTGTTAATGTTTTGAGCAGGAATTGTTTGCTAGTCAATCTTGAAACATGAGCAAAATAGCTGTTAAAAATTGAAGTATTAAATACTTCCATTTACGGTTAAACTCTTAGCTGTGTGTGTGCATGTGCATCCACCATCCTTCTTGTTCTTAACATTTAATATTATAGTAGTGACATGCATCCTCTAACCCAAGCTATAGGCATTCGAATAAGCAAAATTAAGTAGTTGTAGTTTATCTGTCGATCTTGCTTTTCCATATACAAGCTGTAAGTTGACAGGTCCACCTACATGTATAGTCTAAATTTAGTGCCGCTGTGGTAAAAATACTGTAGTTACCACCAGTTTCCTAAATACTTGCAATAAAATGAAAGAAACTTGTCCAGTCCATGGTCTATCCACTAGTCCAGTCCATGGCTTGTCCACTGGTCCAGTCCATGTGGTCTGTCTGCTGGTCCAGTCCATGATCCAGTCCAGTGATTGTATACACCCAATGCAACACTGAAGTGAAACCAATAATTCTCACTACCTAGGTGTTTCTGTCATTCCGAAATGTGTTTATATCTAGTTAATGTTTGATAATTAACTTCAAATCATCCCCCATAATCAAAGCCTTGGAGCATCAATGCCTTGCATGTATAGTTAGTTTTGTAGTAGTTGCTCTGCCTAGATACATAACACAAAACCCATAGTTTAGAACACACTGTGCATTGTTTTAGAAATGGAGCACTAAACTAATTATACAGTACTAAAAACAGAACTGTAATCTTAAAGGTTGTAGTTCTAGAACTAGAACTGGAAGTGTAATTCTAAAAATTATGGTTCCAGAACTAGAACTTGAACTATAATTCTAAAGGTTACGGTTCCAGAACTAGAACTTGAACTATAATTCTAAAGGTTATGGTTCCAGAACTGGGACTGGAACTGTAATTCTAACAGTTATAGTTCTAGACTGGAACTGGAACTGTAATTCCAAAGGTTTATGATTCTAGAACTGGAACTGAAATAACAAGCTGGTACTGGAACAACACTAAAGTGTACAGGAAATAAATAAGGGGCCTAGATGCAGTGGTACCAAGAAGCTTTAAAGCAGTTGGAGCCTTGGCAAGGCAAACACATGAACGAAAGAAACAAAACATTAATTGTCAGTGAAATTAACTAGTTTAACAGATGTGGCAGATCCCACAGTTCTGAGGAGTGAGCACTGAAAATAATTCTGTATGAGCGGATATTTCAATTCTGGCAGCTTGATCAAACAATGGCTTAATAGCTCTGGATGGTAACTTGCATGCACGAGATACATTGGTCAGTGTTGTAGGTGTAAGCAACCAATCTCAATTGTAATAAGCTGGGCATACAGGTTACAGGCCGGTACATCAGTGTTCATAGAGTGAAATGATACCTTAGTAAAAAGAGCTTATGCAGCAAAGCAGTGCCAACTAATCAACATGTCCCTGTTATACTTGGCTAAGAATGAGTTCTTATCCACCCGTTGTCTGGAACAGTCAGTTGAACTCAAACACACAAGAAACAAATGAACCGGCCAGCACAGAAAGTCAAGCAGTATGTACTAAATAAATTGTTAGTAGGAAGCCACTAATGCACTATTGCAAATAAATGAACACCTTTCATTGTCAGCAAAAAGAACTGGAGACAAAGGAAAGTCTGTGATGCGTGTATTGTACATACTGCGGTTGGCGAAAAGGCACATCTTGGGATAAAACGATGTTGAACAGTGAAAATATCAAGCCCGTAGCTATATCCATTGTTGAGTTATGTTTGGCTGAAGGCATCAGTTAGTCAGAATAAATTCTGTTAAATAGAAAATTTTAAAATTCCATAGAAATTTTTTGGAAGGGTTTAGGGTTGGTTTGAAGACATTTTTGGGCTTGGCTGTGCCTAAACAATACCGCCAAGTTGTCATGAAGGGAAATCGAGGCTGGTTTTAGGGTGATATTTTGGCTGAAAAACTCCAGTTCTGCATGATCCCTACTATACAGTACTGTATGATATGCAGTTCTTATTTTTAATTTTTGTCCCTTCAGCTTACTATTTTGTTAAATTACTTCCAGATCTAAATTATTTCTCTAAAATTGCTTCCAGATTCAATCTTGGCACACCTTTATGTTTCAAAATTTTCCTTGGGAGAGCATGCCCCAGACCGCAACTAGTTAGTCAGAAAATTTCCCTTTACTGGCACTTTGTCACACAAGCTCTCTCTTTACTTTAAATGTTTGGCAACATACAGCACAAAAAATACTTACATCAAACACTGTGCCCTACCCCAGCATACATTTGATTACAGCAATTACACAAAGAATGGGATTCATATTAGAGACTCATAGGAGGTGGAAGGGTTCTACAGTTGGGGGTGTCCAAAATTTATGGTGGTAGTATACCAAGCATGTGAAGCATGCTAATTCTAGGGGGGGTCTGGGGGCATGCCTCCCCCTTCCCCCCACCAGAAAAATTTTGAAAAGTTGGTGTCAGGAGATTGAATTTGGGGGCATTTTCGGTGGTTTTTCTGGAAGTTCACGTGACGACTATTGCACAATACAGCTTTGAATCCAGTAAAATAGTTGGGGGTGCTGGAGTACTCCCAGCACCCCCTCTTCCGCCGCCTATGGGACTAATTATTCACTGCCTATATATAAACAATTAATTCATGTCATGAATTAATGCTGTAATCATCTTTACTGGCCAATGTACTGCACAAGCAGATGGATGCAAACTTTTCAACATGGAATCAGATGCAAGATTTTCAATGTCATATAGTTGAATAACTATTTGCTGCTTAATTGTTATACATAACAATATGGGGCTTATTTGAATCAATTGGTGTTTTTGCAGATGCATTAAAAAGAAATGCACAGTGCAGTTCATAGTCTTGAAACAAGATGTTTGTGAAGGAAGTGTTTTTGGTACATTTATAACTTCTTCTATAACTACTGTAACAACAACTGTACTTGAAATTCATGCTGCCACCACATGTACAGATTCAAAAATGTTACTATATACAAACAAGCCAATATACTTACCTTGCATGGCTGTAGCAGGCATTACAACTCTTCACTCTTTGATGTACCTTAACCATTGCCATGCAGTTTTAAAGGTTGCTCAAATAATTGAAACCCATTCATGACTAAATAATTATTCTGATGGACTATACATGGGTCTTCCTCATAGGCGGCGGAAAGGGGGGGGCTAGGGGGCTAAAGCCCCCCCTCAGAATGATATCACACCGAAATTATCTTTCTTGGAGTGGGGCTGAAAACCGTGATAAAGATCGAGATACTCTAATAGAGCAGTCACTCTAATAAAGTAGTCAGTGTGTAGCGAGCTATGAAAGGATTTTTATGTAGTTTATCAGCTAGAAATGGTAGCTGGTGAGGTGGAAAGCTCTTGTCAGTTGGTTGCGACCTTTTTTTTTTTTTTTTTTGGTCTCACCTTACCAAACTATAGAAATAAGTCTGGGTCAGCCCAGCCCCCCCTCATATCAACTACTTCCTCCGCCGCTGGTCTTCCTACAGTCTTGCACAATACATTACTATTTAAGTATGTAATACGTAATAATGTCTTGAGTCTCATAAATGCATATTTTGGTGCATATATACTGCATAGTGAAACATAACACGGATGAAAAACAACTAGTACAGCTATAGCCAGATGGAATTGAAAATTGCTTAATAAAATAAATAAGAAAATGAAATTTGTCAACTACTTTGCAATTAAATTTGTTTGTGCTTGGGTTAGAACAACATCCTTCATGCACATGATAAACAGCTAACTATACGTTCTCCAGTTGAAGCCTATTAGAGATGAGTATCTTCACACAAGGAAACCATAGGAAAGTTTTTCTTAGTTTATATGCACCTATACGGTATCATATCTCCATCAGAGGGTTAAGATCAGACATGATATCAAGATACTCTAATAAAGCAGTCACTTTAATATGGATATCCATCACTTTAATATAGATATCCATCACTTTAGTATGGGTATCCATAAATTTGAATAGAACAACCATAAGTACATATGTATATGTGACCACATTTGCAAAAAGGTACCTTTTCCACACATTTTATATGTGAGTAAACAAAATGTTATAACAGTTGACTCCTTACACTGACTAAGCTGCTTTTTGTAACCCAAATACTGTAGCTTTATTCATGGAAGTTTTTAGACAGTTATATGCAATGATAAAAAGTTACAAAATCTCAAATTTCAAAAAATTGATTAAAATTTGTGTGTAAAAACCTTTTCGTAAATCCAGTCACATATTGTACGTAGCTATGACCAAACCTAAATAGCCAATTTCGTGGTTTTTTGGGGGTTACCAGCAATAATTTTATCCTTGAAAGATTTAGTGCTCCACGATAGTTTAATACATTTTGGGAATGTGGCAAATCTGCAAAAAAAAAAAAAAATTTTTTTAGCAATATTGCTCAACCTTGAAAAATTTGCCTCTCGAAATATTAATGCTATACAGTATTGTATTTATGAGGAATAAAGCGTAATATATTATAGTGAAACAAGAGACATGAAGGTACATATGGCAACATACATATAATGATTGTGTAGGAAATACATACGTGTTTTGGTATTGTATTAACTTACCTACTTTTTCCATGTTCTTATGTAAAAATTCTTAGGCTATACTTTGCTATGGAGTTCTTTAGTAACTATTATGCCAATTTAATCAAAACGCTTTATTGGTCCTGTTAATACACAGGTTCAATGACATCTTTTTTGCTTGTGTAACACTTACATGTCTTTGTACAAAGTAATGTTTATATTAATGAGATAGATTTTTCTTTCTAGAATATGGCTGCATAGCTAGACCATTCATACTGATATTGCACAGGCACAGTGACTTCATTGGCTAATCTTCACACTTGGCTGGAGATGGCTTTGTGTACTTACATTTGTGTAGTACATAATAGTGTTTGGCACAATACATATTGTGGTGTAAACAACCAGCTCCATATCAGGTCATACAACATATTAAATATTTTGATCTACTTACCTGGTACACAGGTTGTTTCTGTTCCACTCCAGGTCTGATTACCAAGACAAGTTCTAGTGTCACTACCAATTAGTTCAAAGCCATCATCACATCTGATGGTACAAACATCTCCCACAACAAACCCTGATCACGTACAAGCAATTGTTCCATTTTCAGGTTCTTTAAGTGGTGGACACATCAAGTCCTGACCTGATGTATAAAACAACACACAGTTATAGCTTTACCAACTTGAAAACTTTAGTGGAAGAGGAAACTTAGTTAATCAGCTCAATGGTTCTATATGGGCTAAACAAAATCCTATAGCTAGGTGGCTCCTGAATACAGCAATGGTAGTGAAGCTTGTTTCAGGTTATTTTCAACTTGTTTGTAGTCACATTGAGTAAATTTTTTTCATGATAAGTTCTGACTTGGCATACAAAATAACAACACTTAATTATTATGGCTGAGAGATTATATCGATTCTGGGATTTATTGGAATTGTTTCTGAGCATTGTGATGTTGAGATGTGTGTATTATAAAATTGTGATGTTGGACATCACATACAAAGTGTATTAAGTATGTGAATTCAAAATGTGTTGTGGAAGAACTCAATATGGAAAACAAACCTACACTTATGAGACAGTTCATTGTATGAATAAAGTTTACTAGTTAAAAAGATAGCCTGTTGGAAACCATTAAATTTATAAGGATACTGTATTATTCGTTATACTGTTTGACTGTAATTGTGTTGAACAGTTTCACCTTGTTTTGTTAAAATAAACAATTGCATGTAAAGTCATAATAACATCATGATAGTTGCATCATTTGATTCCAGTTGCCCTGGTGTCGGGCCACTCACACTAAAGAAAGAGTCCTAGTAAAATGTGAAGAAACACCGGTCATCACTATATTGCATGAAAAAGAAGCCCTCAAGCATACAGAGGTTGCTACATGCTCCTCTCTCACTCAAACCTGTTTTCTGAAAGTCATCACCCTGTACCTAAGTGACATGCTTAATGTATCATCACCATGTAATCACCACAAGTCAAGAATCAGATAGAAGCAACAATGGTGGGCAGTAGGTGAGTATAGCTACCTAGAGGATAAGACTCAACTAAATGTGCCACTGCAACAGCAAACGACCTGATGATTGAAATTCAAGACAAGATATGCCAAGTCACTGAGACAACAGACTACAAGAAATAACAGTGCATGGCTGAAAACTGCTACTCCCTGGAATCATGAAAAAAAGGTGTTCAGTAATTTAAACTAATCAGAAAATGGCCTGAAAATAAAATTAATTAGCTAACCAGAAACAATAAATTATGGAAGGACTCTGATTTCAACACCCTTACCCACTCGAAATATATAAAATAGCATTGAATTTATGAATTATATACTGGCAGGATGAAATGATTGCAGAATACTAATGAAGGAGGTCATGCACATTACCAAACCATTGCAGAAGCTTGTATACAACTGCATGGATGATCAATGAATGAATCTTGAACCTGATGACATAATCATGCTTTCCATATCAATATGCAAATCAAATACTTTGATTCCTATAGGATAGACAGAAAAATATACTATCGACTAGAGAAATACATACACTGCACCTTTGTGCACGACTCATGTGGAAATTGTGCACTGACAAAGCTCATACTTCTGATTTCTGGTCCACTGACATGTACAACTATTATAGATAGTTTGAAATCTACGTATTCTAACAAAATGCATGTCCATGGGGAGTTAGTTTCAAGAGTTGAGGAATTTTACATTATACTATGGCACTATGAATGGCTTTTTTTCTGATGCCATAATTAGCTTACTCTTGCATGTTAGTGACAAAGTACTCATTTTACCTCCAGAAAGTTGATCTTTGTACATACTAAGCATTTCTTAAAAGCTACAGATTTGAAACTAATGTTTGTAAGAAACAAAACTCTTCTGCAAAATGTGTGCATATAAACAACAAAAAATAGGAATGATTTCTTACTATTGCATACACTTACACAAGGTAGCTAGCCTTTACCAAGCTCAGCAGAGTGTAGTCTTGTGTGCCAGATGGTTTGTGTGGGGGCGGCAAATAAGTCTAGCAAGCAATACTAAGCAAAGTGGTAGAATCCTATACAAGTCTGCCATTGAAGTGGACTCTTTGCAAGCTGCTTGTTGCTGTATATATAGCGGTGTATGCTTCAATGGCGGATCCAGGATGGGGCATTTGGGGCAAATCCCCCCCCCCCCCCCTTCAAGAAATTGCATACAAGATCGAGATACTCTAATAGAGCAGTCAGTTACTCTAATAAAGCAGTCACAATGTTCATGAGGCAGTGTAGCTTACCTATGAAGCTATAAATAGGATTTTATTTTACATAACAGACGTGATATATTTGGTAAAGGATCACTAGCTATTATTGTTGTGACCTTTTTTTTTTTTTTTTTTTTTTTGTCTTCAACTGTTTTTCAGCAAGGTGCCCCCCCCCCCTCTTTCCAAACTCTGGATCCGCCCCTGTGCTTTACTTGACTTTGCATTCCTTTGTGCTATTGCTTGAATATGATCTTCATGCATGCATGCACTCATATTCATGGAACACTCCATGGTGAATGTACAGCTACTCTGGTATATCATGTGTGCACATAGTGCATGCATCTACTGGCTGAGACTTCTATGACTTTCACACCCCAATCATTGACTATCTGGACAATCAGTCTGCTTGACCTCACTTTTACCTCAACCATCTCTCAATGAATAGTTGAACTGGACAACCTTAACCAATTTTATTTGCTCACCTCCTTATCGCAGCAGTGGTGGATCCAGGGGGCACATAGGGCACGTGCGACCCCCCCTCCCCCTTTTCTTTAAAAAAAATTGCATACAAGATCGAGATACTCTAATAGAGCACTCAGTCACTCTAATAAAGCAGTCACAGTGTTCATATAGCAGTGTAGCTTAACTATGAAGCTATGAATAAGGAACTGAATAAGGAATGTACATTTGGTAAAGGACAGCCATTATCGCTGAGATTTTTTTTTTTTAACTCTTCAACTTTTTCAGCAAAGTCCCCCCCCCCCCCCCCATTTCCAAACTCTGGGATGCCCCCTGTACAGACTACTGATAACTAATTGTATAATTATCTGTGTTTTTATACTCATCCCGTGAGTTTTACACAGTAGTGATACATATATCTAGTAGAACAAATAATGCAATGAAACCAATTGCTGTTTATACTTTGATAAGTGCTGTGCAAAGCAACCACATGGCATGCAGCTATGCAGATTTATTTAATTTTGCTAACAGCTCACATTGGTTGCATGCCAAGGACCATAATCAATCAATCAATCAATCAATCAATCATCATCATTATTATTATTATTATTGTTAATTAGCAAAGCCCACTAGGGGCAACACGCTAATGAGCATTACAATCACATATTATATTACTTACAGCGTTCTTAAATGTTTCAAGATCTATTGTGTCGATGTTAGGAATTTGAAGCCATTGAATAATTGTTCGAGGGAGGAAGGAGTATTTGTACACATCAACTCTTGTTTGCAATTGAGTTAGCTTGAGAGGATGTTGAGCACAGGTGGAGGACACTGGAGTTGGTGACGGTAAGCAATGATCAGGTATTGCTAGTAAGTTCCTGACAATCTTGAATAGGAAGGTGAGTCTAGCAATTGTTCTTCTGTTTTGAAGTGTAGGCCATTCAAGACTGGTTAACATGTCTGTGACAGGGGCGGATCCAGGAGCTGGCAAGGGGAGGGGCACAAACAGGCTAAGTTGGTAGGTGGTTGGGGAGGACAGATCTCGGGACAGATTCTCTTGTTAGTTGCTGCATTTTTGAGCAGCAAATATTCACCTCTTAGTAGTGTCTCACTGTTGATTTTTGCCATTTTGGTCGTTGTGAAGTCTTAAAAGCTCCTTAAAATGCTTTGAATGTCTTAAATAACAGCAACACTATAATTATTTTTAGAGGCGCTTAGTACGCACGAAGGTGCTGGTTGACAATTCCACAGTTAGTTTGACTTTGGTTCGCTTTGGTTTCAGGTGAATTTGTATAATACTAGTAAAATATGCATATTTTCATGAGTTCATAAACTGATCTTGACCTTAGTATTCCTGGAACTATGGCTGGCTCCTCCACAAGGTCGGGGGGGGGGCATTTGCCCCAAATGCCCCATCCTGGATCCGCCATTGTGTGATGCTATCATGGTTTTGGTTAGATCTGTGCCAGGGTTTGTTCAAAACGAAACGAGCAGCGCGGTGTTGGGGTCCCAGATGGTTGAGCAGTATTCTAATGATGGTAAGAGCAATAGTTTGTAGATGTGTTCTTTAATTTCTGATGGTGCATTGTGAAGATTTCTTTTTAAGAATCCAAGGAGTCGATTTGCCTTGTTACAGATGTAATTGATGTGAGGATCCCATGATAATTTGTGGTGGAGACGGATTCCAAGGTAATTGTGTTCTAATACTGTAGCCAGTGGAATGTCGGACATTTTGTATGTGAAAGTACTCTTGTTATGGTGTGTTGTTATCTGTAAAATTTTACATTTGGAGGTGTTGAATTCCATCATCCAGTCAGTTGCCCATCTTGTCAGTGAGTTTAAATCATCTTGAAGTATTTTATGGTCTTGTGGTGTTTTAATGGTTTTGTAAATAAGGATATCATCTGCAAAAAGACGGATCTCACTTTGGATGTTGGCAATGATGTCATTGATATAAATCAAGAATAGAACTGGTCCAAGAACAGACCCTTGGGGAACACCAGATGTTACATCACAAGTGGATGATTTAGAACCTTCTACTATAACTTGCTGTGTGCGACCATGAAGAAAGGATTCAAGCCAGTGTAATATATTCCCTCTTATTCCATAGTGCCTTAGTTTGTAGAGGAGTCTTGAGTGAGATACTTTATCAAAAGCTTTAGAAAAATCTAGTATTGCAGCATCAACTTGTAAATTTGTGTCTATTTGTTTGGCAATGTCGTTGATGGTGATAAATAATTGTGACTCACAAGAGTGCTTAGACCTAAATCCGAACTGTCTGTCAGAAAGAATATTTTGATCTTCCAGTTGCTTCATTATTTGACTTACTATAATGTGTTCCATTGATTTGCATATTACTGATGTTAATGAGATGGGGCGATAGTTTTTTGGGTCAGATTTTTGGCCTTTCAGTTTCTTGAATATTGGACTGACATAGGCATGTTTCCATTGGGATGGTACAGTTCCAGTTTTTAGCGATTGTTTAAATATGTTAGTAAGCATAGGAGAAATTTCAGCTGCTGTTGTCTTTAGTACAAGTGGATGTATGGAGTCTGGACCAGGAGATTTTGATGGATCACAGTTGGTTAGAATGTTGTAAACTCCTTGTTCAGTGATTTCAAATGCTGGTAGAGATGGATGTAATGAAGTACCTTTGTCAGGAATGGTACTGCTGTCGTCATCAGTTGTGAATACAGATTTGAAATGATAATTTAAAACAGTTGCCTTTTCAAATGGGTGTATTAAAGCATTGCCATTTTCGGGATGTATCAATGTACCAATGCCATTGTTATCTTGCTTACGGGTTTTCAGGTAGTGCCAAAGAGATTTTCTGTTGTGTGATGATGATACAAGATTTGTCACATATGTTTTGTGCTGGTGTTTAAGTTTAAAGTTTACCTCTTTCTGCAGCAATTTGTATTCGGACCGGCAGTGTCACGATGATAGCGCCTGCCGGGCTCGATTATTCATCAGCAGCAGCCTCGCGCGTACAACCGGGCTCTTGCCTAGCGCATGCATCCACACACACACACAAGAATCTGTGATCCCAGGCGCGTGTGCATAATAAAAGCTATATGCTTGACATTTGTGCATGTATAAACCAAAGCCAACATGTGGGCTGGCTGCCGAGCGTATGCGCACGCTACATAGCTTTATTTACAATCACAATTTCATCTAGCTAGTAAGCATGCAGTGTGTTAATAGGATCGTATGCATTATTAGCTACAGTGCAGTATACGTAATAGAGTACCATGACATAGATCGCGAGTCACGTGACTCCGTATAGCTACATATATACATGTGCGCAAATGCAAAACTCACTAAATCACACACATGCAAGCTAGCTATATAGCTATGCGTCGTTTGTTAGCAATACTGATCATAATGGGGAGCCTCGTGGCCGTCAGTAGTCAAGAAAACAATGATGATCAGCAAGGAAGCACCGAAGATCTCATGATGCAAGAAATTGAAGAGATAAATCAAGCAATGTCATCCGAGATGTCATCGTCTGGAGAAGCGTCAGTACATGAATTCTACAGCAAATGCGTACTTTTCCCGGTTATAAACACGTTTACTTTAAAAGATCCTGCCAATAAGACTTGCACAGTAGACATTCCGATGTTTTCCTGCTATGGATATTGTGACACTTCAGCTGAACACTCTGACAATCTTGAATTTAAGATGGAAACATACACACTGAAAATAGATGCAAACTGTAAGTGCTGTAAACCAGTGAAACTGTTCAGTGTATACCCAAGGAGTCCAGTGATTTGTGAAGAAGGACATCTGTGGACCGGCAAACGTATCACATTTGATATGCCCTTAGAGTGTAGGTGTCAGTCCTGCAAACCCCAACCTGGGTTGCAGCAGAGATCAACTGGCTATCATGTCACACAACCTGTATAATGTATAAGGCTTCTGTTACTGCATGCAACTGTGACATCGTTGATTAACTAACATGCTAAGTAGCTATAGTAAAGACCTTTAATGTATGTCCCCAATTATATACACTGCCATCATGCATCAGTTACGTATACGTTTTAAACATTTATTAAGAATTTTACATTTGAGTAAGGTCCATAGAAATAATTAAAAGCAGTGAAACAAGGGAGGTTGGCATCTACATCTGCAGCTATACCACTACTATTGCACATTATTTTAGTTCCCACTTCAGTTATATACACTTCATGTAGTTTGTGATATAGGAATTAAATGACTGTATATAGCCATAGATTATAAGTACCTCTGCAATCAATTCAGTCACTATGAAAATTGCAACCCCGACTATGATTTACTGGAAAGCGATGTGGCTATTCTGCTTCATTTTCATCTGGTATGTTCTACTTGTTTAACTGTGTTTCAATGTATAAGAAATACCACTGCAATCAATCTATTGTCACTACATACGGTTCTACTGAAGCCATCTTACTGTGAACATATGCGTGGTAGCTATAGTGAAGAAAGAAATGGGGCACAAGGGAGGACAAAGTTAACTGTAGTACAGTCTTATCCACTGTGGAGTTATGCTTGGTTGGAATCAGTCAGGCTAGCAGGCAGACAGTCAGTCACTTATTTCTCTCAGTCTCTCTATATGAATTCAATGAATATATTGTTGTCTGCTTAACCGTTGCTGGCAGTGTTGATTGCTCACTCAAACAGCGTGTTCATGAAATTGACGTGTTGGCTACAACAGTAAACCTCTGTCACTACCTAGATGATCATATTGCTGTTCAGAATCTTTCTTGGCTTATGCATGTAAGACAGTCTTGTGTACTGCTCACTGTTATCATCAGAATAGGGGTTAAGGCATTGCTTCAAAATAGTCACTAATTACATTTTTTCTGCATATATATGAGCAATGATTAAATTATATATATATTTATATATATATACTAACGTGTTTTCACTTTCAGCTATTGTTTTGCAAGTTACACTGGCAGCCTGAATTATGGAGAACAGAGAATGTGCTTGCAATCAACTACTAAATTTGCAATTGGCTTTAGCTTGAATAATTCAAAATTCAGTCTATTCTGGCTTTTTATACAACATCTCTACTAGTTACCTGGTATCCATTATAACAAATTGCTGTTGTAAATTGGCTACTTATGTGTACTTTCAGACAATCGTAACTAGTTACAAATTACTGGTTACAGGGGATGAGCTGCTTGAAAGTGACAGGTGCAAGGAAATTAGTATTTATATGGGATCAGTACAACTTACAGAAATGCCTTTCCTTGTTTAAGCACATTTTGTTGTAGTGATCGTTTCTAGCTTGTAACATTTTTAATTTTCCTTACACTTGTTTTGCTAGCTCTATTTAGTGAACTTCTTTGCACAGCATCATAAGTCTGTCTTCAATAATCATCATTGTGTCTGTATAGAAAAGAAGAACTGTGAGTAAAAACAAACCTTAAAGTCAGCCATAGGCTGGTTTTGGGGCCTTATAAAGTACAAAAAGAAGTGAAATCTGCACAAAAACAACCAAGTTGTGAAAAATGGTGCAGCCTTAAAAATCCTGGGTGTAAAATGTGAAGTCAAAGGTGGCAGGCAGCCAAGAAATGGCTGCAATGATGTTGATGCTAATAAATTTTAATAATGCATGGCTGTGTGCACTTACTTACAGGAGTCTGCCAGGCAGTCAGGATGTTTTCTCACTGTCAATTTCATGTAGTTATTTGTATCCAGAGAGTGAATTGAGGGTTTATTAGCCACTGTCAATCTCAACAGCATACAAGTTACAATTCACAGTACAATCATGAAAGGCTAAAACACAACCGCCTTGAAGAAGTACAATAACATGACAACATGTGATGCACCAGCTACGTAAGGAATTACAAGCATACAATTACAACCACAACTATAGATTACATACATACAGACATGCATATTATGCTACAGTTCCTCCCTATTAAGTTTCTTCTAAGTTACGAGGTGACCAAAGCTGTTGGCTATAGATATTATCCAGAAACAGGACCCTGGATATTTGAGGTATATCATAGCTATAGTACGCACACTTGTTGCAGTCAGCATACAGTATCTGTATTGTGCATGTTGTGCCCTAACTTACCAGACTACATATGTATGCAGCATTTTATACAGGTGGATTATTTCTCCAAGTACTAACTGCGGGAAAACACATCAGATAATGATCTTAACTGCCAGTATGATGACATGATGGGTGTTAATGTGTAGCTTTTTTGATAATGAAACATTATGCACATTCACTATAATCAGTTGGTCTTAACAAAGAGGTGGCTGCTAAGAGATGTTTCACTGTGCATACATTCAAAGGTGCTTTTGATGAATTATGATGATAAAATTTATCTTATGAAGCTCTTACAAGCAGACCAGTACATGAGGTAAAACCTTTGGTATGCCCACCTCATTATAGTGAGTAGGGACCATGTCAAGTTGAACTATAGGCAGTAGCTACTAATTCCTCACCTCATCACAATGGCGGATCCAGGATGGGGCATTTGGGGCAAATGCCTCCCCCCCCCTCACCTTGTGGAGGAGCCATACTTCTGAAAATACTAAACTTTATGTCAGGCCAAGATCAGCTTATAAAACTCATGAAAATATGCACATTTTACTAGCATTTATTACAGATTCACCTGAAATCAAAGCAAACCAAAGTCAATTTAGCTATGAAAAACACTTTCGTGCGTACTAAGCGCCTCTAAAAATAATTATCATTTTGCTATCGTTATAGACATTCAGAGCCTTTCAAACTTCACAACCATCTGCAAAGGCCAAAAAATCAACAGTGAGATACTACTAAAAGGTGTATTATTTGCTGCTTCAAAAGTGCGGCAACTACAGTATGTTCACGTTGAGCTGAATCCTGAAAAAACAGCTAAAAATTAAAAGTGGATTTTATCTCAGCAGAGTTAACATTTCAGCCAACCAGATGATTATTGGTAACAGCAAAGGTGTCAACAACAGACACGTACAGTTTGGCTCCATTACAAGTTCGGGAAAGGGCTGTAATGGACACTGCACTTATATGGCTATGTATTGTGAAAATTTTGATTGGCCGTAAATATTATGTCAGACATTTGAACAAAAAATATTTTTAGCGGGTCAAGCAGTACTACAAATGAGCCAAATCACTCAAAATCGTGTATGATTGCATCCATGAGTTATTAAATGTTTTTGAGGATTCAGCTCAACGTGAACATACTATAACAAGAGAATCTGGCTCTCCCCAACCACCTACAACTTGGCCTGTTTGTGCCCCTCCCCTTGCCAGCTCCTGGATCCGCCCCTGCATCAATAAGACCATATTTTTGGTCCAATTCTTGAGATTTCATGATACATGTTCATTTGAGAGACAATCTAAAGTACTTAATAAACATTACACTTCACAGAAGATGTATGTAAAATGGGAAAATATGAAGTTTGATGGACTTACATGTATGTGCTGCACAATTAATTGCATGCATGCACAAATAAGACATGCATTAAATTTAGCTCTAGCTACTAAATCACAAACTAAAAATGTAGCATTTATTGATGAGTATTTTCTTACTACATAGTTACCAAACTCCTAACAAGTGCTAAATATTATTGATACAGTTCTTCAGTAAACAAAAATGCAGTTTTTTTTACAAAATATGTGTGAAAACAATTGTATTTAGCTTCAGTCAATACACACTGTTGTGGTGTAACTGATATGCAAAAATTGTATGGTATATGTTGAGTTATGTGCAAGTGTGAAACGTACGATTATAACAAATTGTGAATAATTACTCATTCTTGTGTGTCTATTACCAGCCTAAACAAATGGTAAAATTTCAGTTTTAGAAAATTGATAATTTAGTTTCTTCTTTGGCGGCGAATTCTGAAGTTGACCTCCTCCCTTCCTTTGTTGGACTCATCAGGACAAGCAGCTTTCACAGTAACACGATGATGTCCTACTGACAAGTTCCTGTAAATCATTGGGCTTGTACCTGTGACAGATAGATGAAATGTGTGGATACACCATTTAATAAATTATATTGAAGTAATGTATATAATTGTGGTATACTGTGAAGTATATAATGACTGGAACTCACAATCCTCAAAGTTGCCATCATCCAATCTGCAACTGTATGCTACCTCAGGATGACCTGGATCAGCTGAGAACGTAACTGTTGCAGTTTTTCTCTCCACTTCAACATCCGCAATGACAGCATCTATAGTGCAAACTAAAACAGAACAAGAATTGCTTTAAAGGTGGTGATATCTATGGTGCTAGTGTAAGATGTACATGTTATCAGGAAAAAATGTTGCTGTAGGATGAAGTATCATACACACATAGCAACACGTCCACGAGGACTTCATATTAGTTTCATTATATACTTTACTGCAAATATTGGAGCTAGGAGCTTGGATATCAAGCCAGAATTTTGAGTAGATATTTTCTTCCTTATCTGTGAATGCCTTCTTACCATGCTTCCTTTACCTATACTATTACCGTCTTACTACGATTGTGTGATGATAGAATAAAATGTATCAGTAAAATAAGAAGAGTGTATATTGGTCATGTATTTATACTACAGTCCAGTACACTAACATCTTTACACAAACCTTTGCATTCACTTGGAGCAATGCATTTATTTTCATCCTCATCTATAACAGTTCCAGTTGGACACTCACATCCATTTATTATACATATTTGTGGACAGGCTCCACCACCAAGTTTGTCACAAGTACGATGACATGAAGGATGTGAAGCGCATTCTTTTCTTTCTTGTCCCATAACCGGACATTCTAAATATGTGAAAAAATCCAAATCTTGTGACAAATATAAAATTAACTGTATGCACAAAAGCATAACATAATTATGTTGACACTAATGCAAGTGGCTAACATGATATTAAAAAATACTTATAGTTAAGCCATGATAAAATTGCTGACAGCTATATAGCTAATTACTTATACTGAAGATCCTTTCAAGAACTTAATTAATTCCCATTAGTTAGCTCTCACGTCTCTTTTAAATGCAAGCAGCTCCTGCTTTTTAGCCTTGAAGTTCAGAATGCCTGTTCTATAGGACACTCAATCATTCAGTCACGTGATCATGAATAGACTATTTTTAACTTTAGTGGTAGTGAAGCTGCAACATTAATTACTCGGTAAATTGGTTTATCGATTATATACATTTCAGCAATATCGGTATTGGTAATTATTAGCAGATAAATTAGCTGATTAATTTTACTCACCATGATGACATTGTTTTCATAAAAATAAAGTTTAAAATGGTAATTTTGCAAAACACATGTGAACTTTTGGTAATTTTCAACATAAGATCAGTTATTGGTATCAACCATTATGTGAATTTCAGTACTGATTAATTGGAAAACCTCCAAAATCTCTTATTGGTGCATCACTAGTGTATACTTATGAAATGACAGTGAATATAAAAGTTGCAAACATGTACAGACTATGATCTTACATATTACAGCACACCCACCTGGTACACAGGCTGCCTCTGTTCCACTCCAGGTCTGATTACCAAGACAAGCTCTAGTGTCACTACCAATCAGGTCAAAGCCATCATCACATCTGATGACACAAACATCTCCTACAACAAACCCTGATCGTGTACAAGCAATTGTTCCATTGTCAGGTTCTTCAAGTGGTGGACACGTTAAGTCCTGACCTGATGTACAAAGATAAACTGTGCACTGACACTATTCAATGAATGAAGAGCTAAACCAAAACAACCAACTAGTTATGGATTAATATTTCCTAAGATGTGAAATCCTATAGCTAGTGCAGCACACACAATGGTTAATTAATCTACACAAGACTTAAGATACGGTATTCTAGTTCTCTTAATCAGGAACACCTAGCCTTTTGGTGCCACCCCTTCCTATTTGGATGAAATAGATAATAAATAAATAAATAAACACTATTTTGTTGCAAAGGTGAAATAATATACATTACCATGGTCAGCCATATATTTGGGTTTTGTATGGAATGCATGGCAGCTGTTCTTATTGCAGTTAGTTATTTGTGTATTCACAAAATTTACAAAAACTTCATGAGTGTGTACGTATAATAATATCGGAAATGTTTGTGGTGAAATAGGAAGAAAATTAGGATTGCAGCTGCTAGGTACATATGGCTTAATAATTTGCCAGTTTGCCATATGTCTGAGGTCATCATTGAGTCATATGCTGCATGGTGCATTATAATGCTAGCATTGGCGAAATGTAGCTAATATTTAATTTGTTATGCATCCTATTTCACTGGGCTTGCAGTGTATAAATACAACCGATATTATATCCCAGTGAAGCCATACTTCAAAGAATTTACTGGAAATGTACGGCAGTTATTGCGTGGTACCTAGCTGTAAATAACAGCATAATTTGTGGTGATAACATACCTTCACATTCACTTGGAGCAACACACTCTCCTTTTTCCTCATCTATGACAGTTCCAGCTGGACACTCACATCCATTTATTATACATATTTGTGGACAGGCTCCACCACCAAGTTTGTCACAAGTACGATGACATGAAGGATGTGAAGCACACTCTTTCCTTATTTGTCCCTTGATTGGACATGCTAGATAACAAATATTAAGGTTAGTGAATAGGTATCAAACAATAATGTATATATAGCTTTGAATTGGTGTAAACACCAGTTCAATCTAGTCATACATCAAAACATTTGACAAAACATACCTGGTACACAGGTTGCCTCTGTTCCACTCCAGGTCTGATTACCAAGACAAGTTCTAGTGTCACTACCAATCAGGTCAAAGCCATCATCACATCTGATGACACAAACATCTCCCACAACCAGCCCTGATCGTGTACAAGCAATTGTTCCATTCTCAGGTTCTTCAAGTGGTGGACATGTCAAGTCTTGATCTAGTGTATAAAATAACACACTATTACAGCTAATTATGAAATCCTATAGGTGGCTTCTGAATACAGAAACAGTATGGTGAATAGGATGAAAGTTGTTTTGTCTTGTTTGTAGTCGTATTGTCATGTTTTATTGCTGTGGGTTATGGAATATAGCTAGTTAGATCTCTGTAAAACAGACACAAAAAGGAATGAGCTCTGTAATATAAAAGCAGTAAACCTGCACACTGAACTTAATTATGGTTTATTTATTTATTTAGCAAAAAACCCTTGGGGTATCACGCTAATGTAACTATATAATTACTAAGTAAGTATTACTTAAATGTCTCTATCAATCTCACATGTAAATCAGAATAGGGTAGAGAATTCCATTCAGGGATAATAGTCTTGGGGGAAAAGGAGTGGAGATTTATTTTGTTCAGGCTTGATAGTGAAAATAAGCAATGTAGCACATATAAGGTTTAAAATTGCAATTCAAACAGGAATGTGAAAGTTGTTACCAGCAAACTATTTCTCAATACAATAAAATGGCTAAATTTTATATAACATATATATATATTAGCATGCTTATTATGCATGTTATAGACGTAGTGTGTCATACACATGATTGTGTAGTTTGCATACCTTCACAGTCACTCGGAGCAATACACTCTCTGTTAACCACATCTATGACTGTTCCAGTTGGACACTCACATCCATTGTCTATACAAACTGCAGGACAAGGTCTACTACCATCGTCGTTACAGGTACGATGACACAAGGGGTGTGAAGCACATTCTTTCCTTATTTGTCCCTTGATTGGACATGCTGTAGAGATAAGTGATAAAAATAGTGAAATTGCATATAAACATCAAATAACAGCATTAGTGTGTACACAATATGACAAGAAAATAAAAAGTTTATGATGAATGACTACTCTATTACAGTATCTCAATGTTTAGCAAAATTCACAGGTGTAAAAAATCATATAATTTTTGCATATGAATTTTACAACAAAAGAATATGTGTACACATTTACTGTGGCACGCTATGTTTTTGAAGCAACTACAGCATTGCTTATAGGGTATTAACCTGAAAGCATGCTTTAACTAAAATTTCCACTTACTTCCTTTTTAAATTATCAACTTTAAACAGTGAACTAATGATATCTCTGTTAGTCTGTTAGTTCACTTTTCTTTAACACAACACAATATACACACCTGGACATTCACTTGGCACAACACATTCTTGTTTATCCACATCAATGACTGTTCCAGTTGGACACTCACATCCATCGATAACACATACTAGTGGACAGGGTATGCTTTCATTAAGATTGTCACAAGTACGATGACATGAAGGAAGGGAGGCACACTCTTTCCTTATTTGTCCCTTGATTGGACATGCTAGACAAGCAAAATATTATAGATATCAAACAACAATGTACTTATAATTTTTAGCATATTGAAGTGGTGTAAACGCCAACTCCATCAAATCATATACAACAAAACATTAGATGAAACTTACCTGGTACACAAGTTGCCTCTGTTCCACTCCAAGTCTGATTACCAAGACAAGTTCTAGTGTCACTACCAATCAGGTCAAAGCCATCATCACATCTGATGACACAAACATCTCCCACAACCAGCCCTGATCGTGTACAAGCAATGGTTCCATTCTCAGGTTCTTCAAGTGGTGGACATGTCAAGTCCTGATCTGATGTATAAAATAACACACTGTTACAGCTAAATATGAAATCCTATAGGTGGCTTCAGAATACAGAAACAGTATGGTGAATAGGATGAAAGTTATTTTGTCTTGTTTGTAGTCATATTGTCATGTTTTATTGCTGTGGGTTATGGAGTATAGCTAGTTAGATCTTTGTAAAACAGACACAAAAAGGAATGAGCTCTGTAACACACCATAATAGCAGTAAACTTACTTACTGAACTTAATTTTGATTATTTAGCAAAATTCCCTTGGGAGTATCATGCTAATGTACTACTAAGTTTGTATGACTTAAATGTTTCTCATGTAAATCAGAATAGGGTAGAGAATTTATACGTGCGGCACAATGCCCTTCCTCCTTGTTGGAGTGATACAAAACAGCTACAACAAGAAGCTAAACATCCTGCATATACAAACACAAAGCAAAACAATAGCAAACATTACACCACACACACACACACACACACACACACACACACACACACACACACGCACGCACACGCACACACACACACACGCAACATTGAAGAATTACATAGATGACAAGAAATGGCTATTCGCATAGTCTAGAAAGTCTCTAATAGAGTGAAGTTCTTTAATGTCAGCATGCAAGAAATTCTACAAATGAGTGGCTTTGTACCAAAAAAAAAAACCCTTGAGTAAATTTTAAATGACATTTGACCGGGTTGGCAGAATATAGTGCAGTCCTAGTGTTGTAGTTAGTCTTATTGCCAAATTGAATTGGAGGGAGAAGTGGAATCCCTCTTGTGGAGTGGTACTGATGAAACACAGTACAAATAGAGCTAAAGTTGATAAGGTGAGAGAACTTCAACCAATTTAAATGATTACAATACTCTGTAATGTGGTCGTATTTGTGTAGATGATAGATTAAATGAATGGCACGATTTTGTAAATACTAAATTTGAGTCACATGGCATTGAAGCAATGGAGCATATTATAAGGTTTAAAATTGCAATTAAAACAGGAATGTGTAAGTTGTTATCAGCAAAATATTTCTCATTATAATAAAATGGCTAAATTTTATATAACATGTATGCTTATTATGCATGTTATATACGTAGCATGTCACACACATAATTGTGTAGTTTGCATACCTTCACAGTCACTTGGACCAACACACTCTTTGTTAACCACATCTATGACTGTTCCAGTTGGACACTCACATCCATTGTCTATACAAATTGCAGGACAAGGTCTACTACCATCATCATTACAGGTACGATGACACAAGGGATGTGAAGCACATTCTTTCCTTATTTGTCCCTTGATTGGACATGCTGTAGAGATAAGTGATAAAAATAGTGAAATTGCATATAAACATCAAATAACAACATTAGTGCGTACACAATATGACAAAAAGGTTTTCTGCTCTATTAGAGTATCTCAATCTTTTGCAAAAATGTGCAGGTGTAATAAAATTCATAATCATATAATTTTTGCATATGAATTTTGTAACAAGAAAATAATTGTATACACTTTTACCGTGGCTTACAATGTTTTTGAAACAACTGAAACAGCACTACTTATAGGGTGTTTATCTGAAAGCATGCTTTAACTAAAATATCAACATACTTCCTTTATAAATTATCAACTTTAAGCAGCAAACTAATGATATCTCTGTTAGTCTGTTAGTTCACTTTTCTTTAACACAACACAATATACTGTACCTTCACATTCACTTGGCACAACACATTCTTGTTTATCCACATCCAAGACTGTTCCAGTAGGACACTCACATCCATTGATAACACATACTAGTGGACAGGGTATGCTTTCATTAAGATTGTCACAAGTACGATGACATGAAGGATGTGAAGCACACTCTTTCCGTATTTGTCCCTTGATTGGACATTCTAGATAAGTGATAAAAATAGTGAAATTGCATAGTAGCATTAGGCCCCTATTTGGTGATTATTAGTTTCTCATCCAGCCTTTCTAATTATTATGATGCGGGCGGGAGGGTATTACCATTATGCCATTATTTTATAATATTAACATAGTGATGTACAGACCTTGTCCAAATTGTCTTTCTTTCTTACTACAAACATTTCCTTCACCAGCTGATTCTACTTTTCGTGATCGCCAACTGTTTTTCAATAGCCAACTGAAAGCCTGTTTTGATGAAGTCGATAGAACACGATTGCAACTGGTACTGCAGCAATTTGCTAAGGAAAACAACAGTTCTCCTGGCGATATATAGTGCATTGTAGTGTTCATCAACAAAAAAATATATCAGTTTGGTATCACGTGTTCTTCTGAGCATGCACAGCAAGGGCGTAGGCAGGGGGGTTCGGATAGTTCGGATGAACCCCCCTTTCAGAAGCAGAATTTTTTAAAATTAAAAATCACACTAAATCTTACAGCCCTGGAGCTCTCCGGTAGCTACTTTCCAACTGGCGCTCCTCTGTACTACTCTTGAGGGTCACATCACATTAATGCTGAACCCTGCAAATCATACCTATTGCACCCCGTGATCAATTGTGCACATGATGAATGGCGCGGGTGAAACGGCGAAGGACTGTTCAGTGGTTGGTTGGTTGAGACATATTACAAGCTTAAGGCAGCAGTTGCTAAACTTGAGTGGTCGTGTTATACATGTGTCAGGTTAGTACGAACTGTGAATTGTTGATGTATATTCCTGATGAATTGTTTGTTTATTAATTTTATTACATACATGTTGTGGTCACGTGATGTCTCGAACATATTGGAGTACAAGCCAAGTCTGAAGTTATTGACCATCAACAGGAGGGACCGGCCGAGAATAATGTATATAGCTGGAAAGAAGTATTGCCAACTAAGGAACTCGAATGTGGAGGGCTTCCGTGTGCTAGGAAATAGAATTGAAGTTGGCTGTCAGTATGCTGTCGGGAAGTGAAGATTAGTTAGTTTTACAATAGGTTTATAGTTTCTATAAGCTGCATAAACAGCAGTGTGTAGGTTTTAGCTAGTTAGATGCACAAACACCTTTTAATGTTACTGCTTAAGGGCACATTTTGTGTATGCATCATTTTCGTTCAAACATGGTCTAGGGGAAGCACCCAGGCCTTCCCCTTAAGACATTCCGGCCACTTTAAATCCGAACCCCCTTCAAAATAATCCTGGCTATGCCCCTACACAAAGTAAATAATGGCTTACCATGCAGTAGCTTAAGAAGGATGCAGGCGGTGGATGAGAAACTAATAATCACCAAATAGGGGCCTTATGTAAAAAAGTTTATAAACATCAATTTTAACAAAAGTTAGTATGATTATTGTTTTGCATTGCACCTAAGTTCAGAATATTGCTAATGTGTGTTGCATGCAAAAACCATGCACATAACTTTAGGAATGTATATATAATCATAAAATTAATGCTGTGTGGCAGTTAGGATTGTAGCTTTCATCAGTATTGCTACTTTAATTTTTGCCAAATGTCTGGAAGTATTATTGAATTACACACCAGTGTATCACAAGATGCCATAATTCACATTTTTTGCACACAAAATTCATGATAAAAATGCAAAAATATTGTATAATTTACATGAATGACTGCTCTATTAGAGTATATCAATCTTTGCAAAAACTTGTGTGTGTAAGAAATTCCATATTTACGAATTTTACAATGAAAGAATAATTGTGTACACTTTTACTGTGGCTCACAATGTTTTTAAGCAACTGAAACAGCACTGCTTATAGGGTATTTTCCTGAGAGCATAAATTATTAACTATAAACAGCAAAGTATAATAATATCTCTGCTAGTTTAATTTCCTTTAACACAAAACACACAATACACTGTACCTTCACATTCACTTGGCACAACACATTCTTGTTTATCCACATCTATGACTGTTCCAGTTGGACACTCACATCCATTGATAACACATATTAGTGGACAGGGTATACTTTCATTAAGACTGTCACAAGTACGATGACATGAAGGAAGGGAGGCACACTCTTTCCTTATTTGTCCCTTGATTGGACATGCTGTAGAGAGAAGTGATAAAAATAGTGAAATTGCATATAAACATCAAATAACAGCATTAGTGTGTACCAGCGTTGAAACCGGGTCGGGTCATCCGGGTCAACCGGGTCACATTTTCTCCGGGTCATCCGGGTCTGACCCGGATTGGATCACGTGAGAAACGAAAATTGTTCGTTTGACGACGTGGAAACTTATAAACGCTATCGCGTAGCTCTTTCGTGAGCCACACCCACTTATCGCGTTACAAACATACACTCAGCTACGCCCATTTATTAGTAAGTGCAGTATGTAGCACGAAATTAAGGGTATCTATGGTGAGGGGTAGCTATTGTTAGAAGATGATGACCATTTTTTTTTTTTTTTGGTCTTCAACCTACACCTACGCTGAAGTTGCAATTCTAGAAGTCTGGATCCGCCCCTGTTTACTCAACACGAATCGAACGCTCGAAAAGGTAGTCTCGCTCGCTCGAGACTAGCCGAAACATAGCTCTATCGCACGCCTCGGCTTTAATTAATCCGGGTCAGTGGGTCATCCGGGTCAGCAGTGGTGACCCAGTTTCAACGCTGGTGTGTACACAATACGACAAAAAGGTTTACTGCTCTATTAGAGTATCTCAATCTTTTGCAAAAAAAATTGCATGTGTAATAAAATTCATAATTATTATTATTATTATTATTATCAATTTTTCCAAAGATGGGTAACACAAAAGGCAATACTGCCTGTACAAGGTGATCCCCAACACAGAACATACATTCACATGTACAATTACACACAAACAAATACAAAAGGAACATGAACTACTTAATAATTACAAAATCAATAAACCTAATTACAAAAAAAGATAATGTTTTAACCTAGTCTTAAAACTGCCAGCATAATTATATAATTTTTGCATATGAATTTTACAACAAGAAAATAATTGCAATAATTGTGTACACTTTTACTATGGCTTACAATGTTTTTGAAGCAACTGAAACAAGGGTATTTACCTGAAAGCATGCTTTAACTAAAATATCAACATACTTCCTTTATAAATTATCAACTTTAAGCAGCAAACTAATGATATCTCTGTTAGTCTATTAGTTCACTTTTCTTTTACACAACACAATATACTGTACCTTCACATTCACTTGGCACAACACATTCTTGTTTATCCACATCTATGACTGTTCCAGTTGGACACTCACATCCATTGATAACACATACTCGTGGACAGGGTATACTTTCATTAAGACTGTCACAAGTATGATGACATGAAGGAAGGGAGGCACACTCTTTCCGTATTTGTCCCTTGATTGGACATACTAGACAAGCAAAATATTATAGGTATCAAACAACAATATACTTATAATTTTTAGCATATTGAAGTGGCGTAAACACCGACTCCATCAAATCATATACAACAAAACATTAGATGAAACTTACCTGGTATACAAGTTGCCTCTATTCCACTCCAAGTCTGATTACCAAGGCAAGTCCTAGTGTTGCTGCCAATTAGCTCAAAACCATCATTACATCCAATGACACAAACATCTCCCACAACAAACCCTGATCGTGTACAAGCAATTGTTCCATTTTCAGGTTCTTCAAGTGGTGGACATGTTAGCAACTGGTCTAGTAATAATACAATGACAATTGCTAGACCAGCAGTTAAGTGAAGGAGAAGTTGTAAGTGTGCTATTTATAAAGATTGCAAAGACAACAATGGTCAAATATTGTATGTTTTATCCTTCCTCACTCCCTCCCACCCTCCAGTGGAGAATTAATGAAAATCAACACTGGTCAAAATATATACATGGTTAACTTTAAGCCATTTTTTTGAAAGGTCAAATTTGCTTGTAAGTTTGAATTTATCTGCATGTAGTATGAATGTACATATTAATAGCTCTGTGTTAAATAAGCTTGTATGACATAACTTACCTGGACATTTGCTTGGCGCAACGCACTCTCTCTTATCCACATCTATGACTGTTCCAGTTGGACACTCACATCCATTGATAACACATACTAGTGGACAGGGTCTGCTTTCATTAAGGTTGTCACAAGTATGATGACACAAGGGGTGTGAAGCACACTCTTTCCGTATTTGTCCCTTGATTGGACATTCTAGATAAGTGATAAATAAAGAGCTTTTGAGCAACATGTAACCATATAGACCAAACACAATTGCATTATAAATATGCAGAAACTAAAAAAAAAATTCATCAGCATTGATTTGTATCAGGCATCAAGATGTGTATCTGTCCACTTGAATAATATGGACAACAGTTCAATTTTGGTTTTGTGCTGTATACGTGTGTACAAAAAAAATCAAAACACTCACCTGGTGATTCTACACATATTGCCTCTGTTCCACTCCAGGTCTGATTACCAAGACAAGTTCTAGTGTTACTACCCATCAGTTCATAGCCATCATCACATCCGATAACACAAACATCTCCCACAACAAACCCTGATCGTGTACATACAATTGCTCCATTTTCAGGTTCTTCAAGTGGTGGACATGTTAGAAACTGGTCTAGTGATAAATTGTAATAGTATTATAATGGCTGTAAACACATCAGTGGTTGTGATATGTATTTGTCGGTTTTTGTCTTTTGGAATTTTGCTTGAATGACATGAAAGTTCTCTGTAAAATTTGCTTGCCAGCTTGAGTTTATGTAATAGTTATACCACGGCTGTAAGGGATTTTGCTGATATATACACCCAAAGCCTGAGGGCCGCAGGCCCGAGGGCTGCGGGTGTATATGTCAGCAAAATCCCAAGCAGCCATGGTACAAGTGATATATATCACTTGGGGCGCACTCACCTAATAGGTGAAAGAACTAATGAGAACTCATCCCATTTGTTTTATACAGTAGCATCTGAAGATCGATTGTGGTTTTAATAGCGTGGGCTAATAGCCATCAAAACGTTGCCCATACGTTAAAACGTCATTAATACGTTACTATGCTTCAACATGCAATGTTAGAAAACTTGCGATTGTGGGATGGAGTTTATATTGTTATCATTTTTGTAGTAAGTTAAGCCAACTAACTTCGCTATTGGGACAGTAAGTAAGTTATTATATTAAGTTAAGTACTTAGAACTGTAAGTTACTAACCTGTTTCGTAGTAGCTTTGCTGTTCCGTGGTCTGTTCAAAGGCTGATACGCGGTGGGTAGAAATACGCATCCACAATCGCCCAAACAATTATTTTGTGCCTTCATTATCAACCAACTACTCTATCTTAGCCTATGTACTAAGCTTAGCAACCTCTACAAAAACGAATCCCACAATACAAAGCTCTATGTCGCTCAATATAACGAGTCAAAGCGCATCGATTCTTTGAACTGGCTGGGTATCAAAGTCATTCGCAAACTACTTTCCCATGATATTGCCCGGGCAATACGCGAGTTAAACACTGAGCGGCGCCTTTTAATGCCCACGCTAAAGTGGTATATATACATACACTACTGTATGAAATGTACAAATTAATAGCCTAAGCTTAAAAGTGTAAGAATTTATATAAGGAACATTTTAAATTAAACTTGTAACATAACATACCTGGGCATTCACTTGGTACAACACATTCTTCTTTATCCACATCTATAACTGTTCCAGTTGGACACTCACATCCATTGATAACACATACTAGTGGACAGGGTATGCTGTCATTAAGGTTGTCACAAGTATAATGACACAAGGGGTGTGAAGCACATTCTTTCCGTATTTGTCCCTTGATTGGACATTCTAGATAAGTGATAAAATAGTGAAATAGCATATTAACAAATAACAGCATTAGTATGCAAATATTACGACAAGAAAATCAATTACAATAGCGTAAAAAAAAATTTGTGAACATCTATATTTTACCAGTCAGTAAGATCATTGTTTTGCACTGAAACTCTATATTGTATGTTGAGCTCAGTTGTATACATAAGACCAAACAAAGGTTTGATATATGCAAAGCCAAATTTGAAACCCAGCAACACTTAATTGACAGGGAGTGCAGAAGGCCTTCCTGTATTTTTGTTGAGATGCTACGTACTACGATATATGAACAGTCAAATATCATCAGCATTATAATGGAGCATTCAAGAGGATTTCGTGTATGCGCAAAAGTCTATGCAAATACTAATGTTTTCTGATAAAATTATCGTAGATGGTTTTACTGAATAAACAATGTCATATCCCATTTATGTGGTCTTGTACGTAGCTGCAAAGTTTGATACTTAGGTTTGAACGGAATGTGCTATGCCTACAGATCACTTGTGGGAAAATTAGGAGTCTCCTCTCATAAATACAGTATTTCCTTATGCAGTGATACACAATTAACTATTTCTAAAATGTAAGTGAGCAACAGTCACATTGTTACTTTGCACTATTAGGTATGCAACCCTATAGCATTTTGAGTGTTGGATCACTGAGCACTTGTGCTTGTACAAAACTATACATGTACACTATTACACTGTATGAGTTATGTAGGTTTCCTGGAATGGCTGCATGGAACATTATAGCATACTATTTGTACAGGTATACCGTGGCAAAGGTTTGGTTAGTGTTCACAGTTGGTGTAGGGTTCAATTTGTTCCTACTTATCTTGTGCACTTAAGTGTCATAGTTTATAGCATAACATTGCATTTTAAATTGATATAAATGCAGGTCATTGTGGGCCTATCATGATACCATATAATTACCTGGTACACAAGTTGCTTCTGTTCCACTCCAGGTCTGATTACCAAGACAAGTTCTAGTGTCACTACCAATTAGTTCAAAGCCATCATCACATCTGATGGTGCAAACATCTCCCACAACAAACCCTGATCGTGTACATGCAATTACTCCATTTTCAGGTTCTTCAAGTCGTGGACATGTCAAGTCCTGACCTGATGTGTAAAATAACACACACTTTAATAGCTGAAATAAATATACTAACAAATAAAAAGAATATCTACATTAGCTCTTAAAACTCATGATCAGTCCTATAAAGAATATACAAGAAAAACTGGGTCATGTCTAAACTATATAAATTATATTGATGCGTGATTCAGTCTAAAATCTTTGGTTTGTTGACCTTTATTTTATCAACGCAGATTACAGTATGCTGGTTCTCTTATACTGTGACAGTAATTACAGAATACAGTAGTATACGTACATGGTTGAATAAGCTACATATGCCTATGCCAATTAAGGTTAATACCATTATATAAACTACGTATTCTTGCTTCCTACTGTTTCACAAAACCACATTAAGTTGAGAGGAGTGCATATACAAGGGGATATCCCTGTACTTATATCATATAAATGGTTATGGCAAAATAGGGCAGTTAGGCGGACTGTAGCTACATGCATTTCACTACTTTTTTCCAAATGCTTGAAATTGTTATTGAATTACACACCAGTGTATCACAAGATGTTTACAATACTCACATAATCATTATACATACCTTCACATTCACTTGGCATAACACATTCTTGTTTATCCACATCTATAACTGTTCCAGTTGGACACTCACATCCATTGATAACACATACTAGTGGACAGGGTATGCTTTCAATAAGATTGTCACAAGTACGATGACACAAGGGGTGTGAAGCACACTCTTTCCTTATTTGTCCCTTGATTGGACATTCTGGATCAACAAACAAAAATGATATGTAGTAAAATAATATAATTAACTGTACAGTTTAAGTTAGGCAATTCATGGGTTTAAACACATTACATTGTTTGCAGTTGTCCAAAAGGTTCTCTAAATTACAGGTAGTCCTTGTGATGGTTAAACAAGGCTTGCTACAGCCATAAGAGTATGCGTTTTGTCAAATTGCTGTGCTTAAAATCCTGGATGAGTGTATGATACAACAAAAATAGTTAGCTGCAGAACTATATGCTTATATAATCAAGGCCTAACACATGTGCCTAATCTTCAATATGACATACCATCAGATGTCTGCAGATTATATCCAGCAGAATGGCCATAACCTGAATTCTCATTAAACCCATACACTGATGCCGTCATTTTAGCAGCTGGGTTGGTGTGAACTATAACCACCGGTCTGTAGTTACCGATAGGATATTGCAAACCATATGCTACAGTGACGTTGTTGACTATAATAGGGACCCAATCATCATTATTTAGTTGCTGGATAAAACCTGATGTTAACAACCAGATTCTTTCAGGCTGATAATACTCTTTCAGCACTACCAGATTAAAATAATGATCCTGGAAATTGGAAATAGGATTTGTAGTAAACTCAAGCCTGTTTGAGTAATAAGACGTGCCTGGGATCTGTATCATTAGTGTGCCACCAGAATTGCTAAAGACTGAGTGATGTCCAAATTGAGCTACCAGAATTTTTTTATTTGAATAAATAGCACAGTACAATGGAGGAATAGTTGTGTAAACAGAATGTGATTCATCAATGGTATAAGACACTAGTGTGTCATTACAATAAATATCGATGTCTGTAGAATCCTCAGCTGCCACTATTCTGACAGTGTGAATAAAGTCATTAGCTAATGGAGCAAAGTAATGTACTGTGTCCCACAGTGCAGTTGGTGGGACTTGTTCTACCATGTGATCAAGATCTGAACCACTAAATCCCCTAGCAGCTTCGTGACCACTAAACACAGATACAGGCTTATTTGTAACAATCTTGCTTCCAGTCAAATCATCAATTGATGCAATGTAAACAGTTTGTAGCTTGTCAATTTCAAATGAATACTGTGTATTAGGAACAAGAGTAGTAGCATTGCCATCCACATTGACCTCTACTGGTTGTGTCACTGTTAACTCCATTGCTGTGCTGTCCTCAGTACCAACTATCAGAATACTGTGCTTAAACAGACCGCCAGGTTGAGTGCCGCCGATTGAAATTGCATAGTATGTGTATTTGTCCACATTTAGTTTCGTAACTGGCAATACTCTAAATGAATCAACACTTTCAGACTGGACATTAAAGCCTGCAACATTTACATTGTCACTGCTTGTTTTCAGGTAAATTCCATGATCACGGTCATCAATAGATGAAACTACCACATCTCGAGGAAATGTAATTGGTAACCAGTTCTGAACCGTACCATTATCTGAGTAACCCAAACCAGGGATTTCAACATTATAGAATACTGGTTCAGACTCCGTGGTTGTCACAACAATATCATATGTTAGTGGTGGTGTCTCTCCAAAATTGCGAAAGTATCCAAAATAAAATTCATTCAGTGTTCCACCTACATTAATGGATGAAGCAACCATAAATGTTACATAGTATGGGTAACTTTTTAGAATTAATGTATACTTCATAAGCAACTGGTATTATAAGAAGGTTAAGGGATCATTGTCAAGTGATGTCAATACTGCAAATGAAGTCATTGAAGACGGAGGTACGTATAATTGTATATACTTGCATTGCTGCACAAACACATGACTTCAACCTAGAGGTCACATAATAAGATAACAGGCTATGGGTTTAAAATGCAACTGGTAGCTGCAATTCATTTTTTCATAATGCTTTGCTAAAATAGCTGTGATGAGAACTATAGAGTTCCATTATTCTTGTAGGAAAATCATTTTAGGTATATATAGTAAAGTATATATCTTGATAAATACTGATGCAAAGACAGGTTGGTTGTAAAATCTGTTACTAATGCCTGTGATGACCTCATTATACATCACTTCCACTATACAACCCACCAAATCTCTAATAGCTAACCAAATGACCACATACCAAATATGCCAGCACACATTCAATAAAGTCCAAATAACAAGAATAATAATAATAATTCATAACTACATGTACATCCTAAATGAATACATATGCATGGCATCAATTCATCACATCTAGTAAATGGATAGAAGTACACACAGATGCAGGCTTTCACCATTTTGATGGAGTCCTGCATCAGGTTCTTCTGACTCGGAGATTGGAGCACCCAACGTGCTGCTCAAAAAACACAATAAGAGAAGAGCTATCACTTTGATCATCATATTTGAATTGTTAAAAGGTTTGGTGGACAGCTCCTTTTATAAGGAAAACTCCAGCTAGTTCTTAATGTCCCATCTGGAGTTCCTGTGATTGTTTTCTGTGATGCAAGAGCTTTAAGTGATTTTGTGGTTAATGATGCTTAGCTAGGTCATTGCAGTGGCCATAATTGTAAGCTTTTTAGATCTGTTAAAAACAATTTTTCATTTCTATACTTGTACACATTTTCAATTCTATGGACAATTGCTGTAACAATTATGGAGCTGTGCCTCATGCCGTCATATAACTCATGTCCAATTACTCACCGACTAGTACAACACATGTAGTGGTTATATGTGTGTTGTAATAGTTGTAAATATTGGATGTACAGTAATTTTATCATGTTGCCATTACATAGACTTACTCTGTAACAAACTGCCCTGTAAACTTATTTACTAAATACATATTACAAGTACAGTATATACGTAGCTTTGCTTTCCAGATATGAAGTGCTACAGTACAACTCAGTCAGCAATAAAAACAAGAGGGTCAATCATTTTTAGAAGATTGCATTTTTTTATAGATTAATAATGTTTCCCATTGAAAATGTAAAAAAAAAAGTTTTCCATTGAAAAATGATAATGTATACCAACAGTAAATTTGACTGACCCTTAGTTGGCTATATGCTGAATCTGGTTATGAATGACCAGTTATTTTAGTACTGGTACGCCACTGTATAATAAGGTCACCTGTCTAAACTGGCTGTTATATGTACCAGAGATGTGGCATTTGTTTACAAAGTGGTCTGCCTCAGTAATGCAGCAGGAAATTTTTGCAACTAGGTATGTAACTAGAACAGACATGTTTACTTTTACTTTTCAATAAAGTTACTTCTAGGTCCCACTTTTACTGTTATCATGAGGTCCAAGGTGCTGGTCAACTTCGTTCACAGATAATGCTATAGGTTTGAAGAAAGGCCTGTGTATACAAATATCAGCTACTACATACATGGTGTTAAAATGATGTTGCTGCAATTTATTAAACTAAATTTAATTATACTTACTTAGTAACTAAGTGCTTAGAGCATATGCCATGACACCTGTGATCCATTAACATCAGCCACATAGCAAACATCCTGCCAGCCAATTAGCCCGAGTGGTGCATGATATCATAGTAATGTACAATGTTTGTAAATCACATGTAACACTTTATGATGTGTCATAAACTGTGTAACACTGTTGGGGATGATCTATTATTTGTAAAATGTTGTCCGATTGATATACTATACATAAACTTTATGCTTGTGAAAAATTTTCAAAACAACATTCTAAGAACTATCTAATCATGCATACTATGCACAGGTATGCTAGTAAATAGCGGCCAAGATATCTAACTGCAGGTGGTTGTAGAGCTTCCTATTGTATCATGGAGTTTAAAGCTCTTGGTACAAGCTTGGTCTGCTTATGCTAGTGGTGTTTGCTTCACCCTCACATGTTATCAGCCATGCAGCACTTAAAATTTTATAACCATAAATATTATAATGGATTATAGTGGTCTATGCATGTGTATCGTAAGGTATATAAATTTGGTGGGTTTATTCATAGAATATAATATTCCCTACCATTTAATGATACATACTTCAGTGCATGGGCCATGTTCATTGGCTCAATTGACGTGCTGTGTTCTATGACCATAATAACAGGAAACTGAATTCATTGCAATTATTGCATGCGTAATATGACATACATACTACATATGTGCAAACTAGCACCTGTCCATTAAAAATATATTTTGCACTGTATACATTTGTGGCTACTACGTATGTTGGCTAGTCTGTCTGTGTGTATAATGTATGGTTGATGACGTGGTTTATTACAATTGTTAAACACAACTAGCACACCATTTGCATCAATAAAATTTTAAGTCAGTCAACTTTATAGCATTGAGTAACTGTGGTAGTCCTTTATGGTACGCATTTTCAAATGAATTGGTTACCTACAGTTTAAAAAATCCAACATGATTTATAAGTTCAGAAGCTCTCCATCTGCAAACTAACCTGTGGTTTTACAAATGTTATCTTTCCATTCAGTTGACAGTCAGTAGCTAATATCTTAAGAATTTCTATATAATCATACTCATTTGGTGATGTATGTGAATACCACGCAAATTACATGCTTGAATACATGTAAATCACCATAATTTGTGCTGGGCAGTGTAAAATTACATAGATTCTATATGTTCTTAAAAAGACTGGTTTGCGTTCTGTATGTGTTCAGGTACTAGTCACCTCACCTTTTACCAACTATACGCTTTAAAGCATATGACATGCTCCATTGTAGTCCTAGAGCAAGTTAATATTATTATGTTGGCTTGTTGATTCTTCTTTTCTTTGTTTTTTTTCAGTGATCTTTATCATACAGTGGAACCTCTCTATTACGGACCCAGAACTTTTGGCCACTTTTTGCTGTAATATTGAGGTTTTCCTCTTTCAGGGGTAAAAAAATATATTAACCAGACCTGTAGGGACCAAAACGTTTTGTCCTTATTATGAAGGCTTTTTCTATTGTGTCCTTAATTCAGGGAGAGGTTCTACTCTATACCCATATTTTATTTAAATTATTTTTACATGGCTAGCTCATGTAGTTTTAATAATTTCATTTATGAGTAACATGATAATGATGTGAAACAAAAGGTACTGGTGGTATAATATGATATTTCACAGTACTAAATGCACAGTACTTTATGAGCCAATCATCAGTTGCATTAACCGTATAATTATATTCAGTACAAACCAAAGTTAACAATACCAGTGTAGCTGTATTGTTTCCTTGCAGTTGAGCGTATTTTGTACTATACAGCTTTGGTCTATCTGACAATAGGCAGTACATAGCATGCTGTGTTCAGCAATGTGTATGTGTATGACTTATTTCACTTATGAATGTAAAATAACATAGATGAGTTGTCCTGACCAGTGATGACATGTTGTTTTTACACATTAGATGACATCATCAATATAGCTAACAGGAAATCATGCATACTAATGTAGCCAACTTAAGGTCAAAAATGGCATATATTTTACAGTACTGCTATAAGAGTATGACAATGAGGAAGTATAATGGCTAATGGGGTTATAGCACTGCAGATCCACTAACTTCCAACAGTGCGTATAAATTTTAAGTAAAATAATTACAGTACTGGAGGGTGGGATAAAGACTGTACAAGGATTGCGAGACTAAAAAACATAGATTTCATATGTGAAGAATTTATTAATTCTAATTCATAGTGCCAGATAAAGATAATAGGTGAAACCACAGCATGTAGCTTAATTAATTCATTAAGTTGGAGTCAGTGATGTTATTGGGGGTACTTAACGTTTGATATGCTGGCTGCTATCTGCACAATCAATTATTGTAGTAAGGTCAACTTACAGTGGAGCCTAGTCAGCTTACACTTCAAGTTCTCATTCACAGAATGTGGCTTTTGGTTTAAAAAGTGGTTAATGGTCTTTGGTTATATAGCTTTTACACATGCTATCGGCTATTAAATTTTATTTGTCTGATAATGGATTGTGGTGGCTATGTGAGTAACCACATCCACTGTGGGACAGCTGTTGGTATGCATGCAAAAGAGTTTAATAAAGATGTAGACACATGACATCCTACCAAGGAGCAAGATGATGTTAAAGTGAAGTGGCTAGTATGTACCTGAATTCATGATCACAGAGAACACAAATCTTAGTACACATATGTACGTGGACCAGCACAAATTAAGGCATTATTCAAGCAAATAAGATATGTATTTTAATTCACATACATCATCACGAAAATGAGGGTGGCTATACTATAGTGGACATTCTCTGTCATCTGAATGGGAAGAACATTTGTATGGGTTCAAGCTACCATTGGACAAGTCAACCTACGGATGGTGAGCTTATGAAGTGTAAAATCATGGTGGATTTTGATACTGGAGTATCGGAATAACCTTCATTATTCTCAATGTCCTGTGCTGCCTACTACTTTGGACTTTCTATTGATGTTTGACTTCACTGTATGGCCAAAAATTAAATTCTACTGGTGCTCTAGGACCATTTTGCTATGCATATATAAAAACAGGAAACTAAATCCATTACAATTATTACATAATATGATATACACACACAAACTACATTTAGCACCTGTGCATTAAAATATATATTCTGTACTGTACACACATTTGTGGTTACTATGTCATCTAGTCTGTCTGTCTTTATAATGTATAGTTGATGACGTGGCATATTGTACTACAGTTTTTAAGCAAAATTAGCACACCATTTGTATCTACAAGATTTTAAGTTAGTCAGCTATGACACTGAGTATATACCATATAGAGGGAAATGGGAAACTTTGGCAAGGGAAAATTTGGCAAATTTAGTGATTTGTTACAAATTCACCAAAGTTAAACCTGCCAATTACTCATAGCACCTGAGATTAATATCTTTATAGCTAAAGACTGATTGAGCTTGAATTCACCAAAATTATTTCTCTAAATGCAATTTAGCTGGCTATTTGCCAATGTTTTCCCCTGCCCTTTATATGGTATGGTAGTCCTTTACAGTATGGATACCTAAAATACTCCAAACAAATCAAAGTTTCAACAGTGTCATAAGCATTCACAATTTCACAGAGTATAGCTCCATGATTATGTGTTATTAGTAGCACAAAGTTGAGCATAAAGCCACTGCATATATATCATGGCAAAATATTTGGTATAGATATTATCAAGGCATGCAAGTTATGAGCTATCAAACTTGGTACCTGGAAAAGCTGTAAGACTGGTTTGTCAAGCTGAGTCACAAATTAAGGTCCATTTAGTTAACTTCAATAACCACAACAATTTTGTGCTGATCCCAAGGTGTCCTTATTAGGTTGCAGGTTTCGCATTATTAATTGTCATAAGTACCAATAGTGGTGATTTCATTAATGATGTCATTGATGACAGCTGCCAGTGTGTATGTATGCTGCATAATGCTTGTTGTTCTTTTAAAAATAACCTCAGTTAATGTATTTTTATTTCTCTATCTAGAAAAACCTGTTGAGCTTATTCAAACTTACTGCCATGTGGACTCAATATGGCAGTGTATCAGCAACACGTGCACTATTGCAATTGGAGACTTGAACAGGAAAGCCCTACAATTTGTGATAGAGTAGGCTGTAGGGAAACAGAGTAGAAGGAAGAGTCCTTCAATTGATACATTGTCAGCATACAATTTATACTATCTAACATGGGTGATGTTTCACCAACCAGCAGAACTGAGCCAGCAGATAATGAGCTAGAACACAGACATAAGATACTCCACCTTTAGAGCGGGTAGTATGGCAGAACAATGCAAAAATTGTGTACTTTTTAAAAAGCCATAAAACTTTCCATATTATAAATATCACTCTAGACTTGGTGACATGCATTTTTAGGTATAGTGCCATTGCAGATTTGACCTTTGGTGACCTTTATGGGGCCAGGGAATTTTTGTATAGAAATTTGATCATTTCTACCTTTAAATCCCTGTGACATTAATAAAGTATGTGCAGTATGCAGTTCAACAAGAGTCACGTGATCACGAGACCGCGTGACCAAGCTCGTGACTAACAAGCAGTGTTCAACGCCTTTCTATAATGTATTTTTCCGCATTGCTACTTTTGTACCTTCTGTCCAGTATCCAAGCAAAACCCAATATTATTTTTATTCTAACGGATGATCAAGATGTGACAGCTAACTCGCTCGACTACATGCCACACCTCAACAAGATTTTTCGTGAGGGCGGCACCGAATTTACTGAATTCTATGTTCCCACTGGTCTTTGTTGCCCCAGTAGGGCGACCATCCTACGTGGACAATACTGCCATAACACAGAGATATGGGACAATGGGGACCTCAACAACAATACCTTTCTCAGTGGAGGATTTAAGAAGCTGGTCACGCTAGACTTGGAAAAATCTACAGTTGCTACATTGTTCAAAGCTGGAGGGTATGAGACTATGCTGTGTGGAAAATACATAAATGGTTATAGTGACTCTCATGCTTCTCACGTGCCAGAGGGATGGGACCACTGGCAGGGAATGACTGCTTTGAATTTCTTTGGTCCACATGTATCTGTTAATGGTAAATTAGTCAAGACATCAGGAAAAACCTACCAAACTGACTATATTAGAGATCAAGCACTAGAGTTTCTCACTGAAAAGAGGGATAAAAGCAAACCATTCTTCTTATACCTCTCGCCACATGCTCCTCATGCACCATCAACACCAGCACCACGTCATGCTCATCTATTTAACAACATGACAGCTCCTAAGAATCCATCATATAACCCAGATGATGATGTTCAACAGCAGAAACCATCATGGCTGAAAATACTTCCAAAACTGAATCAAAACCAGCTTAACAACATTGATCAGTTCTACAGAAACAGGTTACGAGCCATGCTTGCAGTTGATGAAATGTTACAGAATATAACGGACACTCTTGACAAGGAAGGAATCCTTGACAACACGTACATTTTTTATACCAGTGACAATGGACAACATTTAGGTGACTATCGTTTGACGGCTGGAAAGAGACAGGCATATGACACTGATGTGAAGGTTCCATTTCTTGTTCGAGGACCAGGTGTGGCTGCAGGAGTGAAGAACAACCAACTTGTACAAAGTGTTGACTTTCTCCCTACCTGGGTAGAGCTGGCTGGGATAAATGGACCCAACAATGCTAAACAGCAGGATGGAAAAAGTATAGTGCCTCTGATGAATGCTACAAATGCAGCTGAAATGTTTAGAGCTGCTGCTATTATTGAGATGTATGGTGGGTCTTCTGGCATGAGTGCTACGTACTATAGCAAATTCAAAGACTATAAACATGGTAAATTCTGGAATAACACTTATGTTGCTATTCGTGTAACTGGCAGCATCCCTCAGATCTTCAGTGGTAGCAACTATCTATTTGCATTTTGGTGTACTGGTGAGATGGAGCTATATAATATTACCACAGATCCTTATGAGATAACAAACACAGCTGGTAAGCTCACTACACAAGAAGTTATGGGCTTACAAGAACTTGTTGTTACACTGTCTAAGTGTGCTGGTTCAGAATGTTATGACATGAAGCAGATTCTTAATAAGGTGATGATCAACTTGGAATATCGTATGAAAATTGGACCATCAAGCAGTGCCCAAATACCATGCCATAATCCCCATGGTCTACCCTCTGATGACTCCAATGATGATATGCTACGATATATCGATGATTCCAGATATTGTTATGAAAATATCGAGAAGTGTGAAAAAGAATTGTTTAGATTTGGGTTGCCTTTTTCTGATGAAGATATTATCCCTGAGCATATAATGGCTGCTTGGAAAGCTTACGAGCAGAAACACTGACTGCCTTGTACCTCGGACCTTACAGTATGTATTTTGATTGTGGACCTGAAAAACTGAACTCAGATGTCTTCTTGTGACTAACAGTTTTGTATTGTAAACATTTTAGTTATTTTCCAACAAATTTTTGTGCTCTTGTGCTACATACCTCATGCAAATTCTTGGCGCAATGTATGATCACCTGTGTTATAATTACGCAGTCGGTCGTGTGAGCTACTGTATACATGTGCATGCAGCTAGTCTTATAGAGAGTATATATACAGAACAACCCATGCCAATAATTGTTCTTAAGAAAATAATATAATAGCAAAAATACACAACGTATACAAAGCATGCTGTGCTTGAAACAACAGCTCATTACATTATTGTCTTCTGTTTTCATGGGATTTCCAAGCAACTAAAACATGTTCAGGAATAATATCTTCATCAGCAAATGGCAATCCATATCTAAACAATTCTTTCTCACACTTTTCAATATCTTCATAACAATACCTGGCATCATCAATATAACGTAGTAAATTGTCCATGGAATAATCAGGAGGAAAGTCACTAGGGTTATGGCAAGGAATCTGAGCACTACTTGATGATCCAATATTCATACGATATTCCAAGTTGATTATCACATTATTAAGAATCTGCTTCATGTCATAACATTCTGAACCAACACACTTAGACAGTGTAACAACAAGTTCCTGTAAGCCCATAACCTCTTGTGTGGTAAGCTGACCAACAGTGTTCTTGAGTTCATAAGGATCTGTGGTAACATTATATAGCTCCATCTCACCAGTACACCATAATGCAAAAAGATAGTTGCTACCACTGTACAGTTGAGGAATGCTACCAGTTACACGAATAGCAACATAAGTGTTATTCCAGAATCTGCTACCTTCGAAATCTTTGAATTTACCATACATTTGAGCATTCATGCCTGAAGAGCCACCATACATCTCAATTATAGCAGCTGTCCTAAATTCTTCGTCTGAGTTATCACCAGTTAACAATGGTACCATACTCTTTCCATCTTGCTGTTTAACATCCTCAGGCCCTTTTATCCCAGCTAGTTCCACCCAGGTAGGGAGAAAATCAACATTTTGTAACAACTGATTGTTCTTCACTCCTGCCATTACACCTGGTCCTCGTACAAGAAACGGAACCCTCACATCAGTGTCGTATGCTTGTCTTTTTCCAGCTGACAAACGGTAATCACCTAAATGTTGTCCATTATCACTGGCATAAAAGATATAGGTGTTATCAAGGATTTCCTCTTTCTCAAGAGTGTCTGTTATGTTCTGTAACATTTCATCTACTGCAAGCATGGCTCGTAACCTGTTTCTGTAGAATTCATCAAGCCGATCCATCTGGTTTTGATCAAGCTTTGGAAGTATCTTCAGCCAAGATGGTTTCTGCTGTTGAACATCATCATCTGGGTTATATGATGGATTCTTAGGAGCTGTCATATTGTTGAACAGATTTGCATGACGTGGTGCTGGCAAGGATGGGGCATGAGGAGCATGTGGCGACAGATACAAAAAGAATGGCTTGTTTTTATTTCTCTTCTTAGTAAGAAACTCAAGTGCTTGATCTCTGATATAGTCTGTTTGGTATGTACTATTTGAAGTGTTGACAAGGTTACCATCAACCGATACATGTGGACCGAAGTATGACAGATCGGTCATTCCTTGCCAGTGGTCCCATCCTTTAGGTACATGATGAGCATGGTTATCTTTATAACCATTAATGTATTTTCCACACAACATAGTCTCATAGCCTCCATTTTGAAATAGTGTGGCAACTGTGGAGTTCTCCAGTTTAAGTTTTCTGAACTTCTCAAATCCTCCACTGAGAAATGTGTCATTGTTCATACCGCCATTGTCCCATATTTCTGTGTTATGGCAGTATTGTCCACGTAGGATAGTAGCCCTACTTGGACAACATAGTCCAGTGGAGACGTAGAATTGCGTGAACTCGGTGCCACCCTCGCGCATGATCTTGTTGAGGCGTGGCATGTAGTCGAGAGAGTTAGCCGTTGCATCTTGATCGTCCGTTAGGATAAAAATAATGTTGGGCTTTATAGCGTTGATGCTGGAAAGAAGACACAACAGCAATAATGCTGAGACATACACCAATCGACCCTCTCGTACTTCCATAGTTATTTCGGGGGCTCAACCTCGGACCCAGCTCACTTCTGCCTTCCAATTACGTAATCACACAATGTAATTATTAGAGGCGCGCGGTAGCTAGCTAATTGAGTAGTTTTCAGTCGTAAGCATCAGATTGATAATTATTAGCAGAGAAAAATGATACAGATATTTGCTACAAGCACAAAGGTTAGCTTACCAAGAATAGCTATGAAAGTAGTGAGTGGTGCAGTAGCTAGTTCAATTTTCACAGTGAATTACTTCATCGTAAAACCCAGGAAACTCTATACCGGCATTGAAACTAGGTAGCTAGCTTGAATTGCTCCTAGAAATTTTGACATTTAATGGTTTATCAAGAAGGAAATTCTGTTTTTTGGGTGGGAGTGCATGAGCTACACTGCTCAAAGTTTCTTAGCTTACTAGGTATATCCCCAGTATATGGAACAATTAATTGTTTGTTTTTTAGTAGTTTTTCAGTAACCCACATTCATTGATGTTTTACTGAGAGTTTAAAACTTAGTAAAACAATTATGTTCCATATATACTTAAAGTTACTGACATTTTACTATCAGTATAAAGTATAACTGGGTACAGTAAAGCAGCTTAACAGTTAGTAAACTAAGAACTTTCAAGCAGTGCTAGTAAATGCAAAGAGATCCATGTATCTCCATGCACCATCAGTGGCTATATTGTTCCAAGTTTCTATATACCAATTAAATATGAATGAGCTATAGCCTATGCCAGCATACAACAAAAAAATATTATGTAACTCAAAATCACAAAACACTAGTTGTATCTAGCATTCCTCTTATTCTCATAGAGTTCCCAAGCAACTAAAATATGTTTGGGAATTGCATCATTATCAGCAAAAGGCAATCCAAATCTGAATAATTCTTTTCCGCACATTTCAACATCTTTATAACAATATTCTTCATCATCAACATATTGTAATACTTTGTTAATAGAATAACCAGGAGATAGGTCACTAGGGTTATGGCAAGGTATCTGGACACTGCTGGATGGCCCAACTTTCATACGATATTCCAAGTTGATCATCACATTATTAAGAATCTGCTTCATGTCATAACATTCTGAACCAACATACTTAGACAGTGTAACAACAAGTTCCTGTAAGCCCATAACCTCTTGTGTGGTAAGCTGACCAACAGTGTTCTTGAGTTCATAAGGATCTGTAGTAATATTATATAGCTCCATCTCACCAGTACACCATAGTATGGATAGGTAGTTACTACCACTGTAGATCTGAGGAATACTATTAGTGACACGAATGGCAACGTACGTGTTATTCCAGAATCTACTCCTTTCAAAGTAAGGGTAGTTTCTATAGTTAGAACCCATAGTTGATGAACCACCGTACATCTCAATTATAGCAGCACTCCTAAACATTTCACCAGTGCTTTAACCTTGCAGTACATTTACCATGCGCTTTCCATCCTGCTGTTTGGAGTTACTTGGACCATTTGCACCAGCCAACTCAGGAAGAAAATCAACACTTTGCATCAACTGGTTGTTTTTCGCACCAGCCGTGACACCTGGTCCTCGAACAAGAAATGGAATCCTCACATCAGTGTCGTATGCCTGTCTCTTTCCAGCTGGTAACCGATAGTCACCTATAAATGTTGTCCATTATCACTGGCATAAAAGATGTATGTGTTATCAAGAATTTCTCTTTCAAGAGTGTCTGTTATGTTCTGTAACATTTCATCAACTGCAAGCATGGCTCGTAACCTGTTTCTGTAGAACTCATCTATGGAATTTGTTTGATTTCGATCAAGCTTTGGAAGTATCTTTAACCATGATGGTTTCTGCTGTTGAACATCATCATCTGGGTTATATGATGGATTCCTAGGAGCTGTCATGTTGTTGAACAGATTTGCATGACGCGGTGCTGGCAACGATGGCACATGAGGAGCATATGGTGAGAGGTGCACAAAAAATGGGTTGTGTTTGTTCCGCTTTTCAGTAAGAAATTCAAATGTTAGATCTCTAATATAGTCAGTTTGGTGTGTGGTCTTTGATGCCTTTAGAAGGGTTCCATTGACAGAGAAGTGTGGACGAAAGAAACTTGTGCGGGTCATTCCCAGCCAGTGGTCCCAACCTGGAGGTACATGAGCAACATGATCATCACTGTAACGATTCATATATTTTCCACAAAACATAGTCTCATAGCCTCCAGCCTTTAACAATGTGGCAATTGTGGATTTCTCCAAGTCCAGTTGCCGCACCCATTTGTCAAATCTACCACTGAGGAAGGTGTCATTGTTGAGGTCCCCATTGTCCCATATCTCTGTGTTATGACAATACTGTCCACGTATGATAGTCGCCCTACTGGGACAACATAGTCCAGTGGAGACGTAAACTCGGTGCCCTCGCGAAAAATCTTATTGAGGCTGGCATGTAGTCAAGCGAGTTAGCCGTTACATCTTGATCATCTGTTAGGATAAAAATTATGTTGGGCTTAGCGTTGATGCTGGAAGAAACAACAATGCCAACAAACACTTCATGGTAGGATCAATTCTTAGCTGTGACGTCACTGAGCCGCCAAACGTTGGCGCTTACCGATTAAATAATTTAAGCGTCCCATTATTATTATTAGTTTTTCAAAAGAAGACAGGGTGTCACCAAAACAGACATGCCAACTCTCACGCATTAGGCGCGAGTCTCACTCTTTGTCGGCTAGTAATCTCACGCTCTCACGCCTAACCCTCTGTTTCTCACTCTTTCAGTCAGTTAGTTCTCACGCCTGCTGCTTCATAATTAGCCCTGTGCTTAAATTTGGACAGGGGCAGCCCTGTGCATATTTTTGTACTTTAAACATGCAGCGGCCTTTTACTACCAAAAATCCTGGAGTTGCACTTGAGTCTGTCCACAGTTTGAGGTCTTACTCCTAAAATTGTTCAGAGGTTGGCATCGCCAAAGCCTGTAGCTACAAGGCTGCTTCCCTTAAAAAACCAGAAATCAAATACAATGGCAGACCACAACAACAAAAACAATACTAATGGAAGCTAATGTAACTGGCTGTAGGACCAGGTGTCCTACAGACCTTCAGCACTCGTGCTGTAAAGCCTCAATTACTAAAAATAAATGAAATAAAAATCACAGGCTAGGATGGTTTCCAAGGGGTTCAGGAAACCTCTTTGGAATTTACAGCACATACCACTGAAACACTGAGAAACTGAAACTTCAGGTTTCCAGATCTATCATGAGGACACTTAATTATCTTAGTTAAGTAATAGTTTCTCACTGGCATGATAACAACACTTGTAACATCAACAATGTTGGTGAAAAGAGCAAGATACTCCAAATACTTTAATACAACAGTCATCGTCACTTAGCTGTAGTGGAAATCCCATTTCAAAATTCCTTCATATGCTCCTGAGGGCTGGATGAAATTTGAGCAGACTGAGGGTAGCTAGTGTATAATGCAACGTTCCACAAAAAAATAGTGTTCCCAAAAAATGATTTTTTGTTGGAATTGATAGTAGATTGTAGTAGTTCAAGTGACAGAGGATGAGCTCAAATACAAGATGAATTGTTATAAAAGCTAGGGAATCATACTTATCATGTAATATATTATGTTAATATATAGAAAATAGGTGATTTCTTCAAGATAAAAGGGTAGGCCAATGTAACTCTTGCAGATAGACATCTGAAGATTAGTTCCTACACCTATATGCAGAGGTGACCAACGACTTCCACAGGCCCACAGTGCATTCCAGTGTAGAATTGTCAGTGACAGTATGAGGACTCCACACAGTGCACACATACTCCAGAGGCAGAGACTTGTATTGTAAGTCATGGATTTAGCTTCAGTTGTAGCATCCCATCAAGTAGGAAGTTCAAAGACTTTCTGGCTTTGGCTGACACAGTGATCAGACCATGACAAATTTGCAGACTCCCAAAATATTTGACCTCCAAGATAGAGGAGAGTGGTTGATGAGGTAGTCATATGATATTGTCTTACACTTATTTGAGATAAGAAAAGTCTTGCACTTGGATGCATTCAATCTAAGTTGCCACTTGTTTGCTCAACTGCAAATGCCATTAAGATCCTCTTGTAACAACTGAAAGTCAGTTTCACTTGTATAAGGTGACATCGTCTGCATATAGTTTCAATTTTGAGTGCTTGACAACACTGTCCCCCTCAACTGTTTAACCACAGGGTGCCAGTTAAAACAGTATGTTGGCTGCAGTCACATGTTTTCTTTTACCTTTAACACCTCATGTCATTTTTATAATGTTCAATCATGAACAATGCCTCAAATCACTCCATTGTCAGTTGGTGAAAGCTCTCTAGCTACTTATATACTTAACATGAAGTTCCTGTCTCAAAGCACTAATTCTGAACTATAAAAATAATCCCCTCATCATTATAATGTATGTGCACATGGTTGATAACTAACAGAAATAGTGAAATTTGAGAAAATGAGGTGAAAGTGATGTGGGAGGGGATCATGTGAGAGACAATTACTTTACTTATGAGTACTCAGTCACACAGAGTACAGTCACGAGTATAAAAATTACAGTATATATACATGGGACTGTAGTTAGCTACTGGAGCTAACAGCTAAAGACAAGAACTGCCAGTAGTTGGATATTATACTTTACAGCTAATTTACTAACTACATAGTGTCTGTACTGTAAAAGAATAAACATATAGTGAGATCTGTGGATTTCTTAGTGACGGCCACTAAAATTTGTAGTGATGCATATGTTAACTATATATCTTGCCACACATTTTGCTACATAGCTATTAATTTTGCTCCTGTATATATGTAGCGCATGCATGGGCAGTATAGTAGTGGTTGGTATGTATACATGTATTGTAGTTGTCAAAGCGGTTTGTGATTATTCCAGTTTGTTTGACCACATATGTACAGCCGCCAGGGCCCACTTCAAATGAGGATTTAGTTTTCCACCCCCTCCCCACATCATGTTGGAGCACCCACATTATGTGAACTTGAAAACATACCGTTTCCTGTATGTCAGTGCATGTATTCTGCCTGGGTCATTCAAGCTGATACCGATACTACAAACAACACTCAACAATATAGCACTGGTTTGTTTTGTCTTAAAGGTCGATCTGGGTGAAAATCATTATAATAATATTATGCAGAAACAACTAGATGAACTGTCTTCCTTTTTTGAGTGGAAATTCTATCTAAGCCTACCATCAGGCATTTATGTAGAAAATCAAAGCAAGCAATATGTGGCATTTTGAAGTAGTCATAGCCAACTATTTATTTTTACAAGGTTATAGGTTCATCTGCAATGTATATGTGCATGCACACTTTGATTAAAAATACTAGTATAAATAGAACATGCAAGTCATTATCCCAGGACAATAAAATGGACAAGTTAAGTGACCTACTTCAAGAGTTATAGCTAGTATCTGTTTGATTGCCTGCTACACTGACCTTCTTCGCAAGTCCCTAGTGGGATAGTGACTAATAAAATGTTTAGCTAGTGACGCCTATTGACTTAAGCGCCCCATCGGAACTCATTAACATGTGCACACGTGCGCGAAGTTACCGTGACAACCTATAGCTATCATGGACACGAATCCATACCCTCTGAGCGACAGAAACTGCATGAGGTAACTAAGTGTCATTTAAAATAAATAGTGCTGCAATTGCCAGTGGAAGGGGGCGTGGCTATTATACTATTATTATTATCGTGCATAGGCATCATAGTCGTCTAATCGACATGTATGCATGTATACAGCTTCAATCAGTGGTCACGTCATGAGCCAATCATGTTCACAAAGACTGATCACTGGTCTAAGCAACGTGCAAAGGTGAGGAATACAATAGTGACAAACAATGATCATAAAAGCAATTTACAGGCTTACCAGCTAACACGCCCGCCAATTGGACCAGGAGTGCTATTTCACACACCAGAAGGTATGGCTAGTTATCACTAGTATTTGATAATTGTTTGCTATTTAGAAGTAAAATCAGCAAGATATCTGGGATTTCCTGACTGTATTGGAGTGACTAGAGTTGGCACGTTGGCTCCTGTTGGTGAAAAAGATTTCAACCAATACCTGTGTGGAGAGCTTCACTCTGGACTGGTCAGACCATATGCACCTAGTGACTCACGTGGGTACAGAAAGCGGCTAAAGGAGCCATCAGAGTATTATAAAAGAGCAAAACTGGGATTTATCTACTGGTGTAGAGATCCTGTCATGGTCACATATGGTGAGTATTGAGTAGCTGCATGTGAAATAAAATAATGTCATTTGGTTGAACAGGGAGGAAGAAAACGTTTGGAGCATACAAGACAGTGTTTGGTATAGGAGATGCTCCTCGCAAGTAGCAGTAGCAAGAACTATAGTTAACTAATGTACATGATACTCTATAACTAGTTCAGTTTTTCACACAGATGATGCCATGGCCAGCTGTATGTATGTATACTGTACTGACACTTCATTTGCATCATAGACTCTATGTAGACATATAGCTATTGTTGGCTTGCAGTTGTTTGGTTTATTGGGAATTACTTATAGCTTATTATGAATGTTTCTCATTGAAGGAGGTGCATTCTGCCATTTAACGCTGTATTTGTCCCTGTATTTATTTGTGGCTAATTAATATGTAGTGACTGTTCACATAATTTTGTTTGGCTATTGTGTTTGCAAGTGTTTGGGTGTGTACTCATGAAATAGTGTTGAGAAAGAATGGATTATGCAGATTACTAAGATAGTTAAGTGCGGACATCAAACAAATCAGTTATTTAGACATTGTGGGTGTGCCACCTTCCAGCAAGTTTTCCATTCCTATATTAATTTTTGTTCTATATGCAATCATATAGATTCAAATCTAATTATGTAATGTAGATTGTTTGCTATGCTTATTTTTTTTAAATGTGCACAAGGCTGGTGTAGATGTGCTTGTGTCTGCCTATCAAATGCATGCTGCACAGGAGCGGTTCTAGAATTTCTGAAAGGAGATTTGAGGGCATCAGCCATCATCATACAGTATTTAGGTTACAGTAAACCAGTACACTCCATTAATACACACTTATACAGTACTTGCCATTTTGAAACCAAGATGGTAAGTAAATAATAAAAAAACAAGGGTCCCAAATATTCCTTTGGGGGACTCTAGATAGGACCAGCAAGGCAGTAGATAATGACTGGTTAACATGAAGATGCTGGCTAAACCATTTCCACAATTTGCCTTGGATACTAAAGTAAAGCTTGTTAAGTAACGAATTCTGTCAAAATTAATGCTTTCTACGTAAATCACATCAACTTGCTTGTCAGAGTTGTCATAAACATAGTACAATGTTGGAGGGTTGATCTGCCTATGTGAGTGCACCAAATTACACTAAAGAAATAGACTTAGAAACAAAGTTGATTATTCTACTATATAATATACACAAGTTTTGCAAGGACGTTTGGTGTATTGCATAAGAGTGATATGGGCCTGTATAGTTGTTCACTAAGTTCTTTTCTCCACATTTAAACACAGGAATGATAATATGGGCTATCTATTCAGATGGTATTTTGCAAAGCACTTTGTAAACAGTTGATGGCGAGGATTGGATTGTAATAGAACATAATTTTTAACTATTCTTGGCACTATTCCATCAATTCCCACTGCTTTTGAGGCATCTATGTAGACTGGCAAGATGTTGTATAGACATCATACTGAGTGAAATCCAGTTCTGTAAGAGGACTTAGCACATTTGAGGTAAGGTTGTCAACATCAATTGGGTCAGTATATAAGAACTTCGAGTAATATTGAATATGAGAATTTGTTTAAAAAGTTTGTATTCTGTGCATCACTACTCCCACACTGGGTGTTAAAATACATCAATTCTGGTATGGATCTTGTCTTAGTGGTGTTGCAAATGTACTGATATAACATAATAGTTTTGTGTTTACAGAATTCACTTATCGGTTTCTTTTCAAAGCTAACTCTAGCTGCAATGATTTCTGAAGTCTGTCTTCGACATCATGTAAATGCTGTAACTTATCCAAGTTAAACTGCGATTTAGGTTTCCTTCTCAGTCTTCTCAAACATTTAATTAGATATCTTATATCATTGTTAAACCATACTGGTTGACTGTTATTATGCGTTACTGTTTTGGTTTTAGGAACAAATAGTTCAATGGCATCCATAATGGTGCATGTGCTCTTAATTGCAACCCATGAAGGTAAGTTTTGAATAAATATGAGCACACCCCAATGTAGTCTCCTTTGGCAAAGTTATATGTATGCTGCAAGCCTGCTTTAAAATTACTTTCCCTTGTCAGTGAAAAGATAGACGCTTCAAACTTGATGGTGCAATGGTAACTTTGTATTGGTTATGATTTTGAAGTGTCAACTGAAAGGAAATGTACTAGATGTTCAGCATTAGTTAGTACCAGGTCTAGAATATTTCTCTGTCCTGTGTTGGTTGATCAATTAACTGATTCAGATTCAAGTCAAAACATGTTCACAAAACTGGCTGGATGCAGTAGTACCTCCTGATAATGTTTCCCAGTTGATGTCTGGGAGGTATGATTTTGATTTGAAATAAATTTAATAGTTTTGTGTTTTTGATGAAAAATCAAATCTGCTGTCATGGGTGATATGACGGTTTTCCCAAACCCAGTCACAATTATAATCTGGCCTTGAAGTATTTACAGGGTGCGTGCGGCTCCAGGGGGATTTCTGAACTGGTCAGGAAGATTGAGTTACCCTAATAGAGTAGTCATCCTAATACAACAGTCAAGTATTTACTAACATACAATAGTATGCCAAAAGGGATTCATGGAGGGGGCATGCTTCCCTAGGAAAAATTAGAAGTTAGATCCTCTGATGTAGATATTTCAGCAGTTTATCGCACATGCTAGTGTGCTCTCACACAACAGTACAGATGTGGTCTTTCTTTCAATTATATTGCAATGTAGCTAAGCCCTTGAATCACAATTGCAAGATATTTGGATTGGGAACCAGTCATAAAAATTCCTGGAGCTGATCATAATTTATCATTACCACATTATTATACAGAAAATTGTTGTTCTTTGCTTGCAACAGCTACAAGTTGATTGCACACTGCTGCATACTTTACTAGGGATATGGCAATTATGCCAGCAGAATTTTGGAAAAATAATAATAGGTGTGTGAGAGGATGCTGGCATTTTAAGGTGACTACATATGTGACTGGGCCTGCAAAAACAGGGCACGTGGGCACAAAGTACACTTCATCACATAACAGATGATCATGTATCACAATATCAGATATCTGCATTCTGTAATTGTATTTTAAGCCAATTAAGTATTTAATAACTGCTTAAAATTGCATGGCCATAGCATATTGGAAAATAAAATTTTGAAAAAGTAGTCAAACTTCATGTGCACATGCCCTATTTCACAGGTCCAGTCACATAAATTATGTTGGAAAAGATCAAGATACTCTAATAGGACAGTCACGTTAATTATGCTACTCTAATAAAACAGTCAGACAGAATGGTAAGTTACAAACATTCTCTAATATAGCAACCAACTAAAATGAAGAAGCCTTTTGAAGCGAAACATTAGTCTAAATGGTCTAAAACTGACATTATTGGCTAAAAATGGTGGCATAGTTTTGGAAATAATGGGGATTTCTCAAAAGCGTAATACCCTTTTTGAACACTGCTCAAAAGCATAATACTCAACTTGACAATAACCTAATGCCTATATACTTTACTTAATTTTATGTACTAGAGATGCAACAACATATTGATATATTACGTATCGCATCGTTTTAAGACAATATTACGTATCGCATCGTTTTAAGTCAATATCACTGTATCGATACAAAGTCAAACTGTATCGATATATTGCGTATCACAATATATCGTGGCTTGTTAACATGGCTTACAATCAAACTATGGTTAAACTGAATAGTATGTGATGCTTCTCAAAGAAAAAATATCTCACTTATTTCCCTTTAAAAATGACATAGACCATTGTTTAGACTCTACTTTGTATTGTGCAATATGTTGCTGTATCATGACACACCAGAGGCAATATTATATTGATACATCTACACAATGCATTGTTGCAACTCTATTATGTACATAACATTGGATTTAATATGCATGAAATCTTAAAATACTATAATAATATTTTTTTATGAAAATAATCTATTGAACAAACAATTACTTACAGTGCAATTGTTCACTAAATGTTGGACTGAATAACAAATTCACTACTTGTTTGGTTCAAGTTAAGTAGCAAGATTTTCTGGTGCAACACCCAATGTATCAAATAAAAATGAAAAGAATTGTCTCTAACACAAAAGTTCCAAGGGAAGAGTGATTGTAGACATTATGATGAAGTATAGAATGCAGATACTCATTGGCCAGAAACGGCACATTTTACCCGTGAGTTTGTTACTGTGGTGCGAAATAATGGCCATGGGCTGCTTCCTTTGGCTTCTACTTTATAACCTTGTGACTGTAGTCAGGGAGGATGGCTGGCAGGCAGGAAGCAGACAGTATAGATAACTCAACTAATAGAAAAGCTTTGTAGCTATTAGTGTTTTGGATTACACTGAAGGGCACTTTTGGGCTTGATTTTACCTAACAAATACTGCCCAAGCCCCACAAAGGTACATGTATTGTGAAGCTGCATGGTGTTTTAAGTCAATGTATTTTGTGGCCCCAGGAATGTGTAAACTCTACTACTGTAACCATACGATTTGATATACAATGATACATCAATTAGCATATAAACAAGGCTATTAGTTATCTACGATACAACTGCATTAAATAATATAAATGCTACACAAATATAACAAATATAAGTCAGTTCACCAACAAACAGTGTATCACTACAAATATATTCACCTTTTCTCCATTGACCAAATGATAACATTGCACTAGTACCAGCAAAAAACCCTGATAGAACAGAAAATAGGCACAAATGTGAAGTGCAATCCACCAGACATCCAGGTTCACGATCTTTATAGCATGCACTGACAACTATGTATAACACAAGCATCACTACAACAGTTATACTAATGCTTCCATGTACAACAACTGAACTCCTTGTTATACTGTTAATGTCACTAGGACAGTCATATAGCGTTCCTGTTATAATCATATGATTATAAGTGTATTTATAAACACTTTGAAATGCTTACCTGCTACAATCAAATATACATTCATCATCAACCATAATAATTATAATGATTGAAAAAGCTACAATAAGAAAATACCAACCATATAAGTACACAACTCCATGACAATTGCTGTGTAGCGCTTTGATACCCATGATGGTCATGCTCTGACCATCCACCTGGTTGTGATAAGTGGGCACAAGTTGTTGTTTAGTGTTAATTACATGCAGCTGCACTCACTGTCCTTTCATAGCCATAGTACAATATTACAGCATACAGCAAACAATACATACACCTTCGGCTCGGAAATACATGAATAAACTCTTAAGTATGGCTAATAAATTAGATGGTTAGAAGTCTCCCTGTTCAACTACAACAAGTCACCCTGTAAAGAGTTCAGCTACAAATAAGTCATCCTGTAGATAACTCAGCTTCAACAAGTCATCTTGTAGTAGTAGTTCAGCTACATTATAACTCATTATAAGTCACCCTGTAGGGAGTTTAGTTACAAACAAGTTACCCTGCAGAGAGTTCAAACACACCAACTTGCAGTACAGAGTTCATGTGATAATTTTATATGGTATTAATGCATAATTATAGAATTCCATCAGCAAAACTTCAGTTCTTGATCTCTTAAAGAAGCTCCAAAGCTGGCCATAAGTTGGCTTTGGAGTATACAAATACAAAAAGAAGTGATACCTAAACCAAAATTAAAACAGCCAAGCTGTAAAAAAAGGTGTGGCCCCCAAAAAGCTAAAGTGAAAAAAGATGTGAAATCCAAGATGGCGGCCAAGAAATAGCTGTGATAGTAGATTAATGGCAAATTTTTAATAACGACAATTCAGGTGAATATTGTGCAGAGTCCTAGTAAAACTTGGAGGCAACACAAATTCACCTGAATTGTTGTTGTTGTTGTTACTTTTTTTACCATTAACCTACCATCACAGCCATTTCTTGGCCGCCACCTTGGATTTCAAATCAGTTTTCACCATAGCCTTTCTGAGGGCCACACACTTTTTTTACTGCTTGGCTGTTTTGGATTAGATTTCATTTCTTTTTGTATTTGTATACCCCAAAGCCGGCCTATGGCCAGCTTTGGGACTTTTTAAACCTATGTTTTTTTTCTTTACTACAGGAAGAAGAAAAGATGAAGTAGATGTACTTTAAATATTTTATCAGTAAATGTACAAATTATATATATAATACATATGTGACCGGATTTGCGAAAAGGGGCCTTCCACACACATCCAATTTGCCAACTTTGACAATTGATAACTTCAGATTGGAAAGAGCTATTGCCTTGAAATTTGGGCAGTGGTGATTTCTTTGTAGCTGAACTCTTTACATGATGGTTTCTTTGTAGCTGAACTCTCTACAAGGTAATTTCTTCTAGCTGATCTCTCTACAGGGAGATTTGTTTGTAGCTGAACTATCTACAAGATAACTTCTTCTAGCTGATCTCTCTACAGGGTGATTTGTTCGTAGGTTAATTCTGTACAGGTGATTTGTTTGCAGCTGAGCTCTTTACAAAATGGTTTCTTTGTAGCTGAACTCTCTACAAAGTAACTTCTTCTAACTGATCTTTCTACAGGGTGATTTGTTTGTAGCTGAACTATCTACAAGGTAATTTCTTCTAGCTGATCTCTCTACAGGGTGATTTGTTTGTAGCTGAATTCTGTACAGGTGATTTGTTTGTAGCTGAGCTCTTTACAGAATAGTTTCTTTGTAGCAAGGTAAATTTTCTAGCTGATGTCTCTACAAGGTGGCTAGTTTGTAGCTGAACTCTCTACATGGTGGTTTCTTTGTAACTGAACTTTCTACAAGGTGACTTCTTCTAGCTGATCTTTCAGTAGGGTGATTTGTTTGTAGCTTCACTCTCTACAAGGTAACGTCTTCTAGCTGATCTCTCTACAGGGAGATTTGTTTGTAGCTGAACTCTCTACAGGTCATTTGTTTGAAGCTGAACTTTCTAAATGATGGTTTCTTTGTAGCAGAACTCTCTACAAGTTAACTTCTTCTAGCTGATCTCTCTACAGGGTGATTTGTTCGTAGCTGAATTCTGTACAGGTGATTTGTTTGCAGCTGAGCTCTTTACAAAATGGTTTCTTTGTAGCTGAATTCTCTACAAGGTAACTTCTTCTAACTGATCTTTCTACAGGGCAATTTGTTTGTGGCAGCATTTTATACAGGGTGATTTCTTTGCAGTTGAACTCTCTACATGGTGGTTTCTTTGTAGCTGAACTCTCTACAAGGTAACTTCTTCTAGCTGATCTCCCTACAGGGTGATTTGTTTGTAGCTGAATTCTGTACAGGTGATTTGTTTGTAGCTGAGCTCTTTACAAAATGGTTTCTTTGTAGCTGAACTCTCTAAAAGGTAACTTCTTCTAACTGATCTTTCTACAGGGCAATTTGTTTGTGGCTGAATTTTCTACAGGGTGATTTCTTTGCAGCTGAACTCTCTACTTGGTGGTTTCTTTGTAGCTGAACTATGTACAAGGTAATTTCTTCTAGCTGATCTCTCTACAGGGTGATTTGTTTGTAGCTGAATTCTGTACAGGTGATTTGTTTGCAGCTGAGCTCTAAACAGAATGGTTTTTTTGTAGCTGAACTCTCTACAAGGCAACGTTTCTAGCTGATGTCTCTACAAGGTGACTAGTTTGTAGCTGAACTCTCTACATGGTGGTTTCTTTGTAACTGAACTTTCTACAAGGTGACTTCTTCTAGCTGATCTTTCTACAGGGTGACTTGCTTGTAGCTGAACTATCTACAAGATAACTTCTTCTAGCTGATCTCTCTACAAGGTGATTTGTTTGTAGCTGAATTCTGTATAGGTGATTTGTTTACAGCTGAGCTCTTTAAATAATGGTTTCTTTGTAGCTGAACTCTCTCAAGGTAACTTCTTCCAGCTGATGTCTTTACAGGGTCACTAGTTTGTAGCTGAATTCTCTACATGGTGGTTTCTTTGTAACTGAACTCTCTACAAGGTAACTTTTTCTAGCTCATCTTTCTACAGGGTGATTTATTTGTATAGCTGAATTCTGTACAGGTAATTTGTTTGCAGCTGAGCTCTTTAAAGAATGGTGTCTTTGTAGCTGAACTCTCTACAAGGTAACTTCTTCTAGCTGATGTCTCTACAAGGTCACTAGTTTGTAGCTAAGCTCTCTACATGGTGGTTTCTTTGTAACTGAACTCTCTACAAGGTGACCTCTTCTAGCTGATCTTTCTACAGGGTGATTTGTTTCAAGCTGAACTCTCTACAAGGTAACTTCTTCTAGCTGATCTCTCTACAGGGGAATTCTCTACATGATGGTTTCTTTGTAGCTGAACTCTCTACAAGGTAACTTCTTCTAGCTAATCTCTCTACAGGGAGATTTGTTTGTAGCTGAACTCTCTACATGATGGTTTCTTTGTAGCTGAACTCTCTACAAGGTAACTTCTTCTATTGATCTCTCCACAGGGCGATTTGTTTGTAGCTGAACTCTCTACACGGTGGTTTCTTTGTAGCTGAACTCTACAAGGTGATTTTTTCTAGCTGAACTATCTCTTTCCATAGTTGCATGAACTCCCTACAAGGTAACTTCTTCTAGCTGATCTCTCTACAGGGTGACTTGTGTGTAGCTGATCTCTATACAGGTTTCTTATTTCTAGCTGATCTCTTGAATTCTCTTCAGGGTGACTGCTCTATTGGGATGACTGCTCTATTAGAGTATCTCGATCTCGCACTTGCTGCACCAAGTTGGATTTCGTGTTATAACTCCGTGGCTTTAAGTCTGATTCTTCTATACCATTGATGAGCCTTTCTAAGATGATTACTCCATCTGTACAACGATTTTCAAAGCATTACCCTAAGCGTTTTATCTGGTAGGCGTGGCAAGCAGTGGTTTTTTATTAGCTAATCTCGATTGCGTAATTGTTACACACTGTTGGTTTTTTCGTTGTATCTTCCTGTTTTTCAGCTCGATTTCTTTCAAACCACAAAAGGTTTGAGGATCAATAGTTAACCTATTCACCCACCGATGTTCAGCTTCTTCCCATACGCGGTTTACCCTGTAGGCGTGACAACATATTGGTGTTATTTTTCGTGAATAATCGCTCATAACTCTTTGCCTGTTTATCGTATTCCAGCCAACGTTGGTACCTAGATGCGCCTTTATATCCCCCTGCTGTGTGCCAAATTTCAAGGCAATCGGATATGGCGTTCGAGTTTTATAGCAGTTTTTGTAAGTGTGCGACAAGAAAAAGAAAAATAAGAAAAAAAAAACGAAGAAACTGAGCCAATTTTTGAAGTCGCATATCTCGGGAACGCGAGAAGCAATTTCGCTAAAATTTGGAATGTGGAGTGCTGTAGTTGGAGGGTATGTCCACAGCAAAAATCGTCTTGTTTCATCAAGGAAGCACAGAGCTACGGAGGTGCAAAAATTGCGTTTTCTTTTTTTCTTCCTGTCAATATACTCACGGGTGTTACGCACCGGCTTCTTGGGCCGCACGACGCACTACCGTGTGTCTTGATACTGAATAAACATGCTTCGTCACGTGTTCCATTGTTGCAAGTAAAGATTACAGTCATTTATAAACAGTCTCACCATAACTTTAACTATCATCATTTTGTGCCTGCTGTATGCTATGACATAACTTACTGCAAGGGGCCTAAATAGATGCTGTATTCAAAGTCACTTACTTAAAAGAAATGTCTGACTCCTACACTGTAGCTATTACACACAAAGCTATGGATTCTGCTAAATATTTTGACATGATGATTTAAAACTAAAACTTTTCTCTAAAACTATACACTTACCTGCAAAACATACAGCACAAAAGCCATGTTAGCAATATGTTTGGGAACTATTACAGAAACTGTATTAATATACAGTTTCTGTAAAGATTAGTTCCAGTGGAGTACCTCAGTGCTCTGTACTGCCCTTACCTGTGCCAGAGCACTCTCAAGTGATTTGTTCAGTAGTCAATAATTCTAGCCAGTACTGGGGTAGTGGTAAGGGCAGTCCATCAGTCTGAAGAAAAGAAATCATTGCTCTGGCACAGGTAAAATTTGATCTAGGTCATGTCTCAGTTGTAATAAAGTTCAGTTTCACAGGGTCATTCTTCTGTCACATGTTATTGTGCTTCGTTTCTTCTATGTTCTCTGTCAGCAACTGCACACTGGTCCATTTCCTAATGTAAGTATAGTAGTACAATACAACAATAATGGACAAAACAGTATGCATAAAGTTAATGCACTTTAACTATTTTGTACTATTCAACATATGCTACATAATTATTATTTTTATTGCATACAGGTGAAGTTGTACTATGCTATCAGCAACAAAAAAATTGTTTGTGTGGTGCTCAATTCAGTCAGGTAATATAAAAGATCAATGTGTTGCTTAACTGCTCTTAAACCATTGCAGGCAATGAGCAAGAGATACTTACAGTTTATAGCTGAACAAGCCGACACATGTAGCTAGCTACTTTCACTGTCACGGGACAGCAGCATGCAGCCACCTTCGCGAGTCCGCGATAATAGAAAGATTGAACTAACTTAACGATTTTAATTGTGCAAAATTTATTATGGAGTGAGAGGAAGTTTGCTGGAATGGTTTGAATCATTTCTACACAACAGAACACAGCAAGTAGTAATAGAAGGCCGTTATTCCATATCTTGTGACATAACATCTGGTGTCCCCCAAGGCTCAGTTCTTGGACCTGCCCTTTTCCTAATATATATCAACGACATAACTACAAACATACATAGCGAGTTGCGACTGTTTGCAGATGACATTTTAATTTATAGGCCTATACACTCACCAAGTAATCAGAAGATTCTGCAGGATGACTTAACTACTCTTATAAAATGGGCAAATGAATGGCAGATGGACTTTAATGTATCTAAATGCAACATCTTACAAGTTACCACACACCATACCACCAAAACATTTACATATCTAATGAATGGAGTGCCCTTGAAATCAGTAGAAAAGATTAAATATCTTGGAGTTTACTTGAACAATAAACTTTCATGGCACGATCACATTGACTACATATGCAACAAAGCAAATCAATTACTTGGTTTCCTAAAGCGAAATTTACATTCCTGTCATAAACACTTCAAAGAATATGCCTACAAACAATTTCTGCTACCATCTATCGAATATTGTTGTGCCATCTGGGACCCACACCACCAAAATGACATTTCTAAACTTGAAATGATTCAACATCGAGCTGCTCGTTTCGTCTTAAATAAACCTTGGAACAGACACCACAGTGACAGTATCACAGACATGTTAAATTAACTAAATTGGCCATCTTTACAAGAACGCAGAAAGCAAGCATGCCTCATCCTATTGTACAAGATAGTTAATCATTTATTATTGGTCCCAAATCGCTGTCTGCCATCATTAAATCAAACTGCTACCAGAGCCCATCATGATCAGAAATTTAATCGTATACAATCTTCAGTAAACACGTATCTCTATTCATTCCTACCCAGAACTATTCCCCATTGGAACGATCTATGTATCCCAAATCTATCTACCTGTAGCGGGGTATGACAATATAGCCGACGTACCTGTCACAGCACCAAAAATGTGTTGGTAGAATTGTAGTACGCCGAGGTTCCACTAACGATTGGCGGAATAGGGGAGGATTCAAGACTGGTCGTGAAGCCAAGCACCTCGTGCTAATGCCACAATCGAACCTGATTCTTATCACGTGAACCGCATACGTGCAACATACTAATAGTGTTACATAATAGGTGTATGTAAAGGTTCTACAGTTCCTCCTCCACGACATCCTCCGGGGGGGGGGGGGGCAGAAAGAAGTCTGACCCATTCCTTCACTTGATCTGTGGCCTTCCTTGCAGAAGCTCGCTGTGGGCGACTGTGCTCACTCCCAGAGTTGTCTGGATCAGGAGTAATGTTATCTGAATTGGTAGTAGCAGTAAGACTCTTCTCCACCCCTAGTTCCTTCTCTTCTGTTGCATTCAGTTCTAATGGGTACAGCTTAGTTATTGGTCTGGTCGTGTTCCCATTAGCAGTGCGTATTACAGCAGCTCGTATCAGCCCATCTCTTCCAGCAATCAAATCCGTCACTACAGCCATTCTCCAAGTTGCTCGAGGGGTGTCATCATGAACAACGACTACATCACCTTCTCTTATACTCTATTTGTTGTTCCCAGATGCCCTGTGGTACTCCCTTAATGCTGTTAAGTCCTCATGACACCACCTCTTGCAAAAATCTCTCAGTATGGCTGCCTGGACCTTGGCTTTCTTCTGAAGTTGACTAGTCTCTCTGTAGCTTGGGTCTATAAGTTCATCCATCTCCACCAACTGATGTGGTAGGCAAGTGATTCTGCGGCCGTGTAGAAGGTGAGCAGGCGTCAAGGGTTCTGGATCACCTAATTCAGAAGAGACAAACGTGAGTGGCCTGTCATTGAGTGTAGCCTCTACTTCTACAGTAATAGTCTCTAAGGTTAGCAGTGAGACATGCCTCCTTCCTAGAACCTTCTTTATTGCAGACTTGGATAGGCCAATCAATCGTTCCCAGAACCCCCCAAACCAGGGGGCCCTCTTCGGTATGAATCGCCATGAAACACTTCTTCTACCAAGTTCCTCCTTGACTGTTGGTGACTCCATTAGGGAACGTAGCTCTGATGCCGCTGATAGGTAGGTTGAACTATTGTCTGACATCATGATTGTTGGTAGTGATCTTCTTCCTGCAAACTTACGAAAAGCCATCAAGAACGTATCAGCTGTCAAGTCCTGGACTATCTCCAGGTGGACGGCACGTGTAGTGGCACAAGTGAAGAGACACAGATATACCTTGACCTCCTCCTTGCCTTGTTGTACATACAGGGCCCCAGTGAAATCCACTCCTGTAAATGTGAATGGGTGGACGTCCTGTGTTCTCAGTTGAGGCAAAGGAGGAGGGTCAGGTGCAGCATATGGTCTTCCATTCACCTTGTGGCATGTGACACAGTGATGTAGGATGGACTTGACATACTGGCGTGCAGCAGGAATCCAGAAGGATTGACGTAAACCAGTTAGGGTTGCATTGGTGCCTGAGTGACATAGCTTGATGTGTATGTCTAGGATGATCAGCCTTGACAATGGATGTTTCGGGGGTAACAGGAAAGGAAACTTGGCAGTCTCACTAACGGGAGCATTGTGGATGCGTCCACCACAGCGTAGCAGTTCATCTGAGTCTAGGAACAGCCGTAGTTGTCGAACAAGTGACAGTCTAGCTGTTTTAGGCTGCTTTGTTGTCATTTGGAGGTTGTTGATCTCCTTCCAGTAGATGGACTGTTGTGCATCCTTAATCCACCTGAGGCTCACCCGTTGAAGTTCCTCTGCATTGACTGGTCCACTCAACCTCTGCTGCGGTTGTGTTCTGAGATTATCTATAAAACGGTAGACATACGCAGTGACTGACAGTAACTTGGTAAGAGAACTATGGCGATCAATAGAGATGGCACAGTGTAGCCCAAGATCTGGTGGTGCCTGCTTCATGGGCACAAATTCTGTTGCCACTGCTGCTGCCAAAACCATTGGTGGCAAATGTGGTGGTTGAAGAGATGGCCAATAGTCTGGTGTTGTGAGCCACTTGTTGGGGCCATGTTGCCATAGGTGTGATGACATAAGCAGTTTGGTAGTGGTACCCCTTGAGAGAAGATCAGCCGGGTTATCGGCAGTAGGGCAGTAATTCCAATTGGCACTTGGTAATAAGGAATTAATTTCTGTGACACGGTTCCGTATGAACACCGGAAGAGGCTTCTGGCTCTTGATCCAGTGGAGCACAATCTGACTATCGGACCACATAAAAATTAATGAATTAGAGACAGGAATTGCCTCAATCACAAAGTGTGTCAGACGAGTGCCAACCAGAGCTGCCATGAGCTCTAAGCGTGGGATGGTGAGTGTCTTCAAGGGTGCCACACGGGTCTTTGCTGCTACAAATGACACTTCATTGCCCTGGGTGAGGAATACTACTGCACCATATGCATGTTTGCTTGCATCAACAAAACAGTGCACAACTGGACATGTCATGCGTGCAATAAAGTAACATCTACTTACTGAGAAAGCTGTTGCAGTCTTAAGATCACCAGCAATGTCCTTCCATTGGGCTTGGATGTTCTCTTGTAGTGGTTCATCCCATGTGACCTTAAGTTGCCACAGTGTCTGCATCAGCATCTTGGCACGAATTACTACTGGTGCCACAAATCCCAAGGGGATCGAATACTTTAGAGAGATCTTGTAAAACTTCCCGCTTGGTCACAAGGTGGTCATTAGTTAGAATGGATGGTTTAGCAGCCAGGTGGAGCTTGTCTGACCCAGGGATCCAACGAAGTCCCAAGATATTAACTGATACGGCTTTCTCAGCAGTGTTATCCTTGGTGGCTATTGTGGTCAGTGCAACACTATTGGAGGACCAGCTGCGGAGATTCAGTCTGGCATCACACATGATGGCTCTTGCTTCTCGGTAATAGTTCACCACATCTTGCTCAACATCACAGCCAGTAATGATGTTGTCGACGTAAAGGTTGGAGCACATATCAAGTGATACAGGTGTGCTGTACTGTCTGAGGTGATACTGAAGCACTGCATTGAGCATGAATGGCGAGCTGGTGGCTCCAAAGGGCACTACCTTGAAACGGTACACACAAAGTTGACTTGAGGGATCTGTTGGATCAGATAACCAAAAAAAGCGGGTATAGTTCCTATCATCAGGATGTAGCCGTATGTGAAGGAAGGCCTTCTCAATATCAGTAGATATTCCGAAACAATGTGATCTAAAACAAATCAGAATTGCACATAAATCATTATCACATGTTGAACCTATTATCAGACAATCATTAAGACAGGGGCTGTTGGCAGATTCATGGCAACTGCAGTCAAAGACAATTCGTATCGGCGTTGTTGTAGAATCCTTTTCTACAGCATGGTGTGGGATGTAGTGTACTCCAGAGTGTGATGTGGAGTGGTTGTCCACACGTTCAATGAAGCCCCTAGTCTCCTGCTCACTTATGATTTGGTGATACGTCGTCAGTAGATCAGGATTTTTGGATAGACGCTTGACTAGTTGGCGGGTTCTCTGCTTGGCTACAGTTACATTGGTTGGAAGTGCAGGGTGGTCTGGTTTCCAGGGTAATCTGGCAACATATGCTCCGCCCTGATCTCGTTGAACACACGAAGTTAAATAGTGGTTCAGCACATTGTCTCCTAGACTGTCATCAGTGGGGATTACTCCCACAGATTCTAGATCCCAAAACCGCTCCAAGTTGAACTCACTTGGGGGGGTGGTCAACATCATGACGCTGTTGATACTGGTGAAATTGTCCGGTTGTTAATGGAGCCGGTCCAGATAGCAGGTAACCCAGCTTTGATTCAACTGCAGTTGGTCCATCACCTCTTATAACACGGTCTCCGACAATGTCCCAGTAGTGGTCAGCCCCTACTAAAATAGAGATGTCAAATTCCTTGTCAGTGGTCAGTGGGTGGGCCAGAGGGAGATTTCGGAGGTGTGGAAGTCGAGTAACACTGGAGGACACTGTGTTCTGTATAGGTGTTGCAATACGAGGTACTACAAGTACAGTGAGTGGTATGGCTTGGCCGGACATGGTAAGCAAACTGATAACAGCAACATTCACCTCACGATTCACCTGACACTGTGCGCCGAACGACGAAACTGTGAGGTCTTCCTTACAGAATGGTTGTAGAGCAAGGGTCTTAGCTAGCTCTTGAGTGATGAATGACCGCTGAGAACCTTCATCAAACAGCAGGTTAGCCTTGGTCAGGTTGCTTCCATTTGTGACAGTTGCCACAGCTGTTTTCAGAAGGCATACACTGTTTTGTGGTGATGGGATGGTCATTGACAGTGAGGCAGTGTCCGTTGAGTGTGTAATGGTAGCAACGGCAGACTGACTAGGTAGGGTGGTGTTCTGCTGTGCGGTGCTTGTAGAGTGGCCAGATTGGTCTGCAGGGTTGTCTTGCCTAGAAGTACATAGGCTGGTATGATGTTTACGTTGGCAGTTGTGGCAGCGATGTCTAGAGTTACACTGAGACACCCTATGGTGTCCTAGGGAATTAAAACAAAGTTTGTTCTGTCGTACTATATCACAGCGTTGCTTTGGATCCTTGAATGACTCACAAAGTGAAGGAATGTGTGACCCTGCACAGAATGGGCACAGCAGTTTGCCTTTAGTAGTTGTGGTGGACTTCTTAGTACCTGCAAGAAATGAAGCAATAGGTGGGGGTGGGGAACTGCGTGGTTCTGCTGATCCCATCTCAAGAATGTACAGTTCGTTTAGAATACCTGCTTGCAATTCTGTAATGGACCACTCCTTCCTGCCATGTGATCTGATTAAATTCTTCTTGGTTTGGGAGGGCAGTTTTCCTAAGAGAATGGGTATGAGTAAAGTGCCATACGAGTCCTCTGGTTTCCCAAGTGTTGCCAGGCTACGGATGTGTGCCTCAGTAGAATCATAGAATTCTCGCAAGCTGGAGATTGTGTTGCTTGGGGCAGGAGTGTCAATCAAGGCTTGCATGTGGGCATCAACTTGTGTGTAGGTCTGACCAAACCGTTCCTTCAACAAGGTAACTGAATTAGTGTAGCTATCGTTTGTCAACTGGAAGCCAGCGATGACACGGGCAGCATCTCCACAGAGCTGTGCGCGAAGATAACTAAGTTTCTGCACCCCGGTCAAGGAAGTGTTGTGGATTGCCGCCTCGAAGCAGTCCCAGAAGGAGTGCCAATGAAGGGGGTTGCCAGCAAACTGTGGTAGCTCTAATTTGGGTAATCGAGTTACTTGTGGTACCGCAGCAGGAGGAGGTGATGTATGGTAAGGGGATGTGTGCCCTTCTGTAGTTGTGGATACTGACCTAAGGCGTTCAGTGATTTTCACCTTAGCTGAGGATATGGAGGAGTTTACTTCTTCAGTCTGTAGCACTTCTGCTTCTATCTCCTCATCGTTTGTGGTGGCTTCTAGTATCTTGGCGTCTAGCCCTGAAATCAATTCTTGTTTCCGCTGGAGTTGTTCGTGGAGATCCTTCAAACTGGCGATGTTATCCTCAGTGAGCGGTTGTGACGCATTAGTTAGAATCTCAGTCAAACTCTGTAGCAACTTCGTAAGATGCGCTCGGAATCCTCGTCTAGACGAGATCAGTCTCTTTAATGCCATTGGTTACCACAGCACCATAAATGTAGCGGGGTATGACAATATAGCCGACGTACCTGTCACAGCACCATAAATGTAGCGGGGTATGACAATATAGCCGACGTACCTGTCACAGCACCAAAAATGTGTTGGTAGAATTGTAGTACGCCGAGGTTCCACTAACGATTGGCGGAATAGGGGAGGATTCAAGACTGGTCGTGAAGCCAAGCACCTCGTGTTAATGCCACAATCGAACCTGATTCTTATCACGTGAACCGCATACGTGCAACATACTAATAGTGTTACATAATAGGTGTATGTAAAGGTTCTACAGTTCCTCCTCCACGACACTACCATTGATCTTGAAACATTTAAACAATCAACTACTCCTACTTTATAACTGTAACTTAGCACTTATTGTTATTATTATTATTATTAGTTAATTAGCAAAGCCCACTAAGGGCAACACGCTAATGAGCATTACAATCACACATTATATTATATTACTTACAGCGTTCTTAAATGTTTCAAGATCTACTGTGTCGATGTTAGGAATTTGAAGGGAGATTGTATTTATTGTAACTTAGCACTCACTGTAATTTAGTACTCATTGTAATTCTAGCACTTATTGTAACTTACCACTTACTGTAATTTAGCACTAGTTGTAACCTAGCACCTATTGTAACCTAGCACTTATTGTAACTTATGCACCTATCAATGTTAAGCCCCACTACCCCCCTCCCGGGCTTACTAGGGGATTAGTGGGGGATTTTGACCTGATTTGATCTGAAACTCTGCCCCACTAGTGGGGCATTTGACCGCTCGAAATTTTAGGCGTTTATTTTAACTTGCAAGCTAAAGGAATTGACCTGTTTCCTAAAGTACCTAACAGCCATACTACATGGAGATTTGACCACTAGTCGTTCCCCCATGGGTGGAGAATTTGATTTTTCAAAAAGTCAAATCCCCACCATTTCCCCCACTACGCCCGGGAGGGGGTAGGTGGGGAATAACATTGATAGGTGCATTAGTACTAATCATTTATATTGTAACCTAAATTATAGGCACTTATGTTATTGTAACTTAAACTAGGCACTTATGTGTACGTACCTTGTACATTAGCGTAAAAACCCTGTTGGGTGTTTGCTAATCAATAAATAAATAAATAAATAAAATAAATTAATGGTTGTACCATCAGCTGACCTCTATTCTATAATTAACAATAATCGTTGTACCCTTATATGGCGAACAATGAATAATCTATTAGCACTATACGACTGTAGACGTCGCGTGATACGAGGCACGATACGAGCCTCGTCTAAAGGAGTGGTACCATTACGACAGATACGCTTTTAGACGAAGGATATAGACGTTCGCGTATTCATATCGTCTAGTAAAAAAAGACGACGTTAGATACGTAGGGTATGTACGCGCCGCGTATCAGGGTATAGCTGAAATGCTGTGTATCCTTCTAGCTGATCTCTCTACCGGATGACTTGTTTGTAGCTGAACTCTTTACAGGGTGGTTTGTTTGTAGCTGAATTTTCTACAGGGCGATTTGTTTGCAGCTGAACTCTCTATATGGTAGTTTCTTTGTAGCTGAACTATCTACAATGTAACTTCTTCTAGCTGAACTCTCTACAGGGTGACATGTTTCTAGCTGAACTCTCTACAGGGTGATTTGTTTGTAGCTGAACTCTCTACAAGGTAACTTCTTCTAGCTGATCTTTCTACAGGGTGATTTGTTTGTAGCTGAATTCTCTACAGGGTGACTTCTGATCTCTGTACAGGGTGACTTGTTCCTAGCTGAACTCTCTACAGGTGATTTGTTTGCAGCTGAACTCTCTTACATGGTGGTTTCTTTGTAGCTGAATCTCTCTACAAGATGACTTGTTTCTAACTGAACTCTCTACAGTGTGATCTGTTCATAGCGGAACTTTCTACTGGGTGATTTGTTTGCAGCTGAACACTTTGCATGATTGTTTCTTTGTAACTGAACTCTCTACAAGGTAACTTCTTCTAGCTGATCTCTCTACAGGGTAATTTGTTTGAGCTGAATTCTCTACATGATGGTTTCTTTGTAGCTGAACTCTCTATTAGGTACCTTCTTCTGGCTGATTTGACTGCAGGGTGACTTGTTTGTATATTTTTGTAGTTGAATTCCAATGGCGGATCCAGGATGGGGCATTTGGGGCAAATGCCCCCCCCCCCAACCTTTTGGAGGAATCATATACTTCTGATTAAAATACTAAATTTTGTCAGGGCCAGATCCATTAACTCATGAAAACGATATGCACATTTCAGCACCATTTATTACCTGAAATCAAAGCAAACTAGCTGTGAAATTGTCCCCAGCACCTTCGTGCACACTAAGCGCCTCTAAAAATAATTATTGTGTTGCTGTCGTTTAAGAGATTCATAGCCTTTAACACAATATTTAGGACTCCACAACCATCTACAGAAGCCAAATTGTCAAAAATCAATAGTGAGACATTACTAAGTGGTGATTATTTGCTGCTTAAAAATGCAGCAACTAACAAGAGAATCTGGCTTTCTCCAACCATCTACAACTTAGCCTGTTTGTGCCCCTCCCCTTGCCAGCTCCTGGATCCGCCCCTGAATTCCCTATAGAATAACTTGCAATGTAATATAATTAAGTAAATTATAAATGCAGCTGAATGCTTTATTAGGGTGACTGTTCTATTAGAGTATCTCGATCTCGCATTTGCTACACGTAGTTGCCCTTCGAATCATAACTCAGTGGTTTGTACTCCGATTCTTCTGTACTACTGCAAGGAGTTTCTATGATGAGTATTCCAGCCACACACTGATTTTCAGCTCATTGCTCTAAGCGGTTTGCCTGATAGACACGAAAACTAATAGTTTTTTTATTCATAAAAATCGATCGCGTAATTTTGACACAGGTCGGGTTTTGTGTCATATCTCCGTAGTCGTTATCCCGATTCCTTTCAAACCACAGAAAGGCACTCCTACGATGGTTGCTCCATCTACATAGCAATTTTCAACTGATTCCTCAAAGGAGTTTACCTTGTAGGCGTGACAGACCTTCGACCTTATTTTACGCAAATAATCGGTCATACCTCCGTGAATGTTCATCGGATTCCTACCAAAGTTGGTACAGCGATCCGCCTTATGGAGCCCTTTAAGTGTGCCAAATTTCAGCCCGATCCGAGCACGCATTCGTGTTTTATGGTGGATTTTGCGTAGTGTGCGAAATGAAGAAGAAAAAAACCAAGAAATTAAAACGAAATTTTGTTCGCTCGTATCTCGGAAATGGCTGGAGCGATGTTTTTCAAATTTGGTGTGTAGATTCCCCTTGCTGGCCGGCACCTCTCTAGCAAATTTGGTTCCAATCAGATAAGGGATCACAGAGCTACATAGGTGTGAAAATTGCGTTTTCTTTCTTCCTGTTAATATACTCACGAGTGGCACGCCGGCTTCTTGGGCCGCACGACACACTACCGTGTGTCTTGATATCCGACTACTGGCAGTTCTTGTCTTTAGCTGTTAGCTGTCAGTAGCTAACTACAGTCCCATGTATATATACTGTAATTTTTGTACTCGTAACTGTACTCTGTGCATGTGACTGAGTATTCATAAAGTAAAGTAATTGTCTCTCACATGATCCCTTCCCACATCACTTTCACCTCATTCTCTCAAATTTCACTATTTCTGTTAGTTATCAACCACGTGCACATACATTATAATGATGAGGAGATTATTTTTATAGTTCAGAATTGGTGCTTTGAGACAGGGACTTCATGTTAAGTATATAAGTAGCTAGAGAGCTTTCACCAACTGACAATGGAGTGATTTGAGACATTGTTCATAATTGAACATTATAAAAATGACATGAGGTGTTAGAGAAAACATGTGACTGCAGCCAACACACTTTTTTAACTGGCACCCTGTGGTTAAACGGTTGAGGGGGGACAGTGTTGTCAAGCACTCAAAATTGAAGCTATATATACACAGACGATGTCACCTTATACAAGTGAAACTGACTTTCAGTTGTTACAAGAGGATCTTAGTGGAATTTGCAGTTGAGCAAACAAGTGGAAACTTAGATTGAATGCATTCAAGGGCAAGACTTTTCTAATCTCAAATAAGTGTAAGACAATATCACATGACTACCTCATCAACCACTCTCCTCTATCTTGGAGGTCAAATATTTTGGGAGTCTTGGTGCAATCAAATTTGTCATGGTTTGATCACTGCAAGTATGTGTCAGCCAAAGCCAGAAAGTCTTTGAACTTACTACTTGATGGGATGCTACAACTGAAGCTAAATCCATGACTTAAAATACAATTTTGCCTGTGGAGTATGTGTGCACTGTGTGGAGTCCTCATACTGTCACTGACAATTCTACACTGGAATGCACTGTGGGCCTGTGGAAGTCGTTGGTCACCTCTGCATATAGGTGTAGGAACTAATCTTCAGATGCCTATCTGCAAGAGTTACATTGGCTACCCTTTTATCTTGAAGAAATCACCTATTCTCTATATATTAACATAATATATTACATGATAAGTATGATTCCCTAGCTTTCATAATAATTCATCCTGTATTCAAGCTCATCCTCTGTCACTTGAACTGCTACAATCTACTATCAATTCCAACAAAAGAATCATTTTTTGTGAACACTATTTTTTTGTGGAACGTTTTTTTGTGGAAAGTACGTTTAAGCACTTTGGCCCCCTTTCTGTTCCACATTTAAGCACTTTGGCCCCTTTTCTTTTCTGGCCAATACACGTTCCACGTTTAAGCACTTTGGCCCCTTTTGAACCTTTTCTGTTATACCTTTCCAGCTATAAGTCATTAAATCTAAGTCATTAAGTCTAAGTCCTTGAAATTAGGTTAGGTAATCTTAAGTCTGCAGCACATGTTGCTCAAGGGCGGATCCAGGGGAGGGGGGGGCTTTGGGGGCTGAAGTCCCCCCCCTTCATATTTAGGCTTTACTTGATCAATATGCTGAGTATTATAATGAAATTTTGTCTTAGCATAATTATATGATCACTAATAATACAAATACTCATAAAACCACCTTATAAACATCTTTCCAAGGTATTATCAGTGGATTTATTACTAAAGTTTATGCAACAAGGAACCGGATCAGTATTGGAGGTGTACAATATCGAGATACTCTATTAGAGCAGTCAGCTAACTACTCTAATAGAACATTCACTGGAAGCATGTAGCTGGTTCTGATATGGAATTTTTCCAAATCTGCCTGCACTTATACATACAATGAAGTGCATTGGTCTGTTTATAGGGCTTCATTCATCTACTTGTGTAGTTAATATGTATGTCAATACTTAATTCAGGTATACAATTTCCATTGAAAATGCTCTGAGATTCAATCTAGTATTGTTCAAATTTCAAAATTTTCCACTTTCAACATTCTTATTCTAACATGCACCTATTCAGTGTTGTGCAATTGTTAGAGGGGTGCATCATGTACTTGGTTGTCTGTACCTACCCAAACTTTTCCATTAGTAAAATGCTTCAGAGAGCCATACCTATAATCTAAAAGCAGTATAAAAAATATCTACAGGTATGAATTTTATGTGGAAATGTCTCCAAATTGCAGTATTTTAGCATCTATTTTTCAAAATTTTCCTGGGAGGCATGCCCCCAGAACCCCCTAGTTCCAGCATGCAAAGCATGCTGGGAAGTGTGCTTTGTACACCTCTACCCAAGAGATTAGTACCTTGAGTTAGCCCCCCCCCCCCCATTATAAATCCTAGATCCGCCCCTGTTGCTGTAGACCTTCAGTGCTGGTCACTGTAAAGTGTTAATAATAATGATACACTATTTTAACTACCCTCAGTCTGCTCAAATTTTGTCCAGCGCTCAGGAGCATATGAAGGAATTTTGAAATGGGATTTCCACTACAGCTAAGTGACGATGACTGTTGTATTAAAGTATTTTACAGTATCTTGATCTTTTCACCAACATTATTGATGTTACATTCAAGTGTTGTTATCATGCCAGTGAGAAACTATTACTTAACTAAGATAATTAAGTGTCCTCATGATAGATCTGGAAACCTGAAGTTTCAGTTTCTCAGTGTTTCAGTGGTATGTGCTGTAAACTCCAAAGGGGTTTCCTGAACCCCTTGGAAACCCCCCTAGTCCTGTATAAGCTGTCTTCTTATGATTTTTATTTCATTTATATTAGCTAAAACTTGAGGAATACGTAAACGAATCACCAAAAGTTGGGTCGCTGCTTTCACTTGTGGAAATTTATTTTCGAAGAACAACGGCTTTACAGCATGAGTGCTGAAGGCTTGTAGGACACCTGGTCAGGGGCGTAGCCAGAACCCGGGCCCAGGCCCGGGCGAATTTTTTTTTTGGACGCACTTCTGACTTAGAAAATTTTTCATGTTTTGTTAACTTACCGTTTTTCTTTGTTTTACGGATTGTTTGCGGATAAGGAAAAGGTCACACTGAAACTATTAGCCCTTGTGTATTAAGTGTGTTGGTCGTCTTCAAAGACGTTTTGAACAAAGGACGAGACCTACCTGAATGGACATTTTTTCCCTGCCGTCCGCCTGTCATCTCACAACACTGGCGTGACTCGACTCGATGGCTGAAAACTTCCGAGTGAAGGCCAAGGTGAAGGCATGAAAGGATAGAAGGACACTTGTAAGAAGGTGTCACAAGTAATAAAGACAGTTGGGAACTGAATGTGTAGTATGTGACTATTGAGAGCTGTAGTGGTAGACTCTGGGTAATCGGTATCTAGCTAGATGTTTATGGTTATCTTTACAGCGATGCATGCATGTCACTAATTTTACAATATGTAGCTACTCAAAATATTGTTACTTGTGTACTATAGGAACTGTAGTGTTTGTTTTTTTTTTGCTATAACATCTGTGGAACTCCACTACAGTGAAACCTTTTTTTATTGGACACATTATCCAGTATAGGTTAACACTGTACTGCCTGTTCCATCAATCATCAAGGATGTACCCAGGTTTAGAATACAAGAAACAAGGTTAGGTCCAGAGGATTTAGGGGAAAATGTGTGGGGCCTTAGGCCACTCCAAATAAATTTTCTGTTTCCCATCCACTGCCCACATCAAGTTACTGTCAGCTCTAACTATTCCATTATTCCGTATTCTTCCATTATTTTCCAGTTATTCTTGCATACTGACAGACTCAGTAAAAGCCATTTTGAAACAGTGTCAGCATCGCTATCAAGTCAGCACAAACTGTGAAGTTTGTGCTATTTTTGCAACTTAAAAGGAAGGAACAAGCTTAAGCATGCTTTTTTGTAGCTTTATGGTTGTGCTAGGCAAATAGTGGCTTGAAAAGCTGCCAATCACCCGCATGTAAATATGCGGACAGAAAACAGAGAATTTATTTGAAGTGGCCTTAGCTATATACTTGCATAAGTTAGTGTTGAATATGTAGCAGTTGGTATTAAAAAAATTATTATGTGGCAATATTGTGGTAATTCAGTGGCAGCTGGTTCCGACCACTATGGACACATCCCCGAATCATTTAACACTATACCTTGATAGTCAAGCAACCTTGATTATAATTTTAGTTCAGATTTACCCTTAATAAAATATACAATCTTTTGAGCGTCAGATTATAGAGGTTTCACTGTACTTGTGTTAGCATTTATTACACCTGTTCACAAAATTGATGCAACAACTATTCAAATTTGACCACTGCTCAGTATAAAACAATGTTTTTTTTATTATGACACTGCTCAAATTTGGCCACAGTTAAAGGTGTGGTGGTGTTTAACTACATAAAAATGGTACTTGTATTATGCATGAAGTATATAATTATAGTTTAGCTAAGGCTGAGGACCTAATTAACATGGACGTTATATCATGAGGTGATCTTTCAACAAGGTCTTAAAATACACATGAGCTATGTGTGGGACCTACTTGAGTTGGTCACTTTAAATGAGATAATCTTATTAATGAGCTTGTCGAGTATACCGTAGCTATGTTTGAGACCTAGCTACTCAACATGGTCACTGTAATGAGGTAGTCTTATTAATGAGGTCATGTAGTACACTTTAGATCATGTTTGGGATGTACTTGACACTATAATGAGGTGGTCTTATTAATTAGCTATGTTTGGGACATACTTGACATCATCACTATAATGAGGTGGTCTCAATGAGGTTTTCAAGTACACCTTAACTATGCTTGTTACTCAACGTGAGTATTACTATATTACGATTTTATAAGGTATCACTATGTGTGTATGTACTCGTCGTGTTCATGTACTGATTTGGCTTCCACAATCACCAAATCAAACTCATCTTTTGAATTGTTGGCTAAATAGACCTCTGATTGAATCTACCAAATCTGACTAGTTAGCACAACCTGCAATTCTGGTATGCTACCCCGCAACTTGATTGCTACATCTATACATAATTTCCCTTACTCCACTTTAGCAATACATTCAGCTGCCTTTGTACAAGGCTGTCAAACGTAAGATGTTTTCAAGCAGCCTGGCTGATTTTAAGGTATTGCAAATCAATATATGGGCAAGAATGTTTTTTTTTTTTAAATCTATAAAAGTAGTGTTGGCCATTACTATCAACTAATTGGTAGATGTGCAGCACAACCTCAGTGTCCGGTCAATCATTAATGGTCGTTACAATGATGTTCACCTTATCTCGAAATGTGTAACTGAACTCAATGTGTATGCACACGTCTCCAATGGCTGGGTAATTGACAATTGATTTCATTTTTTGATCTCATCGTTACCCTTACATGTTTGATTATTGGGTGGAAAAGAGATGGACGTGGTAGTTCTTCTTTTGTTGGTGAAGTAGCCAGTACAATGATTTGACTGATTCTTGCCAATCATATTGATAGTCCATATAAATTATCAAACCAAGGCCTTCAAAAATAATTACATGTGGTCTAAAGTATAACTGTAATTTAAATCTAAATTTTGAGTAGTAAAGTTAAGTAGTTAGGACTAAGTGTTACTTTACTTCAACGTAAATAACAATCTTGTTCTACTGTATCAATGGCTGACTTGTTTATAATCACTGCGACTACACGTGTATTGTAAGTGTATTCTAATGGGTAGAAAGCCAACAGTTATAATTTCATGACCATGGTCAGCCTAAGCAAATTAGCAATATGCTACCTTTGAATGCCCATTATGTAACCATATTGTGAAATAGGTCTCTTCCAAATTTGATAATTCATAACTGCAGACTAGATAGCTATTCACATTATGTTTGGTCACAGGTTAGTGTTAATTTGATCATGGATACTGCAATAAGTCTGTGGATCAAGTCACTACCTGGCCTGGGATTTAATCCTGGCCATTCCTATAATTACTAGGTCATTCCAATAATTATTCAAAAGTGGATGAGACCCGCTAAACCTGGACAAAATGTAACCCAAATGATGAAGGCACTTACAATGTTGGTAAGAATGACAGCATCAGTAACATGAATTCACAACGCAGTATTCAAGGGTGTAGTGCAATTGTAGAACAAAACAAAATTCTTCTGAGAGCCAAAGATGTGGTACAACACAATATTTAAAACTCTTACAGTGTGGATCCCATTTGTATTTTGTAGACTTTGAATGAATGAAGCTAGTGAGGCCACTCCAAATAAATTCTGTACTTTTCTTAGCATGCGGTCCATGTATTTCTATTATGAAATTGGCAGCTTTTCAAGTTATTATTTGCCTAGGTACAGCCATAGCAAACAACATAATAACATTTTCAGCTTGTACCTTCATCGTTTACATGGCAAGAATATTACAAACATGAACAGTGATAACATTCTGACATGTGAGCTGGTAAACCTTACAAAAATCAATTTTATTAAGCCTGTACAGTATGCAGAAAATAATGGAAGAACTGATACGGAATAATTAAACATCTTAGACCTGGGAATAAAGAGATGCGGGTGGTGGATGTGAAGCAGAATTTATTTGGAGTGTTTTAAAGCAAGTGCTAGCCTTTTCATACCCCGGCAGTTGCAAACTTTATTCAATCACACAATGCTACGGTACATAGCATAATGAAAATGATGTTAACTTTATGCACCTATCAATGTTAATCCCCACCCCCCCTCCCGGGAATCATAGGGGATTTAGTGGGGATTTAGTGCACATTTGATTCAGAACAATGCCCCAAAGGTGGGGGATTTGATCGTAACAGACATGCTTCAGTGTACCTTTAAAAAGTGCACGTGAGTAACTTCCGCAATAGATGACTGCATGTGATAAATTAGTTTTATCTTGTCTCAATCGTCGTTGGTGCTTTTAAGCGATTCTTCTTAATGGAAACGAAAAGGGAGAGAACAGTATTAGTTTTGATGGGAGACCACACAAGAACAGTGAAGTATTTCGTGTATGACCGTGAACAGCCGGCTGAAACAGACGTGGAAGCAGAAGTTCAACTATTAATTGACGCTATCAAGGAGCAGTTTAATGATGTGCTGTTAGGCTACGACTTTTTCATCCAAGTGAAGAGGGAGACTAAGGATTGGGGAAGCGTGTTTATTGATTATGATGGTAGCGAAATAAGCGACAAATCTGTGATAAGAATAGTCCGCAAGGCCAAACCTGTGGCACAAGTAAGATTTCATGTAGCCACTGATGTGTGTAGGTACGATAGCCTGTGCTATACATGAGGCAGCTACAGCTATGAAAATGCATTTAAGGTTGTGCGTGGCTGTGTTGTGAAGTAGTTGTGCATTTAAACACTTGGAAAATAAACTTACCTGACTGGGGACCAGTTTGGCAAGGGTTATGCAGCTGAGAGCTGTTTATACATGAAGTTAGCTTTCATATTGGCAGACAGGTGGGACATGAATTATAGCTAATGCTTTGTTTTGGTTGATATGCAGGCTTTGCTGCTCACTATTAATGTTTGCCATCATGTGCTTAAGGGGGATATTGCTCTTCTGTATGTTGTCCTGTAACTGCTAGCATTGATCTGGCTTGTTCAGAGCAAGGGCATCTCATCTGTATTCCAGGGGAAAAAATCACAAGGGGGGTTGTTGTGTAGTCTGGCAGTTTCATTGTTCAGTTTCCAAGAATTTCAGAACCCACCCATGAACCACACCTACAAAGTCTTTGTGGACCACATGTAATAAGCTCATGACAAATACATTTTGTTTGTTGTAGTTCCCATGGCTTGTTTTTGAGGTAACACATATAGCTGTGTCTGCATGATCTCCTGTAGTATTGAACTCCAGTGTTTCAATTGCTGTACATGTTCTTGTTGGAACATTTGTAGACTGTTCCAGTGCAGGACCCATCCCTCATGCAAGGAAGTGAACAGGGTTGTACACAGACTACTCAACAGGGTAGATCCATGGTTCAATTATGCTTATCAAGGAATATGCAACTTAGTGCACCAATGGTATGCATAGTTTGTAACTTTATGTTTTGTATTCATGTGTTATACTTTGAATATAGGAATTTCGTAGTGCTGTGAGTGAGGAGTACATTAAAGAAAACTCTAAAATATATGGCCGCCTGGGAAATAGAAGATTATCTAAATATGAAAATGAAATTAATCGCTGTAGTATGAATCTTTGTCTTGAAACTCCTAGCCTTTTATCAGACCGCAAAACTCTGCTGGAAAAAGCTAAGCAAGCAATTGATGCTAATGGATATGTGCACAAAAAAGGAAAATCTTGCTCACATAAATTAAATCCAAGCCCAGATTCAGATGCCAAACGTATTAAACTTAACAAAGAGGTCCGTCTGTCAAGAATTGAAGAAATCAATGAAAAAGTTAAAGACATAACAGACCAGATTGGATTCAAAGAAAAACGTAGAGAATCAGCTAACAACCTGCATCATTATAAAGAGTGTGATAAACTTACTGAACAAATATCTTCCTTGAAATCAGAAAAACGAAAATTAGATCTTGAACTTAAATGTCTACATAAAAAGCAACAACAGTCTAGGTGGTATCATAGCCATAAGAAAAAAAGTACATCATCATTATCGTCATCTGGCTATGAACGTAGTGTCTCCAGCAGCCAAGGTTCAATAGAATGCTCTGAAGCTGAAAATCAGAGTTCAAAAACCATGCATCTTGATTCTGATTCTACTGCAACTTGTTCTGAAGGGGCACATGAAAACAGATTGGTGAGTTCTGAATCCATTATAATAAATTCTGATGAGGATATAGGTGATGGAAAGGAGCAAACAGAGAATACACCAGATAATATTGAATCCCCACAGAGTACAGATGATGACACGGAAAGCAGTCAGTATTTTTAGTAGGGCCTCCCCATCGTGATATGGGGAGGCCGTTAAATGAATTGTTACTCTGTTACTCATCTGAGAAAAAAAAGAGTCTTTCTACTTCCATACAGGAATTTAAAAATGTATCTGTATCTGGAATATGTGGTCTTAGTTTGTGCGAGTATGTTTCTGCTTGTACTGCTAATTGTGTTCGGTTTCATATGACCCCTTGTAAGAAATGTAATGGAATGCTAACAGTGGCACAAATTGTACTTGATAATGGATATTGTATGCTTTCAGAGGCATTTAAGACAGTATCTCCTGGAGTTAAATATACAGCTGAACATGCAAGACGAAAACTGCTCCAAATGCCACTGGTTTCCATTAATATAGGTGAGCAGAACTCAGGAAAGTCTTTTGCCATACTTATGGAAAAATATCCAGACACTGACTACTTAAAATTTAGCAGGATTTTTAATGGGCTTGTTCTTCAGCAGTCCTCTGACAACAGCACTCCACTTGAAAAATCTGTTGTTAAATTGTTGCTTAATATTGCAAAATCTGATAGTGAGCGTAAATGTTTACGGTTTGCAATTTATCGGGCTTCTGGTATGAGTGCCACTCAAGCCCGTAAAAGATATGGATTTGAAAATATGTCAGAAATAGAAGAAGCAATAAAAAACACCCAAACCGTTCATGAAGCTATTACAGACTTAGCAAACATTGAAGAAAAGGCATTACTTCTTTCATGTGGAGTTGAAGTAATAAATTCTTCCTCATCTGAGTCGGAAACAAGTAGTGATGAACTGCAAACAGTTGAAGAGAATTTAGATATCTTAAAATCTATTGATGATGTGCCAAAATTATTGCAGTCCTGCCAATATAATTGGTTCGAAATAATACAAAAAATAGAAGACTCCACAGGAACTGAGATAAATTACTCATTATCAGAATCACTATATGAAGTTTATTCCAAAAAAAATCACATTTCTGAAGATAACAATAAATTGTTAAGGCAGTAATTTTTTGCATATTGCTCAACAGAAATAGATTTTCATGAGAGTGATCGTATTGCTAGATCTATTAATGGAGAAGTAATCTCAGAATCAGAAGCTGACAATGCAGAAGATATTGTAACTGTATCAGAACCTTTAAGTGCTGAAGGGAAGGTTTTAATCCAGAAAAAAAGGAAGGCAATTCAAAGGACCAAAAAACGAAAAATAGAAAAGGCTATAGCAGAGAAAAGATTATTGTGTCGACGTGAATCAAAAAGAGCCAGTAAGATATTAGAGCAATGTCCAGATATTGGAGATAAAATTGAAACTTTTGTTCAGCAGCACAATGTTGGTGCTGATGCTTGGAGACGCACTGGCGTACTCACTTTTGATGGCAATGTCAAACTTAAAGAAAAAGTGACATATGAAAAAATTCGTCAGTATTTACAAAATGTTTATAAAAGAAAATTTTCATATGGAACAGTGATACAACTTTGTGTACCCAGAAATAAGAGAAGACGTTCAGCTACACGATACAAAGGAATAGCAAAGGTGACAAACAGGAGAGCTAGAAAGGGATTTAATCTAAAGTTTAATCCTGATGAGCATTGGAGCTGTGCATTTTACAAAGGATTAAATAAATTACAATACACTGATGGAAGAAATATAGTGAACATTAATCGGGACGATGCAGCAGGATTTCGGTTAGACACTTTAACTACCTGTAAACAGTATTCCACACCAACTGTGGAAAATCAACCTATTCTTACTACTAGAACAGACTTCGTTAACAAGCACCCTTCCGTGTTGCAGACTACATCATACAACTTTACGCACACTTCTACGACTGATGAAATTTGTGTTGGGGTAGTGAAAGCGGCCAAGCTTCACCAAAAGAACCCTACTCAGCACATGGCAGATTTATGCATGTTGGAGTCTAAGCCTGAACTGTCTTTGGCTTTTATCAATCCCTTGAGTGGTGCACACAAACAAATTGAATGTATAAGGGTTGATGGAGCAACAGATGAAGGCCCAAACCATGAAGAGGTCCAGTTCCTTTGGACACAGCATCATATTGCTAAAGAAAAAATAGTTACTTTAGTGACAACTAGGAGTAGTGGATCATCCTTTCTTAACAGAGTGGAATTGCAAAATGGCTGTCTTAGTTTGGGTCACGCCAATACATTTATTCCTTCCACTATAGGTGGAAGCTGCATGGATGAGACTACAGGAGAAATTGATCCGGAAAAGTTGAAAAGAAATTTGAATTTGGCTATTGATGCATATATTAATAGAGTCAATGGATGTCCGTGTGGTGCAACTACTATACAATTGTACAAAGGTGAGTGCAGTTCTGAGTACACAGTAGACTGGAAAAAATTAATCATTTTCCTGAAAGGCTCTAAAAAAGAAAAATTAGCTTTACAAAAAACATATCCAGACATTTATAAAGAGTTTCAGACCATTTGGAATATTCGTAATAGCCATATGATTGGTCATTTACCATCACAATACATATTTATGTTAACATGTTGCTATAAGCCAGGGTGTACGCATCCAGTGTGCAAAAAAGGAGAGCCCACTGAGCCTGTGAATTGGTATGTAGGCGGACCACCAATTACAACACTTCCTTTTCCTGCTAAGGATGACGAGAGACCAGGGCATTACAAGACTTCATATATCAATGTTAATAATTCTGAATGTGTTAAATCGATAATGCAGCCACCTTCTACAATCATCAAACAAGAATTTTCTAAGCTGATTAACTACCCTCCTTCAGATACATTTATACAACGACTGTCAAAGAAAGTCATGCTTACATCAGATAATGTAATGTTTTGGTTAGACCATCTTCATACAGTGTTGTTAAATCGCAAGCGAGGAGCTGCAAAGGCAGCTGTTACAAGGCGAGCTAAAAAATTGAATTCTGTAGCTGTTACCTTACCGTCTGACCCATCATCACCAGTTAGTTTACCATCTGACCAGACTGACAATGAAAATATGGTGAATGTTGACACATGCTGTGGACAGTGTGAAAAGAAGTATGACGATGTTACAGAAGAAGAGTTATGGATTATGTGTGATATGTGTGATTCCTGGTATTGTGGAGATTGTGAAGGTGTTCTTGAACCTCCTAGTACTGATCTTTATATTTGTTTAAAATGTAGGGACAGTAAGTAATTGTTGTTGTTTTGACTATTACATATTGTAACAAAGTGCTTTCAAGTTGTAAAAAAAAATCAATAGCTATGTTATAAACGATTTGCATGTTACTGATTGGTTGTATAGCTTGGTTTTTCAAGCACTACGTTTACTTTTGAAATCTACCTTGGAATCAGTCATCAGTCTTGTGAGCTGCAGTCTAAAAATTGTAACAAGTCAAATCCCCATATGATCCCCTATGTGGAGCCCGTGTGTGTAGTTGGGGATTTGATCATAAATCATGCCCCATGGGAAGGGAATTTGATTTTTTAAAGGTCAAATCCCCTACTAATCCCTTGTAATGCCCGGGAGGGGGTGGGTGGGGATTAACATTGATAGGTGCATTACACACAACAAACAAACTACTGTGGTCACAACCTGGATACATACATAATAACATTTAATTCAAGTACAAGATAACTATAGGTAGTCACAGTGTATACAGCAAACATGGATATTACAGTCACATACTACACATTCAGTTCCCAACTGTCTTTATTACTTGTGACACCTTCTTACAAGTGTCCTTCTATCCTTTCATGCCTTCACCTTGGCCTTCACTCGGAAGTTTTCAGCCATCTAGACGAGTCACGCCAGTGTTGTGAGGTGACAGGCGGACGGCAGGGAAGAAATGTCCATTCAGGTAGGTCTCGTCCTTTGTTCACAACGTCTTTGAAGACGACCAACGCACTTAATACACAAGGGCTAATAGTTTCAGTGTGACCTTTTCCTTATCCGCAAACAATCCGTAAAACGAAGAAAAACGGTAAGTTCACAAAACATGAAAAATTTTCTAAGTCAGAAGTGCGTCCAAAAAAAAAATTCGCCCCAGGCCCGGGCATCAATAATTCGAGATACTCTAATAGAGCAGTCAGATCGAGATATATCAGTCTCAGTATTCAGAGAAACAGTGTATAGCAAGCTACGTATGTAGTCATAAATAAGGAGGTGTAGTTGGTGGAGGGGATGAGATCAAGGGCGTAGCCAGGAAGGGAGGGGGAAGGGGGGTTCATCCAGAAGCAGAATATTTTAAATCTAATAATCATATCAAGTCTTACAGCCTTAGAACTCTCCGGTAATTACTTGCACACTAGCGCTCCTCTGTATTGCATTAATGCTGAGCTATTGCAAATCATCGAGATCTGTTGCATCACATGATCAGTAGCGCATGTGATGCATGGTGGAAATGGCGAAAGTGTTGAGTGGTTGAGGCAGATATGTTACAAGGCAGCAGCTGCAATAAACTTGAGTGGTCGTGTTATACATGTGTCAGGTGAGCACAAACTGAATACTTGATGTACATTTATCTGATGAACGGTTTGTTTATTTGTCACATGTTGTGGGCACGTGATGTCTCGAATACAATGGAGTACAAGCTAAGTCTAAAGTTACTGACCATCAACAGGAAGAATAATGTATACCCGGAAGCGACTCGGAGTGTGGAGGGTTCCCGTGTGCTAGAAAGTTTGAAGTTGGCTGTCACGGTCTGGAAGTGAAAGTTAAGTTAGTATTAGCTGCAATAGGTTTATGGTTTCTATAAGCTGCATAAACAGCAGTGTGTAGGTTTTAGCTAGCTAGATGCACACACAGCACCTTTAATGTTACTGCCTAAGGGCACATTTTGTGTATGCATGATTTTTGTTCAGACGTTGTCTAGGGGGAAGCATCCAGGCCTTCCCCCCTTGAACATTGAGTCTACTTTACATTTTGGTATCTTCATCTTACAACTAGGCCCTGGCATCACCAAAAGTCTGGCTACACCCCTGTGTGACCTGGTCCTACAGCCAGTTACATTAGCTTCCATTAGTATTGTATTTGATTTCTGGTTTGTTAAGGGAAGCAGCTTTGTACAGGCTTTTGGCAGAGATGCCAACCTCTGAAAATTTTTAGGAGTAAGACTGACCTCAAACTGTGGACAGACTCAAGTGCAACTCCAGGATTTTTGGCAGTGAAGACCAAAAAAAGTCGCTACATGTTTAAAGTGTAAAAATAAGCACAGGGCTGCCCCTGTCCAAGTTTAAGCACAGGGCTAATTATAAAGCAGCAGGCGTGAGAACTAAGCTGAAAGAGTGAGAAACAGAGGGTTAGGCGTGAGATTACTAGCCAAAGAGTGAGACTCGCACCTAATGCGTAGGAGTTGGTATGTCTGATTTTGGTGACACGCCCTGTCTTGAAAAACTAAATAATAATGGAGCGCTTAAAATATCTAATCGGTAAACGCCAATGTTTGGCGGAAGGGTGCTCAGTGACGTCACAGCTAAGAATTGATTCTACCATGAAATGATTGTTGGAATTGTTTCTTTGTACACTTTCCAGCATCAGCGCTAAGCCCAACATAATTTTTATTCTAACAGATGATCAAGATGTGACGGCTAACTCGCTTGACTACATGCCACACCTCAATAAGACGTTTCGCGAAGGCGGCACCGAGTTCACTAAATTCTGCGTCGATCACGTGATGTCTGCACACAACGAAACCATATAAGGTAGTCTTGTGTGGTGGAGCACTTCCAATAGCCGCACCCAAAATTAGTTCCTGTAGCAACTTGTGACGTGGCTTCTTTGTTTCGCTGACCTCCTTCATCTGAAAAACCGAGCTGAAAGTCAAGATCTCAGTATGGCTAGCCAGATCCACGTACGTGACAGGATGTCGAACCTAAGACTTACGATGCCTTTCGGTTATACAGTCTCAGACACCAAGATAACTTTCAAGGAACTGAAGCAACTCCGCCTTCGCGGTGTCGAAGCTCCTTTACAGCGAATCAGTAAGCTCACTTTGGAACAACGTCAAGATCTGACAATAGACTGTTGGGAGTACGGACTTTGGAACGATCTTATTATCGCCAATTGCTACTTAACTAAGTCCGAAGCAATAAAAGAAGTTAAAGAATACACCGAAGTAGGCAATGACTTAATGGAACTAACAATGACTGGCTACGCCCACCTTTACAAAACTGTTATTTTTCCTCACAATGAAACGAGGTATCCACTTATGAAACATGTAAAACCGCCGTTCTCCTCAGCATCAACGATCCCACGGGAAAGAGCTAGTCACAAGGTTCACGGACTAGTCACAGTATACAACAACCTCTCATTTACAGTCTGGGTACGTAGATTCCACGAGGATAATGACATAGATCATAGGGATGAGTTTGTTGGTATTATCCCAGCCGGACAGGAAATCAATTGCTATATTGGGATATTGGACTTGACAGAACATAACGAACTGCTGGTGGCAAACTTTAAGGATATTGATCAAACACTGAGCGTAGTAAGTGCCTATATAGCTTACCCTGGATGCACAACTTGGAATATTGCCACTTTCCCAACAGACAGTTTTTTCCCATCGGCTTGGAAGCTGGATGATAAACAGTGGGTGATCTGTATCACCAATAATCTCAAGACGTATGCTTGTATATGGCAGGTGATGCCCAATGGTAGCCTAAATTTTATACATGCTATGTCACAATGTTCCTCTATTAAGGCTGGTCCATGTTATATCGGCACCTCTCTTGTTGCTACTCAAGGTAGCACTGTCATCAGCAAGTTTTTTGCTGTTGATAGTACAGCGTATACCACTTGGTCAATAGGCATCAACATACATGAGAAGCTACACGAAACTGGAGACAACAACTACATCTACGAAACTGGAGACAACAACTACATCTACGAAACTGGAGACAACAACTACATCTTCTATCAAGTCAAAACACCACAGGATGACACGGTAACACCAACATCCAAACTGTTCACCACAAAAATTACAATCCCTTCTGGGGTGGGATTTCTATATGCCAGTCTCTTTGACTCCTGTAACGCATATTTTGCAACACCAGAAGGTGTTACTGTCACCATTGATAGCCAAGATGCATCAGGTAGTACAACACTGTACAATAGCAATACAAACACAGAAAGCTTGTTCATTCAGATGACAGCAGGTGAAATGAGTTTACAAAAACTGTGCATCAAAGACCCTGCAGGTGGTACATGGACAATTAACATCAAAGCAATGACCAATACACCGGTGTATTTCCAGTTTCAAACAGTACCTACAAAAGACACTTATGCTACAATGCAAGCCACTCTTCGTGATCTTGTACCAAATTGGAAAGAGATTGCCTATGCTGGTTTCACAAATATTGTTAATACCCAAACGTTTGGTGGTAAAGAAGATCTTGATGCTGTTTCTGTAATTCCTGCTGTTGCTGCTATTGGAGTGGTACTCCTTAATGTTAAAGAACATCAGTGGGTCTCGTTAACTAGTGACGTTCAGAATGATGAAGGAGATGTTAAGGAAGCCACCAATACAATAGTCCATGTAGTTACACCAACCCAATCAAATCCAGGTATCTTACTAGTTGATGCCAATGGAACTGATAGAACTACAGAAGTCATATACAATGGCAGACAGGAGCATCTCTACACACGTGTTGAATCAGGTGCATTTCGAGATAAGCATTCAAAATTGGTTGGACAAAATGAAGCGATCAGGGAAATTTTTTTAGCTGAACTTAAAAAATCTAAATTCAAATTGGTTTCTGTAGCAGGCCATGGCAATAGTGACTATGTTAATGGATACAGACCCAAAGCTGGCCACTTACTTCCAATTTTAAAAACAAGTGATGTTGACGAAGATCTAGCAGAAGGAACTATTTTTCACATATTGGCATGCAGAACTGCAATAAACCTTGGACGTAGACTATTTCAAAATAAAGCATTAGCATATTTTGGCTACAACGAAAACTTTGCGGCCATTGATGTTCAAATACCCAGAGAAATCCACGACACCGCCACTGATGTTCACCCACGCAGAGATGCTATTGAGCGTGCTAAACTATTAATCATGAAACCAGACTGCACAATTGTCAATGAACTAATGAAGGGAAGTACTGCCAACCAGGCTTTTGAGAGAGCCAGAGGTATGTACAGAAAGATCATACGGAGTGAATGGATAAAAGCTTTACCAGATCTAAAAATTATTGGAAAGCTAGAGATGGATCGCAAAGCACTCACTATGTTAGGTGATGGAACTGCCAAGCTTGTACAAGTCAATAATCAAGACTAATGAGTATTTTAGAAATAAACAATAATTTAGTACTTATTTTGTAAACATCTATTCATTTGCAGGCTATTTTACTTTTATATGATAATTATTTTGATCATCATGGGTAAAATGCAATCACAGAATATGTAACAGTTTTTATTCATGTAGTTTGTAATTTTTGCAATTTTTATAAGCTGAATATCAAAATGGGTAGTCATTTTGATATGTGATGTCTACATGATTCATACAAACATCTTATTCGATTAATAGCATGCAATGCAATTGACTACTTTTGATAGGATGATTTATAATTAGTACAACATTTTAAAATAATTAGATATGAAAAGGGTGTAACTAATCATTGTCTAGACAAACTGGACTGGGAAATCTGGATTCAGTGGAATACTGGAATGGAATGGTAATTAGCTGATTTCACCTAGTGGTTACCTCTTTACAGATCACCTCTTTATAGCTAATGACTATTTTACTTTAATGCCTTAAATTTACATTGCTGCTACCTTGTTGTTTTAGAGTATATACACAATCACGAAGTCGTGCCAATGTAAAACTACATAGAAAAAGCAAAACCTATTAAATTGAGAAAAAACGAAATTAAAGGACTGGCATTAACTAATTTTTATTTCAAAGCCTTAAAAATTACTATGTAGCAGACAATTTTTACCCTATTGTAAAACAAAAGATCTCAGGAGTGTTACGTTAAAGTTTTTATCCCATGTAATTGTAGTGTATTCTCAAAGTGTCTCTCCACATGTCCCATGATCATGTATTTTTGGTAATGCCAAACATGTATTTTGGCTATCATTCTTTGTAGTGTTGCTACATATTCTACTATCTAGCTTGTACTACTATAGTATAAGTTAGTGTGTATGATGATTACTTTCACCAAGTATATAGCATGTATACATGTGTAGCAATACAGTAGTGTTATTTTTACACTAATTTAGTCCACTTTTGCTGCCAAGTGTGATTTATTATTACCATACATGTGTATCTTACTGTAGTAGTGGTTTTCACCTCCCTAACCATAAACTCTTTAATGTGTTTCCTTTGTTAGTTTAAAGACTTCATTAATTAACTACTAGATATAATTTTTATTAAGACAGTACAATAATGTCATTGTTTATTTACTTAGGTTTGGTCATCTTTTGCAGCCAAGAGTGATTCATTATTATACCATCTGTATAGTTGATACTTAGCAATGGTTTTTACCTTCTTAATCATAAACCCTTTGTTTTTTGAATTAAAGGTTTGTGTGGTACTTTTACTAACCACTAAATCCTTCTTGGAAGACTTATAGTTCTTTCACTTGAGTTTGGTCCACTTTTGCTGCCAAGTGGGATTTATTATTACTGTACATGTATCTTACTGTAGCAGTGGTTTTCACCTCGCTAACCATGAATTCTTTAATGTGTTTCCTTTGTTAGTTTAAAGGCTTCATTAATTAACCACTAAATATAATTTTTATCAGACAGTACAGTCAACTTTTGCCACCAATGGTTTTCACCTCCATAAACCCTTTAATAAACTTTCTTTGAACAGAACTGTGTGACTGCTCTGACAGCCAGCATAAGAGCAATTTGCTTATCATACTATATGTATAGTTCATAATTATAATTGTTGCATAATCTGTGTGTATTTGATTTTCTGCAACTGTTTTAGGAAGCCTTAACAATAAATCAACCTTGCTTGTAGTCATCATACGTAGATATAAGGGTTTTTGTATATGTAGTTTACATACTATATGCAGTCATTGGTGGTATTCTATGAAGGTCAGATGCAACATATATCACCCTCAATATGAATGCACAAGTTCCTTATGTGATCACAGCTGTCCCAAGTGTCTATTATGACCATCTGTTGTTGACACTTACAATACTAGCAGAGGTTTTTACCTCCCTAACCACAAATCCTTTTAGAGTACTTTTGTTGTTGGTTTAAAGGTTTGTGTGGTACTTTTCTGTTAAAACAGCTATTGAAATAACAGATCTGTTACAGTAATGCAGTATACTTAATATGTACTTAGGTCATTACATGCAACACAACCACTTTTCTCAGCAATTTTATATTATCTACTGTCTGACTTGTATACTGTGTGGCTCTTCTATCTTACTGAAGGGGTGGGTGGTACCTAACTATAAGTCACCACTTCAAGCCACTTTGTAACTCTCTTCCATTTCAAGTCTTGCTGTACAGTACACAAGCTTTTTCCAAGTGAATACCTATTAGTGATGCATCGGGTCATGTGATGTAGCGCATGACAGAGCAGCAGCATGGGCAAACCACCTCCGACTGCCAGAGCTCGAGAACACCATAGTGCATGTATTTACTAGCAAATTATCTATGCACACTGTATGTATTACATCACATCATGACTATTCACATAAGTGACATACATAGGATTGGGACAGGTGAACTTAGTCAATCCCCAATGGCACTGGATATATATATACATATTACTGCACAACACAACAATTGACATGAAAACCTATGCAAGTGATTGTTATTAGGGGCCAGATTTTAAGCAGTGCCCTGGTGACAAAGGCAGGATGCGTTTCTAGTTAATGTATGCATGCATGGCTGCTAGCAAATTGTGAGTTTAACTTTAAATCCACATCATAAAGCATGCAGTCATGCATGCATACATTAACTAGAAACACATCCTAACTAGAAACACATCAATCCACAATTCTAATAAAGCAGTCAGCTCTATCAATCATCTTAGGTAAATTATCTACTAAATAAACAACTATGGAAGCTGAAATGTCTAAGTTGGGTTACAATGCATCAAAGTTCCACAATTGAAGCTATTTGAATAGAGGTCATAAACACCCTATATGGGTGTAACTATGGCAACACAAAAATATGTGACAATACATCACACCCCAATTGGGTGTTTTTATAACACCCTAATGATGTGTAGGTACCACAAGGTGCTGTGCAACACCCCAGGATGTGACAAAAGGTGTGGGTGTTCAAACTCCCTCCTCCTAGGGGTGTGTTGGAAACACCACAGTTTTAACAGTGTGGGCATTTAATTCCTATTTTGGTCATATCACAGGCTACATACAATGTATATGGCTGAAGTGGGAATTAAAATAATGTGTAATAGTACTGCATGGTATAGCTGCAGATGTAGATGCCAACCTCCCTTGTTTCATTGCTTTTAATTATTTCTATGCATGCATGGTCCTTATTCAAATGTAAAATTCTTAATATTAAATGTTAAAATACGTAACTTATTCATGATGGCAGTGTATATAATTGGGGACATTAAAGGTCTTTACTATAACTACATAGCATGTTGGTTAATCAACAATGTCACAGTTGCATGTAAGCCTTATACACTATATACAGGTTGTGTGACATGATAACCAGTTGATCTCTATGGCAAGCCATCTTGGGGTTTACAGGACAGACACTCACACTCTATGGGCACATCAAATGTGATAGGTGTGCCGGTCCACACATGCCCTTCTTCACACACTGGACTCCTTAGGTATACACTGAACGCTTTCACTGGTTCACAGCACGTACAGTTTATATCTGTTTTCAGTCCGTATGTTCCGAGGTATGTTCCCATTATAAATTTATTGGGAAAGACTTCAATGTTACTGTGACAATATCCATAGCAGGAAAACATCGAAATGTCTACTGTGCAAATCTTATTGGCAGGATCTTCTAAAGTAAACGCTTTTTAAACCGGTATAAGTACGCATTTGCTGTAGAATTCAGATACTGGCACTTCTCCTGATGATGACATTGCTTGATTTGTCTCTTCAATCGTTTCTTGCATCATCGGATCTTCAGTGTTTCCTTGCTGATCATCCATGTTTTCTTGATTACTGTCGGCCACGAGGCTCCCCATTATGATCAGCATCGCTAACAAACGACGCATAGCTATATATATAGCTAGCTTGCATGTGCGTGATTTAGTGAGTTGTGCATTTTCGTACATGTATACATAGCTATACAGAGTCACGTGATTCGCGATCGATGTCATGCACTGTAGCTAATAATTCTTATTAACACACTGCATGCATACTAGCTAATTACAGTTGTGATTGTAAATAAAGTTATGTAGCATGCGCATACGCTCGGCAGCACAACTGTCAAGCGTAGCTTTTATTTCATCGCCCAGACGAATCGTAGGGGGGCGCGCTATTTCAGAGGGGGTTTCTGGAAACCCCAGAAATCCCCCTAAAACCGCCCCTGTTAAATGTCTAGTTATTGGGCTAGTGCTGGCCATCTAACTATATATCAAGGAAGTTCACAATAAAAACTGTCTGCATGAGTATATTTTGCAAACTCCTAGCTCTTTCACTGATGTGCAGAGGTGTATATGGGCAGGCTCACTGGGGTTCTGGAAACTCCCCTCTGAAAATTCAAGCCAAAAAAGCTGTAATCCTAGATACTTTATGGCACTTAAGTGTGACACAAAGGAATAGTAGCTATTTATTGAGTACAGGATCCGGAGTACTGAGCAAAACACTGATAAGTGTAGATAATAAAATGGATAACTGTGTTGATTATTTCAAAGTATAGAAATGTGTCTATAGCTACTAAAATTAACCTATGCAGTTGCTGCACATACTGAAGTTGCAAATTATGTGTCAACTTTCAAGGGATTAGCCAGAATTATACACTTACAACTGCTCTTTGATGTCACTAGTGTGTACTATCAATTTTAGGCCAGTTAGGAGAAGTGAAATATTAAGTGGCTGGGGGCTTGTATGTGCCCCCAGACTCTCGCTGCCATCATCACCTACTGTGTCAAAGTTGAACCCCCCTTTCAGAAATCCTAGTTACAGGCCTGGTTCTATATGGGCTAAACAAAATCCTATAGCTAGGTGGCTCCTGAATACAGCAATGGTAGTGAAGCTTGTTTCAGGTTATTTTCAACTTGTTTGTAGTCACATTGAGTAAATTTTTTTCATGATAAGTTCTGACCTGGCATACAAAATAACAACACTTTAATAGTTAATTATTAGGACTGAGAGATTATATTGATTCTGGAATTAATTGTAATTGTTTCTGAGCATCATGATGTTGAGATGTGTGTATTATAAAATTGTGATTTTGTGACATCACATACAAAGTGTATTAAGTATGTAAATTCAAAATGTGTTGTGGAAGAACTCAATATGGAAACAAGCCTACACTTCAGAGACAGTTCATTATTATGAATAAATTTTACTAGTTAAAAGGATTGCCTTTTGGAAACCATTAAATTTATAAGGCTACTATTATTCGTTATACTGTTTGACTGTAATTGTGTTGAACAGTTTCACCTTGTTTTGTTAAAATAAACAATTGCATGTAAAGTCATAGCATCATGATACTTGCATCATTTGATTCCAGTTGCCTTGGTGTCGGACCACTTGCACTGAAGAAAGAGTCCTAGTAAAATATGAAGAAACACCAGCCATCACTATAAGTGCATGATAAAGAAGCCCTCAAACATACAGAGGTTGCTATATGCACCTCTCACACTCAAACCTGTTTTCTGAAAGTCATCAGCCTGTACCTAAGTGACATGCTTAAGGTATCACCACGTAATCACTACAAGTCAAGAATTAGATAGAAGCAACAATGGTGGGCAGTAGGTGAGTATAGCTACCTAGAGGATAAGGATCAACTAAATGTGCCACTGCAACAGCAAACAACCTGATGATCGGAATTCAAGACAAGATTTGGCAAGTCACTGAGACAACAGACTACTAGAAATAACAGTGCATGGTTGAAACAGCTACTCCCTGGAATCATGAAAAAAGGTGTTCAGTAATCTAAACTGATAAGAAAATGGTGAATGGGTTTCAATTATTATATAGAACAACCTTTAACACTGCATGGCAATGGTTGAGGTACATCAAAGAGTAAAGAGTGGTAACACCTGCTACAGCTATGCAGGATAAATAATATTTTATATTGGCTTGTTTGTATATAGTAACATTTTGAATCTGTACATGTGGTGGCAGTATAAGCTCCCTCATCATACTATTACCCTTACAACCAACCACAACACAGCACCACATTGGGTTGTGCGCCACCAAGTGTAGGCTACTGTTAATGACTTTAACACACAAAAACAGACACTAAAGGATTCACACTGCACAAAGTTACTATTACAACTCATTTCGTACACTATAACATTTCCAAGTGCTGGTATACAAAACAGAGGAGTGGGGGCTAGCCAAAACCATAATAAGCTAAACATAAATTTGAGTCTGCCAAGCCCAAGGCAGCCCCTGGAAAAAAACCTGGTAGGCCTTCTTTTTTTTAACCTACCAGAAAAAACAAAAAAAAATTAGCTTCACTCATGTTGTGCATAACTAAAGTTCACGTAAACAGAATCCATGATTTCATTCCGCCAAGGTCTTCAAGTTCCAGCAAAATTGCCTACAGAGAATCAAGAACCAAAAAACTTTAACAGTATTGGGAGGGAGGGAAGGGTAGTCCACTCATACCAACATGTGGCGTAGAATGAATTGTAACACTTTACCTTACCTTTTACACCTACTGTCATGTGAGAGAGGTTTACGTGACAACCATATAGTATTCATGCAGGAGCTTATTTTCTGTCTAATTCATTCATTCAACTGACAGAAAATACATCTTCTTCATCATACTATTACCCTTACAACCAACCACAACACAGCACCACATTGGGTTGTGCACCACCAAGCGTGGGCTACTGTTAATGACTTTAACACACAAAAACAGACACTAAAGGATTCACACTGCACAAAGTTACTATTACAACTCATTTCGTACACTATAACATTTCCAAGTGCTGGTATACAAAACAGAGGAGTGGGGGCTAGCCAAAACCATAATAAGCTAAACATAAATTTGAGTCTGCCAAGCCCAAGGCAGCCCCTGGAAAAAAACCTGGTAGGCCTTCTTTTTTTTAACCTACCAGAAAAAACAAAAAAAAATTAGCTTCACTCATGTTGTGCATAACTAAAGTTCACGTAAACAGAATCCATGATTTCATTCCGCCAAGGTCTTCAAGTTCCAGCAAAATTGCCTACAGAGAATCAAGAACCAAAAAACTTTAACAGTATTGGGAGGGAGGGAAGGGTAGTCCACTCATACCAACATGTGGCGTAGAATGAATTGTAACACTTTACCTTACCTTTTACACCTACTGTCATGTGAGAGAGGTTTACGTGACAACCATATAGTATTCATGCAGGAGCTTATTTTCTGTCTAATTCATTCATTCAACTGACAGAAAATACATCTCCTTCATCATACTATTACCCTTACAACCAACCACAACACAGTACCACATTGGGTTGTGCACCACCAAGCGTGGGCTACTGTTAATGACTTAAACACACACTATAGGGTAATAAAGAAAGCATTACAGTAATACCTGAATTTATAAACCCAATTGCTTGGTGACAGACAATCTACTCTCCCCCTTAGAATTAGTATATCACTGAGCCACTGGTTTCTATCAGCCGCATATGATTTGGTACACATGTGATAGATGGTTTATCTCCCTTTCTTCCGAAGATTACGTTTTGCTGCCTGGCCAGCAGAGCACTAGAACATAGCTTGGCTTGCTGTGTATAATCTCATCGGATCTTAAGAACACCTGTAGAATACTAAACAAGCAAGCAGTTAATTATGTATAAATCCAACAAAAGAACCACATCTCCCATTGTCTTATACTGTAACTGCCACCCAGCTTCTATGTACTTCTAACAGCCGGATATTTCTTTACTGCACTACAGGACCTTAAGCTCCTTAATAACTGCCCATAGTGGCTGCGTGTGCCTTTATCACTACATAACAATTATAACAGAATAATATGGAGTAAACAATATGTTGGCTTACTGACATCTCCTTTCCAAAGCCCTCTTGGCATTCAGGTTGTAAGCCTCAAAGTGAGATCCTGTCATAGATAACGAGACCATGACCACTTCCTCTATAACAGTGCCTTGAACAGCAACCAATGTACTTTCCAGCTGTAACCGTTCTAGCTCCAGGCTGTGACCATTCCATCTTTGGTCATACATACCAGCACTCCAGGCTGTGACCATTCCATCTTTGGTCATATATACCAGCACTCCAGGCTGAGATCATTCCATCTTTGGTCATACATACCAGCACTCCAGGCTGTGACCATTCTATTTGGTCATTATATACCAGCACTCCAGGCTGAGACCATTCCATCTTTGGTCATACATACCAGCACTCCAGGCTGTGATCATTAATCCATCTTTGGTCATATATACCAGCACTCCAGGCTGAGACCATTCCATCTTTGGTCATACATACCAGCACTCCAGGCTTTGATCATTCCATCTTGGGTCATGTATGCCAGCACTCCAGGCTGAGACCATTCCATCTTTGGTCAAACGTACCAGCACTCCAGGCTGTGACCATTCCATCATTGGTCATGCTGTGACCCTTCTGTGGTTGGTCAAGTATATCAGCATTCCAGACTGTGGCCATTCCATCATTGGTCATATATACCAGCACTCCAGGCTGTGGCCATTCCAACATTGGTCATATTATTATACCAGTACTCCATGCAGGCTGTGACCAATCCATCCTTCCATGACTATTCCATCATTGTTTGTACATACAGGCATCCCTCGAGGCTGTGGCCATTCTGTCTTGGGTCATACATATATGTACTGGCCCTATAGGTTTCCTTGGTATTAAGTCCTATAACACCAATGGTAATGCCTACTGTGGCCTTCTGGACTGTGACCATTCTGTATTTGGTCAATTTTCAAAGCTCTATATCTATTTTGTCAGAAGCTATGAGTTTAAGAAAACTAAGCAATACATATACATAAGGCTAGCAGCGCATCTAACCTTTCTCAGTATTTATGTCCACCTGTACTTCTACCCTCAATGATGGTATCCCAAACTTTAGGTCAAATTTACCGGTAATCAAGTCAATACCACCCACTGTGATTGAACTTCTTTCTCATTTAGTTTGTTCATTTTTGCAAATGCTGATGTTATCAATTCCATATTTTTACCTGTTGACAGCCCTGACTTGTCAACTGCATTGCCAGACTAGTTGGACTTCCTAATTAAACATTCGACTGAAACTATATTTTGCTGCTACCATTTTACCAAACACAATGACATCAAATTGGGGAGGGAGGTTATTTTTATGTATATATATATCCACTTTTTTCTTTCTTTTTTTTTCTTTTAAATCTATTTATTCAATTAATTAAGCAGCAAAAAATTATTCAACTGTATGGCATTGAAAATCTTGCATCTGATTCCATGTTGAAAAGTTTGCTTCCATCTGCTTGTGCAGTACATTGGCCAGTAATGATGATTACAGCATTAATTCATGACATGAATTAATTGTTCATATATAGGCAGTGGATAATTTGTCCCATAGGCGGCGGAAGAGGGGGCGCTCAGCACCCCCAATTCAAAACTGTATTGTGTAACAGTTGTCACATGAACTTCCAGAAAAAAACCACCGGTCTTTGTGTAATTGCTGTGATCAAAATGTATGCTAAGGGAGGGAACAGTGTTTGATGTAAGTATTTTTTGAGCTGTATGTTGTCAAACAGTTAAAGTAAAGAGAGAGCTTGTGTGACAAAGTGCCAGTAAAGGGGAAATTTTTCTGACTAACTAGTTGGGGTCTGGGGCATGCTCTCCCAAGGAAACTTTTGAAGCATACTGGTGTGCCAAGGTGTGCCAATCTGGAAGCAAGTTTTCTGTTACACCTTTCCAGCTACTGTATAAGTCATTAAGTCTAAGTCCTTGAAACTAGGTTAGGTAATCCTAAGGCTGCAGCACATGTTGTTGTAGACCTTCAGTGCTGGTCACTGTAAAGTGTTAATAATAAATACCTTAGGATTAAGGAAGAAAATCCATCCCTCCTGGAGGAAGACTGAGTGTGGCCCCGACTAGACATTGGGTGACCTGCAGTTCGATTCCTGGGGTTGGAGGGATTTTTTATCCTTACTTTGGCCCTTTTTCTGTTACACCTTTCCAGCTGCTGTATAAGTCATTAAGTCTAAGTCCTTGAAACTAGGTTAGGTAATCCTAAGGCTGCAGCACATGTTGTTGTAGACCTTCAGTGCTGGTCACTGTAAAGTGTTAATAATAAATACCTTAGGATTAAGGAAGAAAATCCATCCCTCCTGGAGGAAGACTGAGTGTGGCCCCGACTAGACATTGGGTGACCTGCAGTTCGATTCCTGGGGCTGGAGGGATTTTTTATCCTTACTTTGGCCCCTTTTCTGTTACACCTTTCCAGCTACTGTATAAGTCATTAAGTCTAAGTCCTTGAAACTAGGTTAGGTAATCCTAAGGCTGCAGCACATGTTGTTGTAGACCTTCAGTGCTGGTCACTGTAATGTGTTAATAATAAAAAAATAATAATAATTACAGAATAATTTAGATCTGGAAGTAATTTAACAAAATAATAAGCTGAAGGGGCAAAAATTAAAAATAAGAACTGCATATCACACAATATGGTAGTACTGTATAGTAGGGATCATGCAGAACTGGGGTTTTTCAACCAAAATATCACCCTAAAACCAACCTCAATTTCCCTTCATAATAACTTGGCGGTATTGTTTAGGCACAGCCAAGTCCAAAAATGTCTTCAAACCAACCCTAAATCCTTCCAAAAAATTTTTATGGAATTTTAAAAATTTTCTATTCAACAGAATTTATTCTGACTAACTGATGCCTTCAGCCAAACATAACTCAACAATGGATATAGCTATGGGCTTGATATTTTCACTGTTCAACATCGCTTTATCACGAGATGTGCCTTTTCACCAACTGCAGTATGTACAATACATGCATCATAGACTTTCCTTTGTCCAGTTCTTTTCGCTGACAATGAAAGACGTTCATTTATTTGTGATAGCGCATTAGTGGCTTCCTGCTAATAATTTTATTTAGTACATGCTGCTTGACTTTCTGTACTGGCCGGTACATTCGTTTCTTGCGTGTTTGAGTTCAACTGACTGTTACAGACAACGGGTGGATAAGAACTCATTCTTAGCCAAGTATAACAGGGACATGTTGATTAGTTGGCACTGCTTTGCTGTATAAGTTCTTTTTACTAAGGTATCATTTCACTCTATGAACACTGATGTACCGGCCTGTAACCTGTATGCCAAGCTTATTACAACTGAGATTGGTTGCTTACACCTACAACACTGACCAATGTATCTCGTGCATGCAAGTTACCATCCAGAGCTATTAAGCCATTGTTTGATAAAGCTGCCAGAATTGAAATATCCGCTTATACAGAATTTTCAGTGCTTGCTCCTCAGAATTGTGGGATCTGTCACATCTTTTAACTAATGATCGATGTGTGTGTGTTTTGTTTCTTTTATGTGTGTGTTTGCCTTGCCAAGGCTCCAACTGCTTTAAAGCTTCTTGGTACCGGTATCCCTATGTCTAGGCCCCTTATTTATTCCTGTACACTTGTCTTAAGCCATAAGATGCATAAATCAATCAATTAAATCAATTGTTGTATATAGAATATCAGTACACCAATCTATATGCAAAATTACAGTTTATGTTCAATAACAAAAATTGATGGTGTCTTCTTTGATTGACTTCCCATAGCTACATACATCAATTCATCTTTATGAAACAAACTAGTTATGTGGATTGATCACCAGTTTGACAAAAAGAACAGAAACAAGTATAAGAAAAAATTAAGAATTGTAAACTAGAGTAGGAATCAACTAGAACAATATTATTATTATTATAGTGCACCAATAAAAAGTACTGAAACAAGCTTGAGTTAGTATAATATGACAGCAAATTACTTTAACACAAAAAGAAGTGAATATCCCTACTGTGCATTTCAATTACAGAAACTCCACAGCATAGTAGGGATATTCACTTCTTTTCTGTGTTACAGTAATTGGCTGTCATAGTATACTGATTATTTCAGTACTTTTTACTGATCCCTACTCTAGTTTAAAATTCCTAATTTTTCTTATACTTATATAACAATGAATCAGTTAATGTTGGTCACTCACTTGTTATTCTCCTGCCTGGTTGATTATCAGCTAGTCTCTGTTGCCCTGAGTACTCTTCTCCTCCCACAAGCTGATGATTGTGGGGGTGGTTTGGTATCTGTACAGAGTCTCGACTGCCTTTGGGATAAATCTCCAACTCTACTCAAGGTCAATGTGAAAAATCTGCTTGAATTTGAGACAACAGATACTTGGGTAAAAGGAAGAATTTGGTGTCGGGAATTGTTTTCACTCCACCAAGTTCTTCATACTCAAGCATGACCATAGGTACAACTTGGACATGCAGCAGCCATCCTAGGTGAGAACCATATCCTCTATCAGAAATGAAGGTGCTGCATAGTAGCCAGAGTTAGAATTGCTCTGTTTGTGAATGGCACAGAAAGAGACACAAGCCTGCAATGACGACAGTGTGCCAGAATGCAGGTGCACTTACTTTGGCCTTGTTGTAGCCAACATGTGCCAGTAAAGTAGGCAGTATGTTTGTACTCCAAATATGTGCCCATCAAGCAGGTGGCATGTCGGTACTCCCAGTGTGAGAGGAATAGCATTTGCCGGCTTTTGTGGTGCGCTGATTTCTGGTAGCATTCATGTCAAAAGTAGTCAATTGCATTGCATGCTATTAATCGAATAAGATGTTTGTATGAATCATGTAGACATCACATATCAAAATGACTACCCATTTTGATATTCAGCTTATAAAAATTGCAAAAATTACAAACTACATGAATAAAAACTGTTACATATTCTGTGATTGCATTTTACCCATGATGATCAAAATATCATATAAAAGTAAAATAGCCTGCAAATGAATAGATGTCTACAAAATAAGTACTAAATTATTGTTTATTTCTAAAATACTCATTAGTCTTGATTATTGACTTGTGCAAGCTTGGCAGTTCCATCACCTAACATAGTGAGTGCTTTGCGATCCATCTCTAGCTTTCCAATAATGTTTAGATCTGGTAAAGCTTTTATCCATTCACTCTGCATGATCCTTCTGTACATACCTCTGGCTGTCTCAAAAGCCTGGTTGGCAGTACTTCCTTTCATTAGTTCATTGACAATTGTGCAGACTGGTTTCATGATTAATAGTTTAGCACGCTCAATAGCATATCTGCGTGGGTGAACATCAGTGGCGGTGTCGTGGATTTCTCTGAGTATTTGAACATCAATGGCCGCAAAGTTTTCATTGTAGCCAAAATATGCTAATGCTTTATTTTGAAATAGTCTACGTCCAAGGTTTATTGCAGTTCTGCATGCCAATATGTGAAAAATAGTTCCTTCTGCTAGATCTTCGTCAACATCACTTGTTTTTAAAATTGGAAGTAAGTGGCCAGCTTTGGGTCTGTATCCATTAACATAGTCACTATTGCCATGGCCTGCTACAGAAACCAATTTGAATTTAGATTTTTTAAGTTCAGCTAAAAAAATTTCCCTGATCGCTTCATTTTGTCCAACCAATTTTGAATGCTTATCTCGAAATGCACCTGATTCAACACCTGTGTAGAGAAACTTCTGTCTGCCATTGTATATGACTTCTGTAGTTCTATCAGTTCCATTGGCATCAACTAGTAAGATACCTGGATTTGATTGGGTTGGTGTAACTACATGGACTATTGTATTGGTGGCTTCCTTAACATCTCCTTCATCATTCTGAACGTCACTAGTTAACGAGACCCACTGATGTTCTTTAACATTAAGGAGTACCACTCCAATAGCAGCAACAGCAGGAATTACAGAAACAGCATCAAGATCTTCTTTACCACCAAACGTTTGGGTAATAACAATATTTGTGAAACCAGCATAGGCAATCTCTTTCCAGTTTGGTACAAGATCACGAAGAGTGGCTTGCATTGTAGCATAAGTGTCTTTTGTAGGTACTGTTTGAAACTGGAAATACACCGGTGTATTGGTCATTGCTTTGATGTTAATTGTCCATGTACCACCTGCAGGGTCTTTGATGCACAGTTTTTGTAAACTCATTTCACCTGCTGTCATCTGAATGAACAAGCTTTCTGTGTTTGTATTGCTATTGTACAGTGTTGTACTACCTGATGCATCTTGGCTATCAATGGTGACAGTAACACCTTCTGGTGTTGCAAAATATGCGTTACAGGAGTCAAAGAGACTGGCATATAGAAATCCCACCCCAGAAGGGATTGTAATTTTTGTGGTGAACAGTTTGGATGTTGGTGTTACCGTGTCATCCTGTGGTGTTTTGACTTGATAGAAGATGTAGTTGTTGTCTCCAGTTTCGTGTAGCTTCTCATGTATGTTGATGCCTATTGACCAAGTGGTATACGCTGTACTATCAACAGCAAAAAACTTGCTGATGACAGTGCTACCTTGAGTAGCAACAAGAGAGGTGCCGATATAACATGGACCAGCCTTAATAGAGGAACATTGTGACATAGTATGTATAAAATTTAGGCTACCATTGGGCATCACCTGCCATATACAAGCATACGTCTTGAGATTATTGGTGATACAGATCACCCACTGTTTATCATCCAGCTTCCAAGCCGATGGGAAAAAACTGTCTGTTGGGAAAGTGGCAATATTCCAAGTTGTGCATCCAGGGTAAGCTATATAGGCACTTACTACGCTCAGTGTTTGATCAATATCCTTAAAGTTTGCCACCAGCAGTTCGTTATGTTCTGTCAAGTCCAATATCCCAATATAGCAATTGGTTCCCTGTCCGGCTGGGATAATACCAACAAGCTCACCACTATCCGGATCTATGTCATTATCCTCGTGGAATCTATGTACCCAGACTGTAAATGAGAGGTTGTTGTATACTGTGACTAGTCCGTGAACCTTGTGACTAGCTCTTTCCCGTGGGATTGTTGATGCTGAGTAGAACGGCGTTTTACATGTTTCATAAGTGGATACCTCGTTTCATTGTGAGGAAAATAACAGTTTGTAAAGGTGGGCGTAGCCAGTCATTGTTAGTTCCATTAAGTCATTGCCTACTTCGGTGTTTTCTTTAACCTCTTTTATTGCTACGGACTTAGTTAAGTAGCAATTGGCGATAATAAGATCGTTCCAAAGTCCGCACTCCCAACAGTCTATTGTCAGATCTTGACATTGTTTCAAGGGGAGCTTATTGATTGGCAGAAAAGGAGCTTCGAGACAGCAGTGTCGAAGGCGGAGTTGCTTCAGTTCCTTGAAAGTTATCTTGGTGCCTGAGACTGTATAACCGAAAGGCATCGTAAGTCTTAGGTTCGACATCCTGTCACGTATGTGGATCTGGCTAGCCATACTGAGATCTTGACTTTCAGCTCGGTTTTTCAGATGAAGGCGGTCAGCGAAACAAAGAAGCCACGTCACAAGTTGCTACAGGAACTAATTTTGGGTGCGGCTATTGGAAGTGTTCCACCACACAAGACTACCTTATATGGTTTCGTTGTGTGCAGACATCACGTGATCGACGCAGGATTTAGTGAACTCGGTGCCACCTTCGCGAAAAATCTTATTGAGGTGTGGCATGTAGTCAAGCGAGTTAGCCGTCACATCTTGATCATCTGTTAGAATAAAAATTATGTTGGGCTTAGCGCTGATGATGGAAAGTGTACAAAGAAACAATTCCAACAAGCATTTCATGGTAGAATCAATTCTTAGCTGTGACGTCACTGAGCACCCTTCCGCCAAACATTGGCGTTTACCGATTAGATATTTTAAGCGCTCCATTATTATTTAGTTTTTCAAGACAGGGCGTGTCACCAAAATCAGACATACCAACTCTTACGCATTAGGTGCGAGCCTCACTCTTTGGCTCTAGTAATCTCACGCCTAACCCTCTGTTTCTCACTCTTTCAGCTTAGTTCTCACGCCTGCTGCTTTATAATTAGCCCTGTGCTTAAACTTGGACAGGGGCAGCCCTGTGCTTATTTTTACACTTTAAACATGCAGCGACTTTTTTTTTTGGTCTTCACTGCCAAAAATCCTGGAGTTGCACTTGAGTCTGTCCACAGTTTGAGGTCAGTCTTACTCCTAAAAATTTTAGCTGCTTCCCTTAACAAACCAGAAATCAAATACAATACTAATGGAAGCTAATGTAACTGGCTGTAGAACCAGGTCACACAGGGGTGTAGCCAGACTTTTGGTGATGCCAGGGCCTAGTTGTAAGATGAAGATACCAAAATGTAAAGTAGACTCAATGTTCAAGGGGGGAAGGCCTGGATGCTTCCCCCTAGACAACGTCTGAACAAAAATCATGCATACACAAAATGTGCCCTTAGGCAGTAACATTAAAGGTGCTGTATGTGCATCTAGCTAGCTAAAACCTACACACTGCTGTTTATGCAGCTTATAGAAACTATAAACCTATTGCAGCTAATACTAACTTAATTTTCACTTCCAGACCGTGACAGCCAACTTCAAATTTTCTAGCACACGGGAACCCTCCACACTCCGAGTAGCTTCCGGGTATACATTATTCTTCCTGTTGATGGTCAGTAACTTTAGACTAGCTTGTACTCCATTGTATTCGAGACATCACGTGCCCACAACATGTGATAAATAAACAAACCGTTCATCAGATAAATGTACATCAATTATTCAGTTTGTGCTCACCTGACACATGTATAACACGACCACTCAAGTTTATTGCAGCTGCTGCCTTGTAACATATCTGCCTTGTAACATATCTGCCTCAACCACTCAACACTTTCGCCATTTCCACCATGCATCACATGCGCTACTGATCATGTGATGCAACAGATCTCGATGATTTGCAATAGCTCAGCATTAATGCAATACAGAGGAGTGCTAGTGTGCAAGTAATTACCGGAGAGTTCCAGGGCTGTAAGACTTGATATGATTATTAGATTTAAAATATTCTGCTTCTGGATGAACCCCCCTCCCCCTCCCTTCCTGGCTACGCCCTTGATCTCATCCCCTCCACCAACTACACCTCCTTATTTATAACTACATACGTAGCTTGCTATACACTGTTTCTCTGAATACTGAGACTGATATATCTCGATCTGACTGCTCTATTAGAGTATCTCGAATTATTGATGCCCGGGCCTGGGCCCGGGTTCTGGCTACGCCCCTGACCAGGTGTCCTACAAGCCTTCAGCACTCATGCTGTAAAGCCGTTGTTCTTCGAAAATAAATTTCCACAAGTGAAAGCAGCGATCCAACTTTTGGTGATTCGTTTACGTATTCCTCAAGTTTTAGCTAAAATAAATGAAATAAAAATCATAAGAAGACAGCTTATACAGGACTAGGGGGGTTTCCAAGGGGTTCAGGAAACCCCTTTGGAGTTTACAGCACATACCACTGAAACACTGAGAAACTGAAACTTCAGGTTTCCAGATCTATCATGAGGACACTTAATTATCTTAGTTAAGTAATAGTTTCTCACTGGCATGATAACAACACTTGTAACATCAATAATGTTGGTGAAAAGATCAAGATACTGTAAAATACTTTAATACAACAGTCATCGTCACTTAGCTGTAGTGGAAATCCCATTTCAAAATTCCTTCATATGCTCCTGAGCGCTGGACAAAATTTGAGCAGACTGAGGGTAGCTAAAATAGTGTATCATTATTATTAACACTTTACAGTGACCAGCACTGAAGGTCTACAGCAACAGGGGCGGATCTAGGATTTATAATGGGGGGGGGGGGGGGCTAACTCAAGGTACTAATCTCTTGGGTAGAGGTGTACAAAGCACACAGGGGGTTCTGGGGGCATGCCCCCCAGGAAAATTTTGAAAAATAGATGCTAAAATACTGCAATTTGGAGACATTTCCACATAAAATTCATACCTGTAGATATTTTTTATACTGCCTTTAGATTATAGGTATGGCTCTCTGAAGCATTTTACTAATGGAAAAGTTTGGGTAGGTACAGACAACCAAGTACATGATGCACCCCTCTAACAATTGCACAACACTGAATAGGTGCATGTTAGAATAAGAATGTTGAAAGTGGAAAATTTTGAAATTAGAACAATACTAGATTGAATCTGAGAGCATTTTCAATGGAAATTGTGTACCTGAATTAAGTATTGTCATACATATTAACTACACAAGTAGATGAATGAAGCCCTATAAACAGACCAATGCACTTCATTGTATGTATAAGTGCAGGCAGATTTGGAAAAATTCTATATCAGAACCAACTACACGTTTCCAGTGAATGTTCTATTAGAGTAGTTAGCTGACTGCTCTATTAGAGTATCTCGATATTGTACACCTAAAATACTGATCCGGGTCCTTGTTGCATAAACTTTAGTAATAAATCCACTGATAATACCTTGGAAAGATGTTTATAAGGTGGTTTTATGAGTATTTGTATTATTAGTGATCAAAGCGGCCCTGCTACAATAAGCAATCACTTATTTTACGCTAATACAGAGGTCTCCCTCACTAGTATACAAGAAAAAACTGACGCAGAAAGTTGTACTAACAAATGACGTATGTCGTTTGTTAGTACACGGTGGCCAAAAGGGCCACCGTGTACTAACTACAAATGACATACGTCATTTGTGGTTTTGCATACCATACAAAACCACAAATGACGTATGCCACCTACGTTTCGCGTGAACCACCCAAATCCCCGTAAACAAAGCTTCTAAACTACTCTACTTACTTTAGTGAATGTCTTCTTTAATAATACTTGCACAATAGTAACAAATGTCTTCTTGTTACAAGGCAATGCAGTGGCGAATCCAGGATTTTTAGAAGGGGGGGTCTAAAGGTAAGAGTCACTGCACAGTGTGCGAAGCACGAGCATTGTAGGGGGGGTCTGGGGGCATGCCACCCCAGGAAAAATTTGAAAATTCAACCCTCTGAGATTGAATTTGATGCAGTTTGACACAAATTTATGGCCTGGTATGAGTACACATTAAAGATCCATATATTATACTAATGTACTTTGATTGAACTGTCTATTGACTGTCTTATTATGTTATTGTTATGTACAGTGTATTTTATTATAGGTAGCTACAGCCTAGTGGATTACTACTATGTCATTTGAATTGTCCCCATGCAGGTAAATTACAACAGAAGTTTCCTTGGCTGTCGAGTGGCAAACTCCTCAACTACTTCATCAGCCTCAAGTGGAATTTGATGATGATACTGCATCATTGCTAGCCCATTTAGTCTTTCTTGTGTCATAGTACTCCTTAAGGAAGTTTTGATTAATCGGAGCATACTGATGGATCTTTCACATTCACAACTAGTGACTGGAACAGTAGCAGCGAATGTCAACAATGTATAAATGTTAGGATACAAATCCTTGTCAAGCTATTTTAATGCCTTCTCAGGGGTGTTTAAGGCTTCTGCATCAGCTTTACATGTTTCCGACGATCAGTAGTTTTTCCATAACTCTAATTCTGCAGAAAAGCCCCTAGATAGAGGTAAATCATCCTCATAAAACTTTATTAACTCATCAAAATCTGTATGTTTGGTCTTTGTGAGGCTTATAATTAGTTCTGATGGTAAAAGTTGAGCAAACTGTAAGAGAAATTGAGATGAAGACTCTGTAAACCAAACATTTAGTTCACTGATCAGGTGATCTAGCATAGGAATTGTTGTTGTGCGCTTATAATACTCACTGGGACTTTCGGATGGAAGGTTTTACCTGTTTTGCTGTCTGTTAGTAACTCTTGGTGCCGATTCTTCAATTCCGACACTCTGACATAATACTGTAATTTCATTGTATATTTGCGAATGATATCTCTCCACATCACACCTATGCTTAACCAAAGTAGATTTCACATTCTGAATACCTCTGTGAGCCTGAATTACATTGACATAGCGACCTTGAAGTTTCATAGATAGCCCTTTGATATATGACAGCACATTCTGTGTAGCCACCAAAGCTGTGACAAATGAAAATCTGAACACTGTAAAAAACAGTGACTGGGCATCTGATCTGGTTTCAGTATTCCATTCTGCAGGAGAACTGTTGGCTATTTCCTCCAAGCAGCATACTATTGGCATAAATAAATCCATAAAACTTTCAAAAGCCTCATGTTGCTCAATCCAGCGAGTACGACACATCTCCTTTATCTTCCTACGCTTTTCATTGGCAAACAGATTGTCAATCCACTTCTCCAAAGCCAACTGCCTTTTTGGAGAATTGCTAAAAAATCGTGATACTTTATCAGCTGACTGCATCATATTGCTGATTTCTCTGATAGTGCAAGATTTGACCACACAGAGATTTAGTCTGTGTGAAGCACATTGAGCGTACAATGCTTTAGGGTGTTTTGTGGTTATACAAGCAGCTACACCTTTAGATTTCCCAGCCATAGCTCCAGCTCCATCGTACGCTTGACCACGAAGAAATTGCAACTGAAATTGCCATTTTTCTAGTTGTGAAAGTATGTCATCGGAAATTACTTGTCCAGTAACCGCTGAGACACATTTATGAAATCCCATAAACACTTCTGTTGGAGATTCTTCATCAACATAGCAGATGCTAATTGATAGCTGCTCATCATTGGCCGCATCTGTAGCTTCATCTGCTAGGACAGAAAAATAACATGCGTGACGAATCTTCTCTAAAATTTTGTTACGAATTAGGTCACCACAAATTGAAATGAGATCATTTTGAATAGTTTTACCGGTGTTTATAGCATTGCCAGCAGCAGATTCAAGATGATTTGAAAGAACTTTATCACCAGCCTGTACACGAAACTTGAGCAAACCAAGAAAATTACCATGATTGTTGTTTGGGTTTTCTTCAACAGAAGGTCTATCATCGTGGTGACCACAAAAAGCAAGGCCTTGCCTTCCACAAAAAAATTACTGTCTGCTATTGATCAGAGCTTCAGTCTGTTCTCAGCTGCTGTCTTGCTGTTTGTGGTGTTTAGTTGGAAATCTATTCTTGCATCAATGTTTTCCATACTTCTAACAAACATATTTGCATCTTGTACTGCATTTGGATGAGTCTTGTTTCCTTTAGAATTTCCAAGGCCATGAAAATGCTTCCCCAATAGCTCTGTGGCTTTTTTAAAATTAGTGAAGGGCCTGGTTACAAAAACACCAAGTTCCTTCACAGTTGGCTCGGTCTTACCACATAGAACACAATATTTACAGTATCCTCCACTTTCTGACTCAGAATATACCAAGCCAGGATTTTTCTCTAGCCATCTGTGTTGGAAATGTCGATGAATCTTGTTAATCACATGAGTGGGAAATTTGTAGTTGATAGAGGAACATAATGCCTTTTCAACAGAAAATATTTTTGTTGATCTGTGAGATTGATTCGAGATTTTAATTGTGCAATCTTTCCAAAATCCCCACTACTTATTGCATCCTGAATAGCTAATTGAGTCTGGTCATTATCAGCACTAGCAGACTGTTGGGTATCACAAATGGGAAGATCACTGCTGTTAGCAATCTCTGACCGAGTGGACCATAATAGATGACTGGTGGTGTCAACTGCAACGTCATCATTGCTACTAGTGTTATGCCCCTCTAGGTCATTTTCCGACTCTCTGTCTGAATTGCTCTCTTCACTCAGTACAATGGCCTGATCATCTTGCTGTGAAGATTCCTCTTCTGGATCCAACACAATCACATCATCATCAGAAATTGTTCTGTCATCAGCCTCGAGCTCGTCATCAACACTACCAGTGCTGTGACAATACAAAGTACATAACTATGCTGTAAGTTTTAAATTACCTAGCTAGCTACATTGCACTACTAGTTACAATTAGCTATATGATACGCGATGATGCGGTAAAATTAGTTTTACGGATTATCTAGCAATTCTTAGAAGCCTTAAAAATATAATTAGCGGCGAAGCCACATAGTAGCTCAGCTGGCGTGCAGCTGCGTGTCGGCCTCATTGCGTTGTAACTAACCTTGTACACGTGGACATTGTATTTGTAAAATAACATTGCAAATTGGCTTTCTTTGTCACTGGCAATGATTCAGAAATCCGTCCACGAACGTTGCTAGCCTCATCACTACTCCTGTAACGCTTTACAGCCATATCGCACGTGAGTAATAGCCAACGCTTAATTAATTATCATTATGCGCTTATTAGTAAGCGCCTATAAAATATATATATATCCTGAGGGGAGGGTCTCCAGACCCCAAGGACTTCCCCCCCCCCCCGGATTCGCCCCTGCAATGGGCCTTAGTACGCGCAGCTGCCATTTTAATTATTACGTAAACACTAATCACATGACGCAATAAATGAATTTTTGTGGCAGGACGTATGGCTTCGTTTGCAATGGCTTCAAAAACCACGACTTCCAGGTAACCGCCACCTTAAAAAAAAAGGAACTAGGGCTAAAACGAATATTCTAAATGCAAACAAAATGAATAAAAGGAACGAATATCCGAATATTCTAAATGTATGCATTGAGCTCACAGCTACTTAAAATTATGTTTCCACACAAAAAGAAATTGCTACATTCATGCTTATCTGTTGGTACAACTCTTATAAAGTGGCATTACTTTGTAAGAAAATGGCAAAACTTTCATAAAATTTCTAAAATCTATCACTTTATCATTGCGAGTATTAGAATATTGCAACAGCATTTGAATACTTGATTTAGAATGAATAATAAACTATTTGAATGGTTTGTTTTAGCCCTAATAGGAACTCTAGAGAGTGACTTATTATCTCAAAGTCGAGGGGTCCGCAACTCTAGGAATCACGTTGATGGTTCAGACGTGATTCTGGAATCAGTAATCATAAACTTATTAATATTCCTGTAAATCTTTGTGTTTCTCCATATTTCTATGTTTGTATTCTTATTTGGAAACAAGAATCAATAAAATTTAGTGCCAGGAATCACCCAGAATCACAGAATCAGTTGTAGAATCAGTGTGATTCTGAATCACGTCGATCGAAAACTCTGCATTTGCGGGCCCCTCGCTCAAAGTACCCAATTTGTGGTATCTAATGTGCTTGTACATTACATATGCAACTACTACACCCATATACCTTTTCATTATGTAGTCCAGCTGATGTCTCTTTCTGTCCAGTCAGAAAACTTCCTTTAAATGGCAAAATCCTTGGCAATGTATAGATGTTTCGAAACAAACTCGTTGGAAATCGAAATGCATTACTGAGTTTATTACCACTCATAGCCATGCAGACTCAGTAGTGATCCTGCAAAATGAGGTGAGATTCAACACGTAAATTACACTGCTTGAAGGTTCTTAGTTTACTAATTTGTTAAGATACCTTACTGTAGTTATACTGATAGTAAAGTGTCAGTAAACTTAAGTATATGGAACATAATTATTTTACTAAGTTTTAAACTCTCAGTAAAACATCAATGAATGCGGGTTTACTGAAAAACTACTAAAATAACAAACAATTAACTGTTCCATATACTGGGGATATACCACTGTAGTAAACTAAGATACTTCAAGCAGTGTTACCTTCAGTAAAAGTAAAACAGTAAGTTGTAGTGCGAACGAATACTCACGTTCAGGCGCTCAAAATCCAGTTATCGCCTCCACTGCGCTCGCTCCACTGCCAGTCCCTCTACAGCAGCCAAGGACTGTCAGGTACAGCTACAACTTGAATAATCCAGTAAAATGTTCAATATAAGACCACCTAGCATTCAGTGACATGCACATTAAAGAATTCTGACTACACTGAAATTTTAGTTTAGAACAGCTTTGATGTAATTTGATAGCAACACCTCAACACAGCTATACTGTATTGTTCAGTATATCAGTAGGTATGATGATAATTATGTTGACAGTGTACACAAAAAGACAAACATACAAAGTAAAGCAAACAATTATAAACAAATGTTCAATCAGAAACATATTCAAGTATTATTCAGAGTCAGAATCAAATAGATATCCAAAGTACTCTTCGCATTCTTTGTAGTTACAGAACCACATTTCCTTTTCTGAATTTATCTTCTTTGCTTGTTTTATTGTGATATTCACACATGTGTGATGGTATAAGTTATCACAAATATAACATTTCACCATACAGGGTACTTCTTCTGCAAACGGCTTCCTTGACATGTGCTCTGAGACATTTGGCAGTCTGCACTGGCAATAAACATTCAACTTTTTAAGCATAGCCCTTTTCTCCTTGGTTTTTGTACATGGGAAGGGAGTAATCTTGCCAGCTTCAAAGCAATTAATAAGATGACTGCGGATTTTCTTGTGGTCATAAAGGTGTGATGCTGGATTTCTGCCAAAACAAAGATCAGTCAAAAAAGCAATAGCGTACACCCCACAATCATCAGGGCTAACTTGCATTTGCACCTTCTCTAGATGGACTTTGATTTGTGCTGATCGTGTATTGCAAATGGCAGCAATTTGTTTCAAAACATGATATGTTGGTTCAGTGAAGATGCTGTCATATACGTAAACTTCATTATCTGACACAGCTTTGATTGCCACCCAGTGATCACAGCCAGTGTGCAACACTTGACAGTAAGCAAATCCTGCATAACCTATCATCCAGTCAAACTTTTCAAACTTAAAACATTCTCCAATGGCTGGAGTTGATAGCCCCTGCAAATCAGGGAATTGGTCACGTAAGAGTTGACTAGCAGCATTAATGTGATCATCGTCAAGCTTGTCACCTTGCTTAATACTGCCAATAAGCCTAGTAAATCTTTCAATAACATCATGCTGACAACGATTACGATTATTCACTTTTCTCCTTTTGCGATGATGTACTTCAGGGCAGTGCTTGGATTGCTGTTTATCTTCAAGTGGTGACTGTGCAGTGGGCTGCTGTTTTTCTTGAAGTGGTGACTGAACAGTAGGTTGCTGTTTATCTTTAAGTGACGACAGTATGACCTATAAAAAAGATGATGCAAATAAATTAGTATTACCATGGTCCACACTTGTTGAGCCCTTTGTGTGTTTAGATAATTTAAAATTTGGATAAATGAAACCAATTCATCTATTTCAGAGCCCTGCTCAAGCACTCCAATAAAATGCACATCATGTTACTCCAATAAAATGCACATCATGTTGACAACAATGACAATTACTTACTTTTCTCCTTTTGCGACGATGTACTTTGGGGCAGTAGTTGGATTGTTGCTTATCTTGAAGTAGTGGCTGTACAGTGAGCTGCTGTTTATCTTCAAGTGGCGACTGTACAGTGGGCTGCTGTTTATCTTCAGGTGGCGACTGTACAGTGGGCTGTTGTTTATTTTCAAGTGGCGACTGTACAGTGGGCTGCTGTTTATCTTCAAGTGGTGAATGTGCAATCTATAAGAAAGACAATTTGTAATACAGTGATCCTCTATTATCCAAACTTGCTGGGCCCTCATGGGTGTGTTTAGACAATTGAAAATTTCATTCATTTATATCAGACCTACTAAATCACTCTAATAAAATACACAACAGTTACACTTGTCTGAAGGAACAATATTTTGTGGGAAACTGTAAACCTCCATTATTAAGTTTTAGTGCTAGATATGGTATCAGTAGCACCAAGATTCCTTTGTAAGATTGTGTAACATGGTTTTTAAAGGTGGGTGCCCTTCATTTTCAGCACCACTGTATTGTTTGATACAACACTACTGAACTGTACCATGCTTACTCATTTTATAACTACATATATGCAAATAAATTCGCCAAACTTTACTTACATATCCTACTTTATTCACAATGTCATTACCTCGGTATCAGTGTTGTTCATCCTTGCTTGAACTCCATAACACAGACGACAAAACCACACTGCTTTCTTGGGTGCAGAGGTCAATCCCACACAATTCAGATGATACCAGTTCAGACACGATTCGCAAGCAACAGAAGTTGAAAGTGAAAGATCTCTGCTGCATGTGTAACAATTCCATTTCGGGGCATTTTCCAATTCCATCATTGCATCAGTGACCTTACTCCATGCACCATCAGTAAAAAAATCTTCAACCGAGACCCAGTTGACGTTTTCATCCAACAAGTTGGACTTGAGATGCAAACTATTACCTATTTCATTACATTCAAGCCTTTCACCACGCAGAGCCTTTTCAATTAAGTGGTCCGGTAACATCCAACTAAGTATTTGTCTTTGCCTTTCTGCATTAGGTTTTAGTAAAAACTTCACTGGACGTTCAATACATTTTTTCTTCTTGGGAAATCCTATGACAGTTAAATTAGCCCCCTTAGGTCTACCTCTTTTTTTAGTTTTGGGTGGAAGCGCTATTGATGTTAGGTCAATAAAATCAGGGGTTGGTTTGTTATTCATTAGATCTACATCAATTGGATTGCCACTGTCAGAAGATATAACTGGTAGGTTGATACTGTCAGTGGGTATAGTAGGTGGATTGTCACTGTCAGTGGGTATAGCAGGTGGATTGTCACTGTCAGCAGGTATAGCAGGTAGACTGTCACTGTCAGCAGGTATAGCAGGTGGATCGTCACTGTCAGCAGGTATAGCAGGTGGATTGTCACTGTCAGCAGGTATAGCAGGTAGACTGTCACTGTCAGCAGGTATAGCAGGTGGATCGTCACTGTCAGCAGGTATAGCAGGTGGATTGTCACTGTCAGTGGGTACAACAGATGGATTATCAGCAGGAAAAACAAAAGCATTGCTACGGTCAGCAGATATGGCTGGAATGCCACTGTCAGAATGCATGACATATGGAATATCAGGAATTATGTCACCTGAATTCTCACTGAGATCAGCTTGGCGGTCACTGTCATCATGTATGCAGTCAGTGTTATTGGATTGGCTATCAATAGAAGGTATATCAGATATATGATAAGGGAAACCCGAGAAGTCATCTTTGTCAAGGAGATCATCAGACATATGGTCAACCTTATTGTCTTGTTGATGGTCAACCTCCAAGTCCTCAATGCATGATTCTTCAACAACTTCAACCTTCACATGCTTTCCTTGCTCCCATGATCTCACTATCTTCTCCAAGCAATCAACAGCATATGAAAATTCTCTCGTAGATATATCAGAGGCAATTGAAGCTAATCTCTGTGATAAATCAAATACTTTACGATATTTTTCATGCTGCAACAACACCCTGACCACTGGCAAATCTATCAACAGCACAGACCTCAACATTTGCTGAACAATCATTGGTGGTTGAAAAAACACGATGACTACTTCTATAGTAATCACGGGTCCATCTTACTGCACATAGTTTTGCTTCAAAAATGTCTAGCTTGGCTTGTGCTCGTAATGCGAAAATGTGTTTACAAGGCAACTCCATTGCTGTATAAAACCCACAATTACACCCACAGTCTGTTGTGAACAATTTCTTTCCATTAGAATAAACATCAATAGAAGAATGATCTCCATTATTAACAGCAATTTTCACCCTGTCAGATGACCCAAATTGTTTTACCACAAATGAGTATGCATGTGGTGTCAAAAATTGTTGGTATTGGGAAAGGCAGTTGTTAGCAGGAAATACATTCACAGCACACTTTTCAAATACTGTAACAGCCCGATGATCTCTTTCCAATGATAACGAATCAAAGCATTTCATTAAATCTCGGAAAAAGGTGAGCAGAGAAGAGTGCTTTGTGACAACGCTTTTTATCTTTTGATTGATACTCTCAATTCTGTTGTTTGTACTGTTTAGATAGTGACATGCTTCTCGTTTAAGACCTTCAACCCACTGTTCCCTGATTCCATGCCAATTATCATTAAAATACTGAATTACTTGGTTTAGCTTTGTGTCCTTCAATTTCTGATAAAATTTTGAATATTCTTCTTCATCTCGAGCATACACAAGCTTATTTATTATTTCCAAAACAGCGACCTTTTGTGCAGCATTGATACCAACTTTTTCAGGGGTAATTTCACGTCTGAATGTTCTTAAAGTGTGGAATAAGCATATCATCAGTTCAGCACCGGGGATCTTCTGTGAAAATACATCTCTTTCTGTAAAATCTTTGTCTGCCATAATGCATCTTGTATTGGACGTATCATTGTGCTTAATGAATACATCCATTAAATGACTGATGGTCACCTTGTCCTCATGCACCACCAGCCATAAAGCTATCACTTCACTCTCTCCATTTCCATCCACAATCATCATTATGTACAGTGGCATTCGAAGATTGTTCAATTTATAAGTTGCATCAATAAGAACTAATTCAGGATACCGTGCATATGTGTTCTTCCATCCCTGAGTTTGAAAATACACACTGGATAAAGTATCACTTTCATCTTTTGACACTTCCACAATTGCACCTGTATAAAAATAGACCAATGAATTAATTTCAGCAGACGACACACATTTTACTTGTAATTACTTACCATTAACCTTCTTCATTTCTTCTACTAGTGTGCTAACATTAATAACTTCGGTCCTCTTGTTCTTGGAAGCCAAGTTATGCAGATCTTTAAGGATGACCACCTTTCCCGTTTGCTTAAAGAAGTGCTGCTGTACCATCTTCTTGTTAGCCTTGACTCCAAGCATATTGTCAGCCTCTTTTTCACTGGGCTCACTTAGCCTTCGTTGTCTAGGATGATGCTTGAAAGCCTTCTACATGACAATATTACAGTGTGTTAATGTATTCAATCAAAACATAGTTATACTTACCCCACTAATCTCGTGGTTGTGGCTATTCTCAATGGCTTTTATAAACAAAACTTGGCCATTTCGACTACACCTAACTTTCACACGAAACGGGCACCCCATTTGAAAAGTCCTACAAGAAAAACACAGACCAATGTCACCACTGAAATTCTAGAAACTCCTACTCGCACCATAGGCGGGTCGCACTTACTTCTGGTTTGGCCTTTTCCCGGTAGAAGTCGTCTTGAAATCTTTTCCACCGTGGTGACACGCAAAATCTATATCAGAATAAACCAAGTCTTCATTAAACTTCTTCTTTGGTGCCCGTGTAGCCGACGCCGATTCAATGGTTCTTGAATGTCTAACGTACAGTTGTACAAATTCAGCTTGCTGAAATGCAGATATTGCATCGCAGAGATCCTCATAACTTTTAAACTCATCCCCACACCGAAGCATTCCTAGTCAGATGAACCATAGATTCTATGGATGAACCAAACGTAGAGCAGACTTTCAAAACGTACGCGCCAAAAGCCACGTGTAGTTACCGGAAAGCAAAATTCGTATAACTATTCCGTTTATTTGGAATCGCGTGATCGCCGTACAAATAGTTCATCGGCTATTCATACGTGACTGGCGTACGAATAGCCACTCCGTAAAAGTAAAGGTTTGCCTACAATTTCTTGATTTTCGTCAACATTTTATTCGTCAAATCTGCTCAGAAGTCTGAATTCGTCAAATTTTTCTTACGTCAAAATTTCCTTGCGTACGGTACCCTTGCGGAGGTCAAATTTCGCGAATTTGCAAACAGAAAGAACAGGTTAAGTTTCAGTTAAAAGGTCGTACAGAGAATAACGTAAAAATAGGTCCCCATGGCATATGTTCAACCCCAGTAATCAATAGCAGGTTCTATAACTCCATCTTAAAAAGTAATTCATTCCTTGAGTTGCTCCCATGGGTGGTTAAAAATTATATATACCTCTTCAGTTATTATAATTACTTTGTTTTTGGGCACTGGCACAGGATGCCAGTGTACCATCAGTGCATTATCAGATCAATTATTTGTTATTGTAATGCATGTACACCTCTGTACATTGTACCTTTTTGCACTGAAAAGCCTTAATAAATAAACAAAAAGTTATTGTAATTTAAAGGACCTGACAACATAATAACATCCTGTTCCCAGTTGGGTAAACCGTTGAAAGATGACTGCCCACATTTCATCTTTCAAAACATAGCTAAATTCATATTTCTCCGTAAAATTCAATAATCTCAAAACCAGTAAAATTTAATCCATAGATTTTAGATTTCTGTTAACGTGTGTTTGATTGTGTATGTTAGCTACAGATGACAATCTTTGTCAGTCATTTTTCTATGGTCTTTTCCCTCCTTTCAACCCGCCCCACCTTCCTTGAATTCCACACAAGAGCTACATGTTAACTATTTTCACTAGTTTTAACGTTATGCAATACTGCATGTAGTATTCCAAATTTGAATCATTGACCATAGGTACATTATCGGTATTGAATTATGGCTCGGGCATTCTTTCAAGCAACTTTTTATACTGGCTACTAAACGAGATTGGCGACTATACAAGACCAGCCCTAATTCAAGGCAATACCATATATAGCTATATACTTGATATAGTTGTAAATATCAACAGAATATTAATACACAGATTGCTAAAAGCAAGGGTTATATATAATATTACAAGTGAATATGTAACAGCAACAGTTAATACATAGCCAAATCCATGTAGTCTTTCATGGCTGAGGGGAAATTGAGTTAAACTTGTTAAATCCCACAAATCTCTTCAAACACTTCATCATTGGTTCACGAACTTGTTTAAAGTACAACCCATATACAAGTGGATGGATAATTCTTATCGTAAAACCAAAGTTTGGAGCCATAACATATTCCACAAGCTCTTGATAAATTTGTGAGTCAACCAGAAATCTTTCCAAAAGGAGAAATGGCGTAAACAGCAGAGGGACGAATGCACTACCCAATATAACAACAAGTAATGTGATAATCGGCTTCCTGTTCCGTTTGATGGTATGTTGCTGTTTCTTTAAGGCAGAGATTTTTGAAGACTGGCTGTCGACTCCTGCTAACCTGGTTTCTCATTCGATTTGCCTGTAAACCTGAAAAGCTTTTATAGCTAACTGAACATTAAGGATTATGGTAAGGATTGATGCTACAACCATTGGTATTATGAAAGTCAAGACTACTTCATTGTAAGCAATTCCTTCAAATAAGCAGGCACCGTATTCTGGCACGTCAGTGACACCATCCACATTGAAGATGATTGTGGAAACAGTAGGTATGACAGCTACCAGCCATGCACCACCGATAAAAGCAGCTACAACATGAGGTGTCATCATTTTTTTGTGCTTGAAAGGAAATTTTATTGCTACCATCTTATCAGCTGCTATTATCACGAATGACATGTTGTTGACATAAAATGGAAGCATTCGCAACTTAAACGCAAAACATCTAATGAAAGACTCCAAACCAAGTACAAAGCTGATGATCATTGTACTGGAAATCAAGCAGTTTGATAATGTAGTTATCATACCGGATACCAGCAAATCGGCCACAAATATATTATGAGGCTTGTGTAAGCTTCTTGTGGCTTTGATCGTGTAGACCACCCAGCCAGACAGTAGTAAGATGACTGTTGTAGTGATCATCTTGTAGGTAGGGAACATATCCTGGAAGAACAGAGCCTTGATTATCTACCTCCTGGTTGGTCCCTGATCCAGAGTAATTGATTGCACTCATGTTTCTCAGGATCTCACTTCTGTTGCACACTGCAGATGCCTTTTAATACTACACAAATATACACTACTGTGGAAACTCACACTAAAACTTAACTACCACCAATATGAACTGTTGTGTATAAAATAGAGAAGCCTTTATAACTACAACACATAAAATGTGTTATACTCATTTGCCAGGTCTACATACCATAGAATGCCACATATCATGCAATCTCTCACAGGTGTATAATAATACTGCATCTTTCTCTCTCCCTGAATAATGCACATTGTTAACTAATATCCTATCAATGCTGAAGTCTGTTTTGTTACATGTAAAATAGGTGATTTGTTCAATGGTGGATCCACCACGGTCCCCCCTTGTGGAGGAACCATACTTCTTTTGATTGAAATACTAAATGTTGTCAGGCAAAAATCAATTTATAACTCATAAAAATACGCATATTACTACCATTTAGCTATATTGTAAACTGACTCATCTGAAACCTAAGTCAAACCAGCTGTCAAGCAAACTGTCACTCAGAACTTTTGGGCATACTAAGCACCTCTAAAAATAATTATCATTCATTACTAAAAGGTGCCTGCACAAAATAAAGCAACTAGCAAGCAGACATGGGTCAAGCCTTAAGCACCTGCTTTGAAGTGCTTACAACTACTGTGCAGCATTTGTGCTTGTACTTATATAATTAATTACTTATATTTCAAAGTATTTATAAGCACTTTTAAATCACAAAAGCAGCCAGCTAGCTATTATCAAGTCTTTGATTTAATGAGCTTCTCATGCTATCAAATGTGAGTAATAGTTCTATCAGGTGTACCTGTAGAACAATTATTTAACACAGCAGGGAATCTTAGGCCTGAGAGATACAGATTGAAAAATTTGAAAGATGAAATTTTTACCGATTGATTGATGTCCGTTGTAACAATAAATACTTAAAACAGTAGGTGTGCACCATTATATATGTTAATACAATTTTTTAATATTAATAAAGTAATTATATCAAGCACTTTTATAGTGCTTCACTTTGTACTTGAGACATTTACTAAATTGCAGCATTTGTTCTTGTACTTTAACAGGTGTTTGAAAAGTGCTTCAAGTCCTTGACCTAAGTGCTAGACCCATGTCTGCTAGCAAGACAATCTGTTCTTCTCATCCAGCTACAACTTAGCCCGTTTGTTCCTCTCCCCTTGCCAGCTCCTTGTTGTCAGTGGTTTAAAGGGCCTCCACCATATTATAGTATCAAGACACACGATAGTGTGTCGTGCGGCCCAAGAAGCCGGCGCGCCACACCGTGAGTATATTGACAGGAAGAACGAAAACGTAATTTTCACACCTTTGTATCTCGGTGATCACTTATCTGATTGGAACCAAATTTGCTACACGGTTGCCCGCCAGCCAAGGGAGTCTACATTCCAAATTTGAAGGAAATCGCTCAAGCCATTTCCGAGATACGAGCTGCCAAAGTTTCGTTTTTTTTTTCTTCGTCTTTTCGCACACTTACAAAAATTGCTATAACAAGCAAACGCGTACTCCGATCGCCTTGAAATTTGGCACACAGAAAGGGAGTCCAAAGGCGAATCCTAACATCAAATTTGGTACAAATCCGATGAATGGTTCAGGAGTTATGACCGATTATTCGCGTAAAACAAGATCAATTTGTTGTCACGCCTACAGGGTAAACCGCTTCATGGAATGAGTTGAAAATTGCTATGTAGATGGAGTAACCATCGTAGGAGTGCCTTTTGGTGGTTTGAAAGGAATCGAGATAAAGACCACGGAGATATGACACAAAACCCAACCTGTGTCACCATTACGCGATCGATTTTTATGAATAAAAAAGTATTAGTTTTCACGCCAACTAGGCAAACCGCTTAGAGCAATGAGCTGAAAATCGGTGTATAGCTGGAATAATCTTCATAGAAAGTCCTTGCAGTAGTACACAAGAATCGGATTACAAACCACTGAGTTATGATTCGAAAGCCAACTCCTTGTAGCAAATGCTAGATCGAGATGCTCTAATAGAACAGTCACCCTAATAGAGCATTCGGCTAATTTATTTACTCCATTATAGAATTTTATTACATCACAAGTTATTCTGTAGGGAGTTCAGCTGCAAACAGTTAATCTTATAGACAGTTCAGCAAGAAGACAGTCACCATGTGGAGAGTTAAGCAAATATATCACTATAGAGATTCAGAACATTACAAGTCACACTGAAGAAAGTTCAGCTATAAACAAGTCATGCACTGTGTAGAGAATTCAGCTACAATTAAGTCATTCTCTAGAGAATTCAGTTACACAGAATTCAGCTACACACAAGTCACTGTGGAGAGAGTTCAGCTACAAACAAATTACCCTTTAGAGTGATCAGCTACAAACAAAACACTTTGCAGGGTGTTCAGCTGCAACAAATCAACCTTTAGAGCGATCAGCAATGAACAAATCAACACAAATCTACCTGTAGAGAGATCAGCTAGAAACAAATCACCCTGAAGAGAGTTCAGCTACAAAAAATCACCCTGTAGAGACATCAGCTAGAAACTAGACACAATGTAAGGAGTTCAGCTACAAGCAATCACCCTGTAGAGAGTTCAGCTAAAACAAATCAACATGCAGAGAGATCAGCTACAAACAAATCACCTTATAGAGAGTTCAGCTACAAACAGATTACCTGTAGAGAGATCAGCTACAAACAAATCACCTTATAGAGTTCAGCTACAAACAGATTACCTGTAGAGAGATCGGCTACAAACAAATCAACCTGCAGAGAGATCAGCTACACACAAATCAACTTGTAGAGAGATCAGCTACAAACAAATCACCCTGTAGAGAGATCAGCTAGAAACTACACACAATGTAAGGAGTTCAGCTACAAACAAATCACCCTGAAGAGAGATCAGCTACAAAAAATCACCCTGTAGAGAGATCAGCTAGAAACAAATCACCCTGAAGAGAGGTCAGCTACAAAAAAATCACCCTGTAGAGAGATCAGCTACAAGCAAAACACCCTGTAGAGAGTTCAGCAACAAAGAAACCACCATGTAGAGAGTTCAGCTACAAACAAATTACCCTGTAGAGAGATCGGCTACAAACAAATCAGCCTGTAGAGAGTTCAGCTAAAACAAATCAACCTGCAGAGAGATCAACTACAAACAAATCACCTTATAGAGAGTTCTGCTACAAACAAATTACCCTATAGAGAGATCGGCTACAAACAAATCAACCTGCAGAGAGATCAGCTACACACAAATCAACTTGTAGAGAGATCAACTACAAACAAATCACCCTGTAGAGAGATCAGCTAGAAACTACACACAATGTAAGGAGTTCAGCTACAAATAAATCACCCTGTAGAGAGTTCAGCTAAAACAAATCAACCTGCAGAGAGATCAGCTACAAACAAATCACCTTTTAGACAGTTCAGCTACAAATAAATTACCTTGTAGAGAGATCGGCTACAAACAAATCAACCTGCAGACACACAAATCAACTTGTAGAGAGATCAACTACAAACAAATCACCCTGTAGAGAGATCAGCTAGAAACTACACACAATGTAAGGAGTTCAGCTACAAATAAATCACCCTGTAGAGAGTTCAGCTAAAACAAATCAACCTGCAGAGAGATCAGCTACACACAATTCAACTTGTAGAGAGATCAGCTACAAACAAATCACCCTGTAGAGAGATCAGCTAGAAACTAGACACAATGTAAGGAGTTCAGCTACAAGCAAACCAACCTGTAGAGCGATCAGCTAGAAACAAATCACCCTGAATAGAGGTCAGCTACAAAAAATCACCCTGTAGAGATATCAGCTAGAAACAAATCACCCTGAAGAGAGGTCAACTACAAAAAAATCACCCTATAGAAAGATCAGCTAGAAACAAATCACCCTGAAGAGAGGTCAGCTACAAACAAAACACTTTGCAGAGAATTCAGCTACAAACAAATCAGCTTGTAGAGAGATCAGTTACACACAAATCAACCTGTAGAGAGATAAGCTAGAAACAAATCACCCTGTAGAGAGTAGCTACAAGCAAAACACCCTGTAGAGAGTTCAGCAACAAAGAAACCACCATGTAGAGAGTTCAGCTGCAAACAAATCACCTTATAGAGAGTTCAGCTACAAACAAATCACCCTGTAGAGAGATCAGCTAGAAACTAGACACAATGTAAGGAGTTCCGCTACAAGCAAATCACCCTTTAGTGAGTTCAGCTACAAACAAATCAACCTGCAGTGAGATCACCTACAAAAAAGCACCTTGTACAGAGTTCAGCTACAAACAAATTACCCTGTAGAGAGATCGGCTACAAACAAATCAACCAATAGAAAGATCAGCTACACACAAATCAACTTGTAGAGAGATCAGCTACAAACAAATCAACCTGTAGAGAGATCAGCTAGAAACTAGACACAATGTAAGGAGTTCAGCTACAAATAAATCACCCTGTAGAGAGTTCAGCTAAAACAAATCAACCTGCAGAGAGATTAGCTACAAACAAATCACCTTATAGAGAGTTCAGCTACAAACAAATTACCCTATAGAGAGATCGGCTACAAACAAATCAACCTGCAGAGAGATCAGCTACACACAAATCAACTTGTAGAGAGATCAGCTACAAACAAATCACCCTGTAGAGAGATCAGCTAGAAACTAGACACAATGTAAGGAGTTCAGCTACAAATAAATCACCCTGTAGAGAGTTCAGCTAAAACAAATCAACCTGCAGATAGATTAGCTACAAACAAATCACCTTTTAGACAGTTCAGCTACAAACAAATTACCCTGTAGAGAGATCGGCTACAAACAAATCAACCTGCAGAGAGATCAGCTACACACAATTCAACTTGTAGAGAGATCAGCTACAAACAAATCAACCTGTAGAGAGATCAGCTAGAAACTAGACACCATGTAAGGAGTTCCGCTACAAGCAAATCACCGTGTAGAGAGTTCAGTTACAAACAAACCAACCTGCAGTGAGATCACCTACAAAAAAGCACCTTGTACAGAGTTCAGCTACAAACAAATTACCCTGTAGAGAGATCGGCTACAAACAAATCAACCTGTAGAATGATCAGCTACACACAAATCAAGTTGTAGAGAGATCAGCTACAAACAAATCACCCTGTAGAGAGATCAGCTAGAAACTAGACACAATGTAAGGAGTTCAGCTACAAAGAAACCATCATGTAGACAGTTCAGCTGCAAACAAATCACCCTGCAGAGAGTTCAGCTACAAAAAAATCACCCTGTAGAGAGTTCAGCTAGACGAAGTCACCTTATAGAGAGTTCAGCTACAAAGAAACCATCATGTAGAGAGTTCGGCTACAAAGACACCACCATGTAGAGAGTTTAGCTGCAAACAAATCACCTGTAGAGAGTTCAGCTAGAAACAAATCACCCTGAATAGAGGTCAGCTACAAAAAATCACCCTGTAGAGATATCAGCTAGAAACAAATCACCCTGAAGAGAGGTCAGCTACAAAAAATCACCTTGTAGAGAGATCAACTACAAACAAAACATTTTGCAGAGAGTTCAGCTACAAACAAATCAACCTTTAGAGCGATCAGCAACAAACAAATCAACCTGTAGAGAAACAAATCAACCTGCAGAGTTATCAGCTACAAACAAATCAGCTTGTAGAGAGGTCAGTTACACACAAATCAACCTGTACAGAGATAAGCTAAAAACAAATCAGAGTTCAGCTAAAACAAATCAATCTGCAGAGAGATTAGCTACATACAAATCATCTTATAGATAGTTCAGCTACAAACAAATTACCTTGTAGAGAGATCGGCTACAAACAAATCACCCTGCAGAAAGATCAGCTACACACAAATCAACTTGTATAGAGATCAGCTACAAACAAATCACCCTGTAGAGAGATCAGCTAGAAACTACACACAATGTAAGGAGTTCAGCTACAAACAAATCACCATGTAGAGAGATCAGCTACAAACTAGACACAAAGTAAGGAGTTCAGCTACAAGCAAGTTACCCTGTAGAGAGTTCATCTACAAGCAAATCAACCTACAGAGCAATCAGCTAGAAACAAATCACCCTGAAGAGAGGTCAGCTACAAAACATCACCCTGTAGAGAGATCAGCTAGGAACAAATCACCCTGAAGAGAGGTCAGCTACAAAAAAATCATCCTGTAGAGAGATCAGCTAGAAACAAATCACCCTGAAGAGAGGTCAGCTACAAACAAAACACTTTGCAGAGAATTCTGCTACAAACAAATCAGCTTGTAGAGAGATCAGTTACACACAAATCAACCTGTAGAGAGATAAACTAGAAACAAATCACCCTTTAGAGAGTTCAGCTACAAGCAAAACACCCTGTAGAGAGTTCAGCAACAAAGAAACCACCATGTAGAGAGTTCAGCTGCAAACAAATCACCTTATAGAGAGTTCAGCTACAAACAAATCACCCTGTAGAGAGATCAGCTAGAAACTAGACACAATGTAAGGAGTTCAGCTACAAGCAAATCACCCTTTAGTGAGTTCAGCTACAAACAAATCAACCTGCAGTGAGATCACCTACAAAAAAGCACCTTGTACAGAGTTCAGCTACAAACAAATTACCCTGTAGAGAGATCGGCTCCAACCAAATCAACCTGTAGAATGATCAGCTACACACAAATCAAGTTGTAGAGAGATCAGCTACAAACAAATCACCCTGTAGAGAGATCAGCTAGAAACTAGACACAATGTAAGGAGTTCAGCTACAAAGAAACCATCATGTAGACAGTTCAGCTGCAAACAAATCACCCTGCAGAGAAGTCAGCTACAAAAAAGTCACCCTGTTGAGAGTTCAGCTAGACGAAGTCACCTTATAGAGAGTTCAGCTACAAAGAAACCATCATGTAGAGAGTTCGGCTACAAAGACACCACCATGTAGAAAGTTTAGCTGCAAACAAATCACCTGTAGAGAGTTCAGCTAGAAACAAAATACCCTGTAGAGAGACCAGCTGGACGAAGTCACCTTGCAGAGAGTTCAGCTACAAAGAAACCATCATGTAGAGAGTTCGGCTACAAAGACACCACCATGTAGAGAGTTTAGCTGCAAACAAATCACCTGTAGAGAGTTCAGCTAGAAACAAATCACCCCGTAGAGAGATCAGCTGGACGAAGTCACCTTGTAGAGAGTTCAGCTACAAAGAAACCATCATGTAGAGAGTTCAGCTGCAAACAAATCACCCTGCAGAGAAGTCAGCTACAAAAAAGTCACCCTGTAGAGAGTTCAGCTAGACGAAGTCACCTTATAGAGAGTTCAGCTACAAAGAAACCATCATGTAGAGAGTTAGGCTACAAAGACACCACCATGTAGAGAGTTTAGCTGCAAACAAATCACCTGTAGAGAGTTCAGCTAGAAACAAAATACCCTGTAGAGAGACCAGCTAGAAGAGGTTACCTTGTAGAGAGTTCAGCTACAAAGAAACCATCCTGTATATAGTTCAGCTACATTTCAAGTCACCCAGTAGAGAGATCAGCTGCAAAAAAATATCCTGTGGGGCATAATGGGCATGTAATAAATATATGTATATAATTTGTATAATTACTAATAAAATCAAAAATAATTGAAGTACTAAAATTCTTCTTTAAGTTCTTTTCTTCTTCCTGTAGTAAAGAAAAAAAAAACATGGGTTAAAAAAGCCCCAAAGCCAGCCATAGGCCAGCTTTGCAGTATACAAATACAAAAAGAAGTGATATCTAATCAAAAATAGCCAAGCTGTAAAAAAAGGTGCGGCCCTCAAAAAGGCCATGGTGAAAAAAGATGTGAAATCCAAGGTGGCGGCCAAGAAATGGCTGTGATGGTAGGTTAATGGTTACATTTTAATAACGACAATTCAGGTGAATTTTGTGCCGCTTGGTCTTGGCACCAAATTCACCTGAATTGTTGTTATTAAAATGTAACCATTAACCTACCATCACAGCCATTTCTTGGCCGCCACCTTGGATTTCACATCTTTTTTCACCATGGCCTTTTTGTGGGCCGCACCTTTTTTTACAGCTTGGCTGTTTTTGATTAGATTTATATAGCAGGATCATAAAAGTTAAATTTGCACTTTTCCATGAAAATATATTGACCAAAAACCACCATACCTTGGTGATGTTGGTTAGGTATGTATAATAATCAAGTACTAAAGTGTCATCAGTGTGAAAATGCTTAAAAAGTTGATTCAGTGGAATTTTCTATTTGCTTTAATGTATAAGCTAGCTACAAGCCTGATGTTTGTCACTGACTAAACTACTCTTTTGCATAACACAGCATCATACTGAAAAAGATGGGGTTAATTCCCAAAGTCTGTTTATACTGAGACATTCCATTGTTCCATTAAGCCCTAAGATGATATATGTCATAATGTAGACAAACTTGTAATGCTATCACCTTGTTAATAATTATTTTAATTCAAAGTAAGTCATATGGTGTGCTAACTGCTAGCATGCAACTTCTCTGTTGTAAGGTGTACATAACATTAATTAATAATATTCATTGCCAATTTTTGTCATCGACGGTCTCTAGACTTTTTGATTGCTTCTTTTTTCACTTTTTTTGGTTGTGGTTTACTTGATCCTCCTCCAAACATGTTTGTCATCCATTCTTCAATACTGGGTAAATTACTACCACCTCCCTGAAGCATGCTCATCTGCTCCTCCATTTCCTACATAAAATTTTTGTGGAAAATTATCTCACAATAGAACTATTAAGTATAGCAGTACATATTTGTAGTAGGGATCTTTCTAACACAATCACGGCTTACAAGTAAAAATTTTCATTCCTGCCTGCATTGCTGGATTCCAATCATTTTTTGTACCATTGGATGCAAAATGTCACCATTTAGTTTAACATTTAGAACTATTGGAGAATGCATATTTACACATTACAAACATACATATATGGCAGCTTTTAATGGGATAACTCGACTCTTACAGCCTAAAACTAAATATTGGTCGAAAGTCTGTTCACTAGGGTACTTGGAGAAGTATAAATGAACACTGTTATGAAGCACTGAAGGATGGTGATGCGTGATTCCACATATCGATCTTCTTACCATGCGTTTAATTTCGATTGTGGGTTTAATCATGTGAGTCATGTATGGCCTGACAGAGAATTTAATGGAGAAGCGAGCAATGCTTGTTCAAGTTGATAGGAGAACCACCATTAAGTTATGGATCATTTTATAAAGGTATGTAAAGAGTTTGTGTGTTTCTTTGCTGGAAGGCTGCTTACACAGCAAGTTTTGGCTGAGAGTTTAAGGTTAAGGTAAAACCCTAGGTACCTTTTTAATCCTTATTACATAAAGAATAGAATAGCATAAATTGTGTAGTGATAGGAACTACACTTCAAAAGTTACATTGCTTTGTCTAAGGCATGCATATTAGAACCAGTTTTCTGGATTATGTGGCTTTAAGGGTCAACCATAGCTGGAACAGATGAGGTTACATGTGAACACAGTACAACTAACTAGTAAAAAAAGGACCAAATGTTTAACGCAATAAATTTTAATAACGATGTGGCAACGCTGTCATTACGTATATAAGTTGATTGGCATTGTCTGGATCGTTAAAAGATAAGTCCATTAAGAAACCCGCTGGCAGGTCATTAAAATGGTTAGTGACTTGCTAGCAAAATATACTATGGCAAATAGTGAGTGTCACTACACAATTTAGTGACCGTCACTGAGAATTTCCAGCGAAGTTCACTGTTTGTCACAGTGTTCACTGCTTATTTTCTGCATATCTTACTTTTGATCATTGGTTAGCTATATACTTACTGCGGGCTAATAGACTGTGGCAGGTGACCAGTCATCCAAGTTTAACCACTGTTCTTCGTTTTTGTAAGCGCACTTTACAGGTGTTTTCAAGTGTTTTAAGCATGTTGCATCTTCTAAGCAAAAAATCCTTTCCTTGTAGAATGGCCATTTTAATGTGGTCAGTTTTTTATACCCTTGGCCTTGCTGTGACACTGTGGGTCACAACTTGTCGGTTTCTTCTCTTCACCAGCACTGGTTTGTCATTTAGTAAACTGCAGCACAAGGCTTCACCGTGAAAGAACCATTGATAGGCACTGATATATCAAAGGGAAGACCTGCAATCACTTAAAGTATTTGGTATTACCAAGAGTAAATAATATCATTTACTCTTGGAGTTTTACTCTTGGAGTAAACAATGAAATTTACTCTTGGTATTACCCACTGCGCTTGTTCATAGAGTGTGTTATTCAACCACCATCGCTGTTTCTTCATCAATTCCACTGGAAATCGGTGTTAAGGGCCAACTTAGAGGGAGGGAGAGGCCAACTTAACGTTCTTGCAAGATTGAACAGAGCCCTTTCTTCTCCCATGATTCGTGCTGGTGGTTGGATTGGAGTCGCATCATCTCTTCCAGCTATGATGTTGCAGACGAACTTGTACCTTTAATATGAGAAACCATCTGTTTTGTTCTCCCATGCATGTTTCGTCCTGGTGGTTGGCTCTAGATTTCGATTAAAATCGTCTGTGTCTTCTTCACCTGACTGGAAAGTTCTTCACTTTCTTTGAGAAGCAGTCCAAAGTGCTTTCTCAGGTATCGTCCCGGGCTTCAAATTCATGCCGGGGCTAGTGTTGTCGCTGTGTTCTTCAATGGCTGAGTTATTTGTTTTCCTATCTTTTCTGATGGTGTCTGTGCTAAAACTGTCTTCACTGCCCTGTTCTTCATCCGAGAGAATAGTAGCATCTTCTAAGGTCTTCTAACACACTGAAAAAATTTAATTAATTGTGTCTGCATGCACATTGTGCTACTTTAACTGCAATATTTTGTGCTTATAGCCCTTTGAGCAAGTTAACATGTTTTGGTGATGATTACTATTGCATAATATTATAACACAGTGTGTTTTGAAGGGGCAATTGAGTGTTGGATACTCTCCCTCCCTTTAAATTATTATGAACGCTTGCTTCAGCCTGACAGGTGCCTTTGGCATACCACAGTATGTACAATGCATTTACTTATATTCTCATTTGTGTCCTATTTATCTTTGCTGACAACATATGCATGGTGTTGATTTGCGGTAGCGCCGCATGATGATTTCCTTATACGTATTTGTAATGAGAATTGTCCAAGATTTCTGTTGTGACTGGATTGATTGTAGAAAGGTCCTTTTCATAGTTTTCTTTGTTAGTAATGCTGTGTAACAGGCTGAACAGGCTGAATATGAAGTGTAATGGCCACTTGCTATTTTAGGATTGATAGTTGGAGCTCGCTTCAAGACAAAAACAATAAGCCTAACAATAAGCCTGGCACCATTCTTTCTTTTTAAGCAGTACGTGTGGGTTCACCAGTCACAATAATGCTACAAAGAGTAAACAAACAAGTACTAGAAATGTTAAGTTTGATTAGGGATCAAAGATATAAAAAGTAGCGAAACAAGGGAGGTTGAAGATATACTAGTCCCCTATGGGTAAAGAATGGATTTAAATTAGTACTATTCTGTAGAGGTGATTTTCATTGTGTAAAATGTCTCTACGGCAATTTTTAAAGGTGGAGTTTTGGATGGTGTGTGAAATTTTCTGGGTGATCCCTACATAAACAGTACTACTGTACCGTTTGATATGATGCTGTATGCATTATCACATTGTACTGTTGTAGCAATATGATTAATGCTTTGCTTTTTTCTAAACCATCTGAGTCAATACTTTTTCAGCATGCAGACAATTGTGAATTCGGATAGAAAACTATCAACTGACTGGATGAAACAGAGTCGGTTAGAGTGAGCAGTATATAGACAAGAATGTACCACATCTTAGAGAGGCAAACTGTGCATGGACAAAAATAAATGTCCATCAGAATATAAATAAGGCATTTACAGTACACAGCATGTGTTGCCAGTGGCCAGTCTTGTCAATTGCTTTTACAGTATTTGTATTTTTCATTACTACAGCAAGAGCAAATGTTAGGCAGGACCCTCCACCACACAATGCTGGCACAACCTGTGAAATTCTAGCGTACCTGAAATTAATTGTTTGAACAGAGAGGCAAGATTGCATAAGGAGAACTGATACTGATATTATGAGTATTTTTCGAAGTGGCTTTGTAGATTCCATATTAGAGAAACATATGTACAGCAGCATCAGCAGTACACTAGGCAGAATACAGTACAATTTTTTTTATAATCTACAAGAATATTTTTGCTGCACGAAAGTGTTGATACTGACACCTGTGATAGAGAAAATCTTGACTTGCACCAAAACCAATCAAAATTTTCCTTTCAAAACTTTGTGTGATATGGTACATTACATCCCAGTGTGTGGGAGTATCAAAGCGCCGCGCTGGGTTATAACTACCATACAGCTAGACAGAGCGGCGCTGCTACTGTACGATATATTAGTTATCACCAAGTGATAACTAACTTATCACCCTGTTGCGGAGCCACTCAGTCTCTTTCGTTACATCATAATAACCGCGAATGGCATTGTTTACCAATGGAACAAAGAGCCAAATAAGGAAATATTGATACAAAACATACCAATACAGCACTTAAAACTAGCTAAATCTTACAAGAAAACTGTTAATCCTTTACCTACTAGTTACCAATACGATAGTTTAACAAATGTCAAGAATAGTCCGTGACGATTTTCGTTCCAGCAATCACTCCCAATGGTCACTATGGTGAAGAACTAACTTCCTATAGCTTCATCGTTCTATCTCATAGTCACTTGTTGGTCTTTATTTTTCTCTTGCACACCATGTGACACCACCATACCAATTTCTGACGAAGGCAAATTGTACCTGGAGCTGCTGTTTCATAACACCGAACTTCGCTACAGTTTGTAGGCAGTATGTAAGGTCTCTCTTGTAGCTACGAAGTAGAATCTCCACACAATTCGGACGAAATCTTGAGCACAGTGACAGGAACTCAAACCGGAACTTAATTTACTATCCATAAACTTCTGCGCACTCCCGCGCACTGGGATATAAAATAGTTATATCCCGTATACTCGGATGATATCATTGTTATTACACTCGTCCTCGGCTCCGTCTCGGACTCATGTAATAACAATGATATCACCCTCGTACCGGGATATAACTATAACATACATAGGGCATGTATGTATTAAAATTGGCCAATTCAAATATCACGTTAAAATGGATGTACCCGTACTTACTGATCTACCACGTGTTATTATACAAGTATAGAATCTTGAATTCAATTAGGGATTGTAGAAAAAGTAAGTATGGAAACAAGGGAGGTCACCTACACCTGCAAATATACTAGCAGATCTATACCCATTACTGAATTAGGGATTAAAAGTCCACTTGTATATCTGAAGGTGTAGTGTAGGTGACCTCCTTTACTTTTTTCTATGATCCCTAATAACCCTTCCTTATGCGTACTTATTTGTTTATTTTTTTTTGTAACTGGTGAACTCACGCATACTGGATGAAAGAAGGAATGGCACTAGAGTTAATGTTATATCCTTGCCTTTCCTTCTTGTTGAAAGTTTTGCGAGTCCGCTTTCTTGCTGGTCGAGTGTCCAGGCACTTGTTCAGGTACGTTCTATTACAAGTTTGTAATGCTAACAGAAACGCAGGAAGTAGTAAAGGTTAATGCATTATATATGGGAAAACTCACCCATCAACAACAAACAGCACCATCTAATTTATAAGTGTGTAGAACTTACAGTACCATTTAGAGGCAACAAGGTGATTTCTTAACATCAGTCACGATCTGTATTCTTTATGACACAATCATTTAAAACACCTTGTTTTGTTCTATTTAAAGTGTGCCATCACGTATATCATTTTATTCCTCTCTAAACAGAGAGCACTTTAAACTTTATTTGAATTTAATCGGACAATCAGAGAGGAAGTTATGGAGCGAATTCTACAAAGTTAGTTTATTGTTGTGTAAACATAATCATACAGTACGATAGTACTGTATAGTAGGGATCATGCAGAACTGGGCTTTTCCAGCCAAAAATATCACCCTAAAACCAGCCTCAATTTCCCTGCATGACAACTTGGCGGTATTGGTTAGGCACAGTCAAGCCCAAAAATGTCTTCAGATCAATCCTAAACCCTTTTATCTATGGAATTTTTCTATTTAACAGAATTTTATTTTGACTAACTGATGCCTTCACCCAAGCATAACTTGACAATAGATATACAGTAGCTATAAGCTTGATTTCTTCACTGTTCAACTTCACTTAATTCATCCTGAGATGTGCCTTTTCACAAACCACAGTATGTACAATACACGCATCATGGACTTACCTTTGTCCCCAGTTCTTTTCGCAGACAACGCAAGGTGTTCGTTTATTCGCGATATTGCATTAGTGGCTTCCTGCTAATAACTTATTTAGTTCACGCTGCTCGATTTTTTGTGCTGGCTGCTCGGCTGGCTTGTTTTTCGCGTGTTTGAGTTCAACTGATTGTTCCAGACGAGGGGTGTAGGATAAGAATTAGTTTTTAGCAAAGTAGAACAGGCACGTGCTGATTAGTTGGCAAAGTTTAACTACTTGCGTTTCTTAACCTACTGCTTTGTTGCCGGTGTATTAAAGTTGTACTAAGGTATTTCATTCAATGAACACTGTTAATTGTCTGTTTATCGGGTGTTTGAGTTCAACTGGCAGTTCCAGATGACGGGTGGATAAAAACTCGTTCTTAGCAAAGTAAAACAGGGACATGCTGATTAGATGGCATGGTTTCAAGTCGCACTGCTTTGCTGTGTAAGTTCTTTGTACTAAGGTATTTCATCCTATGAACACTGTGATGTACTGGCCTGTATGCCCAGCTTGTTATATACAATTGAGTGGTTGCTTAGGGCACTTTACACCTGCGACGCTGACCAACGTATCTCATGCATGCAAGTTAGCTACCATCCCGAGCTATTAAGCCATTGTTTGATCAAGCTGCCAGAATTACAATATCCTGCTCATACAGAATTTTCAATGCTTGCTCCTCAGAACTGTGGGGTCTGTCAGATCTGTTAATTTTGATATATGTATGTGTTTTGTTTCTTTTTTTTGTATGTGTGTGTGTTGCCTTGCCAAGGTTCCAGCTGCTTTAAAGCTTCTTGGTACCCCTATGTCTAGGCCCCTTATTTATTTCCTGTGTACACACTTGTTGTAAACCATAAATCAATCAATTGTTGTAGAATACCAGTACACCAATCTATGTGAAAAATTAGTTTTTCAAAAAAAAAAATAATAGCGTCTTCTTTGATTGACTTCCCATAGCTATATCACACATCAATTCATTTTATGAAACAAACTAGTTATGTAAATTGATCACCAGTTCTATAAAAAAAAACAGAAACAAGTCTAAGAAAAATTAGGAATTCTAAACTAGTGTAGGGATCAACTATAGTGCACTAATAAAAAGTACTGAAACAAGTTTGAGTTAGTATAACGACAGCAAATTACAGTAATACAAAAAGAAGCGAATATCCCTTCTCAATTACGGAAATTCCACAGAATAGTATGGATATTCACTTTTTTGTGTTACGGTAATTTACTGTCATAATAATTATACCAACTCAAGCTTGTTTCAATATTTTTTATTGGTGCACTATATAGTTGATTCCTACTCTAGTTTAAAATTCTTGATTTTTTCTTATACTTGTATAACTTTAGATAGATTATAACTTTTAACTAGTGTAGTTTTGTCTAATATATTGGCCTTGTATATCAAAAAAATCATCTACTAATGGCGAATAAAATGGCTGTTGTTCCAAGCCTGTAGCTTCAATTGCAGAATAAGCTCTTTGTTTACTTTATACACTAGGACATGCATGTACATATGACAACCACCCTTGTGCAAGTTATTTGGACATACATCGGTCTTTAAAGGGTTGATTAAAGATTCACCTATACCTTGGTTTTTAAAATTCACAAGTAAATGTCGAAATGATTGAAGGTTTTGTAACTTTTACAGAACCTCTCCAAAAAATATTCCTTACGGATAACTTGTTTGCTATAGCTGATCTCAGTGTGATTGTATTTATAGTGGGACTTGTCACTATTGATTGTGGGTTTTAGTTTATCAACATGTACTCTAACAGACACTTATAAAAACACAATGGGCTTGTGTAGCTACCATACAGTAGCTGTTTCAAAAAATGATACTGAACAATGTCTGCACTAGGCATTTATTCGTATATCTGAAAACCTGGCGTTTATTTCTGTTGTAAGCCTGGCGATTAAATAAGACCATGCAGGATGGGCTGTAATTTGAGGTAATATGGTAATCTATTTCAACAAAATCACTTTCTTCTACATTCAATATCACCATGTAATGATTCCGAAAATGACAAATCTAATCACACAATGACTGCACCTATATCATACAGTACGATAGTACTGTATAGTAGGGACCACAAAGGAGTAGGCGTGGCACACAAAATAATATCACTCAAAAACCAGCCTCAATTTTCCCAGATGAGGCAGTATTGGTTAGGTAAAACTAAGCCCAAACAAGCTTTCAGATCGACCCGAAGCACTTTCAATAAGTTGCTACAGAAAATTAAAAAAATTATTTAATGGAATTTTCTACTGACTGACTGAGTAAGTAACTGACTGATGCCTTCAGAAGACAAGTGTAACTGATAACGGCTAAGGCTACAGGCTTGATTTTTCACTGCTCGACGTTGCTTCGTCCCAAGAGGTGCCTTTTGGCATACTGCAGTACCTACGTACAATGCATTCTCCATGCACTTACCAGTGTGTCCTCCTTTGTGTCCCATTCATCTTTGCTGACAGCTAAAAGTGTCGATTTGGTGATAGTATGTGATGGCTTCCCTTCAAAACGGAAATCGTCTGTATTTTTCATAGTGGCTACTCTGATTGCAGAGTGCTTTTCGAACAGCTCTTGATCCGAAATGCTGTGTAACGGGTTGGAGAAAAGCTGACAACAAAATGTAACGGATACTTCACTTTCAGATGATAATTGGGACGCGCAGTGCCATTATGCATGGGTTCACTAAGTCACAATAATTATTTACAAAAAAGTTAACAAACAAGTACACAGAAAAAATTTGGAATTTTCAACTAGAGTAGGGACCATAGCACATCGATAAAAAGTACTGAAACAAGCTGGAGTAGTGCATGATATTAAATCACAGTAAAACAATAAGTAGGGGTTAATCTATGGGGGGTGGGGCACCCCCCTACCCAGGTTTATACCTAAAGCCTTGAGAAATGGAAAGGTTTAATTGATCCTAAAGTTGTATAATCCGAATGGTCAATATTCAATGGCATCACAGTAAAACTTCACCAAAATTGAGTATAAAAATTTCCTGGGGAAGCACGCCCCCAGACCCCCTAGAATCTGAAGTGGCTTGCTTTGTCCCCCCCCCAGTTTAATATTCTGGGTTGAGCCCTGACTATAGCCATTTCTGGCCATTGCCCTCAATGTCGCAGTTTTTGTGCTGACCACACTTTATCTACATCCTTGGGTTAGATCCACATGCACATCATACAGAATTCTTAACATACCTTCTGGGATTCAGGATCTAGGTTCTTCATCATTCTTGGTATGATCAACATCAATACAACTGGAGCTAACATCATCAACACCTACAAAGAAATAGTACAATTATTTATGAAAACATTCTCATAAAATACTACAATGAAGAGGAGGGTATTAACTACTGCTTATCTGAATCAGGTAAACATAACCAGAAATGGCAGCAAATCCTGTACATAATGCTATTTTTATGGAATTTTTGCAAAGAGCTATACCACATTATCACACTACACATAATGCAATATGGCACAGAATAAGCCACACAACATTCACTTGTAAATTACAGTACAACGTTACCATTGGATTCATCAAGGTTTGTGCTAGACTCCATTCTTCTCGCTTCGTGAAGAAATTTGCTTGAGTTTGAGCCTTGAATTTTAGTGGGTAGGGTAGAACAGTCACTGCAGATGGCCGGAGGAGGTCAGACTTTCTCGCCCGCATTTTCCCAGATTTGCTGCTAATATCTACTCTTGCTGGCTCGAATACATGACCTGGAGAGCTGACCTCCACAAGATACGAACCGGGAGGTACATTGTTGACTACAAAGCTTCCATCTTGCTTAAGGAATCCCACAAATCTACCGCCATCAACCATCACTTTAGTGTGAGGAGCCCAGTTTGACACCTGAACGTCCATTACTTGTACCTTCCCCTCTATCTTGTATAACGTCGCTGAACTGTCCACTTCATTTTCAGTAGAGGTGCCCGCAAAAACTAACAGTGTACAAATAAAGAAGCTCAGTCTAAACCACGCCATAGAAACCGAATAACCCGCTGAATGACAGTCGAAATAACAGTTCACTATTTTAATTAACGCTCAGTCCGCCCACTATTTTAATTAACGCTCAGTCCGCCCACTATTCTATTTAGAGCGCACTTCTCATAGCTATTGGTTCATAATTATGCGGTAATTGCGAGTCAAGTTGCACAATTCAAAGTGCTAAGCGAAAATGTTTTGGAGAACAGTGAACTTGCTGGCTGTGTTGGTTATAGTCGTTAATAGTACAGACTACGTCGTGGATGACTCGGGTGGTCTGGGAAGAATGTTCGACGGAATAGGAGGGCTCAGTGGAGGCGGGGTAAGCATCTAATAGCCTATCATTGGTAACATTTCTGTTGCCCCCGATTATATGATGAGTAAACAGACCAATTAACTATGTAGTGAGCTATGTAATGTACCTACTGATTCAACAGTAGCCTAGTAATTTCTGCTGGTGTGACTCACAATTATGATACATAGACAGCTGACTATATTTCCTATTCCTACAACTTTGCTTTTATTCATTAAGAGTGTCATAACTAGCAGATTGGGAGTGGAATGTGTGTACTACAGACTCTGTACTACATTCCTAGGTTGCAAGTTTCTGGGGGAACACTTCGAGATTTTGACTGGAGCCCTGCTACAGAGGCTAGCTATCTAGTCCCTATGAGGCTAAATCTTTTGTTTCTCAGACCTGACCGACTATATTTTTTAGAATAAAACGTTTATGTTAATCACATGATCACCTTGCAAGCAGGCAAAAATGCCATAAAGGGATTGCAAGTTACCTTTAAGCTGTCATTAAAGTAAGTCATACTCAATATCTAACCATATAGCTGCCTACTCACTAGTGATACAGCAATCGTAATGTATCTTAGCCACCATGTGCATTGCAAAATCGCTCTTGAGCTGGCAAAAATTAACATTTTATTTTAATTTTACCAAACCTGTACTTGGGGCTGAATTTGGCCCGAGAAACAAAAGATTTAGTTGAAGTGGCCTAAGTTATGGTGTAATACGATCTGTCATACTTGGTAACTTTGATTAGTGGCCAGGTAACTTTGATTACTTGTTTCACATCTACAGATGTTGGCTATATATTAGCGCCATTATTCATTGTTGCATGATTAAAGCCTTACAAAAGTAGTGGCATTATTTCATAAGCTATTTGAGATATTTTCTGCAATATGCCATGGTCTTTATCAGCATTAAGATATCTTTGATAAAGTCTCCTAACCTCAGCCTTGGATGCAGCTATAGTACTCGAAGCTAGTCCTTGAGCTGTCATGACTTTCACTTGGGCCCTCATGATGTTATCGCTGAAGTTTTCAAATATACAGTGTATGCGTGATTAGTGTAGGCCCCTGCGGGCAAGAGGAATGGTCAAACTTATGTAAATTCATCAAATAGACATGTTGTTAAATCCACCAAATATATTTCCTGTTAAATTTTCTGCTATTACAATACATGTTGTTGATCTTCACATGATATTGACATGGTTGCAGAATGGATTGACATTCTACTAATGAGCAAATGTTATAAAATTAACCCAAAAGTGGTGAACTCTTGATTAAGTCAAAATATTTTCATAGATTTTGACTAATGAATCTACACCACTAGTCTTCCTTCATAAAGTATACCTCAAATGTAAGCTCATGTATCAGTATAAGGTTGCTATAGCTGTAGTGACAATTATCCTTATATGTGGCTGACATTGAAGTCTGATAAAAATTATTGGTGTTGAACTTGTACCATTATGTCATGGTGCCTGTGATACCTCTTAAGGATAAAATTATCACTCACTCTGAGAATACAGAGGGATATTATAATTCTGTATTGCTATAGAGAAGTTGCAGATTTGTCCCCAGATTAAATGAATATTGTAACTTGCAAGATGAGTATCTTAGGAAATAAAGCATCCTTGGATGTACTCAATGCTGCAAAACTTATACAAGTGTTACCATGTCACCCTCATGAATTCTGAGTATGCATGGGCTTATGTTTACAGTGTACGATCTATTATAACTCATGTAAGAATTGAGACAAACTACTTTTGACTTTCTCACCTACTGTAAAATTTTCAAATTTCATCTAATGAGGTATCCTGACCAAATAATAAACAGATCAATGAATCGAGGAATGCATTTACGTATATACTAAGTGTCATGTGTACATTTAATAGTGGCAGTGTAGCTTGTGTGGTAGATTTCTTGGTATCTATGGTTGCATCAGCCAAGTGAGGTTTTTCACATGTATCTCATTAAGGCCATTAAGTTGTAATGGATCACCAGGTAATTACATTAGTTATACTGTTGTGTACTATTGTGGTATGTGTCATATGCCAAGGGCTGTCTATTACAGGCAACATCACGTCTTTTAGTAAGCTACCCTGAGGCCCATCGTAACCATATTCTGGACTATTTGTTCCTGGTAAGTAGTAACAAGAGGTCGTAATGTTTACAGTATATAGATGTTGTAAACATGAGCGGCTAAGCTGATGAAATTGTTTACTTTGTGATAAAAGCACCAAAGTTTCGGTGGAAGCACTTTTATGGCTTCCATAATACATTTTCTATTGGTTTTACTTGTCAGGTTCTTTGAGCATGAGTATGATTGGTGATTTTAATGGCACCATATCTTAGTATGAATTAAGCAAAAGTTGTACCAAATTTGGTGCTTTTATCAAAAAGTGAACAATTTTTTTGCATAGCCGCTCTACTATAAACCCTTGGTAGTGAATTGTTTGTTTTATGGGAGTTGTGTAGCCATAGATTGGCTTATGGTGAACAATAGTTCATAATATCCCTATGCTATGAGCTGGTATTGTAGGTCAAATATGTACACACTTCACTGCTGTAATTCTCCTCCTTATCTAGCCAAAGTTTGGAGCTTCTCTACACATTCTTAAAGTAGAAATCGGAGGAGATGCTCAGAGTACTGGTGAGTGTAGCAGTGCAGTATAGGGGGACCTATTCACCTAATGGTTGACCTAGTTTGTATCAAGGCATACAGTAGTGTATTGTGTGGCCTAAAAAGCCAGCATACCACACCAATGTGCGTATCCTTTAAAATGCTTTTGCCATAAAAAAATGAATTAAATGTACCAAAACAATAACAGTTACTGCATAAGTGATAGCAGTCTGGACTCATGTGTATATTAACAAGAGGAAACAAAAGGTGATTTCATGTATCCATACATTGCTCTGTGGTCTTTTCTCCATATTGTTGTTGTACGTAGTTTCCTGGTCTTGTAGCTAACACATGAACTTTGAGCAGCCATTCCTGTGGTATACGCATGCAACCAATGTATTTTATTATTTTGATTTTTTAATTTTGGCAACAGGAGTGCATCAAATCCTATGGACAAGGGAGCGTGTAATTCTGTAAATAGCAAAATTTAAACACGTATGGATGCAGTGTATTATAAATGGTCCCTTTTTAATTCCTTATTAGGATATCATACAGAGATGCATACATGCGTGATGAAGTGGAAGTTCTAAAAATAAAGGTGAATGACATGACAATGGAATGGTAGCAGGATAGTCTTTCCTTAATTGCTAGTGATGTGAAATGCTGTAGTTGACTTTTCCAAACTTTTCTTTGTCTCAATATCCTACCTATTGAAGCAGCTTTGTTGACTTCACACAAGACGATAGAGTCGTCTGTATATCACAAAGAACTAATGATATTAACACAATTTAAATATCATCCTAAAACCAGCCTCAATTTCCGGTGGTTAGGACCAGCCTCAATTTCTGGTGGTTAGGCACAGCCGAGCCCAAAAGTGTTTTCTCACCAATCCCAAATACTTCCAAAAAAATTTTTAAAAATTTTCTATTTAACAGAATTTTAAGTTGGCTGACTGAGTGACTGACTGATGTCTCCAGCCAAGCATAACTTGGCAATGGATAAGGCTATGGACTTGATTCCTTCACTGTTCATCATTGCTTCATCCCATTGCTTCATCCCGAGGTGTACCTTGTTGCCAACATACAATACATACATCATGGACTTACCATATTCCTCCTTTGTGTTTCAGTTCTTTTCGCTGATAACGCAAGGTGTTGATTTGCGATAGTGCAATGCGGCTTCCCTGTGGCTGTGTTTGCTATTATGCTTATCGCCCATGTTTTCCGTGACGACTGGATTGATTGCAGAGGCTGTTCTTGTACTATTCTTTGTTTGTAACGTGGTATAATTTGTGAAACATATAGCTGAAAACAAGGTGTAATGGCCACCCCCCTTTCTGTTACATAATTGATTGTTGGGGCGTGTATTCTGACACACTTCTGGTACCACTCTAATTTAGCTATTGCTTGGCCACTGACTTTGATTTCCTATTATGGCCTTTTCTAAAGTCCTCACTCTTTTCACAGCTTGGCTGTGTTTTATGTAATATGAATTACCATATGTGACCGTCTCAGCAAAAACCCAACTTGTTCGCACAATTAAAAAAAATTTTTTTATTCACCCAGCAATATCAGCAGTGTCCAAGGAATGGACCACCACAGTTTCAGCCTTCTGTAGTGTGTAGTTTTGGAATTATAGCGATAGACAGTAGGAAGAGCAAGGTAATCAATTTGTACAGTGACTATACTGAAAATAAACTGCAGGTGCTTACATTCGCAGCCATAACTTCCATTTGGATTAGCCTACAACATTGCAATTTGGCTTAAAATGTTCACCATGGATCAGCACATCAGCCAAGGTATAGTATTATCTCTGTAGATACTTACGCATATGGATATGAAGGCGGTTTGGTAGAAGAAACGATGACAATCTTGTTCACGTTTACCTCATCGTAAACAAATGCACATAACACGCATACCGTTGGAGCTAGAGAAACGAAACAAAAATTTTCGAACTCTCCATGAACAGGCGAATAAGATGGTATATAGTTTTAATCGATTTGACTCTTCCTTCTTCGAGTACTGGCCCGATACAAACCTGCGTAATTTATTTTTGTAGTATGCGTAATTTTACAAATTATCTTTAAATTTCGTTTTTCTCAATACGCATGCTTGTGCAAACAAGTCGGGTTTTTGCTGAGACGGTCACATATAGTTTTTTTAGGGGGGTATTTTGCAGATCGCCACCATCCAAATTTTCAAGGAGAGAAGTTTTCGTTTCTTCAGGATACATTAAAATGCTATTTGAATTGAGCAACAAATTTCAAGAGGATTTTTTTGCAGATAGCAGCCAATCCACGAAAATCGTGAATTTTTCCCCTTGGAAAGAAAAGCCCCTAGGCAGTACGTATATTTACCTTAAAAAATTTTGCTGAGGTGAGTTGAAGTATTTGGCTAGAAAATTTGTGATCAAATAAGGTAAAATTTTACATGCTATATATTGATTTGCCAATCCATACTCCATACAATGCATAAAGAGGTACACATGGGATATATGCTCTTAGGCTATGGTATTAAGAACCTTTGGAAGTGTAGTTAGAGTGTATTGTATCTTTTACACACATGGGATAGATGGAACAGAGTCATCTCACATGCACACTGCTGATGATGAGAACTACCAGAGAGGTTATGAGTGGTGGTTGATGGTGGAGGCTAAAAAGGTATACGTATATAGGTTTACTGTAGCTACATACTTGACTGTTTGTGTACATTTGAATTACAGAGGAATCCTAACATCAAGTTGTATGGTTTATCATGGGCTTATCCAGCATGGGTGAGTGTTTATAACTATATGATGAAACATGACTTAATATGCTGTTAGGTTGGAAATGGTACTGGTAGTCCATACAAACATCCCAATTTGACTGCTGGCTATATCTGCAAATGGATTAAGGGAGCAAAAGATCATTATAATCTCACGATAGATTATGTTGGAGTAAGGGAAAATGCAAAATATTGTACATAACTTAGTGGAGTGTTTTTATTGAACCCTTTAGATTTGGAATGAACGTAATTATGATAGTAATTACGTAAAGGTATCATCTATCTGTCTCTTGTTCTCTGTTGTTGTATACACAGTTTTTATTGTAGGTGTTACGTAAAACTCTCGATAGTTACGGGTTTAAGTCTACTGAAATAGTTGCAGCTGATACAAAGTTTGCCCCTATTTCTTCAGACATCCTCTCAGACAAAGATTTAGCAAGTGCTGTAAGTATTATAGGGTAAGTCTACAGGTATACAGTACATCACATATCAACTACACTCATGTGGTATTGTGCAGGTCACATTATACTGGTACTTTGAGTAGTGGTGATGCTGTAAAAACTGGTAAACCATTATGGGCCTCTGAGGACTATAGTACATTTAATGATGATGTCGGTGCTGGATGTTGGGCAAGGGTTAGTGTATAATGTATGTATGTAATAGTGGGACCTTATCTCTTGCCTGACTTATAGTGTTCTTGTTATGAAATTTCAGCTATTGGGACATGTAGTGGGACATATAAAAACTGCACAGAAAAATTTGGAATTTCAACTAGAGTAGGGGCTATAGCACATCGATAAAAGTACTGAAACAAGTTGGAGTAGTGCACAGTACTAAATCACAGTAAAACAATAAGAAGTTTTATATCCCTACTGTGCTCAAGATACCATAATGGAAATGCACAGTAGGGATAATATTATTTTACTGTGATTTAGTATTGTGCACTACCCCAACTGTTTCAGTGCTTTTTATCGATGTGCTATAGCCCCTACTCTAGTTGAAATTCCAAATTTTTCTGTGTTAACTTTTTTGTGTAAATAATTATTATGACTGGTGAACCCACGCATACTGCATCTGAAATGGCGCTGTGCGCCCCAGCTATATCAATTATCGTCTGAAAAGTGAAGTATCCATTACGCTTCGTTGTCAACTATGTTCAAACCGTTACACAGCATTTCGGATCAAGAACTGTTTGAAAAGCACCTCTACAATCCATGCATACCGAAAGAAATGGTGCCACATGCCCCAGTTATATTAATTATCGTCTGAAAAGTGAAGTATCCATTACACCTCATTGTCTGCTTTGTTCAATCCATTACACAACAGTACGAATGAAGAACTGTTCAAAAAGTGCCTCTGCAGTCAAAATAGCCACAATGAAAAATACGGACAATTTCTGTTACGAAGGGAAACCATCACGTGCCACCACCAAATCAACACTTTTTGCTGTCAGCAAAGATGAATGGGACACAAAGGAGGACACTGGTAAGTCCATGAAGAATGCATTGTATGTACTGTGGTATGCCTAAAGGCACCTGTCGGGCTGAAGCGACATCGAACAGTGAAAAAATCAAGCCTGTAGCCTTAGCCGTTATTGAGTTACACTTGTCTGAAGGCATCGGGCAGTCTGTCAGTCAGTAGAAAATTCCGTTAAATAAATTATTTTTAAAATTCCGTAGCAACTTGTTGAAAGCATTTTGGGTTGATCTGAAAGCTTGTTTGGGCTTAGTTTTACCCAACCAATACTGCCTCATCGTCGTCAGTGAAAATTGAGGCTGGATTTTAGATGATATTATTCTGTGGGCCACGCCTACTCCTTTGTGGTCTCTACTGTATAGTAACTATCGTAGTGTATGATACAGTGAACCTTTATTTATAGGCTACCTCTTTACATGAGACCACCCCATTATAGTGACCACTTCTAATAGTTCATTATCTTTTGACTGACTTATAGTGTCCTTGTTAGAAAAGTGTTGAAATTTCAGTTATTGGGACATGTAGTGGGACATATAAAAATACAGTAAAACTGGCCACCTCTTTACATGAGACCACCTTATTATAGTGACCACTTCTATTAGGTCCCAAACATACATGGCCTCTTCATGACCTCAGTGATAAGGCCACTTTTTGTGAGTTCGTATTTTTGGTCCCATATATGTAGTTGGTCCCCATTAATGAGACATTTACTATAAATACTGTACCATTTAGAAACATGGACATGCATTTACGAAGTGTTTACTTTAAAGCATGATGTTTACTACTGTTATCACTGTTTAGATTTTAAATGAAAATTACATTAATGGATATATGACTAGGTAACGAATATATATTATGCACTATAGCAGGTTAAGTGTACTTCTTTTGTTTTAGCACAATTTCATGGAATTTGATTGCTAGCTACTACTCTGGTTTGCCATACTTTCGTGATGGTCTCATGACAGCCATAGAACCTTGGTCTGGATCATACACCGTCTCAGGAACTATTTGGGTAACTGGTAAGCAACGATACATGTAACCAACTATGTGCAGTGTATGCCATGCTCTACTAATATGTCATTCAGTATTTTAGTTGTCAGTCTCCAATAGCACACACGACTCAATTTGTCCAGCCTGGATACTATTATTTAAAGCATGGTAGTGGGTCTGGTAAGCTGCAGAATGGAGGGAGCTATGTTACTCTTGTGGACAAAAACAATCCCAAGGACCTCACAATTGTTATTGAAACAATGGTATGGACAGGTATATGGTATACTGTAGTAGAGTATATGTTTTTCTGATTTAGACACACAATCATTCCAAGTGTGTCCGACCATATTTGCTACCATATACAGTAACTGCTCAAAGTGCAACGTTTATACTGAAAGGAAATTTTGTAAGTATACATGTATTCATGCATAGTGGCATATCTAGACCTTTTGTTTTGATGGAGCACATGCAGCCAAGTGTATATACGTAACAGTTATTCCGTAAAATTGATAGGGCACCAGTTGTGCTGTACTGTAGATATACACTGTACCAGTTGTGTGTGCACAAGCTCTTATTCGTATACAGTAGTACACATGTATACACGCATGTGTGTGTTGTTTTTCTGTAGTCACACATCACCAGCTTGAATGCATGGTTATCAAAGCCAGCCTTCAATGGAGATGAAACAGATTATTTTGTAACGATTGATGCAGTGCAAGTTAGCCAGTAGAGCAGCTGTACACAATTTTTATTAACTTTTTAATTTTCAGGTGTCTGGTGGTAAATTTACTGCCCATTTAGACCCAGACACTATTCTCACCTTATCAACATCAACTGGTCAGAAGAAAGGTTCTTATGGTGATGTTCCACCATCAAAGCCATTTCCCATTCCCTACAAGGATGACTTTGAAAGTAATGGGGGTGTGGTAGGAGGAGTGTATTTCATTGTTTTCTGTTGATAGAATATGATGAATATAGTGAAGCAGACTACTTCGCTGATCAGACCGGAGTGTGGGAAATACGTCAAGATAGTGTGGGGAAAAAAGGCAAAGTCATGGAACAGGTATAGAGTTGTATTTAATACAACTATAGTGGAACCTCAGTTATCCAAACCCCTTGGGACCAGGGGTGGTCCATAATTCTTAAAAGTCCATATCTCTGAAACCATGTATAAATAATCTTAAAAAGCATAAAGAAATTTTAAAAGTTTTAGTATTATCAACTACCCTAATAGAACAGTCACTACTCTAATAGAGCAGTCATTTCCATAGTCCGGTTAACCGAGAATCCATATAAGTGAGGTACAGATAACTGAGGTTCCACTGTACAATACTTGGTGATGCTTGTTTGTACACAGGTCATCACTCAACGACCCATCACTTGGTGTAATGATGCAGACCAACCTATTAGCATTATTGGGGATGTTACCTGGTGAGATATTCTCATTGTGTGGTCAGTCTTTGACATATGACCATTCCATTAGAATATCTTTAATAACCTAAGAGAATCCATGTGCTCTTTTTGTTTATCTATAGTTGCAGTGAATACCTCTAGGACCCTGAAAGCAAAAGGCTAATTGTCTTAATCCTAGCCTTGTTCTGATAGTGAAATTACTCTTACCAATCTCTCAAGCAGAAGTCAAAATACCTCCATAATAAATAAGAACAAGGTTTTGTCTATTTTTATAGGGAAATAATTTTTATTGGAGCAAAAACTAAAATGTTTGTTATGACCTAGTTTATGTATACGATGTACAAGTGTGAATTAATGAACTGTTTTGTATATAGGCAATGTATAGATTGTGTACTTTTTTCAACCAGGAAAAATGTCAATGCTAGCATCAATGCAATGTTGATAGATGATGGAGGATTGTTTCTGGCAGCTTTAGTTGACAATGGTGGCTGTCAAGTCAGGAAAGCAACTGGAGTGTTTTTCTGGATCAACAGTCATAGCCAGCAATGGACCATATCCAGCAATTTGTGTAAGTTCCTTCTACCTAGCCATGCACTGGACTTTCTTTTACTTGAATGCATCATTTAGCTGGTAGTAATGTAGTTAAACGAGGAGATATTGCTGTCAAGAGGAATCAATGGTATACGCTTAACCTGAACACACAAGTAGGTGTGTATTTATTGAGAACTGTGTGTATGTGTATTGTTCTTATACAGAAAGAAATGGTTACCGTTCAGCTTGATAATGTGGAGCTGGCAACAACAAAGACATCAGCCCAAGCTGGTTTTGTTGGAATAGGAACTTCTTCTTTTATTCGTGCTGCTTTTGATGATATTCAAATCACTGATGGTGAGTCAGTTTGTGATTATTTCACTACTTTATGACTACAACTTGTTTAGTGTCTTAGATATGCTGACCAGAAGACAAAACCATTTTTGTACTATAGTTGTATATATTTGCAATTTAGCAATCTACAGTAGTATTTCTTCTGTTTAAATCATTGTAGACTGATTCCATATACATGAGACTTCTCATCCCCTAAATGCAAATATAATTTTATTAATATGCTGTAGTGGATCATGAGGTGAAGTTACGTAGTTCTGCTTATTAGCAGAGATGTGGGATGCAGCAGTTATATATATTGTGTGTGGTAGTGATGCCACAATAATATCACAATAATTGCGACAGAACATTTCATGATAATTGTGATAGAGAAAAGGCTATATCGAGATATAACACAAATCATTTAGTGAAAAGTAACTTAATATTTGCAAAATATGAAGATATTTCTCTGACAACATTTGGTGATGCATAAAAACAAGTGTCAGTTTTGTTACATCATTGTTATAAGCATGATAGATTGACTGAATAAAACTTGTCCTATGAAAACATTAATGTATTCAATTCATTTAATATATTGTGACTATCCTGAAATGTGTCCCATGATATCATGAAATATTAAATCACACACCAGAAGCCATATACAATATAAAATAATATACTGGTGAGGTGACTGATAATTGTTTGCTATTCATTGAAGAGCAGCCAGCAAGATATTATAATATTGAGATTACCAGGTTTTATTGGAGTGACTAGATAGGTATGTATATCACCTCACTATAGGCACATGTCAGGTGACACTTTATTGCCAGCTAGGTTTATAGCGAGGTTTACACCAATTAAGTATTGCTGGGAACTTTGAAGATGTGATATGGCTTTATATAATATTATGTGCATGTGATTGTACCAAAAGAATTCAAAGACGCTCTGCTCTGTCTAGTTATAAGAAATATACACAAAGAAGAAGAAAGAAGTTTGTCATCCGCACTGTACTATCTTGATATGAACCACTGCTGTTGCTTTTCCTTGTCTTCCTTACACTGTTGGCACAAATTACATCTAATCAGTAATGTTGCTTAAAACAAAATGAGAGTCTAGAATAGCATCAGTTGATACATACTGTTGTGGTGTAACTGATTTTTCAAAAGTGTAAAAGTCTAAAGCTAAATGCCCTACTATAAATGTGAACTAAAGTTAGTGCAGTAAATGAGACCTACAGTGTAATGAAATTGTTTCAGTTGCAATGATTCAGTTTCCTCCATTGCCGACTCTAAACCTGAATCTCTTCCTTCTCACTGCTGATCGACCAGGACAAACAGCTTGTACTGTTATTCGATGACTTCTAACACGCAAGTTAGAATAAGTCATAGGACTAGTACCTGTAACACAATTAAAAGCATAATTTCAGCGAAAGCATTCCTAACTTCTTAGTCTGTCTTGTGAATTTCACTGTTAATTTGGAACCACAATATACATAAAATGCTTAGTTACATGGCATAGCTGTGTAGAATTTTTTATGGAACATGTTTGTGAACAGAAATATTTATGTCCAGCATTACAGAAATTGTTCAAGCTTTAAGTCCACATGATTTTTATTTTGAACATAATAGTATAATAAATTAGTATTACTATCAAATGCTCTGTTTACTAACTATGTAGTATTTTCTCACTACAATACTATCATGCACTAATATTATACTCACAAGGCTTGTATCTGCCATTGTTCAGCTTGCAGCGGTACATTGCCTCAGGGTGATCTGGAACAGCTGAGAACGTGACTACTGCATTTCTGCCAATCACATTGACCCTTGTTTTGACTGATTGTATGGCACAAGCTATAAAAATGATAATATAATATTTAACATCCTGTGATAAGTGAATATGCACTAATTGGAGTTATTATGTGTATTGTCAATATGTAGTCAGCATTATAACAAAAGTAATAATGACATTCCAGAAAAGGAAATCTCAAGAGAGCAATAATTTGAAACAGTGGAAATGGGCTCAAAACCATCAAAACTTTATAAATTTTATACAAGTCTGCCTAGAGTATAACCTCACTTAGTTGTTACTTCTTGAAGACCACCTTGCTATGATCACATGTGCGTACCTCTGTACAAAACCATAATGTAGGTAATAATAATGAACCTGTAAAGTAGTTAGATCCCAAACACAGCTAAGGCATGCATACTTCATGATCTCATTAACAAGACCACCTCATTATAGTGACCATGTCAAGTAAGTCCCTGATCATAACTATATGTATTTCACAACCTACCCTTATAGGCTTTGTTGTCTCCTGTACCCACCTTACCTTGTGGTTAAACCAACAAAAATAAAATAAACCTCATTAGTAAGACCACCCCTCCTGTCAAGTAGGTCCCAAGAAGCTAGTATGTACCTCATGACCTAACTAGCTTATTAACAGTGATGATGTCAAGTATATTATGCAGACTCCAGGAGATTTAATTTATGGCATACTATATGACCTCATAATTAATAAGATCAACATCATTTCCCATATTTTGGTCCACACTTTACTCAAGTCATCAGATCATACCATATATCATTAGAATTTGTCTTTGTCCATGTAAGTGAAGTGAAGTGTAGTACGCTAGGTATATTAAGTCACACATTGAAGAAAAATGCAGTCTCAGATGGAGGTGATCAAGGTTTCTCAAGATTGTTAAGGCAGCCTACATGTTTTGGGACCTAGCTATTATTACAATGTAGTCTTTATAAAAAGGTGGTCTTTGTAAAAGGTGAACACTATAGAAAACACGGTTTCATTAATGAGGTCATTACTAAGATATATTATTATGTTTGAGACCTAACTAGTTGACAAGTTCACAATTGTAATGTGGTCTTTGTAAAGAGATGGTCTTTGGAATAAGCTTTAAGAGGTGGCCACTAAGTGAAGTTTTACTCTAAGATACATGTATAATGAAGTTTTGACCATTTCTGTTCATTTCAAATTTCCTTTCTATTTCCAGTTTCCTGTAATTTCCAAAAGTACAATTTTAGACATTCACAGTGATATGTGTACTTATCTCTATAGCTATCCTGTTTGCTAAAAATTGTGCATAAGAGAAAAGCCATGGATGCTGCTGCCATCATGATTATGGTTTAAGGGTACTGCTGTTAGTTGTTTGCAGAGGGTATGTTCACATAGCCCATTTGTTCCTGTTTACCTGAGTCCATTGCTCTGACTGGGGACGCAGGGACCACCCTGATTGGGGTCCACAACAAGGTCATGCCTAAAGTAAATTATCTCCCTCACGAGCAGCCCTGATATCATACTCAGTATAGTTATTATGTGACTGAATTTGCAAAAAGAAGTCTTATGGCCTTTCCAAATTTCCAAGTTTGGCTGGTCAAAACTCTTCATGGGTTTAAATATCACACCAGCAATAGTGGCATGTTAGAGGTATGATGTGACCAAATTTTAACCTAGTATCATATTGACAACTCATTACGGATAAGTTATGGGCTGCCAAGTACATGCAGTTGGAAAGGCTATACAGTGAAACTTATGTATTAAGGACACCTTGGGACTGACCAAAAGTGTCCTGATTATCGAGGTATTCTGATCAGCAGGTATCCTCAATTGAAGTGTCCTGATTAATAGGTTCCACTGTAGGACCCTTTTTTGCAGATCCGGTCACATAAGCTGAGCTGAAGCCATCACGTTTAAAGTGGTCAGGTTCAGTTATCATAGAGCAGGTGCTTTGTATAAGTACAGAGCACATTCAGCATACACATGTGTAGCATGCCAGGGATCTGGGACTATGCAAGAACATTTTCAAAACAGCAAATATAAGAATGAATCTGGAAACCTGTTTAATGAAAATACCTTGTACACACACAGCTTCAGTACCACTCCAGTTAGCATCACTCTGACAAGTCCTAGTTGGACTACCACTCAACTCAAACCCATCATCACATGTGAAAGAGCAGGTGTCTTCAAACAGAGAACCTGTACACTGAATATCTCCATTATCAGGAGCTTCAAGTGGTGCACATAACACTGAAAATGAAAAGGTACATTGTTAGTATTTGTGTACATGTACTTTATCCATGTCATTTAAATGGAACTGCTTGTTGTTATTAATAAATTTAAAGCCTAATTGCATTAAACTATAGTGCCCAAGCTATTATAGTGTAGACTCTGTACAGAATCTGAAGATTATAATATTAGTAATTCTCTAGAGTTGTTAGTTTGTTTTAGGACAATTACAGGTGCTTGCAATGAAGATTATATATATTTCAGTGGGCTCATTCTCACATGTTTGGTAGATTTTCCTTATCAATTGGTTAAGTTTTCATTGAAAAAGCAATCAACCGTGAGATTGCACTGTCCTCTATTATAAATGGTATGCAATATAGAAGTGATAGTTATACACACAGAGCAGTATATGCACTTAACAACACACACTTCACTACACAAAGAAAAGCAAAGCTTCCAGCTGCTGTACTTGGGTACTACAGACCTAGCGTCCTGCAAGAGGCTGCATGCATGTACCATGTCTTGCAGGTGGAAGATGTGGGCACCAGAATTCTCACTTGAATCTTCACTTGCTATGTGCAGTTGGCATTACATGGACAATAGGTACAAACAGTTTTAGATACACACAAACACTGTTGTAACACACATGCACACACACGCACATACTAGTCACAAAAACACACATATGGACACTTACATCTTTCACAAGTAGGCGCACTACCACTCCAGGTCCCATCACTCTGACATTCTCTAACAATACTATCACCACTCACAGCAAAGCCTTCATCACACACATAAATACAAGTATCTCCTTCAGTGAGTATCCCATCATCACCCGATGAACACCTGACCTCTCCATTATCAGGATCACCAAGCATTGGACACACAGCTGGTGTACATGTATACACAAATACACAGTTATCACCTATAACAGTTCCTGAGTACTCAGCATAATTTTATTAACCCTATACTTTTTTGATTTTGTACTTTTTTGACTAGCCCTCTGAAAGTCTGAATATCAGTTAGTAAACTGTATTTTCTGTAATATTTAATCATAATTGTAATTAATAGTATTGTTGGAAAATGCTAAATATTCATACTGAAATAATTTTACACTTAAACTAGATATTTTTGGTGATAGTCAATTCTTGCACATGTGAAACATTAGTTACATTACGTTAAACATTTGAATTTCAAATACCTCACAGTATACTATCAATAAGCTAACAATTTCATTATTTCACCTCTTGAGCACATTGTTTCAGTTCCGCTCCAGGTGAGATCATCCTGACAAGTCCTAGAGCTGCTACCACTCAACTCAAAGTCCTCATCACACGTGAAGGCACAAATGTCACCAACAGAAGTGCCAGAACACTGGATCATTCCGTCATCAGGGGCAGGGAGTGATGGACACAACCTCTCTAGTTAAATGTGAAACTATTATTAAGTCTAGTGGAAAACTGTGTCTGCAATTAAGAGGATTATTAGCAGTAGGCAGGACTTAAGTCTCAAGTGTTAAGACTTTGTTTCAAGCCTATAGTCTGTGAGTGCAGTCCACAAAATACATTAGGCCGGTGGTAAACAATCACCCATTTATTTAGCTAGTATTCATGGTGCATATACTGTTTGTATAGTGCATAAACTCTGCATGCAATAGAATGGTACACAATGCAGACCTTCTGTGCACTCTGCCTCTGTGCCAGTCCAAGTACCACCATCCTGACAAGTCCTAGTACCACTCCCACTCAACTCATACCCATCATCACATGTGAAGACACAAATATCATCCACAAAGAACCCAGAACACTGGATCATTCCATTATCAGGGGAAGTAAGTGATGGACACGACTCTGGTGAAGAGGAATATTCTTCAATAAACTGCATAATATATACTATACATAGATACTGTAAATTGTCAACTTGTTTAAGCATTAAAAACAATGGACACACTGAAACTTTGTGCTCTGCAATTAGTCCTACTGTTGCAATGACATTGTTACAAATGTTTATTACAAATGCAAATGATGTAATAAAAAAATTAAATGTGCATATAAACTCTTTATATTTGTATGTTTACTTTGATCATGAAGTATCTTTGTATTTTTAATATGTTATAGTGGTCTATATACCTCTTGTACACATGGCTTCAGTGCCAGTCCAAGTGAAGTCATTCTGGCAGGTTCTTGTGTTGCTACCACTTAACACAAAATCATCGTCACATGTGAAGCTACAAGTATCTCCTTCAGTGGGTACCCCATCATCACCCAGTACACAACTGATCCCTCCATTATCAGGAGCATCAAGCTGAGGACATTGTGTAGCTAAAATGTAATCACATTGTATTATATATCAGAGCATATGCATTAAGCAAGAGCAGGCTATTAAAAGTTTACATGCACAAATTATAAATTAATGCTAATTATAAATAAGTCATTTAGAAACCGCCCCCTTGGATCTTTCAAATTATGTTTTAAAAACCCTCAGCTTTGTCTCGGGTTTTTAAAACCTATGAAGATCTCCATGGTTGCAGGTCTCTATAACTATATGTAACTAATAGAGTCAGGAGCCAAATACCCATTTATAAATGTACAAGAACAAGAAACAATTATTGGAATTTTAATTTCAATATAGAGGAGTGAAACATGGGAGGTAACCTAGTATATCTGAGGTTTACTAGTGGAAAATTTAATCTCTATACTTCAGTCATGCAGGTGTAGGCAATCTCTGAAGTTTTACATCTTTTTATTTCTAATCCCTAATTTTTCCTTATACTTGTTTATATAATTATGAATGGTGAATGCATGCATGTCACATCAAAAGAAAGAATGCTCCATGTGTAATCATCAAATTAATTTTGTGTCTGAACGCATACTCCAACAATCAATAATTGTTATTAAGTGGCCATTATGCTTCATTTTCAGCCATGGTTAGCCCACATGTGGCATTACAAGCGAAGAACAAAACAAGAAGTGTTTCTATGGAAATATGGATGACAGTTCCTATTATAAATGTGACAGTCAGCATGTACAGGAAAGCCATGCCCTATACAACCATGAATTGGCACTTTGTGCTGTCAGCAAAAAGAAATGGGACACAAAGGAGGACAACATTAAGTATACGATGCATGCACTTTTTATACTGTGGTATATGCCAAAAGATACCCGTCAGGTTGAAACATGAGAAAGTCAAGCCTGTAGACATAATACCTGTTATTAAGTTTGCTTGTCTGAAAGCATTAGTAAGTAAATCAGTCTAGTCTATTGGTTGGTTGAAAATCAAACTTTGTAGCAACCTATTATAAGCATTTTGAGTCACACTGAAGACACTTTTGGGTTTGATTATACAATACTGCCAAGGTGCCATGAACATATTGTGAGACTGGTTTCTGGTCAATATTTGTTGTGAGAAAGTGCAAACCTCCAAGGTCCCTAATACACAGTACTGCTGTACTGTATTATTAGTAAGCTGAATGCACTACGGTAACTATACATGCTATTGGTATGGGGAGCATATACGCAGTATAACTTATAGTCTATAAAAACTAATAGAGTTACAAAATTCGAGTTACATACCTAAAAACTTTCGTACATTAAATCCTGCAGAGTGACCATGGCCAAATTGTGATGTACTAAACGAATATGCTGTCACCATCATTAAGGCATCTGGATTTGTGTGAACTATTGTAGTTTCACCTAAGAGGGAATTGAAACGATATTGCAGAGCGTATGCCACATTTACACTGTTGACTTTAATAGGTGTCCAGTCACCATCACTTAGTGTCTTGTTTGTACCTCCACCAATCAACCGGATACTGTCAGGCTGATAATACTCTGCTAGTACTATCAAGTTGACATGCCTTGCACTGTGCTCTACAATATTGCTGTGTGAAAACTTAAGCTCATTGGAATAATGAGTTACACCTGGCATTACTATCATCATTGTAGCAAGGCCATCATTGCCATTGCCAAACTGAGTTACCAGAACCTCTTTATCTGAAAATATAGCACAATTATCTTTAGGACTTAATATTTTCATAACAGACTCTCCCTCATCAATAATATGAGACTCCTGCACATCGTTACAATAAATATCAATATCAGTTGAATCATCAGTTGCCAGAACACTGATAGTATATGGGTGGTTGTTAGCTATGGGTGTAACATAGTGTACTCTATCCCATAAAGCTGTAGGTGGAATCTGTTCTATTGAACACTGCATGTAAGAAACATTGAATTCCTGCTCATGACCACTGAAAACAGACACAGGATTTTCTGTAACAATTTTACTTCCAGTCAAATCATTAGGTGATGAAATGTATACAGTTTGTAACCTGTTAATCACAAAGGAGTATTGTGTATTAGGAAGAAGGGTAACTGTCCCATTGATGTTGACTTGAACTTGTTGTGTCACTGTCAACTCCATCTCTGTATCGTTCTCTGTACCGACTATCAGAATACTGCTGCTATACTGGCTATTAGTACTTGGAGATCTGGGAGATATGCTGTAGTAGATGTACTCTTGGGAAGTTAACCTTGCATGTGGTATCAATCTAAATGTGCAAGCTTTAGGACTCTCAGAAGAGAAACCAAACACATTGGACACATCGTGGTCAGTTGTTAGGTGTATCCCTTTGTTCTGATCATTGATGGATGATACAATCACATCTCTGGGATTTATTATGGCAGGATTGCCCGAGTTAATTGTCCCATTTTTTGAATACCCTACTCCAGGAGCTTCAATACTATAGGGTACATCTTGCACACTAGAGATATATAGTCGCGGGGTGGCATCAACAAAGTATCCAAAATAGTATTGGTTTAATCCTTTCCCTACATTGGCAACCATAAAAAAGATTAATTACAAAATAGAGTCTGAAATGCAACCCACCATGTCTTTACTTCAAAATACAAAATTTTAATACTGCATTATTAAAATAAAGCGTACCTTGATTAGACTTTCCAAGATCTTCAGATAGTGGAGTGCTTGACTGCAAAGTTCCCCTCAGCAGACAAAACAAAAGAATCACTACTGCTTTAACAACCATACTTTGCTGTAGCCAGCTAGCAACTGACAAGTTGAACTAAATTGATATCTTTTATACTGAATGTACCAGCTGCAAATGTAGGTGTCTAACATCCTGTTTGAAATTTCCTGTGTAACTTCCTGTGTACAAATAATTCTAAGGATATGAGAGGCTGTAGTTGCCCAGTGGTAGGCCATTGGCTTGGTAATTGAATGGCTCTAGGTACTGATTGGATGTTACTGTTGTTCTCTAAGAACTTTACTCTAATTGGTCTACCTTTCCCAGCTGTAAAATCACAGAACACAAGTCCTGCATAAAGAAAGGCTATTCTTGTATCCATAGTTACAGCAGATAATACTTAACTTATCTGGAACACACAGCATTCACAAGTTAGACGTCTGATAAATTTGAAAACATGGCTAATTTTGCCACTTTTGATCATGATTCACTAATTTATCTATTCTGATAATCTAGCTGTAATCTCAATTAGTATTGTTCAGATGTCGCTCACAATTAGAGAATTAATTTCCTTCCCCTTATATGTAATCGTGTCATCAAAGGACCTGTCGTTTACGATTTACTAGATTATGTCTAGAAATACTAGGACTACAAAGGTGGTACATTCTATTAGGAAATATATAGTTATGATTGCTTGCATGGTAAAAGAAAGTAGTGATGCTCACTACTAACTTCTGCATGCCACAATGCTCACTTACTTATAGTTTTTAGATAGTGATTATCACTAGTAAGAAAAAAAGCAATGAGCATCATGCATTACTACTAAGTGATGCAGTCACTACCTAAAATTTGTGATCAAGTATTGTAGGCTCATAATGGTCTCCATGCTCAGCTGAACTGTTACTATTAGATCACATGTATTATAGTATTATTATCAATGCTTTTAAAAGATGATGCTACAACCACAGCTTGTCAACATCTGGTCTCTCTCAATTTAGTTGATTGCATTTGGTTAATGTTGCATAAGTTAATGATGTGACTACAGCAGCTGCTATGAAATCAATTGATGATGATGAACATTGGTATATATATTATACAAAACTATTTGCTACACCACAAGTGTGCATTATTTTTACTGCTATTAATTTCTTGGGGATTTTTACAGTATAATGCATTACAGATTATGATTTTCCCACGTAGAATTTACAGTTTGGCACCTACAAATTATTCAAATAAAAGTTGGAAAGTCTGGCAAAAGGGCAATTCTTCTTACTCTGCATCCTATATATTCAGCAACTTGTAATTGCAAGCTATATTTTATAGCAGCACTTTAATTTAAGCAAACACCAATACTAAACTATTAGCTAGTCTGACTATGTATGTTTACAGCTACTGTACCAGCCAATGAATTACATAATAGCCTGGTTGCACAAATAGTTTAGGCATTTATCAAATTGGACTGTGTTATCATGCCAAATTGACTGTGATCTTGATTATTGGAGACTGTGATCATGTTGGATTGACTATAACCATGATGGATGGTGAATAGTTTAGGCATTTTCTAAGTATTATCATGCCAAATTGACTGTGATCTTGATTATTGGACTGTAATCATGTTGGATTGGCTATAACCATGCATGATGGATGTGATCATGATCATAATTACTTATATATGTTTGACTCTTTACCTGGATGCAATGATCAAAGGAGCTGAGTGTGTAATACAGATTGCACCTTATGATGGCATATATTTCTGGATTCCATATAATTGCTTTCAGTGTACGTAGAAAGTTGGGTAGTGTTATTTGTTATTAGTAAATTGTGGCTATGGATGGAGTCATAAGTTTCTTAGAATCATGAATCGAGGCTTTTTCAAAGTTAATTTTTAAATATGCAATTAACAACACTGAGATAAGAAGAAAGGATGTATACACACCTCTCATGTATGTGCCTTATAGCTACCTGCCATAAACAAAACATTTGGCCAATGTGTCTGCAAATAGTTCATGTTTGCCGAGTTCAAGTGTGACTGTATATATACATAAGCCCATTAGTGACATATGCTGCAGATCTGGTAGACTCATTAGGTGACATCATCATGCACTAGTCCATTAGTTTGAAATGATATGACAACTTTATAAGATTAGTATGATTTCAACTTAGACCTTGTGATGATGTCATCTAATGTACATATCTACATATCCTCTCCTGAATTCAACTCCAGGAGAGGAGACAACAGACATGGATCAGAGTGAGACCTCTCCTAGTGAGCTCAAGACAACAGCCATGGATCACTTGACTCATTTAAATGCTGCAATATTTGTGAGCTCAGTAAGTAGCTGGAGTGCACAAGTTCAAAACTTCATAATTAAAATCGATATCACAGAACAAAATGGATACAAACAAGGTTCTGGGTAAACTTCAACTACAAAACTAACAAAGCATATGCAGGGGTATATCCAGCCTTTCATGACTAATAGGTTTTTCTAACTTTCCTTTAGGTTGACAGATTATAAGCTCCATGCAGTTACCAGGGCTAAGGTGCAGGGCTTTGTCATTGTTAGCCTACAACACTTGAACAATACAGAGACAGGTTGGTGATCTATGGGTGGTTGAGGATCTACAATGTGCTATACAATACATGAATAGCAGTGGCACAGCAGACATATAGGGGGTCTCCAGCACATTTGGAAAATAAATGCTTGGTCTCAAATAGAGGCCCGGGCTATTAATGGAGTCTACCATTAGTCTCTTTAATTCTTTCCCTTGCTACTGCTGTTTCCTCAGATTTAAGTTAAAGCCATTCGAGGGATGAAGGTGCTACGAGTAATCACATGAGTAGTCCATGCAAGTGTGTATGCACGCAGATCAGTGCTCAACTTCAACATTATCTTCAGCCCTCAGCAGTTTCCTGACATAACTAGCGTAGTTATATTGTAGATATGTTAAGCGAATTTGAAGTGCTTCAAAATAATGCTATTAACATGTCTCTATCAAAAGTAAAATAGAGACACATTGCAGATAAATGCTACATCACATAATGGATCTAACAGCTGTATAGATTGAAATTGAATTTCTTGTTACATACCTGTTCATCCTGTTACATACCTGTTCATCCCATTACATACCTGTTGTAGTACACCATCTTATGAATTCACTTATAGTAGATGATTGAGGATTTACCTTACTACTGTAAGTGTCCAGTCAGTAACATCTGTTATCCTGCTACATTTACACCTATTTTGCTGTCCTATATATGCCAAGTAACCAACAGGATACTACATTGAATTATTATAAAAAGTATGTTGACTGTGCATGCATGTCAAACTTAATAAGTCCTATGCAACCGTTAGTTAGGACTCTAAGTTTCAGTTTCAGTAAAAGCGGTGACTTCTGGATAAAAGCATGAAACTTGGTTTCAACAGAAAGTCTGCAGCTTACTCGTTCCAAAGCTACATCAGTTTTTAAAGGTACAGCATGCCATAATTTCTCCTGCCCACACATATGCTCTAATAGAGCAGTCACTTATTTTAATACAGCAGTCAGAAAACACTAATATACTCTAATAAATAGTCAGTTCTAGAGCATAATCTTGATTTTGAACACATAATTTTGAGCATAATAGGCTTAATTTTTGAGCAATGCTCAAAAGCATAATAGGTAAAATTTTGGACATACTGTAATAGGCCAGGGACTAATTTGAGGACAATCATTTTTTGGTTGTGCGGTGCCAATAATAGATGAAGGATATATATGCATGCGGAGCAAAGCCTCAGTGTTTGAGCATGCTGATATGTCGCTTTTGGATCTTGTAAGAACATAAACTATGAGCTATTCTATAGCACTGCACATATACTAATACACTCACAATTGTAGCACTAGGACACAGTATATATGTATGATTGTATCTTGATTATTGGACACTATCACGTGAGAGATCACTGAGTACCTCGTGGCAGATCCGTTCCCTACATGGCGCTGCGAGCAGTTACGTTCTAGCGTGGCTAATTGAACCAGTACAACAAGGGGAACAGTCACCGCCTGTCTTAACCTCTGGAGTTAATCCCTGGTGCCGGCGAGAGGCACCCGTGAAGGTGACGTCATAGCAGCCTTAGTGTTCATTCTCTTTCTGTTACTCCCCTCTAGCGGCAGCGAAGATGCCCTACGTGTTCCGGCTAAGTGACCTACCCAAGCTGGACCTCCAAGTAGACCGTGGCACAGACTTCGAGGCGTGGAGAGCCCAGTGGACGTCCTACTCAACCCTGTCAGGTCTCAGTGGTGAGTCAGCTGATACCCAGGTACAAGCATTAACTCTATGTTTTTCACGTGAAACACTCACAGTAGTTAATAACCTCGGTCTTAGTGAGGAAGACAGGAATAATGCTGAAGCAGTTATTGCAGCAATCAAACGCCATGTTGATGGGCACATTAATGAGTCTATGGAGCGTCGTCGGCTCCGGCGCAGAGTGCAGCAACCAGGCGAGAGCTTTGATGACTATCTAGTGTCACTGAGAGAGCTTGCTAAAACTTGTAACTTCTGTTCCACTGCATGCTCCCAAAAGAGTATCCGTGACCAGATCATCGAAGGGCTTGTGGATGGTGACACTATTGAACAACTGCTGAGGCAACAAAACCTAACCCTTGACACAACCATTACAATGTGCCGTGCACAAGAAGCAGCGAAAACCCAACGTAAAGACATAACTGACCACTCTGTCCTAGCCATCAGGCAATCCGCAAAACCACAAGTACGGCAGGTTCCACCGCACACTAGCCAGATGATTCCAAAACCTTGCCCAGGATGTGGGTTACAAGCACATCAAGGGGGTAGAGCACAGTGCCCAGCTCTCAAGCAGACATGCCGCTATTGCCTCAAAGTTGGCCATTTTGCTAGGGTTTGCCATGGTCGTCAACAGCACAAAAAACCACCAGCTGCTAGAGCCATCGCAACTGCAGAAGACCCAGACCAGGAGTCTAATGAGATATCACCAGAGCTATCCACCATCAGCCTAAAGCAAGTGGCCACAATAGACCCGGCACCAACCGTGACAGTGCACCTGCATACACACCATGGGTCCTATCGCACCCAAGTACTTCCAGATTCAGGGGCAGACATATCTGCTGCTGGTGAGCATGTCCTGCCACGACTCAATGAATACAGGGACAACCTTTTACCATCAGAATTCACACCACGCGCAGCTAATGGACAGAGGATGCATGCTATTGGGAAGTTGAGTGTTCGCTTTCAGCTAGCTGGTAATGAACATGAAGAAGATGTATACATCTTCCCACACTTGAGTGGGGTCATAGTTTCTTGGAGGGCAGCCAAGGCCTTGAAAATCCTGCCACCACATTATCCCCTACCACCCCCCAAAGCTGCCCCTGTGGAACCCAGTGTCAGATCCACAACAGCCACCCACCCCCTGCCAAATATGGATGACTTGAAGCAAGAATACCCCACAGTATTTGATGGCAGGATTAGGACAATGGAAGGAGAAGAATTCCATATATCTCTGACTGCAGATGCCAAGCCTTTCTGTGTCAACACTCCTCGGTCAGTCCCATTCGCCTATCGTGACAAACTTCAGGCAGAGTTAGACTTACTACAAACACAAAGCATTATTACACCAGTTACGGAGGCCACAGAGTGGTGTGCTCCCATAGTGGTTACTCCCAAGAAGAATTCTGATAAGATTCGTATGTGTGTAGATCTCTCCCACCTTAATCGTTTTGTGGTCCGAGAGAGGTATCAGTCTCTAACACCAGCTCAAGCTGTAGCTGATATCGCAGCTAGTGATGCAAAATATTTTACTGTCATTGATGCCCTAAAGGGATACCACCAATGCCCCCTAGACCAACACAGCCAGCCGCTGACAACATTCATCACACCATTTGGGAGATTCAAATACCTTCGTGCCCCATACGGAATCTCCTCAATATCAGAACATTATAATCGCCGGATGACTGAAGCGTTCAAGGGATTGTCAGGCTTTAGACGCGTGGTGGATGACTTTGTCATTTATGATGGCAACATCACAGATCACATTGCACATGTGAAACAGTTTCTTCAGCGCTGTGCGGATCAACACATCGCGCTCAATGCTGAGAAATGTAGATTCTTCCAAACCAAGACAACCTTTGCTGGGTTCTTGCTCTCCGACCAAGGCTACCAGATAGACCCATCCATCACAGAAGCCATCTCAAAGTACCCTGTCCCAACCAACCGAACAGAACTTCGCTCCTTCATCGGACTAGTGAACCAGTTGTCCTCCAGCACGAGCGCAGTTGCAACCCTCTTGACACCATTCAGACCCCTGTTAAGCACCAAGAATGAATTCATATGGTCACCTTGTCACGATACAGCCTTCATAGATGCTAAGAAGTCCCTCACCACTCAGCCCACCTTGGCTTTCTTTGACCTTACCAAACCCACTAGGCTCAGCACCGACGCCAGCCGGCAAGGGCTAGGGTATGTCCTTCAGCAACGACATGGAGACACGTGGTCCTTAGTCCAAGCAGGATCCCGATTTCTTTCAGACGCTGAGTCTCGGTACGCCATAATTGAGCTAGAGTTACTAGCAGTTGCTTGGGCAGCCACAAAGTGTAAGATATTTCTAGCAGGCCTTCAGCACTTCTCTGTGGTAACTGACCACAATCCATTGATCCCTATCCTTAACAATCGGAGATTAGATGAAATCGAAAATCCCAGGCTTCAACGACTCAAGTCTCGCCTAATGGCATACAACTTTACCGCTCAGTGGATCAAGGGAAAAGGCAATAACGCACCTGATGCCCTGTCACGCAACCCAGTTTCAGATCCTCAATGGGATGACTCCCTTTGTGAATATGACTGCCAACACCACCCAGAGCCCTCAATTACAGAGATCAGAATCCTTCAATGTGATAAACACGACAGCAATCGGCTGCATAACCTACGTGAAGAAGCCACCAAGGACCCAGAGTACCAACAGTTGCACCACACTATAACCCGGGGCTTCCCAGACCATCGTAATCAGCTGCCAGAGGCTTGTAGACGCTATTGGAACATTAGAGAGCATCTAACCATAGATGATGGGTTCATTGTATATGGATGTCGCTTGTTGATACCAGCATCTATGCGACAAAAGGTGCTAGCCAACCTCCACGAGTCACACCAGGGAGCCGTGCGAACAAAAGAAAGAGCCAGATTATCACTGTATTGGCCAGGAATCGACAACGATATTGACAACGTAGTCTTGTCGTGTAAGAAATGTCAGGATCGCCTCCCATCCAACTGCAAAGAGCCCATCATGTCTAAACCAAAACCATCCCGACCATTTCAAGAGATTGCTGTAGACTTCGGCAGCTATGGTGGACAGCAATTCCTCATCATGGTTGACTGCCTCACAGACTGGCCAGACATTATCCCCATGCGAAACAACACCTCCACACAGCACTTGGTCCAATCATTGACCCAGTCATTCTGCCACACTGCAGTTCCAGACATAGTGTGGTCAGATGGTGGGCCACAATTCACTTCTAAGTGTTTTAATGATTTTGCCAGTCAGTGGGGATTTGAGCACAAGACATCGTCACCACATTACCCTCAGAGTAATGGTAAGATTGAGGCCACTGTAAAGTCCATGAAAAAGATCATTGCATCGTCCTGGGGTAACAGATCAGTGAAACTAAATCTTATGTGTCGGGCACTGCTGCAATACCGAAACACACCATCACGCAAAGATGGACAGTCTCCTGCACAGAAGCTGTATGGTAGACCTATACAGGATACACTACCAGCACACCGACGCTCGTTTTCACCGGAGTGGCAACGCAGCACCCTTGAAACTGAACAGTTAGCAGAACATACCTTAGCACAGGCAGAGTTATATTACAACAGCCATGCCCAAGAACTCCAAGATATTCAACTGGGTTCCACTGTGGCTCTACAGAACCCTCGGACAAAGCTCTGGGACATTTATGGCACAGTGGTCAATGTTAGTCCCCACCGCAGATACTCAGTGAAGACTCAGAGTGGACGAGTCCTGGTACGTAATAGAAGATTTTTACGACATCGTACACCAGCCTCACTGTGCACATCTGGTAGAAATAACCCGCATCCAGATACTCCCCCCCGTCCAGAAGAGATAACAAGATATCCGAATGACAACCAAGACCTCCAAGCTCTACCACCACTGTCACAAGATCCTCAGACGCCAACACAGCACCCACAGACCCCACCACAAGAACTTCGTAGATCAGAGCGTACCTGTAGACCACCACAACGGCTGATAGAGGATCCCCAATGGCCATGATATCAGCATGGTTATCCTGTGGACTAAACCATGCTTGGTGGGGGGATGTAAGAACATAAACTATGAGCTATTCTATAGCACTGCACATATACTAATACACTCACAATTGTAACACTAGGACACAGTATATATGTATGATTGTATCTTGATTATTGGACACTATCACGTGAGAGATCACTGAGTACCTCGTGGCAGATCCGTTCCCTACAGATCTCATTAGTATCAACAATACTCAGTGTAATTACAACCATCATGATGGTTGTTCAAAATCTGCTCTCTATGATGCATATAGTACAACATCAGTATTAATGTAGCTATCTGTGAAATCATGATACAATGCAGTTCTATTATGTTTGATAGAATAGAGTAATTATAATTCTCATATTTATAGTTATTAAAAATAATTGACATCTGGCACACACAGCTAGCTTTCACAAGTCGGCAGGTCTGTAAAGCCTTCATCACATACATAAATACAAGTATCCCCTTCAGTGAGTATCCCATCATCATCCGGTGAACACCTGACCTCTCCATTATCAGGATCACCAAGCATTGGACACACAGCTGGTGTACATGTATATACAAATATACAATTATCACCTATAACAGTTCCGGAGTACTCGGCATAATTTGATTAACCTTACACTTTTTTGATTTTGCACTTTTTGACTAGCCCTCTGAAAGTCTGAACATCAGTTAGTAAACTGTATTTTCTGTAATATTTAATCATAATTGTAATTAATAGTATTGTTGGAAAATGCTAAATGCTTCTAGAGAACATATTCATACTGAAACAATTTTGTACTTAAACTAGATATTTTTGGCGATAATCAATTCTTGCACATGTGAAACGTTAGTTACATTACATTAAACATTTGAATACCTCACAGTATACTATCAATAAGCTAACAATTTCATTATTTCACCACTTGAGCAAATTGTTTCAGTTCCACTCCAGGTGAGATCATCCTGACAAGTCCTAGAGCTGCTATCACTGAACTCAAAGTCCTTATCACATGTGAAGGCACAAATGTCACCAACAGAAGTGCCAGAACACTGGATCATTCCATTATCAGGGGCAGGGAGTGATGGACACAACCTCTCTAGTGAAATGTGATACTATTATTAAGAATAGTGGAAAACTGTATCTGCATATAATTAAGAGGATTATAGTCTGTGAGTGCAGTCCACAAAATACATTAGGCCGGTGGTAAACAATCACCCATTTATTTAGCTAGTATTCATGGTGCGTATACTGTTTGTATAGTGCATAAACTCTGCATGCAATAGATTGGTACACAATGCAGACCTTCTGTGCACTCTGCCTCTGTGCCACTCCAAGTACCATCATCCTGACAAGTCCTAGTACCACTCCCACTCAGCTCATACCCATCATTCCATTATCAGGGGAAGTAAGTGATGGACATGACACTGGTTAAGAGAAAAATTCCTCAAAATAAACTGCATAATATACGTATACTATACATGCATGGATACTGTAAATTGTCATATAAACATTAAAAACAATGGACACACTGACACTTTGTGCTCTGCAATTAGTCCTACTGTTGCAATGACATTGTTACAAATGCAAATGATGCAATAAAAAATAATAATAGAAAGTGTACATATAAACTCTTTATATTACTTTGATCATGAAGTATCTTTGTATTTTGATATAATTATTATAGTGATCTATAGCTTTGTATTTTTGATATATTATAGTGGTCTATAGCTTTGTATTTTTAATATATTATAGTGGTCTATATACCTCTTGTACACATGGCTTCAGTGCCAGTCCAAGTGAAGTCATTCTGGCAGGTTCTTGTGTTGCTACCACTTAACACAAACCATGAAGCTACAAGTATCTCCTTCAGTGGGTACTCCATCATCACCCAGTACACAACTGATCTCTCCATTATCAGGAGCATCAAGCTGAGGACATTGTGTAGCTAAAATGTAATCACATTGTGTTATATATCAGAGCATATGCATTAAGCAAGAGCAGGCTATTGAAAGTTTACATGCACAAATTATAAATTAATGCTGAAGTCATTTAGAGACCGCCCCCTTGGATCTTTCAAATTGTGTTTAAAAACCCTCAGCTTTGCCTCAGGTTTTAAAATCTATGAAGATCCCCATGGTTGGTCTCTAACTATAACTAATAGAGTCAGGAGCCAAATACCCATTTATAAATGTACAAGAACAAGAGAATTTTAATTTCAATTAGGGATCATAGAAATAAACAGGGGACACCTGAAGATTTACTAGTGGAAAATTTAATATCTACTTCAGTTAGGCGGCCTTCCTATAGTTTCACAACTTTCTATCTCTAATCCCTAATTTTTCCTTATACTTGTTTATATAATTATGAATGGTGAATGCATGTCACATCAAAAGAAAGAATGCTACATACGCAATCATCAAATTAATTTTGTGTCTGAATGCATGCTCCAACCATCAATAAGTGGCCATTATGCTTCATTTTCAGCCATGTTTAGCACATACATGGCATTACAAACAAAGAACAACATGACAAGCATTTCTATGGAAATATGGATGACAGTTCCCATTATAAATGTGACAGTCAACACGTACAGGAAAGCCATGCTCTATACAACCATAAATTGATACTTGCGCTGTCAACGTGGACTTAACTTTGTCCTCCTTTCTGTCCCATCGAATGGGACACAAAAGAGACAAAGTTAAGTCCACGATGCGTGCACTTTTGGTACTGTGGTATGCCAAAAGACACCTGTTGGGCTGAAGCATGAAAAAGTCAAGCCTGTAGCCATATCTGTTATTGAGTTATGCTTGTCTGAAGGCATTAGTAAGTAAATCAGTTGGAAATCAAAACTTTGTAGCAACCTATTGAAAGCATTTTGGGTCACACTGAAGAAACTTTTGGGCTCACCAATACTGCCAAGGTGCCACAAAGGAATTGTGAGAGACTGATTTCTGGTAAATATTTGTTGTGAGAAAGTGCAAAACTTCATGATCCCTATAATATGCAATACTGCTGTACTGTATTATTAGTAAGCTGAATGCACTACGGTAACTATACATGCTACTAGTATGGGGAGTATATACATAGTATAACTTATAGTCTATAAAAACTAACAGAGTTACACAATTCAAGTTACATACCTAAAAACTTTCGTACATTAAATCCTGCAGAGTGACCGTGGCCAAATTATGATGTACTAAATGAATATGCTGTCACCTGGTCCATCATTAAAGCATCTGAACTATTGTAGTTTCACCAAGGAAGGTATGGACAGGATATTGCAGAACATATGCCACATTTACACTGTTGAGTTTATACTTTATAGGTGTCCATGTCACCATCACTTAGCGTCTTGTTGTATTTCCGCCAATCAACCGGATACTGTCAGGCTGAAAATACTCTGCCAGTACTATCAAGTTGACATGTCTTGCACTGCATGTGCTCTACAAAATTGCTGTGTGAAAACTCAAGCTCATTGGAATAATGAGTTACACCTGGCATTACTATCATCATTGTAGCAAGGCCATCATCACCATTACCAAACTGAGTCACCAGAACCTCCTTGTCTGAAAAAATAGCACAATTATCTTTAGGACCTAATATTTTCATAACAGACTCTCCCTCATCAATACTATGAGACTCCTGCACATTGTTACAATAAATATCAATATCAGTTGAATCATCAGTTGCCAGAACACTGATAGTATATGGGTGGTTGTTAGCTATGGGTGTAATATAGTGTACTCTATCCCATAAAGCTGTAGGTGGAATCTGCTCTATTGAACACTGCATGTAAGAAACATTGAATTCCTGCTCATGACCACTGAAAACAGACACAGGATTCTCTGTAACAATTTTACTTCCAGTCAAAGCATCAGGTGATGAAATGTACAAAGTTTGTAGCCTGTTGATCACAAAGGAGTATTGTGTATTAGGAAGAAGAGTAACTGTTCCATTGATATTGACTTGAACTTCTTGCGTGACGGTCAACCCCATTTCTGTATCATTCTCTGTACCAACTATCAGAATACTGCTTTTGTACTGACCATTAGTATTAGGAGATCTGGGAGATGTGCTGTAGTAGATGTACTATTGGGCAGCTAACCTTGCATGTGGTATCAACCTGAATGTACAGGATTTAGGACTATCAAAAGAGAAACCAAACACATCCGGCACATCATGGCCTGTTGTTAGGTGTATCCCTTTATTCTGATCATTGACAGATGATACAACCACACCTCTAGAAATGATTATATCAGGAAAAGAGGTAACCGTCCCATTTCTTAAATACCCTATTCCTGAGCTTCAATGCTATAGGGTACATCTTTTTCACTAGAGATATATATTCGTGGGGTGGCATCCACATAGTATCCTAAATAGTACTGATTTAGTCTTTTACCTATATTGGTGACCATAAAATAACAAATAAAGTTTGAAATACAATCCACCATGTCTTCACTTGAAAACACAAAATTTAATACTGCATGCATTTATCATGTTTGACTTCAATGCAATGCCTAACTATACAGTTAGGTAATACAGTGAAGCCAGGTCACTGTAAAATTACATAGTAGCTGTAAAATCCCAAAATGTTGCTGTATTACTGCAGCCACTTAATAATGCCAGGAGTCTTGGCCCAATGGCAACCAGAATGGACAGGTTTCACTGTAGTAGGATTAAACTTCACAAGTTCATTTAATGTTAATGAATGGATACAGTGTATGGTGGATATGCACAACAAAAAATCGGCCATGATTGCACCCTACTAAGGTTTGGAACACGCCAACAATACCAGCGCTTAATTATCTGAAAACTCCATTATTTTTGTCCGCTTTAAATAATTAACTATCTCTATCTCATCTTATTAATAGAGCGACACAGTTCAAAACGTGCACCTTAAATTTAGTTTTCTTTCGACATAAACTGTACACCAGAATTCTGGTACTTACCAGTGTACCACTGCAATTTGTTGTTATTTTCTAACTCGCTACATTTTATTCTAGTTAATTTCTTTAAATCAATACTCCTTTCAAGCAAAAGTTATGATTATCTTAAGCCACAAAGTGCCAATAATCCGCCATCCACAAAATTTAGTAATAGTTACATTTACTGTTGACCAATTCATGATACTGATAAGTAACTCTAAATTGCAATAACCATTTCAAAACAATGACAGTAGTATGGAAAACTATAGATGCCTTATCCTAATGAGAATGTACTGAACCAAACAGTAATGTTGAATAAACAGTTTTCCCCTCAATAACATTTACAATTTTTCATGCTTGAAAGCATATTCTGTGGAATATGTAAATCATCCCTACACAGGTTGTTTTTATGGGATTTATATAGTGATTGTTTGATCAGTTCTGGATTAATCTGAAGTCTGTTTTCATGTACTATACAGTAACGTTGTTTTAAGACAAACTATTTTCTTAACTTGGACAATTGTATGCAAAGTGCATGGTAACCCTGAAATAATGGCTATTAGACCACACTATAAAACCATGATTGATCATTAGATATTAGTGTATAAAACAAATAGGGTGTTCTTTCACCTATTATGTGAGTGCACCCCGAGTGATATATATTACTTTTACCATGACTGTTCGGGATTTGCTGACATAATATTATACACTTGCAGCCCTCAGGCTTTGGGTGCATATATCAGCAAACTCCCTCACAGCTGTGATGTAACTATTATACATTATGTGGTAGTTGTAACATGGGCACAAGTGATTTGCCTGAAATATGCACATGAGCACGAGGGTGCAGTCCGAGTGCAAGTGCATATCCCTCCTAGGAGGGATATAACTTGTATATACTATCTCCATTTCTCGTTGATGCATTCCTGAGTGCTGATAGCAGTGCTATTATACCACTTATACACCTTCTCTTCCCTTTGAAGTGAGGTGTGAAAGTGGTATATATATAAGTATATACATACAATATACATTAAAAAACAGAACACCATATAAAGGAAGCGGGGAAAAGGCTATTCTCCATGTATCCATATAGTTACAGTATAATTATAATGCTCAATTCCACTATCAATAGATGCATATATGTTACTGGAAAACATAATATCCATTATCCAAAGGAATCATTATTGAAGTGCTATCAATAAGGAATACATAGCTAGCTGCGGTAGATATCAGACAGTCAAGTATTACTATGACTTGAAAGACAAATGCGTAACAATGAAGTACACAACCCTAATAGTTGTCTAACACAATTATGTGCATGGGCTGTATAGATATGATCACAAATTGGCAAGGGGTGTAATAAATATGAGACACACGGAGGCATTATTACTAAAACACAATCATGCGGCTTGTTTCATGATAAACAATGCAGCAATGACGTTGACAGCAAGAATATACTGTACGAAATGGTCTCCACTAGAGCAATGCTCAGCTGAACTGTAACTTTTAGATCACATGCATTATACAGTAGATACATAAAAATTATTAACAGTTTTAAAATATGATGTTATAATCACAGCCTGTCAACATCTGGTCTCTTTCAATTTAATTGACTGGGTTTGTTTAATGATATTGTATAAGTTAATGATGTCATTGATGTGTCTATTGATGATGATGGAGTTATGAATCATGGTACAAGATAAGTATATACATGCTTCCTTCTTATCTTAGTGTTGTCAATTGCATATTTAAAAATTAACTTTGAGAAAGCCTTGATTCATGATTTTAAGAAACTTATGACTCCTTACATACAGTCACCATTTACTGTTAACAAATAACACCACCCAACTTTCTACACATGCACTGAAAAGCAATGGAATCCAGAAATGTAAACTGTAGTACACTCAGCTTCTTTGATCACTAAAAGATTTCAACCAGGTAAAGGATCAAACATAAAGAAGTAATCATGATCACCATCCAGCATGGTTATAGTCAATCTAACAATATCACAGTCAATATGGCATGATTATACAGATTACAGTTGGAAAATTCCTAAGCTACTTGTGCAACCTGGCTATTGTGTAATTCATTGGCCAGTACAGTAGCTGTAAAGGCACATAGTCAGACTAGCCAATAGTTTAGTATTGCTTGCTTTGTACTGCTATAAAACATACATAGCCTGTTGACAATAAAACAGGCAAATTTATATCAATGAAAGCATGCAATTGTGAGTCTGGACATAAAGGATACAAAGTAAGAAGAACTTTATTTCATGGTTTGTCCTTTTGCCAGACTTTCAAACTTTTATTTGGATAATTTGTAGGTGCCAATCATTTTAAAACTCAATTCTACATGGAAAAATCATAATCTTTAATGCATTGTAAAATCTCAAGAGATTAACAGCAGTGAAGTTGTCGTGTAGCATAGTTACCTGCTATTATACTATCTGGTAAACAAAAAAGTTGGCTAATGAGTTCATGTTTGCTGATTCAAGTGTGGCTATACCATTAGTGACATATTGTGAAGTGTTTAGTCAATTATGGTGCAGACTCATTAGGTGACATCATCACTATAGTTCATTAGCAGAAATGATAATATAATTATGACAACTTTGTAATGGACCATGATCCATTAATAGTGTAATTTCCTCTTAGACCTCATGATGAGGTCATCTAATATAACAGAACGCATCATTCTACATATCCACTCCTATATATAACTCCCAGTGAGGCAACAGGCACGGATCGATCACTACACTCATTTAAATGTTGCAATATCTGTGAGCTCAGTAAGTAGTCAGAGTGCACAAGTTTAAGGCTTCACAATCATACAGTATGGTAGTACTGTATATTAGAAGTTTTGGGTTTTTCTGGTCAAAAATATCACCCAAAAACCAACTTCACAATATCATCTGGCAACTTGGCAGCATTGGTATAACCATGCCCAAAAGTGCCTTCAGCACAACCTTAAATGCTCCAATAGATTGCCACTAAATTTTAAGAAAATTATATTCAATGGAATTTTATACTGACTGACTAACTGCCTGCCTGCCTGCCTGCCTGCCTGCCTGATGTCTTCGGACAAGCGTAACTTGATAATGGCTAAGACTACGGGCTTGATTTTTTACAGTGCTTCAGCCTGACAGGTGCCTTTTGGCATACCAGATACCAGACACAGTACATAGATGAACGCATTATGATACAAGGTACTGGGTAAACTTCAGCTACAAAACAAACAAACAGTTGCCAGCCTTTCATGATTACCAGGGCTTTCCAACTGTACTTTAGGCTGACAGATTAAGCTCCAGTTACCAGGCTTAGGTGCAGGGCTAACCATTGTTAGCCTACAACACTTGAACAGGTTTGGGAGGTTGAGGACCCACAAGTAGTCCATGCGAGTCTGCATGTATGCAGATTAGTGCTCAACTATATACAATGTAACCTTCAGCCTTCAGCACAGTAAGTTTCCTATGACATAGTTAGTGTAGCTATTGAAGACATGCTGAGTGAATTTGAAGTGCTATTAACATGTCTCCATTAAAAGTAATTAGACACACACTGCTCACATCACATTATGGATCTAACAGTTGTATAGATTGAAATTAAATTTCTTGCTACATACGTAGCACATGAATTCGCTTATAGTAGATGATTGATTACTAAGTGCCCAGTAACAACTGTTAGCTTGCTACATTCACACTTATTGTTCTGTCCTATAATTATTATTATTATATGTCAAGTCATCAACAGGATACTACACTGAATCATACAGTACGGTAGAACTGTATATTAGGTTTCCCTTCAAAGTCACACAAAAAAACAATTTCCTTTTCCCTTCATAACAGCTTGGCAGTATTGGTTAAGCGTAATCAAGTCTGAAATGCCTTCAGAACAACCCCAACTCTTTCCGTCAAGTTTCTATGGAATTTTAAAAACTTGGCAGATATAGATTTCAACAAAAAGTCCATAGCTTACTCATTCCAGTCACAACAACTTTTAAAGGTACAGCATGCAATAATTTTCTCTTGCCCACACACATGCTATAGTACACGTAAAGAAACAAAGTTGCTTATTCATTTCTTATACTCTTTGGCAATTATTATGCATGGGCATCAAGGATGGATCCATGCATGAATTACCATGGTTTGTATGCAGTATGAGTAAAATACAGGAAAGGGGTTGGATAGTATAATTCACCTGTATAGGCACAGCTGCAAAGGCACACTGATAGCTTAATTCTATCAACAAAAGTTGCAGCAAAAAGACTATTTTTCATTACAAATAACATGTTTAAGTGGTAGCATCCCCCGACTTACATAGACACACTTAATTGACCAGATTTGCAAAAAAGGGGTTTTCACATGCAAGAATACAATGAGAATTCATAACTACAGATTGAAAGAAGATGGCTACTTAAAATTTTGCAGCAAATAAGCTACAATGTAGAGCTATAGCTGGACAGAATTGCAGGTTTACATATTTGCACATAGCATGCATTGAAACAAAGTTACAGCCTTTCAAGATACAGAATTCAAATCCAATCACAGAGCTAGTAATGAAGTATGAACAAAAAGTCTCATGGTTTAAGCTACAATTTACAGTTGTCATGCCAGCCAGTGCAAAACTATATGTGTACACTGTATGCAGATATTCTACAGGAAATTTAAACATCCCTCAGTCACAAAAAGAATCACTTACTCTAATGCAGCACATGGTACTAACACAGACTGGCCATTACATATGCAATTCGTCTGCCCTACTTCCAACTTTGTTGGTATCATATAAAATTCTACTCATGGACATTAATAATAGGCATGATAGCAGTCCACAATAGTAGTTTTCATCAGCAAAACAACAAATATTGATTTGTTCCATGCTGCTTCAACAAAAGTATTAATTTGCTTTTGATTGGCTGCTTAATCATGTTTTCATGCATTTCCATGGAGATGAAGCAGTGGAATCATTTTGCTGAGATTCACTAAGTAGGTGAGTGGATTAGTGTTTCTAAGTGGTAGTTAGGAGAAGCTTACTAAATTATGTTAATCCCAAGAGTTACTGTCTACCTTTTTATATCCAGAACCCAGTTGGTATACCTTTTCAGCTGCTTGTAACAAAAAACATGACAAAAATGTAGCGTAACTGTGTAGCAATTACTAAGATTTTTGCTTAGGTTCCTTGGCTCATGGTAAGCACCTCATACAGGCTATACCTCCGGTGCCTAACTGGTAAAGCAGATAAGCAAAACAATTACCAGCTACTTAAGATTAGTTAGAGCTGGTCAATTCTCCTTGCATGGTTATATAATTATAGTTAGCTACAATTGTAAAGTGTAACACTGAATTCTACAGATGGCTTTAGGTGCATCAAACCTGCATCATTCATGTGGAAAGTATTGATCCTGGCAGCAATCTAGTATCTCCAAGAGACTTAGATTCTTGGAATACTCTTATAAGAGCTGCTAAACTTAGACAACATACACCACTGCTAGATATTGCTGCAGTTTTGTCTGAGGGAGAAGTACCAATTGTATTTTATCACAGAAAACGTTGGCAGATTTTTACTATGAAGCATGATTTAGAGGAACTGGAATGTAACAGTAATAGCGTCATTCTACAGCCAAAACGACAATCTGCTGGAGGAAAAGCGCTACATGTGTGGAACTGCAAATAGATGCCAAGTGGCAATACAGCGCAATGATACAAAGGTCTTAGCTCTTATGTAACTCAAGAGTTCATAATAATATGAACAATGAAAAATGATTTTCAAAATGCATAAAGATCCCAAAGTTTTGGGGATGAGAAGCATGTAAATCAAGTTTGCCTGTTCTGCTATTGATATCACGTATATAAATTAAAAACCATACCAATATTTTGGCCTTAGAGCAAACTCTGTAATACTCATGAGGATTAAATCACTATCAGTGAAAAAATCAAATTTGGCTTTGATAAGATACATGATCACTGTAGAGACGTAGTAGCTACAATGTAGGCAGGTGAGGCGGTTGCCTCATCAAATATTGGTGACTGAACTGAGAGCTACATTGGACCATTTAGATGCACTGAAAGCCTGCATTAACAAAGTTTATATGCTATTCAGTTCAACTTTTTGTACATATTAGGAGTCCATCCAGGGTCCCCTGAGCTCTATGGCCCCATCATGAAACTTTCAAATTACCAGACAAGATACATATAGTTAAAAATGTGCTCTTATAGACTAACCGAAACATGCGACTTACACACTGCTGTTTATGCAGCTTTGAACTATGTAATACGGCCTACTTTCTTTTTTATTACCCGCATTATTTTAATAGTAGTACTAACCGAGGATAACCGGCCATTTCCGGACAAGCGGATTACCGCATCTACCCATCACGAACGAAAAACTAGGCCTAGGGAGTTTTGAATTATACTGAACTCACAGGATTTGATGGTTGCAGGACACGAGACTGGCTTATATAATCTATAGTCTACCAGATTCCGTTACGGCGCTTATCGAAAGGAAATTATAAGCGCCTACTTCGAAAAAGCGCTTATACCACAATCACAAATATTGTGTTGTTATGGTAACGAAAGACAACCATGCCTGGGAAGAAACTAAAAAGCAAGAAAGGGAGTAAGAAGGCCGGTGGCAAGAAGAAAAAGAAGGGAAGGTTGTTACAACAAATTGAAGAAAACAATTCTTTACTATTGATGTTATAGTAAGAAGAAGGCTGAAGGGGGCGGTAGGGATAACTTAATGAAAGATGCCATCGCTTCAGCCAAGTTATGGGAGGCACGTTTCCATACTACGGAGAAATCAAGAAAGGAATATAGGTGCGTACGTGCGAGTGATACATGTGTGCAGAGCGTGTACTGTTTCAGCCTTAATGTGAAGCGACTGGTAAACGAGAACGAAACACTACAGGGCGCCATTTCTCAGGTTGTCTGACTGGTAATGTGCTGTGAATTTCATGTACTGCCACTGTAGACTGAAAAGGATACGGTTGAAGTCATTGCCTTTTTGCGTCGTGAAGGAACTGGCAAGGACGAACGAATTGCTCAACTAGAAGGAGAGTTAAAAAGTGTACGTCTTGAGGCTAACAAAGAAAAAGAACAGCTTATGGAAGAATACGGGGAACAGATTCACACCCTGGAGGACACTGTGGCAACACAGTCACAACAGGTACGTATATCTAACTGCACTTAGTTTGAGAATTAGAACCTACCTTTGAGTGGGCACTAAAATTCCCATTATTGTCTTGTCATAAAGATGGAAATGGCCACTGTTTTGATGTTGCTCTCCTATAGATCAACAAACTGCAAAATGAATTGAATTCTCTAAAAGAGTTCTCACGCAAGAGAGCATCGATGCAACAAGAAATAGAGAGGGTGTGTGTTTGTGTGTTTGTGTGTGTGTGTGTGTGTGTGTGTGTGTGTGTGTGATTGATGCAGTGTGTATCAATGTCTATTGTAATATTCTGATTAGTTTAACAAGATGGTTGAGAATATGCAGCAACAGCATGAAGAAGATTTGGCTGTCCAGCAACAGAGATTCTTAGAAGAAAAGTATCGACTGCAAAAAGAAGCAGCACGGAGAATCAGCGAAGTATCTAAGAATGCTCATGATGAAGCTATCAGGTGAAAGTTACATTGAATAGGGTAAACATCATCAGTAGGTCTTACATATCAGTAACCTTGATCATCAAACTAAAGAGATTTATCGGAAGAATGTTCAGATTTGTGATGCACTAGAGTTACACACTGAAGATGCTGAAAGGCTTAAGAAGGTACGTCCATACAATCAACAGCTGCTATAGTACCAGTGGTATGTTTCCATAGCTCAATGAGGTTATGTTTATGGAAAATAAACAGCTGAAAGCTGAGAAAGTAAGAATGTATGCATACACCCATGCATACATTCTGTGTGTGCACATGTGTGTTGTGTGTGTACTGCTGCTTGTGTGTATGCATGGGTACCCCACCAATATATACCTTACGTGGGGTAACATCTTTATTTATGAGATATGGTATAGCCTCCCATGTGGGGTACTAGTCCTGTGCTGAGGGAGGCTTTCCTGTACTGACTTCTAGGGCATAAGTGTGATTGTATAACAACAGCAGGCTGTGTGTGTGTGTGTGTGTGTGTGTGTGTGTGTGTGTGTGTGTGTGTGTGTGTGTGTGTGTGCATGCATACGTGCGTGCATATGCTCACACGGGCCATGTTTGTGTGTGCACATGTGTGAATGCATGTTTAAAGAGTGTGCATGTCATGTGTTGTAGACATTATAAATTTTACTAACTATACAGGAACTTGGAGAGACATTAGTACAAGAAAAAGTGGTACAAGCCCGACACCACAAAAAACTTGTCAGTCAGGTAGATAACTCCAAAAATGGTAAACGGTGTTTATGAGCCGTCATCAATGTAGCTACAAGATAAAGTACATGGTTTGGAACAGTCACTGACTGAAATTATTAAAGATTTTGATGAAGAAAGAAAGCAGCTAAAGGAGCAGAACAAACAAGAACAACAAGAGCAAAAGTACAGTGGTCCACAACATCACTATTGTACATGTATACTTTTCTAGGGCAGAGTTGGCTAGTGTCAAGAGGAGCCTGGAATTGATGAAGAGAGAGAATAAACATATACGTTCTCTAGGCAGGAGAATACTACAACAGGTGAGGAATGAAAGCAGTGATGGTTAATGGTGTTAAATGGTGATAATTGATACAGCGTTCTGATGTTGAACAGTTCTTCTTGGACTCCCTAGGAGTTGTACGTAGTGAGATCAGCAACAACAGGTAATAGAGATTAGAGGGCTAGAATATTTTATCATATTGCAAATGCAGGCTGCAGTATCAGAAGGCTGCTTCAATAGCTTACAATGAGCAGTTCTTGGCTGCGCAGAAAGGAGCAGCTACATTCCCCAAGATACGTACCTTCAAGTAAGCAATAATATAATAATAGTGGTATCTCTCATCCTGAAATGTGGACACCAGGACAATTGTCTATGGTCCCATGTGCAGGACACCTAACTAATAAGGATACCTTGATAATCAGGTCATTTGTTCATGGTCCCATTTGTATTAATGTACACACATTTAGACTCCTGAATTGAGGAGACCTTGATAAAATCAGGAAACCTGTCCATTTTAGTGCACACACATTTTGACCCCTTGAAATCAGGACACCTCTCTAATAAGGTCACCGTGATAATCAGGATGCTTGTCCATGGTCCCATTTGTATTAGTGTACACACAGTCCCCTTGAAATCAGGACACCTCACTAATAAAGACACCTCGATAATCAGGATACTTGTCCATGGTCCCATTTGTATTAGTGTACAAATGTTTAGATCCCTCGAAATCAGGACACCTCTCTAATAAAAACACCTTGATAATCAGGACACTTGTCCATGGTCCCATTTGTGTAGACCCTTGAAATCAGGACACATCACTAACAAGGACACTTGACTGAGCTGTTGCTCACAAGTTTTCTGGGTGTCATTGTATTCCTTTGTACATGCAGTTTTATGTTATGGTTTATTGTTACAATAGGAACACTGAGACAAGTACTAACAGTGTTTATCATGACATGGTAGCAGCTGAGAAATGGTAAGTATTATTGATTATTGTATGTGGCATCATCACTCTTATTGTAGGCATGATGACTCCAAGGGTAGGAAAGACTTGGCTGAGTTGACTTGGGAACAACGAGAACATGTGTTAAGACTGTTATTCTCAAAGATGAACAGTAGTGGTGTAATATAGTGTATCCTACTTCATGACCACCAGATGTTATCATTATGTGGTGCGACATGCTATACACAATCTATTGGTTGTTTAGTTGTCAAGATCGTATTTACCTTGACAATCTATTAAGGCTTTACAGCACAAGTGCTGAAGGTCTGTAGGACACCTGGTCCTACAGCCTGTTTAAAGTTGTTACAGAAAGTGTATTTGAAAAGATAACAATCTACAAGCCATTTTGTTGTACCATAGATTATACATTCCCTACACAGTAGGGAATATATTATAATCTATGGTTGTACTTAAAGATAGCACATACATATCAAGTCCTGTATGAGGATGGAATTGACGGTTCATTACACTCTATATAACAATTCATATCCTACTGGCTATTACTTCTTGAGCATGCTGAATCTTAACTGTTTAGACACAGGATTTTCCAGCTAAATAAGCTAGCTACTGCTTAAGAAATTCAGTATGTGAACGATTGATGTTTTCAATATAAATGGCCAGAATTTTTAATTTGACCAATATGTAGCTAGTGGTGCAACATACATAATGTGTGGTATTATAAAGCTTTGCTTTTTCAGAACCACTGATAAATAAATAAGTTGTTCGGTATGTACATGACAAATGTGTGCTGGATATATTATTAAAGCTTTACAGTGATCAGCACTGACAGCCTCGCTGACAGTAACTTGTGCTCAGTGCAGCCTTAACCTAAATTTTATGGGCTTCAGTGCCTTTTTGGTGCATATCCATAGCAAAAACAATGTACATTCACCCCCCACATTGCACAGGCAATGAAATATACACTAGACAACAGATTATCCAGCCTATCACAAATACGTATAACGTTTGGAAATACCGAGGGAAATACAGTGGTTCAAGGGTGATGGGGTCACGTGCATACTAACTGTTAAATCGATCACGTGACGACTATGGCTTGCAGAGTATTACACATGTTAGTCGCATTGCTAACGGCTATTGTCAACGCAGCTTACGTTTTGGATGACTCAGGCGGTCTGGGGAGAAGATTTTACGGAACCGGCGGGCTCAGCGCAGGCGCGGTAAGCTAACATAATATATGCCACGCCCACAACATCTTTTTTTTTCCCACAGCATCTTTGCACATGCAATGCATATCCAAGCAATAAATTACGGACTCTATGGCAATTTATGCGCTATGTGCTGTATGCCAGGACTCCAGCTGAGGTCTGAACTCTATACGTATAAATTATTAATATAGAGTTGTCTTGTTTTCAGTCATCATCACTGCTGATTAGCTACCCTGAAGTTTACCGCAACCAGATACTGGACTACTTGTTTCTGGTAAATGCATAATGAGATTGATGTCTCTGTAAGTGATAGCTATTGTGTCTCTAGTCATAGAGGGTTCGTATTACATTCCCTTCACTGCAAAGGTGTTTCTGGATGGTCAACAAGCTTATAACGCTGCTCTATTGGAGCATATATATAATTGCTTGTTGACCGTACTTCCAGTTATATTTAAACAGGCTGTAGGACCAGGTGTCCTACAGAACCTTATAAATAAATAAATAAATGTATATATGCTTTACACAGGTGTGGTGCAAGCTATAGCAGGCATGCTCCCTAGCTAGTGTTGCACATTAGCAAAATATTATTCTCCAACATACCACTCCACCTCCGTGTGTGCTTTATAGCTACCATGTTATTTCCTTGCAAATATTCATTGACAATTGCTTCCTGTACATATACTTATTTATGTCAGCATAATTGCAGGTCAGCATAATTGCAGCATACATCCTTAATCGACAGACTATTACCGTATCCTTACGCACATAGGCAGACAAAATTAAGCTGCTTATTTAGTATATGAACCTATAGGGATTGTACTCTTCTTTTTCACACACATACATGCATCAGCCATGTGTGTAAGGATACGGTAAATGGGGAAATTGGTGTATTAACAATACAGTGCTTAACAGCAATGACACTGTAATAGTGCAGCCATCAGAGCCTAATGATAAGCCAAATAATACAAAAGTGACTGGTAACAAAACAGGAGTTGATGAATCATACTGCTTCAAAAAATGGTGTATTGCTTATGACCCATTAAATCTAGTAAATAACAAAATTATGCATAAATGTTATTTTTCTATGGTCCAGCCAAACTTTGGAGTTTCTCTGCACATTCTCAAGGTGGAATTAGAGGTGATGGTCAGAGTACAGGTGTGTGCATGTTGCTTACTTCTTCATAACTATATATTGCTAGTGATTATGTGTTTGCCTCTGAAGAACACCTACTTGAAAGCAACGTCCACAATTTGTAAGGTCCATTAAAGTTCAAAATTTTAGTAGGAAAAGTCCAACCTAAATTTTGTGTTATTTTTAGTGACTGAAATGTCACTAAATTCAGCTTTTTAGTATCTACTTTCAAATATTTCCCTGGGAAGACGTGCCCCAGATCTCCTTAGTTTCAGTGTATGAAGCATGCATGCTGGTATGCTTCGAAACACCCATATTTCTACATCACAACAGTCAAGAAAGTTTCGCCTTTTCATCTGAAGAACCTAAAAGTCTGGCTACAATCCTGTACAGTATTGTTCCAGTGTCATCTTTATCATTGAGGAAACTGAGGCAGCTGCATTGGTAAAAGAGTTAGAATGAAGAGAATTTAGTACTGCTTAAAGTCAAGATGAGTCACCTTACTTTAGCTCTAGTAGAGTATTCAGCAGTGCCTCACCTTCAAAATGTTTCTAAGTGGCAGACCTACTAGGCTAGGTGGGCTTCTGTGATTTCAGCAGGAATGTGCTCCTTATCTCAGTGGTAGTTCATTATTGGTGTATTGACAAATTTGTCATAACAAACAAAACTATAATACCATGCACTGTATTTTAATATCATGCATACAATTTCATTTAACTAATTTTCATTATATATTCAGCAACACTTCTGAATCACTTTTCACCCCCACTGCATTAAAATGATTGAGATACTCTAATAGAATAGTCAAGTAACTACTCTAATGGAGGTATCAAAGCTACAGCTTAGTCACAAACTTTGTCCTACGGTTAGCTATAGTATTTACAGTTTAAATCATATAAGATATACTGTTTTTGTTAACTAAAAGTAGCCAATCTCAGAAAACTTAATTTTATTCTGCCTTATTTTTAAGGTGTATCTATCTATTTTCAGAAACCTCCTTTTTAAAAATCCCATCCACTGCTGGTTCTGGTGCATGCATAAAGTTGTAAATTTCAACAGATGGAACAGAGTCATCTCACATGCACACTGCTGATGAAGAGAACTACCAGAGAGGTTATGAATGGTGGTTGATGGGAGAGGCTAAAAAGGTATAGATTATATAGAAAATAATTCTATTTATATTCTGTATGTATACCATGTGTAATGCAGAGAAATCCTAACATCAAACCATATGGTCTGCCATGGGCTTTTCCAGCATGAGTGAGTGATGCATACGTACGTACAGTTGATTGTAGTGATCCAAAAATTATTAACTCTATGCTTTTAGCTGCATAACAAAGTTAAGACTTGCTACATAGTATATATATATATAGATTCTTTCAATTATATAGGTTGGAAATGATAACTCCAGTCCATACAAATACCCTAATTTGACTGCTGGCTATATTTGTAAATGGATCAAGGGAGCAAAAGATCATTATAATTTCACAATAGATTACATTGGAGTGAGGAATTAGCTATTGTTTATGTACATATAACTGAGTGTGTACATGTGTGGTGTTGTAGGTTTGGAATGAGCGTAACTATGATAGTAATTACACAAAGGTGTGTTCTAGGCTTTTTTCTGTGCTTATGTGTATGCACAAATTATGGTGTGTTAGCTGCTATGTAAAACTTTGGATAGTAATGGGTTTGGATCCACTGAGATAGTTGCTGCTAATGGTGGCTTTGAAGGTATTTCTGCAAACATTCTATTAGACAAAGACCTTGCTAATGTAGTTAGTGTTATTGGATAAGTCATGATTCTCCCAACTTTTGTTACAATTGTATTTTATTCAACAGGGCCCATTGTCCTGGTACTAACAGTCCTAGCGATGCTGTGAAAACTGGTAAACCATTATGGTCCTCTGAAGACTTCAGTACATATAATGATGAAGTGGGTACTGGATGTTGGGCAAGGGTGAGTAACAATCATAACATTGTAGTGTTTGAGTTGTTTCCTTGCGTGAATGTGTAGATCTTAAACCAAAATTATGTAAATGGAAATATGACAAGGTGTGTATTTGTACAAGCAGCTAGATAGTTAACAGTTTATCAAACTACTTTCCAGTACTATCACGTGGAACTTGATTGCTAGTTACTATCCTGGCTTGCCTTTCTATCGTGATGGTCTCATGACAGCTGTTGAACCTTGGTCTGGTTCTTACAATGTTACAGGGACCATTTGGGCAACTGGTATGCAATTGAGGTGCTCATGTATTTGTAGACATTTTAATGTACACAATTAATTTGTAATGCTCATTGTGAAATACGTTTTAATGCTTTTTAGTTCACACAACCCAGTTTGCTCAGCCAGGATACTATTATTTAAAGCATGGTAGTGGGACTGGTAAGCTACAATATGGAGGGAGCTATGTCACTCTAGTCAACAAGGAAAATCCTAAAGACTTCTCTATCATCATTGAAACAATGGTATAGTAGGTTATACACCATGTCAGTAGTTACAATTGTTACTGGTTTCATTATTCACAGACACACGACCATTCAAAATGTATTCGTCCAACACTGTCACCATACAATATTGTTGACCAAAATGTAACATTTGTTCTTAAAGGGAGTTTTGTAAGTGTGTGCTTGTGTACAATTGTGTACAATTGTGTGTGTAGTTTTTGTGTGTGTCCGTGTGTGTGGTGTGTGTGTGCGTGCGTGCGTGCGTGTAGTTTGTGTGTGTGTGCATGCGCGTGCATGTGTGCATGTGTCGTGGGCCTGGTAGCATGCCACTCTAGTGGTGTAGCAAATGATAGCAGCCCTGGTATTGACCATGCGGTAGATACCAGGCAGGGCCAGGGTGCCCTTGAGTTGGCCTTGCAAGCCAACAACAGGCTTAACACTATGCATACATTGCATCTTAGGTCCCTGCAGTTGTCAGTGGTCCATCCACCCTCCTTGGGAGTCCATTCATTCATCTGGCCTAAATAAATTGCTTGTAATTAAGTTATCCAGCATCCCTTGGCTAGATGGGTGGGTGCTGGGTGGGGGACCGAATTGAAGAAGAATCAGGACAGGCAATCAAGAAGTCAAGAAGTGTACATGTATGTGTGAGTCTGTATGTGTGTGCACATGCACATGTATGTGTGAGTGCGTGTGCGTGCATGTGCGTGTGTGTGTGTCTGTCTGTGTGTCAACCAGGTTTTAGTGTAAACATGCTGCAAGTAAATTTTAGCTGTCCCAATCATTCGTGTGCAGGCTCAGACTACCAGTTTTAATGCAAGGATATCCAAACCTGGCTTTAATGGAGCTGAACCAAACTATTTTGCTAGGATGGATCCACTGAAGGTCAGTCAAAAATACCTTGTATAACAACAGACAGTGTATTTGTAGGTGGCTGGTGGTAGATTTAGTGTTCATGTAGCTCCAGACACTATCCTGACTCTATCAGCATCTACTGGTCAGAATAAAGGCTCTTATAGAGATATTCCTCCATTCAAATCATTCCCCATTCCCTACAAGGATGACTTTGAAAGTATGTACATATCAGTACCAGTTCCAGGGTGATTTCCAGAAACTGGTCTAGCAGCGCAGCATCAAGATGCTGGGATATCTTAATAGAGCAGTCATTCTCTAATACAACAGTCGATCATAAATATTAGATAAACTGCTGAAATCACTCTCTAATTCAAACTTCACAGTAGGTCTAACTTTCAAAAATTTTCCCTGGAAAAAGCATGCCCCCAGACCCCCATAGATTGACAAATAGAAGATTGTCTCTGGCATCACAAAAAGATGGCGGCCCTGGCATCACAAAAACTCTGAATTGGAAACTAGTCACCAAATTCCTGGAGTTACCATGCATATGCATAACAGCAGCTTGAAAAGTACTATACTAGAAGCAAACATTACAGTGTTAGTTTTGTAGTCTTGCATGGCTTTTCTAAGGATTGATACACTGAGTATTCAGTAAATGTAATAACTGGATCATCTGTTGAGGTTGATATTTAGATATGTTATCTTCTGCAATGTGTAGAATATGCTGAATATAGTGAAGCTGACTACTTTGCTGATCAGACTGGTGTGTGGGAGATACGTCAAGATAATATAAGCATGAAAGGCAAGGCCATGGAACAGGTAAAATCCTAGCTAGTATAGCAATCTTAACTCTACAGGTCATCACACAACGACCCATTACTTGGTGTAGTGATGCAATTCAACCTATTAGCATCATTGGAGATGTTACATGGTAAGAAGCATCAAGTGATGAATTTAACGCATGCATGTACATGCAACATCACAATAAGCTAATACTTTTGTATTGCTTACAAGAAAGGTTGGCTAGTTCTACTATTTTTTTTTTTTTTTTTGGCTATCATGTAGTCTAATATGTACTTTATTTGGATGTCATACTTTATTGATACTTCGATCTCTGTTTCTTTCTATCTCTGATTTACTTTATATAACTTCTCTGGTGTCTCTCTATTAACTACACCTGCATGTCTGTCTTTCTTGTATGTGTCCATACTTAAATTTTCTTTTATTCATGTATATAATTATTTATGTGCAATGTGCCTAGGAAAAAGGAGGGACAGAAACCACCAGAATTGTTATAGACTTGTATCTTTAACTAGGAGTAGTGTCAATGCCATCGTCAGTGTTATGTTGATGGCTGATGGAGGGTTGTTTTTAGCATCCTTAGTTGACAGAGGTGGTTGTCAAGTTAGAGGAGCAACTGGAGTGTTTTTCTGGATCAACAGCTGGCAACAACGGTGGACCATATCCAGTGATTTGGGTGAGTCCATATGCATGCAGTATTACTGTACGTATATTAACATTGAAGTACATTTGTTACCATGATATATACAGCTGGTAATAATGTGATTAAACAAGAGAGTGCTGACCTCATTAAATTCCAATGGTACACATTGAATTTAATTGTGCAGGTACGCTGTGATACTTACATAGCTAATTGTATATGATTAAGTAAGTATATGTACATGTGTAATATGCACAAAAGGTATGGCTACTATAAATCTTGATGGGAAGGAGTTGGCTACAGTGAGCATAGCAGCCAAAGCTGGTTTCGTTGGTATAGGAACTTCTTCATTTATCCGTGCTGCTTTTGATGATTTTGACATTACTAGTGGTAAGTTGATCAGTGAGAGTGCTTCTATACTAGTCTATTGATTTTTATTGGCTGTTGTTGATCCTTTTAGCATCGTAGTGCTGCTGTAGCTGATTAGAAGAAACTGCATTAGCTATTATTTTGTGGTGTGCTTTTTACAATCTCTTTTGATCTTTCCAATGTTTCATTTCTTATTTGTGTCATATAATAACAGGAAAACGGTTACAATAGTGGTTTCTGGTGAAAAAGCAGCAGCAGCAGCAGCGGCAGCAGCAGCAGCAGCAGCGGCAGCAGCAGCAGCAGCAGCAGCGGCAGCAGCAGCAGCAGTAGCGGCAGCAGCAAGCTGCTGTTTGTGTTGCAACTGTACGCATGTAGTATTCTGTGTGCGAACTCGTGACTGCATTTTAGTTAGCCATATATGGTATTTTTTCTTTGTTATGCAATCAATCACGTGGCAAGTATGACCTTGAGAGCAGTGAGCTTCTTGGCCTTGTTGGCGGTTGCTGCTAGTGCAGATTACGTGGTGGACGACACTAATGGTATAGGCAGAATGTTTGACGGAATAGGAGGACTCAGCGGCGGGGGGGTAAGTTAATTCTCATAATGTAATTATTTCATGCCACGCCCCATTCGATTAGACGCAAGGTTAGATGTGTCCGTTTAGTTAGCAACTGAGGGTAAATAATTGTGGCATTGTGTGCACATGCATACGCAGGCCCTATCGCTATAGTGCGAGACGTTTGAAATGACCAAAAATGAAAAAAAAAAATCATGAAAATTTATGTTAAAATTTCTGTATTGTAATGATTGACTTCAGCATAACCTGTTACAACATACATAAACTTAGTGAGGGTGGTTCCATATATGGATATACGTATTAAGAGATACAATTAATTTAGAATTGTGTGGGCGGCAGCAAATATACATAGTTTTGGCTGAGTTAGATTGTTTGAAGATTTCTCACTGCTACAGAATTGTAAAAGTTAGTGTTTTGGGTCATTTTTACCTAATTCTTTTCTTGCATTTAAAGATGTCATTAATTTTACCCAGTAAGTACCCCTATTTTCTAAAGCGAGTACTAGAGGACTTTTGAATGAAATGTTCAGTGCCTCAATCTCTGTTTCACAGAGAATTTTCTATGGTAGAAACTCCAATGAATGGACAATTGCAATCAACCCAGACTGTTTTTAATTTGTGTAATTACGTAATATCATGTACTTAATTTTCATTTTGTTCATCATAATCATGAACTGTGGTGTTTAATAAATATTATATGAATGTCTGCTCTTTAGATTTGATTTAAGAGGTCATCTGTATTACCAAATGTTCACTTATCTTGTGGCATGTTTCTGCACCAAAACGTGAGGCATTACTCTGCATGGTTAAGTTACTGAACTCAATATTATTTTTTTGTATTTTTCTCTACACAAATACAGAATGAAATTAAAATTTAAAAAACTGTCTTAGGTCTTAACAAAAGGAGCCTTTACTGTAAGTCAGAGCCAGTAGGTAAAACCAAATTTCTAAAAACAAGTGTCAAAACATTATACTCTAATAAATATCACACTCCCCCAAATTTATGGGGGTTAGAATTTTGATTTTAAAAGTTGTTGATCTTCAATATGTTTACAAGTAGCAAGTACAACTGGTTGGTGTTTTTTATAAATCACAGCTGGAGTTATTGTCAATTGTTTGTGGGGGTTCGTGTTTCGGTCATACATCTTGCACTATAATAAGAATGATATCCATCATACACTGATTAGTTAGATGATGCAAATAATTACTGGATACATGGGCTGCTCTAGGAATTTTGATCAACGGTTTCAAACTTCCTGCACACTGATAGCATCATCGTCTAGAAGGTTAAAAATTACATAGTTCGAAATTACTTCTGCTGGCATATAGGAGCAATGGAGCAGTCCAAAGGGTAAAGGGGTGGGAGCAATGTGAAGTTTGAAGTAGTAAAGCGACATGGATGCAGGATAAGGCTAAATTCTCTGTATACCATCCTGCACCCAGGCATATTTTCATGTGGGCAGGTGGTCCATTTCCATTGCAATTACTTTTTAGGCCATTATTTAACCATAAAAGTGCATAAACATGCTGAGGCTTGAACTTTCCTTTTTATGTTGCAAAATTAACACAAATGTCAATTTGTGCATGCCAACTTGATAGCACACTGATACGTGAGCTGACACCCTTACAAGATCACTTTTACTGACCCTGCAGTATGCAAGAATAACTGGAAAATAATTGAAAAATACAGAATAATGGAATCTTTAGAGCTGACAGTAACCAGATGTGGGTGGTGGGTGGGAAACATCAGTTTGCAGATTTTAATTATATAGTGACTGTTCTATTAGGATGGTCGACTGCTCATTCAGAACCTTGTATAATTATGTGTTATAACTTAGCTAGTTTCTGGAAGTCTCAGAAACTATCTTGGTACTGCTTTTGCTGTATGTGCCTAAAATTAAGGCGGTAAACCCTCAGACACATGTGATCAAATAATCACAAAATGGGACCTGTGTTGGCATGGCAAGGAAGGTGTGGTTACAAAAGATAACAATGATTGGAATTCTTAAACAAAGCTAGCTGAGTACACCCACTTTTTGTATGATCAAAACACAGAAGTTGAGATATTGCTGGCAGTATCATCTAACATCTTCCTGACAAATGACACGGAAATTATTGTGTGTCAGAGCATAACAATAACTGGACAATAAGATGTCGTTAGTGCAATTGCTGCTTGAGGTGCTGGAGGCTCTGTAGCTAAAGTAACAGGAAACAGTCAAATAGAACTGGAACATGTATAGCCAGTGTCTTGGATTTGTTTTCAAGACATGGCTACATACCCTACGTAGTTCCTGCAGCCAAGGATCAGTTCAATGATTCTCACATTTTAGTTGCTGTTTTAAAAGTGGTGTAATTTAACAGTGCATGTATTTTATGTATACTGTGCATGCAAGATAGCTACTGTGTCTATTTTCATTGCAGGCAACATCACGACTTTTAGTTAGCTACCCAGAGACTACTCGTAATCAGATTCTGGACTTTTTATTTCTGGTAAGTTCATGTGCATGTCCATTGTATTCTATAACTGTACACTATAAACTTAAATGTACAGCTTTTGCTTGGTTAGGTAGCAAATATTTATAATATTTATATATGCAAGAGTAATGTTTAGCCTAAAGTCTATTATACTCCAAAATCTTTCAATTATTGATCTGGCATTTCATTTAAATCCACTAAAAATTATTCCAGATAAATTTTCCAGGTACTAGTCATATAATAAGTGATTGCTGTATTAAAAGTGTGGACTAGAAGATGACTTTATTAAGGTGTGACTGCTCTATTAGAGTGTTTCCATATTTTTATGCTTGCAGTTTTTCAGAGCTATCAATATTTACAATTTTACAACCAATTATTTCTAGGACTCATCTCTGATTATTCTGAAGTATTTCTCAGCATGGTACTTATAATATTATAATTCCCAATTGCAAGGCATACTAGACGCATGCCTAGTAACTTTGTGCCCATGGAGAAAATTTCTTGGTAGTTTGCAGTGGTTCCACCTTATTCATTTTGTTCTGTGTCTAGCCAAATTTTGGAGCTTCCTTTCACATCCTTAAAGTAGAAATTGGAGGTGATGCTCAGAGTACAGGTAAGTCCTGTAACTGCATACAAATTGTATAGCATGTGTTGATGTGATGAAGTGGCAAATCTTGCTAAAGTGATTTGGTAATATAGATAATTAACACAACATAGGTGGTGGAAACGGGCACACACCCCTCCCCCACTTTCATTGCACAGTCCTTTCAAGGAAAGATCAGGATACTCTGATAGAACAGTCATTTATTTGCAAAAACACAGTGAAATCATCTAAAAGGAGTGTTGTCACATCCTGAACAGAGTGAGTAATGATTGGAATAGTTTACCAGGTTATATTGTAAATGCCAATTCATTAACATCATTCATGACAAGAACCTTTTAGATTGATTATTTTTATAATGACTGATTTTGTATGTATTTGAGTAGGATTCACAGGATGTATCTTTTTCCTGAAATTACTAAAATATATACTTCCCCAGAGCTCTTCTAAAATATGAAAATTTTCCTGGGTACAAACCCCCTGACTCCCACGAATAACAGCCATAACTGTTATATGCTCCAAACTTCATGCACTGTGAAATTTCACTATCAAAGTTGGCCTCCACTCTCACTGCTTCTGTAACCCAATAGCAAGAAGCCAAAATTAATTAGTGGGGTTGGAGGATGGCTAAAAAAGTATTGCATACCTTCAAATCTTTTTCTAATTGTTTTATATAGATGGAACAGAGTCATCTCACATGCACACTGCTGATGATGAGAACTACCAGAGAGGTTATGAATGGTGGTTGATGGTAGAGGCTAAAAAGGTGCAGTGTACATTTACAGTAGAAGAAAAGAGCTGTAGGCTGTTATTGAAATAAGTATTATATACACCTAGTGACTGGAAGTGGGCGGAAAAGATGACCCTAATTAATTTATGCAACCATAATTTTTCAGGCTGTTGCAGTAATTTTCTGCAGTCACACATAGTGCATGCTTACAATTAAAATTATAGAGAATGATAAATCAGTCAGTGTACTGCTACAGCAGTGTACACAATTGGGATGGAAATGAGTTATTATCTCATGAACATTAAATTATCACTCTCGACAGTGATAGAGCTATAACAGTTTCATGTAGTTATTGTTTATTTGATACCTTTATTACAGAGAAATCCAAACATCAAGCTATATGGTTTATCATGGGCTTATCCAGCATGGGTGAGAATTTACTGAATAGCATGCAATATTGTGTAACAAAAATTATGATAGGTTGGAAATGGTACAGGTAGTCCTTACAAACATCCTGATTTGACTGCTGGCTATATTTGTAAATGGATTAATGGAGCAAAAGATCATTATAATCTCACCATTGATTATGTTGGAGTAAGGAAATATACAATTCTATATGTAATATTCATTATCAAGCTTTTAACCACACATACAGATATGGAATGAACGCAACTACGATAGTAACTACATTAAGGTACACACATGCAGTCTCTTACTTTGCTGAAGTGGACATTTTAGGTTTTACGTAAAACGTTGGATAGTAATGGATTAAATTCCACTGAAATAGTTGCTGCTGATAGCAGCTTTGGGGGCATTTCTTCAAATATCCTCTCAGATAAGGATTTAGCTAATGCAGTGAGTATTATTGGGTAAGAATGGTGCTGCAAGTTTCATGCACTATTTGTTTCATGTTGTTATTGTACAGGGCCCATTATCCTGGTACTAAGAGTGATGACAATGCTGTCAAAACTGGTAAACCATTATGGGCCTCTGAGGACTATAGTACATTTAATGATGAAGTGGGTACTGGATGTTGGGCAAGAGTGAGTAAAGTTATTTACAGGCCAATACTGTTTATTTGAAACTGTTTAGATTTTGAACCAAAACTATGTGAATGGGCAAATGACCAGGTAACACACTTAGTGTAAAATGTTTGTTGTGCGCATAACATATGTAATTGTTTTTTAGTACAATCTCATGGAACTTGATTGCTAGTTACTATCCTGGTTTGCCTTTCTTTCGCGATGGTCTCATGACAGCCATAGAACCTTGGTCTGGATCCTACAATGTTACTGGAACCATTTGGGCAACTGGTAGGTCTAGCGAACACATTTGTATATACTAGTACTAAGTTGACATTCACTGAGAGAGTATTAATTTTAGCTACTATGTTACGTGTCTAGCAAATACTCTGACAACTTTACAGAAATACACACAGTGTAGTTGCTATGTATGATTTCATATAGATACGTATACTCACACACACATGTACACACTGAAGATGAGTTTAATGACTGTTATAAAATACACGCATTTATTGGTGATATTTTAAACTAGCTCATACAACCCAGTTTGTTCAGCCAGGATACTATTATCTCAAAAATGGCAGTGGGTCTGGCAAACTACAAAATGGAGGAAGTTATGTCACTCTAATGAACAAGGAGAATCCTAAGGATTTTACAATTATTATTGAAACAATGGTATGGTATACTATATATGAATACTCGATACTTGGTATAATGGCTGTTGTTGTTAGACTCATGATCACTCCAAATGTATTCGTCCATCACTACCACCATACAATGTAGCTGAGCAAGATGCAACGTTTACTCTTAAAGGAAACTTTGTAAGCCAATACTTGTATTGTATGCATGCATGTGTGTGCTTTTATATACGTGACCTAGTCTGGGAAAACCGGATTTATCACCTATTTTGAAGTATATAATTATATATAGTAAAAAATGCCAGTTTAAAGGTATTTAGTGTATTGTAGCTCACCATTGGTTGAAGCTATGTGTACCAAATTTCACATGTTTTACACCACTTCCTTACCTCCACTGTACAAATAGCCAACAACTAAATTTCCCACCATTTTAGATAGTTCTTTTCTCAATGCTGGCTGTATCAAGCAAGCCCCTATAGAGGTAGTGGGAGGAGAAGGGAGGGCAAGAGGTTTGTTTAAAAATGAGAGAGGAATACACAAGGATGAATTATGGGCCATTCAGATCTCAAAACTGGCTAAAATTTACAGCACAGGTCTTTATTCAACACCATGGAGCTGTACAGCCACATACAGCCATGGCTAGAACTCTTTTAAGGCCCCATACCGCTTGTACAGCTTGCCACTGGGCTTAGGAAAGGCAGCTGGCAAAAGCAGACCACTCAAGATAGGCTAGCTGAATGTGATTGTGAAATTCAATAGTTTATTCATGTAGCTTTGTATTCTTGCTGAAAAATCAAACCTGCTGTCATAGGTGCTAAGTCCAGTTTTTCCCAGTTTCAGTCACATGTTAAATGTTTATCATACTTCGCGCATGTGTTCTACATTGGATGATATAATGATATGTACTTGCACATGTATTTATCTCACAATATTCCTGCAGGCACAAACTACCAGCCTTAATGCATGGGAATCTAAACCTGGCTTTAATGGAGCTGAACCAAGTTACTTTGTCAAGTTAGACCCAGTGGAAGTCAGTCTATACAACCCTTTGCAATGTTTTACTTTTATTGCTCTGTCAGGTTGCTAATGGCATGTTTACTGCCCATTTACTACCAGACACCATTCTTACACTGTCAACATCTACTGGTCAGAAGAAAGGCTCTCATGGTGATATTCCTCCATCCAAGCCATTTCCCACTCCTTACAGGGATGACTTTGAAAGTAAGTCAAGGTTGTAGTGTAATCACATTTCAGCGTTTTTATGCTGGCAGAATATGATGAATATAGTGAAGCTGATTACTTTGCTGATCAGACTGGAGTGTGGGAGATACGTCAAGACAGTACGGGAATGAAAGGCAAAGTCATGGAACAGGTATGGTCCCATGTAGTAACACAACTACTCAGTGAAGATTATTTGTATACAGGTCATCACACAACGACCCATCACTTGGTGTAATGATGCAGACCAACCCATCAGTATTATTGGGGAGAACAGTTGGTAAGTGCACTTTTGCAAATTTAGTCTGCATGTATACATTAGAGCTGTCCGATGCCACTTTAAGTTTGCACATCACAATACCATACTTAGGGTATCACAGTATACTTTAGGTTTCGATGTTACACATGATATGACCTATCCAAGCTAATGTGCACATAAAATTTGGCATTTTCATAATTTAGTACATGAAGATGCAAACTATGTAATAGGATCCTATGAAAAAAGTTTGACTCGAACCAATTGAAAATGTGACCCAACATCATCAACTATCTAGTTATATTGCAAAAATTAGATTAGATTATCAATTTCTGTCAAAAGACAAGGATTACACAAAAGGCAAAACCTGCAAACGTGTTCCCCTTGATACCTATGATATCAAATCTTGGAGTATAGTATACTTGGTATCACGATACCAGGTATAGTATTGATAGTTTGCACAGCTCTAGTATACGTACATACAAGATTAACTGTATGGTTAGTGTAGAGTGAGTAGTTTCCACTAAATGTTGAAACAGATATAATATATATTTAATATCATGAAAATAATAGAAAATAATATATTTAATACAGTAATTGTTTACTCAGTGTGGTTAGGGTGTGGTGCAGCTGGCAAACAATTTAAAATTTGACAACAGATACACATGTACTGTAGTGTGTCTATTTCAAACTAATTATCTATTTATCTATGGATTAATGCGTCATTGATTATCATCCAGGACTAATGCTAATGCTACCATCAGTGCAATGTTGATAGATGATGGAGGAGTATTTTTGGCAGTATTAGTTGACAAGGGTGGCTGTCAAGTCAAGGGAGCAACTGGAGTGTTTTTCTGGCTCAACAGTGTACAACAGAAGTGGATCATATCAAGTGACTTAGGTAAGTTGTTTGAAGTTTGGCGATGGATATAAATAGCAGTATTTTCCAATTTAAAAATTCCACAAACCTTTGATGCTGTGAAAATGACTCTTTGTATCTTAAATTCATTAAACATTTCCCTACTGCTACACTTTTCAATAAACAGTTTACCATGCAGTATTAGAGTGTTTACTACACTATGTAGCTGGTAGAAAAGTGATTAAACAAGGAAGTATTACTATCAAGAAGAACCAGTGGTACATGTTGAGCTTGAATGTTCAAGTATGTGTATACATTATTATTGTTGAATACAATGTATGCATACTGTTAACATAGAACGGAATGATTGATATACATCTGGATGGAGGGGAGGTGACCACAGCAAGCACATCAGCAAAGCCTACTGGTTTTGTTGGCATAGGAACTTCTTCGTTTATTCGTGCTGCTTTTGATGGTCTTCTGATTACTGATGGCACCAGTTAATATTTATAGTAATGTGATGGCCACAAATAGACAATTATTTATTGCTTGTAGTTGTGGTAATGTAAACATGTTAAAATTAGTAGTTTAAAACTTGTTCTTTATAGACTTACAACATTTGATTTAAAATACACATTGATATACTTGGCACCTTCAAAATGACTGCACAATAAATATTTGTATGCATTGTCCATTCTTATGAAAAGTTCTGCTAAACAAGTTGTCAGTTAAAGCAGTAGCTAGTTAATCCAACACAGCAGAGTAATACATAAATCAAATAGTGGAAACAGAGGTAAACCATCGTACCAATAAACATTGCATTGTTACATTTTGAATGATCTTCGATCCATTCAGACATTGATCCCCATACCCACAGACTCCCAATTATGGTCCAAATGAATGAAAAGACAAAAGCAATAGCAAAGTAAGAGCTGAGGACGCTTTCCAGCAAGTCAAAAAACTTGTAATGGGGACAATCACCAGACAATTTTCCTAGTATCAGCGTTGCTACAAGCCATATCAGAAAGCTTATATTAACACTTCCTTGTACAATAGCAAATGTAGGGATTTTAGGTTCAACTGGACAATCAAGTAATGCTCCTACATATAATTATAGTAACATCATTTTATTATTAAATTAATACTATACCTGTTATAATCAAATCATAGGCGGCGGAAAGGGGGGGGCTAGGGGGCTAAAGCCCCCCCTCGGTCTGCTGAGGGGGGGGCTTAGCCCCCCCTCAGAATGATATCACACCGAAATTATCTTTCTTGGAGTGGGGCTGAAAACCGTGATAAAGATCGAGATACTCTAATAGAGCAGTCACTGTAATAAAGTAGTCCGTGTGTAGCGAGCTATGTAAGGATTTTTATGTAGTTTATCAGCTAGAAATGGTAGCTGGTGAGGTGGAAAGCTCTTGTCAGTTGGTTGTGACCTTTTTTTTTTTTTTTTTTTTTTTTTTTTTTTTTTTGGTCTCACCTTACCAAACTATAGAAATAAGTCTGGGTCAGCCCAGCCCCCCCTCATATCAACTACTTCCTCCGCCGCTGAATCAAATATATGCTTGCAAGGATCCATAGTAGAACAAACAGTCTGATACAGCAAACTAAAAATAACCAGCAATATATGTATATAACAATTTTATCATTGTTCTTATACAATGAGGGGTCTGACACTTCAGAAAGAGCGTACAAGATTTCCAGATTTCTACCGTGATTTCTGATTTCCACTCACGTAAGTTTTAGTTTATGGAAAAATGTCTCCAATTTACAGAGAAACAGGGAAGTTAGAGGCTTGATTTCTGATTTCTACTGCAGGAGCGTACGATATTTCACAAAGTGTCGGACCCCTCATTATATAATAACCAACAAAAGTTACTTAATTTACTTATATCAAGAGTTCATAATATACATACTGAGGAGAGTATCCTACTCTCAACCCCTGTAGAAGAGTGTACGCGAAATTTTGATGTAGCATTTTTGAGTTCGTCCGTTTCTCGTTGTATAATTAATGATGTCATTAATTGAACATAATATTAATTGAACGTGTGCCTAACAATGTTGCTAGCAACTGGGCTAACGCTCTCAGCATTTCTCACCGAACTACAAGCATGTCTTCATGGGTTCATAGGTATTTCTTGCCAGGCCATTCACGAATATGGCATTCCCGAGCGTAGCACAGTGCTAATTATTCTTGCACTTTTATGGCTGCTCATACATCACAAACCACAACACCTTGTCGTTATGTCATCTACAGGGGTATATGAGAGTAGGCTCAATATATATATATATATATTATGAAGTCTTGCTTGTATTGATTTGACTCAACTTTTTGTAGGGCATACATACGTACTTAACATTTAAAGTTAAAAGCCAACAAAATTTTATGCTATGTAAGTATTGGCATATAACACCTAAAACTCCTTATAGCTACATGCATATGGCTGGTTTAAATCCTCACACTGGCAAGCATAATTCTATGTGCTGATGCTTTAATGACAGCAGGATGTGACTGTGGAATAGCAATGTGGCTTATTGTACAAGAGGAATGACAAAGTCAAAGAACTGCAGACTGGTGTTACTACATTTTCTGATTCATTGTACTTCAAGTGCATTTTGACATGTGAGTTTTAGAGACTTAAGCCTCATTGGCCCGGTATAGCTGCTAAATAAGAAATATCCAAACCAAAGGTGAGAAATTTTTGTTTAATATAATTATTTATTTTACAATGAAAATACAATGATAATATCTATACCTTTAAAATCATTCAAGGTTTTTCTGTAGTTTCTCTTCCTATAGTTGAAGTCATTTGATGAATCTCTCATTTCAGTAGGTGAATACCCATCTCTAAGAAGAGGTCTAGTAGGCCTGGTTTGAACATGTTCCCTATAGGTCTATAATGTGAATAATGGTTAGATCTTCTCTTCAGAAGCAACACGACTGAAAATAACATCATGCAAGCTGTAAGGCTCTGTGGACCAGCATCTAATTGTAGCAGTTGTTGTAGTAGTATATAGCATTAAAATAGAGACAATCAGTGATTATATCTATGATGGTCTAATTTGAAATGCATGAGTGTGTATTCGTGTGTCTATCAATAACATGAAAGCTTATAGGCATTGTTATTAATTTTCATGTTTACTGAAAGTGATTTTTCAGTTTCCTTAAAAGAAGCCTTTCTATTCATCTGTGGAAGAAATCAACAACTTTATGAATACTAATGGCTTGAATTAAATTAAATGCCATAGATAAGTTCCTTAGTTTAAGAGTATGTTACCACTACTTACTGTATGATAGGGGTTAAGCTTTATCTGAAATAAAAGTGTTCAGCTCCAGTCTCTCCTTCTACTATATAAGCTGAGATTTACAAGCTACTTAATGTGCTATCTGTTGTAGTGCGTCGTCTCATTTCTGCATACAGTCTATATAGTTCTTATGCTGTATGTTGACATGGTTCATATACCGTGCTCAATTCATTATTGATAGATGCCCACCTCTCAGGGTATGGGAATACCTAGTCTGGTATCATCTGTCTATTAAATTTTTGCACATGCAGAGAGCAAGGGCATAAGTCTTTCTATAGCATTATATGCACAATGGTATTAGTGGAATGTACTGTATTACTGGATATTGGAAAAACAACAATACGGATGCATGGCATGGTAATAAACATATTTAAATGTTGTAACTACCCGGCAGCCATGCGTATGAAGTTTTCACCAACTGCCTTCAAGAGTGTCCATGCAGGAATGGTACCACTCAAATGTAATGTCATCTTGTGAGAGTGCGAGCGATTAAACAACTCGTTAATTAAAGGGAATGGCACTCATTTTGCTTGCAAGTATTTATCCCAAACGAAATGGGATGAATTCTTGCTAGCAAAACAGGTGCCACACCATAATTATAATTAGTAAGTTTTTTAATCGCTTGCACTCTTACGAGACGACGTTACATTTGAGCGGTACTGCAATTCCTGTAGAGCAGAGTTCCCCAGACAGTTGCTATTCTGGAGGTTGGTCACAGTGTTGTCACAATTAAGTGGTCACATCTCTGGATGGTGGGTGGATCATGGACAACAGCTATGATGTAGGTTTCAAAATGGATGGGGATGGTATTTGAAGGTACAAAGCCAAATAAATACCTGCATGTTGTAGGCAGCTTACAGGGTTAATTAAAATCTCACAAAACACACATTAGCACTCAACTCATTTTGTCCATGGTATTTCAATACCCTCTAGCAAGTCCCTGGCCTTCAAAGAGCTGTAGGCACAACTGGCATGGTTATACAACTGAGATTGCCGTCCCATGTCAGTTTAGACTCTCATTTACACAGAAGTGTTTTGATCCAAGGGTACCTACTGCTGGAATAACTTACCTTCTTCTATATTTATGCAGCTAAAGAGTTGTTATGGTTTTTAGAAGCAAACATTATGGCATCTTTCAGAAAATGATTAAATCATACAGTACTAGGAATCATGGAGGTTTGGGTCTTTTTGGCCAAAAAAAATCACCCAAAACCAACTTCACAATACTATCCTGGTGCCTTGGCAGTATTGGTTAGGTATAACAAAGCCCAAAAGAGTTCCTTTGTTATGAAATTAAAAAGAAATTAATGGGAATTTTCTACTGAATAACTGCCTGATACTTTCAAGTAGAGTTGCACCGATAATCGGTTGAATAATCGGTAACAGCCGATATAAGGTGATTTTGCAAGTATCGGTATCGGCTACAAAGAGGAAGTTATTTGCCGATAACCTAAACCCACAATCAATCATTAACGACAGTAATAAACATGTGACAGAATTAAAAGAAAGCAGTGAATGCAGTGGTAAGTGGTAAACATTTATTTGCTGTACCTGTTTATAACTATTTAGGCTTGTTTATGTGTGAATAGTGTGGCTGCAAGGCTATAATAGGCTGTGTATATTTATCGGCCGCCCACGCAATCAACCAATCACTATTTGGAAAGGGTCTGGAATCCCACCAAAACTCCGTTTGAGAAGCTGACTTAGGTGTTTTATAACTACTTGGCTTTCATTTCCATGTAAGGGGTTAGTGGCACACTGGTAGCAAACATTGTAGAATTGGCCGCCCACGCAAGTAATTAAATTATGTTATACACACACATAAACTTTAGATGATTTTTGCTCCTTCTCCCCTGACCTACAGAATAGAAGAATATCGGTAAATATCGGCATATCGGCTACAGGAATGAGTGAAACATCGGTATCGGTAAAAGTGAAAATATGCATATCGGTGCAACACTACTTTCAAGCAAGCATAACTCGATAATGGCTAAGTCTATGGGCTTGATTTTTCCCTGTTCAACATCACTTTTTCCTGAGATGTGCCTTTTGGCATACTATAGTACGTACAATGCACGCATCATGAACTTACCTGGGTCCCCCATTTATTTTTGCTGACAACCCAAACTGTCGATTTGTGGTAGCGCAATGCATAGCTTCCCTATGTGTGTAAATGAGAATTGTCTGTATTTTCTGTGGTGACAGACTGGATTGATAGCAGAGGCGCTTCTCCTGTTGGTCTTCATTTGTAGCACTCTGTAACAGGCTGAGCATTGCTGAAAGTGAAGCGTAAAAAATGACTCTCAAGTCAGTAATTGATAGCTGGGGCGCATTCAGACAAAATTGTTAATTCTGGCACCATACTTTTCTTTGATGCGGTATGCGTGGGTTCACCAGTTATAACAATGTTACAAAAAAGTAAACAAATAAGTATAAGGAAAAATTTGGAATTTTAAGTTTGATTAGGGATCATAGAAAATAGAGAAACAAGGGAAGTTGCCTACACCTGCAGATATACTAGTGAACATTTAATCCCTAATTCAGTAATGCAGCACTGTGTTGAATCTTTCAGTTGTTGGATGTCACTTTGTAGATGTGGTGACCATGCAGAGGATGCATATTCGAAAATTGGTCTTACAAAGGATTTAGTTTGAATGTTTCTTTTCAGGAAAGACTTGGCTGAGTTGGCTTCAGTATAGATGTTGGCATTGTGACATTTCCAATTTAGATACTCATCAAAAGTAATACTCCCAAGTATTTTTTGCTTTGGAGACTCTTTTCACAGATGTGATAGTTACATAACAGAACTGGCCACAACACAAAACTATACAAATTAATAAACAACAAAATTTAATAATAACAAGTGTAATGAAAAAATTAGGAATTTTAAGTTCGATTAAGGATCATAGAATAAAGTAGCAAAACAAGAGAACAATACTTTCTAATCTCACTCTACATCAACATTGTTCCTATAACAATCTTAGTATTAAACTTGTTGAAGGAGTTATTGAGATCCCAACCCTACAACTTACACCACTCGCATCAATCACAGGGTACATCATAAACAATTTGGAATTCTGCAAACCAGAACTAACTTATATTTGCACTCCTCACCATCAATGATCAAGCTTTGGATCCTAATTATTTAGGCCAGGCAAACTTGATGAATTGTTTCTCATCCCCACCTGCATCCCTTTTTACTCCCTCTCCCCCTACTGCCTATAATTTCATTATTGCTGTTATCAATCACGTGCACACTTATTTTGATACTAAGAAGATCATTTTACAGCACAGTAAATGTCACTTGCATTTCAGAAACAGTGGTAAAACATAAGTAGTAGTTCTTAAAAGGCTTTAACTAACCTTTATAGTAACAGACATCTTGATTTGGAGTATTTTCAATAATGAAAAATGACCTCCTGCCTGCATGGAAATCCAAATTCTTGTGGATGAGAAACAAGTAATCAAGTTTTCCTGGCCTTAGTTGAGACATCACCTTGAATTCTTTTAAAGAACAACTGACTAGCTAATTATTTAAAAATATAATCAATATCTGTGTGATTGGACTCTACAGGTGCACAAAAAATTTCGACTAGAGTAGGGACCATATATAGTACATCAATAAAAAGTACTGAAACAAGTTGGAGTAGTGCACGATAGAAAATCACAGTAAAACAATAAGAAGTGCTATATCCCTACTGTGCTGAAGTTCATCGATAAAATGTACTGGAAAAGGCTGCAGCACATGTTGCTGTCAGACCTTCAGTGCTGGTCACTATAAAGTGTTATAATAATGAAACTAGCTGGAGTAGTGCACAATATTAAATCACAGTAAAACAATAAGAAGTGTTATATCCCTACTGTGCTCAAGCTACCATAATGGAAATGCACAGTAGGGATATAACACTTCTTATTGTTTTACTGTGATTTAATATTGTGCACTACTCCAGCTTGTTTCAGTACTTTTTATTGATGTGCTATGTCCCTACTCTAGCTGAAATTTCCAATTTTGTGTACTTGTTTGTTAACTTTTTTGTAAAATAAAAATTATGACTGGTGAACCCACACATACCGCATCAATAGAAAGAAATGGTGCCACGTGCCCCAGCTAACAATTATCGTCTGAAAAGTAAAGTAGCTATCCATGTTTAACCCATTACACAGCATTACGAATCAAGAACTGTTTGAAAAGCACCTCTGAAATCAAAGTAGCCATTATGAAAAATGTGGACAATTTCTGTTATGAAGGGAAGCCATGCATCATGCACTACCACTAAATTGACATCTTTCGCTGTCAGCAAAGATGAATGGAACACAAAGGAGGACAATGGGACACGAAGGTGGACACTGGTAAGTCCATGAAGAATGCATTGTACATACTGCGGTATGCCAAGTCACGTGTCCAGCTGAAGCGACGTCGAACAGTGAAAAAATCTAAGCCTGTAGCCTTAACCATTATTGAGTTACCCTTGTCTGAAGGCATCAGTCAGTCAGTTACTCAGTCAGTCACTAGAAAATTTCGTTTAATACTTTTTTTTCAAAATTCCGTAGCAACTTGTTGAAAGCATTTCAGGTGGATCTGAAGGCTTGTTTGAGCTTAGTTTTACCTAAACAATACTGCCTCATAGTTGTCAGGGAAAAGTGAGGCTGGTTTTTGGGTGATGTTTTTTCATGAACCATGCCCAAATCTTTGTGCCGGGTCCCTACCGCATAGGCGTCAAAACGGGGGGGGGGGGGGGGCACACTATTTTCAAAAGCATGTTTTGGCCCCCCACTTTTTGGGGCAAGCACTAGTAGCCAATCAGCCAAAGTTATATATACACACAGAAATACATATCTCCATACGAGAAGCCATACATCCATCACGCAAAAGCACTCTGGGGTGTGGCATCACCAGTCCACCGCAACTGTCAAGCCATTCATTGTATGATTAAATAACACAAAAGCGCCTGTAATTTTATTTCTGTTATGCTTGCATGTGATATCTGTTGTTCAAATATTTCCTGGATCCAATTAGGCCCCTAATGCCTGGATCCCGTGCAGTGAGAAGTTTAAACAGTAGAAAGAGTGTCGTATCTGTGGCATTGTATGATGTGGGAAAGTTTAACTCAAATTGAGGGTGGTAACAGATCTAAGTCTAAGAGGGCAGTCACACTGTAGTGCGCGAGTGTATGGGAGTTGCTGACTACGATTAAACCAGAAATTATTAAGACTTTGTGGTGAAGTTGATTTATCAAGAGAAACAAACAAGGATGTTGAAACTCAAAGTGGCCAACCGTGAATGCAGTGTGGTATTCACGTGATCTTCACTCAGTTTGGGAACACCTGCTAGAGCAGACATCCCAGCTTGTAGTTCCTTAAAGGTAACGGTGTTTCACTTTGCAGATAACCACTATTAATGCTGTAATCCTTGCAGTGTGAAGTACGTAAAGCTCGCATAAAGAAAAGACCTTCACATGACCATGATTTCTCATGTGATATATACATGTATCAAGCACATGCAGTAGGTGTAGAGGAGCATAGCGGCAGGATAGGGAGTGAAGAGATATAGCTATGTAGTATAGGTGTAGGGCTATTGGCTAGTGACAACACACCCCACAACACCTTTATATAAACGCACGTATGAATTGGGTGCAGAGGAGCCGGACCCTATGTGTCTGCATGGGTATTAATCAGCTTATGGTTGACCGGTTATGGCTATCTTTGGCCCCCCACTCTGAAAATCGTTTCTACGCCTTTGTCCTACTGTATCGTACTGTACGCATGATATGAGTTTACACAGTAATAATAATAACTTTGATATCATACAGTATGATAGTACTGTATATTAGGGACATCGAAGGTGTGGGGGCGATCCATGATATAATATAACCCAAAAACCTGCTGCAATTTTCCCTCACAACGACATGACAGTATTGGTTGGGTAAAACCAAGCCCAAAAGTGTCTTCAGATCAACCTGAAACATTTCCATCAAGTTGCTACAGAATTTTAAAAAAAAAAATTTATAGTCAATGGAATTTTCTACTGCCTGCCTGCCCGCCTGATGCCTTCAGTCAAGCGTAGCAGAAAACTGGCTACAGCTACAGCCCTAATTCTTTTGCAGAAATGTTTCTAGATAGCTTAAGAAAAAACCTTTGGTATATTGATAAACATACAATGCTTGCGCTATTGTCTTACCTTTTATCCTTCTTTACCATGGCCATCAGTCAAGGTTCTACCACTGAGTGTTAATAGACTACAGTACGGCTTCCATACCAGTGTATATTGCATCAAACTATTCGAATACACGTGGTTGCCGGTTGTACCAAAAACACATGCGTACGTCAGACTCGCTGTTGATATCGATCAGAAAGAGATAGCAATGTGTAAGTCAATAAATATATAGTTTATTTAGTAACAATGTTAAACCAAGTCGGGTCACCCAGGTCCTGCTTTACAGATTATTCGGGTCTGACCCCACGTGCTAAATTAAATGTGTACGCGTTACCACACGTCATAGCGTAGCTCTGCTTCTTTCGTGAGCCACGCCCACTTACGTAAATTACAGTCTGTAGACATATGGTAGCCACGTCCATTCATCAGTATGTAGGTATGCACGAATCCACGCCCACTTACGTAAATTACTGTCTGTAGACATATGGTAGCCACACCCATGTAGATATGCACGAATCCACATCCATTATTGTCTGCAGGCTTATGTAGAGCGACGCCCACTGATCAGTTGTTATTGTATGAGTCATAATCTAGTATAATAGTGCTGTGAGTAACTCAGCAGATATTTAGTGGTCATGAGCTTGCAAAAAAACTTCACAAACAAGTATAAGAAAAATTTTGGAATTTTAAATTAGATTAGGGACAGTGTATAATGCTGCAATAAAAAGTACTGAAACAAGCTGGATCGTAGTACGTAATGTCCAAATACTGTAAAACAATAAGAAGTGAATATCCCTACCGTGCATTGAGTGTAGCACAGTAGGGATATTCACTTCTTATTGTTTTACAGTATTTGGACATTATGTATTACTACGATCCAGCTTGTTTCAGTACTTTTTATTGCAGCATTATACACTGTCCCTAATCTAATTTAAAATTCCAATTTTTTTCTTATACTTGTTATAATTATTAAGGCAGGTTATATAGAGCCGGTACCGGTTACACTGTTTTGCCGGCTATTTTGCCGGCAGTGGAGGGTATAATACTTAGAATGTTACGTGCATTAAAAAAAAAACTTGTACAAAAAACCTAAGAAAGCGAAAAAAAAAGTTGTCTAAGCGAAGGTTCGAACCCGGGCATCCGTACTCATAAGCAATGTTTGTAACGATTATACCACCGGTGCTGCAGCTAGTCATATTATTTAGTTTCTACGTTATAAACATCCGACTGAAGTGAACAAGAGTGAAGAAGAAACCAAAGCTGAACCCTAGCCTACCCCTAACGCTAAGGAACTACTTTTCGCATCCCCTAAAGTTGAATGCTCGGGGCAACCTACTAGACGCGTGCCCTAAAGTTGAATGCTCGGGGCAACCTACTAGTGCCGGCACAATAGCCGTTAGTGTTTGCAAACCGGTACCGGCTAAATATACACTTCGAATTATTAAATGGTGGAAACTAAGGTCTTCAGTTCTTCACCCACTGTGACACATATTAAGGAATGGCCGGTCTGGGGCACAAGACCATAGCTATATGTGGCTCACAAAATGTACCGTCTGTGTAGCATATTAAATACTCTACGCTTCAATATACTATAGTATACAGACACAGTGCACCTCCTCACGATGATTTGCGCGTGGATAGACCGGAGCCGTCACTGTCAGTGCCTCAACAACCATTACACCAGGCCGAAACTGCCATAGCCTCCCAACTAGGAAAGTTCTGTTATTATCACCGCTCATAGTCAGATACCACTGAGATAAACAGGATTTTAAAATTTTCCTGGAAAAACCGCAGCATGAACACATTAAACAGATACAAAATAAAATAAACACATTGAAACAGATGAGTCAAGCTAAACCTCTGCCAGGCGCAGTTCAGCAGAGGTAGTGGGGCGCTCCACATGTACAGGTCTCATGCATTAGCAGAAATTCGGTCAAACTTGAACGCTCTATTAGAGAGTTTTATTATAGTAATTTTGTGGATTTCAGTTAATTGAAGGTAAACGATCATGCTACAGTAGCTTACCATACCACGATCCATTAGAAGACTACAAAATGTACCATAAGTGGTAATAAATTCATTGGTGCATGGTATGAATCACGTTAAGAAAATCTTCGGCGATAGGTATTTACCACACATGACCACGGATGTCGCCGAAAGCCATATGAACACGCTTAGCATTTCTAAGGATTTAATTAAGCAGACATACCATAATGAACCACCGCTCAAGGATCCACTGTATACTGAAGTTAGATCTACAACTATATACTAGAGATGCAAATTGAATTACGACAAAACTCCCTAATAGAGTAGTCACTGCATTTCTGCTAATGTGGTTCAGTCTACCGCCCCGGATAGACTGCCAAGATGGCAGAACGGAGTACAGAAAAAGAGATGGAACATCGCATTAGTGAAAGTGTCTTGGTATAGGGTGTGCCATGTTTCTTAGAGAGTAAATCAGCTAAGCGGCTATAGAATATACTAGTTGCATCCGGTCCCTACCAAATTCACCAAATGTAGAAAAAACAAGAGGGGTAAATGAACCACACTCCACACTGCGAACCCTATCACCATATTCTCGCTTCTTTTCTAACTCATGCCTTCGTAACCTTGTAGCTAATTGTTACTGCGCGTAGCTAATTGGTTGATAGTCTGCAAGGCGCCCTTATATAGTAAATGATTGCGCCTCTGTACATCACATTTCCAACCCGACTAGAGGCACCGTGACGAGCCGGTAGCTATTCCGTATCTTGTTCATCACTCTGCGCGTGCCGGCGTTCATAGGCATTTAGGTGCCGTATTAAACGATTTGCATGTAAACTGAATGGGTAAGCAGTGGCGGATCTAGATGCATGGGTTCTGGGGTTTCTGTCCTTTTAATAGCTCAGTGGAAGTCTAAATACATAAACATTGTTGTACTGATAATTTATCATATTAAACAACTATATACCACTACATTTCAGTAGCATGCATGCATGCAGCTGCACTTAACTGGCACCATTTATAGCTATTAAACCCTCAGCAACACTTCAATTTTTATCTCCCACTCATTAAAAAACGATCGAGATACTCTAATAGAGCAGTCAAGTAACTACTCTAATAGGGCAATCAAAGCTACAGCTTATAGTTACCCTATAGCTAGTTAGCTATAGTATTTACAGTTTAAAGCATTGGATTTATTGTAATTGCTAACTAAAAGTAGTCTAAAATCCAATCTCAGAGCTTCTAAAATCTCAAGAACTTGAGACATTGCACACCTAATAGGAGTGCACACTATATTCAGAAATCAGATTTCTTTGAAGTTATCTGTTATCTCCCTTCTCTTATATAGGAAATCAAAAAGCTGTGATTGTGGGATTGAATTTTGCCAAACAACCTGTGATTATGGGATTCAATTTTAATACATCAACAGTAGTTTGTTTGTTTTTCACTTTTGTAAATGTAGTATTTAAAAAATTGTTATATTAACAAAAGTAAAATCAAACTACTGTTTGATGTATTAAAATTAATACCCACAATCACAGTTTGTTTGGAAAAATTCAATCCCACAATCACAGCTTACTTGGTTCCTTATATAAGAGAAAGGTATAGCAACTAAAGATTTTGCCAATTAGGTGAGTCTGCATGCTAAAGTAGAACACATAAGTTATACCACGGGCACTTGTGCTTTGCCTGTATATACGCACTCTCACTCGGGCCTGTGGCCCTCGTGCTCGTACACATATATCAGGCAATAGTACTCGTGCCTGTGGTATAACTATTATATACATATATTGCTAACTTTGCATACTAATCATAGCAAAGTCATGCCTTAGCAGTGGTGGATGTGGGGGTCAAGTAGAGCTCTTGACTCCCCTCCAAAAAATTATTTAGTCTACATGTCAATTTTGTCATAAAAATTTCAACCAGTGATGCTTTATCATTTTTTTAGCTGCATAAATAGCTACATACCAACAGTCTCTATATCATATAAATGCTGTGGCCAGTTTGGTAATTGGAAACAGTGGAAATGGAAACTGGAAACGGAAAATGGAAATGGTCAAATTGTTATATACATGTAACCTAGAGTAACACCCTCACTTTGTGGTCACCTCCTTTAACAAAAGACCACCTCTGTACAAAGACGACATTGTAATTTGGTTCTAAGGCATACTTAATTATCTAATTGATTAGATCACTTCATGGTAACCTTTTGTAGAGACCACTTCTTTACATGGGAAAAATATTATTTTGATAAATTTCTACATGTATATTTCATAAAGGGATCAATGTTATCTCCCATAGTTTGGTCCGCACTTCACTAAAGTCATCTGGCTATCCGTACCCTTATTGTACCAGAATGTGTCATGTTAAAAAAATTAATGGTCCATGCAAGTGAAGTGTAGCTAGTACACTATAAAAATCATAGTGAGGTCTCATAAGGAGATGATAACCTTATTAGCCTAGCCTGTTTTAGCTGACCTATCTATAGCTGTTTTGATAAAATTAATATGTTTGGAACTTACAATGTGAAGAGGTGGTCTTTGTAAAGAGGGTGGTCTTTATATGAAGTGGTCTTATAATAGGGTCATTCAATATGCCTTAGCCATCTTTGAGATTTAACATATTTGAGTGTTGTATAAAAGTACGTAGCTAACTGTGCATATATGAGTGACAGTGTATAATCAAACAAACCACAAACAGTGACATTCCTTTGATTGTTGTCTAAATGTAGCTACACACCAAAATTTGTTAAATGTATTAATCTTTCAATATTCAGAGTTTGTCAACATTCTGATTTTCAAGGGAGATGAATTCTAAGATCCTGTATAGCTGCTACTACCATTCAGCTCTGATCCTGCTCTGCATTCTGCACAGTACACATAGGTGTGTACTGTGCAGAATGCTGTACAGGCTGTATAAAATACAGTAGTTCAGCAGGAGGGTAGCAGGAAACCCTGGCAATTGTACACTATATAAACATCGAAATTGAGATACTGTAGTCCCCCAATATACAGCACTGTGTCAGGAAAATATTCAGTAGTACTATGGCTATACTAATAAGCTGTTGTAATCAGCCACACATTCAATTTCAATGAGTCTAATGTTCAAAAATTTCTTGGGTGGCATGCATTTAATTGGACAATAGCAACTTTGTTATTCAAGGTTGGTACACCCTAATAGAACAGTCAACTTAGTCTAATACACCAGTTGAATAAATCTTGTGATGGACTCATAGCCATGCTGAAATCACTCTCTGATTCTGCATGTCTCAGGAGATAAAATTTCCTGGGGGCATGCCCCCAGACCTCCTAGGTTGGCATGCCTGTGATTTACACACTAAGGTGTGCCTTCCTAGAGTCATTTCATTTTGACCCCTCCCTTTCCAAAAGTCTGGATGCATCCCTATGCCTTAGGCAGGGGTTTACTATTATTTCTGTAGCACATCTTTTACAGGTTATCCTAAACAGCTTAAGACACTATTATAGCTAGCTATGTATATCAAGCTAGACCATACAAAAGTAAATATTGAGAAAGGGAAAATTTGTTGAATATATACGCTTTTCTGTCATACGGTAACTATTATTGGTGCTAAAATTGTGACCCCTTTCAGTATTGCTTTGATCCATATAGCTATCACATAACTAACAGCCAGACTAAATTGACACAACTGTGATGGACTAAGTTATAAACCTGACCAGTCTTACATGACTTGACAATTAATCATAACGTGGCATGTGAATAAGATGTAACATGCATGGTAAGCTTGAAGTTGTCGTATAATAAATATTAAATGATGTTTGCAAAGTTTCGAGTATTAGCTAGATTCATGCAGGTATTAAATAAAGGCATGCATGAGAAGTTGTGAGTTATCAAACTTGTGAAGCTCCATTTGACCTTGTGGCAGGAGCACTTGAGCATGCACCAAAATTAATATAGCTATATAGCTAGTTAGGAGCACAGGTAGAAGTGTAGCTGAAGTACAGAATAAAGATAAGACAAGAACAATGAGTTGACAGTATATAAGGGGGCATCTCCAAACTGATTTTGGTGCGCTTAACACCATTATGATACTAACTTTGGATCCCCCCCTTAACATCACACTAGGAAAAATATATTGTCAGTAGAAGCAAAAAAACAGTATTCTTTGCTTGAATACGTAGTCTACAAACAGTACTGCTGCTTGCATGGTTACTGACAGTAATTGTTTTCCTAGTTGTTTACACTATGGCTGCATGCATTAAATGAAATTCAATAACGTCATGGACTGAACCCCCCTCCCTATAATGTCATAATTACGTTAAACATACCAAAATCAGTTTGGAGATTCCCCTAACATTATTGATTTCTCGCTATCAGGGATGGATCCAGAGAGTATGCAGTGGGGAGTATACAGCTAGCTAGCACTCTGTTGGTGTACACAAGCACCTTTTGAGGTGTGAGTGTATATATAAGCCTCCAGTGGGGTGCAATGGACCACCCCATTTTTTACAGTCTCAGACTGCTTGAATGACTTACCAGGAAAAGTAGCCAGCAGAGGAAGACTACTTAACCCCTGTTGACTATGACAGTGAAATTTGATAGTGTAGCTATTTATGTAGTTTTTTTTTGTTTGTGGAACAAAATTAAACTTACTTTCATGGGCAACAAGACCGGTTTTCCCAGAACCAGTCACGTTGTAATTGAGTCATCAACAACACGTAATGCATATTAAGGAATTGAAATGTGCATGTTGTGTAATAATATGTAGCAAACATGTGCAACTCTGTATAGACTCTACTGTGAACAACATCTATTCCAGTACATGTTATTATTATTTTGTATTCAGTGGAATGTTTTCAACATGCATATACATTCATATGCACATAAAGAAATGTGTACTATATATGTATAGCTGAGAGATATAATCAACAGTTTTGTGCGTATCATATGAGTGTAGTCAACAAGTCAAGAGCTAAGAGTATAAAAAATATCATTAAGATTCTACCTCGTTTTATTACTGAAGTGCATGAATACAGTGAGTTACATAACTGCATCACAAAAATGCCACAAAATGTGCATTTGTTATTTACAGTAACAAGTTCATTGTTGTACATCACATCAGTTTATGCTTCTGTCACATAATATGTGGTACCTGATGATCACACTAACAGTAGTGCTAATACTTTACAGTATTACATCAACAATACTCAGAGGTACTTCCGCTCTCATACTAAATTTCAGTTCTTACCAGGTAAACATCTTCTTGAAAAGAGTTTGATTGTGAATAATGTTGCTAGTTTTTCTATATATGGAGACACTATTAATAATACGACTATTTACTGTTATTCTCCAGCTACTATGTTATTCCAAAGCTCCAAAATTATTACCATTAAGCATCTGACAATAAAAAACTGTTCATACTATGGACTTTTGACAAAATCACTTAACACATTGGTCTTATGTAATTGTTCAGAGGTTGTAATCTTGAATTCTACAATTGAGTGCCATTACCAACAATGTAGCCTTGTGTTACTTGATGCTAAGGGATCTTGTAATTTAACCAACATTAAATCTGGCCAACTCTTACTAGTCCACAGAAATACCACAAGTAATGTTACTACAGAGATCAGTTATTATGAACAACACGGATGTTGTACAAAATTTAATGATACAGCTATTAAAATTATAATAGAACGACATTCACAGAAAATAAAATTTTCTTTATCTCACATAAAACTCACTCTAGATAAACCGATTAGTATTTACTGTTCAACTTGTAAAGGTGGGAATTCTGTAACAATTAAACAATTAAAATTATTGGGAACAATATTCTCACATCATATTGTTGATATTGCAATGGAAGGTTGCAGCAGAAAACGTAAAGAGAAGTATTATAATAATCCATTAGGCAACATGATCAACTTAATTGATTGTCACTTTGCTAAACTAAGTGGAACAGATGCAGTTATTTATGTACAAGCAGATCTGTTGGATGATATATCACGTGTACACATTTTAAACAGTAGTTTTAGAGACATTAAGTCGAAGTTGATATTACAGACAGATGTAATACATGTGAGCCCAAGTTATAAATTCAGCAGTACAGCTATGTACATCAATAACACAACATTTTCTTTAATAAACAGTAGCACCGCTGTCATCTTGTTGACAGAGACACACATGCAACCACAAGGACCAGTATTATTTACCCATATAATAACTGATACGATAATACTACCAATCAATAGTCACGTACATATTAAGTATAACATACAATTTTCCTACAATATAATGCGTTTTGGTGTAGTAGCTCATATTATCTTATGCTCAGCTTAATATCATAGCAAACACATTTGTATGGTTCTTTTTTGCAACAAATCAGTACCTGTGGTTATACTATGAGACTTATATGAAATGCTTATTTCAATACATGGAAATCCATCAACACCATCTAATAAATGGTGATGAACAAGTTCTGCAAACACATCACAAAAAGTATTCAGTACTAGTGAAAGACAATGAAGGTGAATTCTTGTTCAACTACAGGTTTGCAGTATCTCATTGTGATTGGGTTGATGATTCAGTATACAAGTATACAGATCCACATGAAATAAACCAACAAATTATACGTTACGTTAATAATTCTTTTAAAAATACAAGAAATACAAAGGAAAGATACATTTGCTACTGCACAGATGACCAACACTACAATTGTACAATTGATGAGCTAGGACCAGTTTATCTTGGACAGACATATACAATAAATTTAATTGTTAGCAATGGTGTTGAAGGTGTAGTAATGGCATCAATTGACAGTGGACCTAACAGAGCATGTAAAAGTCACAGTATCAAGAATCATTTTCAACTATTTTGTAATGCTTGTACAGAAATAGACTACAACATACAATATGACAAAAATGGAAAGAGTTGTGAGCTATATTTGCAAGGTACTGCATTAAAATCAGTTGCTAATGGGTATCACAGGTTTACATTCTTGGATGCATATCGCATTAAAATCTTACCGTGTCCGGCAGGATTTTTACTGAGTAAAATCACACAAATGTGTCAGTGTGATCCTGTATTGAAAATTGCTAGTAGTTGTAACATTGATGATCAAACAATACTACGTCCAGCTAGAAGTTGGATTGTAGCTAGCAAAACTGCAGCACAAAATATCCACACCTATCAGGTATCCTCACATTGCCCATTTGACTATTGTCTACCTCACTCATCACACCTTAACCTCTCCAATCCTGACTCTCAGTGTCAGTTTAACAGGATTGGTGTGTTGTGTGGAAGATGTAAAGAAGGCCTCAGTACTGTGTTTGGCACTTCTCAGTGTAAACATTGTACTAACAACTATTTGTTTCTTCTCTTACCTTTCACCTTAGCTGGCATTGCTGTAATTATATTTCTTTTCATTTCCAATTTCACAGTTGCTGATGGTAGCATAAATGGACTTATTTTCTATGCTAATATTTTGAGTATAAATGGTCCTGTGTTTTTTTCCAACTACAAAGCTACCAAATATGCACACATACTAACTTCACTGCTCAACCTTGACTTGGGTATTGAAACATGTTTTTACAATGGTATGGATGACTATGCTAAAATGTGGCTACAACTGATATTTCCCATTTACCTGATCTTCATTGCTACATTACTCATCATAACAAGTCGATACTCTACTAGAATACAGAGGCTCACTGCACACAGAGCCCTACCAGTTCTTGCTACACTATTCCTATTGTCCTATACTAAGATACTACATACTGTATCCAGTGTGTTGTTCTCTTATTCCACAATAACTAGTCTTCCTAACAAAACCACTACACTGGTGTGGTCAGTTGATACAGAAACTAAACTGTTTGGATCGAAATTCAGTTTTCTATTTGTTGTGTGTCTTGTTTTATTCCTGATACTATTACCATTCAATGTAGTCCTAATATTCACTAGGACACTGTCACAATTTAAATTCATAAACCATTTCAAGCCAATACTTGATGCTTACCAAGCCCCATACAAGGACAGGTTCTGCTATTGGACTGGTATACAACTACTATTAAGAGCAGTATTTTATGGAATATCAGCTCTTGACAGAAACACTAATATGATGATAGGAATCGTTGTACTTGGAGTATTGGAATGCATGTATGGAACAAAGTTCCCATTTAAAAATAAGGTTAACAGTTACCAAGAACTCTTTCTTCTATTGAATATTCAAGTACTCTTCGTCACTTCAATGTATGCTACTGCAAATTCCATTGCAGTAAACACACTAGTTTCACTAGCTTTGATTCAGTTTACTAGTTTTACATTTTGCCAACTAGTACTACACAGAAGACTAAAAAGTATCTTATCACTACTGTTTGTAAGAAGATACTTTGCAAAGTATTTTAGCTTCATACAGCAAGTAAACCAGCAAGACTTACAATTACACAATGCAATACCAGAAGTCAAGTACAACTACAAGGAATTTCAAGAACCTCTAATTGAATATGATTAATAAAATATCATAGCTAGCTATAACAATTGACTACTGTACACATATAGAGCACATGCACATTTGCAATTTGTACACCACTATTACTTTATTTAAGCAATGCAAATTATTTATATGAAGCTAAATATTATTTCCACCATAGGAAAAGTGCACCAGTTGTACTACTGCTTTCAATATGCTATATTAATGAAAGCATCACTATTATGAGAAATTGTTTGTAGTGAAACAGTTTATAGTCCTACGTAGATCAGGGGGTATAATATCCATGGTGTACTGCACTAAGGTGAAAAATTAAAGGCACTGGCCTGTGTATATAGATCATTGGCTGGGATAGATATAGCTGCATTAGTCCAGATGTCACCCAGTGTTCTCAGTGCTCTCATTTGGATTGTTTTATAATGTTGTCTATGCCAGGGGACAATCTTCTTTAGTTAAGTAAAATAATTATCATCAGCATATCTCTGATTACAGTTTTATTAACATTGAAAGGGGGGGGGGGGGCTAATGCTGTTCCTTGGGGTACACCACATGTCACAATGGAAGGGTAACTGCTAGTTCCATCTATGGTTATATATGTTATCCATATCAAAAGAAGACCCCTAATTCTGTAGAAAGTAGTGTTGAAACGAATAGCAATTTTTACTATTCGAATATGTAGTTGTGAACAAAACGACCGAATATTCGATTATTCTTTAAGCATGTATTTCTGCTCAATAAGTACTGAAACCTTTGCTAGGGAACAAGCTAAAGCCTAAGAGCTATTTTTATTTCTTCTAAAACAGAATCTTTACATCATAAATATGCCATTTTTCAGACTCTAAAGTTTCAAGACTGGCTTTGATCACAGTGTACAAAGTGCTAACGAATATTCGAATAGTGTCTTAACGAATCGAATAGTGTCATGCCTACCAATTAGTCAAATAACTGAATAATTGTTTCAGTACTAGTAGAAAGACAGTTTGTTACATAATCTGTTGCATGGCACTATGATCCTATCAAATGCCTTAGAGAAATAGAAATATGTAATCAATCTGGCTGTTATCATTTAGACAGTTGGCAAAGTCATTTATAGTCATAACCAGTTGAGTTTTGCAAGATTCTGGTTTGAAAACCATGCATGCTGCCTTTTACTTAGGATGTTATGTTCTATTAGGTGAGAGAATATACAACTGTATACTAGTCTCACATGGCCAGACTGCTATTCCAGCACAGGGGCTGGAATTAGAGTTAGATAATGCTTTAGAGTTAGATTTTGAGTGGTCCGGCCATCCATGGACTGCAGTGGAGGTCACAGTTATGCACACTATTTACTTATCTACTGTATATGATCAAGAGTCCTCTTATTATGGACTCTTGATATTATGTATAGATTACCTGTTTTCATGTGATACTCAACTGCATGTGCCATTCTGGGGGCATGCTCCCCCAGGGAAATGTTTGAAAAACATGTTCTGAAATGGCATCTGGAAGCTATTTTACATGAAAAGCCTCTTTCTCCTATTTGTTAGCATCAAGGATAGATAATTCCTGGTAATTTTGTACTACAGTACCTATTTAATTCAATTTCATATCTAATTTTATACTTTAAAAACTTCAGTGGAAGCTTAGTTGTTTGAGATACAGAAGCCATTGGGATTGTAATTGCTAAATTAATGCATGGCATGCATGTAATGGTTTATAGCAGGAGTTCATTGAGTCCGAAGGACCTTCGGACTCAATGAGCTCTTGTTTATAGTAAGTGTTTATAGTAAGCAGTGTAATTAGAATGATAGCTATATTCTATACTGAATGCTCTATTAAAGTATTGCTCATATTAGAGTATAATCTGATGACTACTCTATTGATTGCTCTATTAGAGTATCTTGATCTTTTACAAATTCAAGTAGCTGAAAAGTGGCTCGGCCAATGCCATACTAGGCTACTGCCCTAGCTAGATTCACTGGTCATGTTTCACTTGAATTATGCTCTGCCAGTAAGGGTACATAACAAAATATTTGTGACCAAATTGTGGAAATCACCCCTATGGTCGTGCCTGAAACAGTTAGAATTTTTGAAACTAGCATGGTGCTGTTAAATATTTTTAAAAGTTTTCTTGTAATTTAAGGTATCTATGGTTTATTTTACCTTTAAATGGGTAGGAATTTGACTTATAATTCTGTGTTTCAGAATTTAATATTTAATGTGTTAAATGTGCCCATAAGGGTGATTTTCCAAAATTCAGTCTCATTTATAGAATTCAATGTTAACAGAATTGTGCAGTCCATCTCTTATATCATCTCAACAAACATAATCGATTATAATAATAAGATTGAACAATTGGTAAAGTTTTGCAGTAATTGTGTTATGTACAATTAATTATTTTTATTCTATGAAAATCCAGCTAAATCCACCAATTGCAATTGAGCTTCATTACCAACATTTTCTGTAGAAGAAGGGACATGATATTATGATAAAATAGGAAAATAGTAATGTATTGCTAACATATGAGAATACAAATTTAAGGCAACATGGTGCAGCAGTGAAAAGACTGCTGCTGTTAAATAGCATCAAAAGTCGTCGGCCATCTATTAATATATGATTTAGCATCAGAAAATTAGGAAAATATTAGTGTTGTCACATGATCTGGCAATTTTAGTAATATTGCATTTCTAGTACATTTGTATTAGAAATGCAAAATATTGAAATTGACAGGTGACAACAACAATATTTTCTTTTTTCCTGATTTTCTGGCGCTAAATCACATAATAGATGGCTGACAACTTTTGATGCTATTCAACAACAGCAGTCTTTTCACTGCTGCACCATGTTGCTTTAAATTTGCGTTCCAATATGTTAGCAATACATTATTTTCCTTTAGTAATCATAACCTTATGTCCATCCAAACTTGTTAATGTGATAGCTAATCATCTTATTTCATAAGGACAAAGTCACACTCTGCCAATCTTACCAGATGCTATCTGAGCTTTACGCAAAAATTCTTTTGCCATCAGGCCACCCATTGGTGGAATTCATTTCCTGACATTATAAAGGAGCAAACTACATTAGCCAACTTTTATAATGACTCAAGGTTTCACTTCGTAAATTTTAACTAATGTTTATTGTGTTTGTGTTATCATTGTTTTTTTTGTGTTGTGTTGGTTCTGTTAGTCAGTGTAACGGTTTTGTTTTTTTGTTTTTTTTGTATTCCAACAAGGAGGAGCCAATTGTTGTGAGTTTAAATCAATCAATCAGTCAATCAATCAATCAATCAATCAATCAATCAATCAATCAATCAGTCAATCAATCAATCAAAGTAGTCTAAACAAAAATACAATTGCTTTCAGCGGGAATTGACCCTTGTTTTTGTTTTGTTGATTTTATCTGCTTTACCAGTTAGGCACTGGAAGGCGAACACTGGAGGCAAGCCTGTATGAGGTGCTTACTGACTAAAGTGAAACAGGACAAACACCTAGAAGGGGTTCAGTTTTTACTTTGAGAGACCACTGTACAAGGCCTGCATCAAAATATGCTGGCATAATAAAAGCATAATAGGCTGGAGCGTTTATTAGGTGGATATTTCATACTATAGATAGAGTTTATTCCATGAAAATATGTTGATACTTCCTAACAGAGCAGTCGGTGGAACTCTCAAATGCATTGTACATGGATCCATAGATCAATACTCTCTAATAAACAGTCACTTTGTAGTGAAATACTCTAATAACGCATTCACTGATTAAATGTTCCAAGATAATGTTGTTAGTCTAGGAGCATAATGCAAGCATAATGGGAACACTGATAGCATAATAGGTGAAAATTTCCTGAAGCATTTTGGGCAAAATTTTGAGCATATTTGACTTGGGCCTACACTGTAGCAAGTGCTTCTGGGTGTCTAAAGACTGTACTGCTTATTAATACTGTATGCTGTAACCATGTAGTTGACAGTTAAAACTTTTGCCAAAAAGGTTTTTATTGTCTGCTAATAGCCTGTTAAAAATACTTTTGACTTAAAATTTTGGTGTTTAAGTTAAAATGCTTCAAATTGTGCCTATGAATTAATTTTGGTGAGCTTTGAGACATAATAAAAGCTAAATTGGCTACAGCTTCTGGGGGTTCAGAAATTCTGTACTCTAGTTAGCCCCATCCCACATCAACCACCTCCTCTGCCACTAAAAGTGTGATGCTAAAGTTGTTGCATTTGTGGTGAGTTTCATGCAAACGTTTATCATCATCATAATCTTGCAGCTATTACAAGGCAGATCTAGGATTTTTCCAGTGAGGGACTGAGCTGGACAGGGACATATAGGTAGCTAGCCAAACATTTTGTGATACCAAGGGGGTGTTACAAATGCAGTGAATATATTCATCTAGTGTCTATACAGTAATGTGGAAGAAAGGTAGCTATACATTAGTATGCAAAACACACTACATGCAAGGGAGAAAGTAAATTAGGTTCTTATAATAATTGAATTTGAGAGCATTTTCAGCAGTTTTTTAGGCCAATGTCATTTTACTTCTAACACTGATTAATGAGCATTGTAATTGTTTCACCTGTAGCTAGATAGCTACCAAGCATTTAGCTACATGTAAAACCCAGTTTTGCTTAACATCTACTGCTTTAATCTATATGGTGAAAACAGGTATGTCTAAGTAGAAGTTTGTTAGTCTTATGCACGAAAGCATAATTGTAACCAGCTGCATAGTGTTAACAACCACCCGATCTATAGATTGGACTACTTTACCTACTAATAGTAGCTACAGTATACCAGTATGTTTTGTGCTTCACTCCATCCCTCTTGCTTAAAGCAATGGGCCTGCTGTTGTGACAGATACTTCTCAGTTGGACAATCAAGCTACTTCGAATTCTGCAAAGCCACAATCAGAAAGTACCTGGTACAGATTATAACACTAGTATACAATACTAGCTGAATTAGTTGTGCTATAGTACCTTATCAGCCTATTGATTACCAATTAAGACTACACTTTTGCTAGATGGCTGCATGAGTTGGTATAAATTCAGTGGCAGCTCTAGCCAAATTGTAACCATATAATTCACTCTTGAATTATATAGTATACAAACACAAGTTAAATTAAACCATATACTTTAATTAAGATTACCTCGTACAACCATTGTAGAAAGTACTGCTAATAACTATTATTATTATCTGAATAAACAAAACCCACCATTAAAATATTTGTAACTATGGAGATGCAGCCCACAATCGAACCGCTTCTTGAAGAATTCATGAGGAAAAGAAAACATAATCTGTATTGCTATAAATCTGAACTTGACTAAACATAATAATTTGGGTCATGGTGGCCTATTGGTTAATGAAGGAGGGCTACATACAACCTCCTTAGCTGCCCCCCTAAATAGTTGTGGTATAATAGATGTTAGTGTAAAAGAAAATTGTTTACCTGGTGATGATGCCACTTAATGAGTCTGTAGTATGATATTAGCCACCAGATAGCTCATTACTAATGAGTCAGGCTGAATATACTACATAGCTGGCATATATCACTTGACCACATGACTAGCTACATGTACAAATACCAGAGAAGATTCCTTGCCTGAGCACATTCAGGGGCACACCTTGAATCTTGCAAAATACTTTAATAGAATAGTAATTACAATATACTAATAGAACATCACTAGCCATTCAGCTAGAAATAACTATATTGGCTAATCACACTGCTTGGTCTAAGCCATTAATTATAGCTATGGGTAGTTTGGCCTAAACTTCCAGTACAAGGCATTGTAATTGATTATGCATGTCTTGCATTAGATCTTTTCAATAGTTTCCAGACTCAATTCCAAAGAACCAAATTTCAGAATTTTTGTATTATGGAAGTAAAATAATTAATAGGCATGAAACTGAATTAACTGGTACTATAGCACAGATTTTTAAAAATGCATTGATATTTTAATTTTAAAAGGCAGAAAGAGATTTTGTATGTAAAAATAGTCACCAATATGCAATTTGGAAGCATCGTTTTCCTGGGGGAGCATTCAGGGTATACCTGGGGGTTTCAAGGGGTTTCAGGAAGCCCCTTTGAAGTTTACACAAACTACTGAAACACTGAGGAACTCAAAGTTCAGGTTTCCAGAATCTGGAATCTGTCATGAAGCAGGACACATTATCTTGCAGTAGTGTGGTAATAGTTTCTCACATGATAGCAACACTAATAGCATGTTCTGACAAATAACATTGGTGAAAAGATCGAGATACTCTAATAAAGCAGTCAAGCTTTGTGAAATACTCTAGTATAGCAGTCATTTAAATGTATCGTAATAGAAACTGTTTTCAAAATTTCTGCATATGCATGCCCCCAGACCCCCTAGCTTTTACGCTGAAGTACATGCAATGGTATATAACAATCTGATTTGAACTCTATATCAGATCACTAAAAAGTGAGCATGATTATTATAATGACAGACCATGGATGGCCCCTGAGTATATTCATGCCTGGTATTAACCATACTGTATCCATTATGGTACACCTATCTATATATATAGGTGAAAAGCTGTCTGTCTGTCTGTCTTCATTCCATTTGAGTCCACACATTCTTCTCTCCAATTGCAGCATGCATCAAAGTGGTTTTGGCACCAAAAACAAAACTGATTTATAAATTCTTTCTGTAAACTGCATGCAAATCACAGGTAACACCTATGCCAGTCAACTTATGCATGCCTTCATAAGATGGTTTTTAAGGGCTTACCATTAATATTAGCCAATTGGCTTAGTGGTCAGGATGCTCACTGCAGTTTTTTCTGTTACAAGAAATTAACTTTCCATGTATTTTTCTTAACAAAGCACTTATCATCTAGGAAAAAGCTAGCGTTTAAATGAAGCTTCTAACTGTTGTCATTTGTTGTTTACAGCTTGTCTATAGCAAAGGTGTAGATTCTAAACCATATTGGTGCAACATTCGTTTCTGAATGTGTGCCATTTTAGTTTAACTCTCAGTGTAAACACTTTGATATCAACTTATAATGATTTGTATAGAAATGAGGATAATTGTAATTAGCTATATTGCTGGAAATACATGAGAATATGTCTATAGAGTATATAGACTTTGTTCAACACTGAAAGAGTATCCTTACCATTGTCACTACAATGACTACATGAAGTAGTGTAATTACAATCCTGCATGTAAAGGGCAGGCTTAATTAACTGATAGGTACAGGATGTAGTAGTACTGCTGGAGTGTGGGAGTACTTGCAGTACATTTAGCAACTTTGGTAACACACAACAGTTGGATGTGTTTGCACGAGATATTATGTTGCGTCTAAATAGCCAGCACGACAAATACTGTTTTAAAATGAATGAGTATTTGCTAACATTTAGTTTTTTCCAGCAATCATTACGTTACACTGTATGTGTATAAGTGTACTGAAATATTGTAGGGCGATAAAGTCCTGCAGCTACAGGTGTATAGGACAGGGCAGACTTTGTTCAGCATTATACTTATATATCCTTACCATTGTCACTAATTGTAGTACATAGTGTAACAATGAGGCAATGAAGTCCTACATATAGGGCAATGAATTCCAGCACATACAGGGCAGGATTAATTAACTGTTGTGGTACTGCAGGAACGTAGGTGTGTTTACAGTAAATTATACAACTTCGTGTTGGATGTGCTTGCATTGGATATTATTACGCTGTGTCCACAAATAGCCAGCATGACAAATATTGCTTCAAATTTGATCCCAAGTCCCAATGCTTAGTTCTATAGTCCATTTAGCAGTAAGTTACATGTATAACTACACTGAAATATAGTGTAATCAGGTCCTGCACGTAGGGCAGGTACCAGTGCTGGTATTATATGAAGCAAGCCAGGGAAAATGTCATTATAACCTTTCTACATAATGCTAGTGTTGGTGATCATAGAACAGGCGTAAACAATCACTATACAATTAGAGTGACAATGTGGTGGCAAAAGGACTATACTTTCTTACAGTTCATACATATGGTTGGCATAAAATAACTGATATTTTGTTCTGTCACACAATTAAATCATTGTCCATAATACTGTAGCTGCAACACAGTTGTGTTAATATACTGTATTAATACAACAGTTTCAGACTCCTTAAACTATATAGCTAACACAAAAACCAAAATATAGTATCAGTGGTGGATCCAGAGGGGGCACAGGATCATGTGCCCCCACCCCCACACCCCTCCCAATGTATATAAGATAAAGGTACTCTAATAGAGCAGTCATGCAGCCTGGACAGTCACCCTATTAAACACTATTAAGAATCCTTCAATCCTCCACTGAGTACGAAAACTTGCATCTGCATTACGAAGAACTGTTTTGAGTAGAACCTACTATAGCTTCTGTAACTAGAAACATTTGTCATTATGCAGTGCCAACCAGTCAACATAAATTTCTTGGAAATGGTGCCAAATCAATCACTACAATCATTGTTACAAAGGTTTCTTACTTTAAGGGTGCTCTGTACAGTTCGTACAAGGCTTCCCAAGACATAGTCTGTTTTGCACTAAAAGGAATATTATGGTCACTTAAATAGACATGAAATTTTCACACAAGTTACTTTAGTAATTTTGCCAAAGAAAAGTGTTTGTCATTTTGAAATAGCAAGTCCAGATGATGAATAACGTGGAAGTAAAGAAAAGGATTTCTGAGAGTGTCAACCCGAAAGATAAATATGTGATGATTGAGAAGCTAAAAGACAAAATTAAAAATGCACAATGGTTTGTGCTGTTTAGCATAGTGTATCATAAAAGTATCAAGGCTCTTGTACGTAAACTGTAGGACTAGTTCTAGTATAATGGGAAAAACTGTAACTCATGTTCTAAAGCAAATTTAGCAGTTGGGTTTGGACTAAACTGTGTACTAGTGTTAGCTTATATCCAGTAAAAAAGTACAGAACATTTGCTAAAACCATTTGTAAGTTATAGAACAAATTAAATTTCATGGGAAGCCATATAAGCGGACTGTATAGAGCACCCTTAAAGCCTTTTGAGTTATCCTTTTTGTTATTTTGTCCTCTTCAGTTCACAAAATTGTTTCCAGATCTCAATATTTTTTTCCCAAATTGTGCAATCTCATCACAACTATCCTGTAAAATTTCCTGAGGGAGTAGTCCGTCAGAATTGGTGAGATTTCCTTCCTCCAATGGCACTGTGCCAAACAACCCCTCTTCACTATAGAGCATAAATGAATATAAACTTCAGATGCAAATTTTGCCAACTATATTGTGTAACAAACACTCCTGTCCCCTGTCTCAGATTAGAGCTATAGTTGTAAAGAAGTGTTTGTTAAGCCACTGCTCTGTCTCACTCCTGGAAAAGGCAAAGAAAATAAGCTTCTGGTCCATTAATCCTGTACATGAGTGGGGTAAATTTGTGTGTACTAACTACCAACTAGTATTTGTGGCTAGCTATACATAACTAGCATTAGCTACCTGTTCTCTGTTTTCATGTACATAGTTAGATTACAGCCATTACCTAGTTACAAGGAAGCTACATGTTGCTAGATACTTTTTTTGTGGTTTGAATAAGTGACTTGATTAGTATCTCATTTCCATTTCATGGTATTCAGAGTGGGAGATTATTGAGCAATTTGTATCACTCAGGTATAACTACCTGTAAACACAATGGATTCAAATTCCATAATAAGTAACTGGTAGGCCATAAGGCATACAGAACTGAATTGGTAGCTTGGCATATAATTAAAATCTTTAATCTGTGTACGCTTGGCTGGCTTGGTATATACACACAACTTCGATCCATAGCAATCAATACATTGTATATACGTATGTATCTACTGCTTAAGGATTTTTGTGCAGTTGCAAACATGGCAATTTAATATGGATTTTTTGGATGGGGTGAATTTAATTTGATGGCATTTGGATGTTATCATTGGTAAAACCTCCTTCTTTTGTTATGATTCCATGATATCAACATTAGGCCTGGTGATACCACCACTTGTTTGTTAAGTGGCTATTGGCAACACCCCTGGTTATGGTTATGGAATGCAGGCCAGACAGATTCCCTCACATTGGCCTTGCAAGCCAATAACAAGGAATACATAATGACTGGTGCAGGAGAGTGTAGCTAAGTACATAATTGCTTTCAACTAAATCAAAGAAAACTTAGATTTCTGCTATTGACAATGGCTTATCCAACCTCTTACCTAAAAGCTTGTAAATAGGTTACTAAACATCATTTGGCTGGGTTAATGGGTATATATACCTTCCATGGAGGACTATAGCATAGGAATGATGAAGTCATGAATATGATTTCAGGACATACAGTATCAAATACATGAACTGTGCATGGTAAGTAAGTATCACATGTCAAGATTTCATAGATATGCATCTTATATTTGGATTGGCAACTGTGTGGAAGCATTGAAGCCACACACAGTAGTTCTACCACGCTATTGCCTATAAATATAGTGGCACTTAGCATATCTACATTTACAGCTTGACAGTAAAGAAGAGTGAAAAATCAAGGATGTTGAGTGTAGTTCTTGTTATCCTTGCCCTCATTGCTTGTGCTCAGTCATACAATGGTCCTCATCCAATATTTGCTGATTTTGATGCATTGTCTGAGGAGTTCATCGACCATATAAACAGCCTTGACACTAGTTGGAAAGCTGGACAAAACTTTCCTGGAAAGAAGGAAGAAGATGTGCGACACCTGTGTGGTACTCTTGAACCAGAACTTAATGATTCCCTTGAGGCAGATATTGATGATGACCCACCCACAATTGATTACGATGCACTACCAGCTAGTTTTGATGCACGAACTAGATGGCCTAAGTGTAATAGCTCTATTAGTACAATATCTGATCAGGATAACTGTGGAAATTGTTGGGTATGTTAGTAGACACAAATTCTGTAACTCGAACTATAGTAAATTTTCATTGACAGGCATTTGGCAGCGCTTTTGCCATCAATGATCGCTATTGTATTAACAACATGGGGACACTTCAGTTATCTGTTCAATATATTACCAGTTGTTGTGCACGGGCCTATCGTTATAATGGGTAAGCATTATTTATCACAATAACTTCTCTACTTACATCTGATTTCCCTCAGTTGTGGTGGTGCTAAAATTTCAACAGCATAGTAAGTTAAAATTCATATTTATGTATCTAAAATTGATGTACGTATACGCTCCAGTGCTTGCTGGCAGAAATATGGCATACCTACTGGAGGCCAATTTGGAAGTAACTATGGCTGTCAACCTTACACTATAAAGGATTGCCCTAGAGGAAATGGTAACAATGATGTGACATTCTCTGGGTGCACTGTTAATAAAGAAACATCCGACACTCCACCATGTTCTGAATGTTGTGATGCAGGTACGGCTAAATAGTTACCTCCAATAAATTTACTTTGCATGCATTGCTATTTATGAATAGATAGCTAAACCCAATAAAACATATCAAGTATAAAAACATAGTTGGTTATAAATTACAAACACAGGAGTAAATAATTCAGAGAGTAAGAACTCTATATCCTGGTTGAGATAAAAGAGTCAAACTGATGTAAGATTAAAAACTGAAAGTCAAGCAAGACATATTAAAATCATTACATAAATTACAAGTCATGCCTTAGGCAAGAACCTATAAATGCACTTCACTACCACATATAATTGTAAGACTTTTTGCATACATATATCAAGCACCTCATGATTAAGTTGTGTACTGAAAATGAAATATATTTCTGGAGACACTGTAAAATGACAAATTATTTAGTTATGAACATGTTTTTACTGCTTATGTATCATATTTTTGACAGGCTATCCAAAACAGCTTAATGATGACAGACACTTTGCAAAAAGCTACTATCAATTAAAAAGCAATAATGCTCCTGCTATCCAGGCTGAAATTTATGCTCATGGACCAGTGACCCTTACTTTCTATGTATACCAGGATTTCATGAACTATAAGAGTGGTAAGATGTTAATTAAAATGTACTTAATCAAGTGAAGTTATAGCTAATCTATCTCATCAGGTGTTTACAAGTACACATCAGGAAAGTACATTGGAAAGCATGCTGTAAAAATCATTGGATGGGGACTGGAAGACTGTTTACCTTATTGGTAGGTGTTAGAAATTTTAATTAGAATGCAATTAATTATCCAACAATCCATTATATTTAAAATTACCTTTTACAGGCTTGCAGTTAATTCCTGGGGACCTCAATGGGGTGACAACGGTAAGTAAAAAAAAATTAAAACTATAATACATTCTTGTATATAACTTTTAGGCTTTTTCAAGATACTCAGGGGCTCCAATAACTGTAAAATAGAGAGCTATGGAATGGCTGGGATCCCCAAGTCATAAAGGAGTGCTAGTTAAAGTCTGGTGTGGATGAACAGTTTATATTGTAGTTTTAGCAAAGTAACACTTTTAGTATAGTATTTCATTTTTTTGCATTAATTCAGACCTTTAATTAGTTGTAGTGTGTATAATATTATTTAACAATTAATATTCTTCCCACATGCAATGTTCAAAATACATTGACAAAAAATCGTACATATAACATGACAGTACTGTATGCTAGGGATCATGAAGGTTAGCCAATAATATCACCCCAAATAAATTCAAGGTTGTACACATGGTCAGGTAGCCTGACTAGTTTTGTAGATATGTACTACCAATGTATGTATCACTTTAAGAAAACTGACAACATATGTGACTGAATTTGACAAAACCCGGCTTCGACGCACAAAACTTCGTTAGGAGATATGGCGATTTTAAGTAATCATTGTGTAACAACTTCCCAGTGCCTACAGTCTTAATATACGGGTATAAAATGGAGTAAGAAGACGATTGGAATCCAGAGGCCAAGTTTGGGCTCTCCATGGCCCTCAAATCACTCCAAATTGACCGAGAACACTATTGGTGAGCTCTCTGTGAAGTCCCAGCTCACTACACACCATCATCACAAAGCCATGGCCATTCAATGGCGCCAATCTCCCACTCGTGGCTTTGACAGGGTCGGAAGAAAGCTGCCACAGAAACCAGACTTGCCAGTCCCGAAGGAAGTACAGTGTGGAATGTGATAGTGTATTAGGCCAGCAATCCATTTCTGGTAAAAACGTAAGTTTGATTTTGTGTGTGTGGAAGCCCTGTTATGTGAAATCCGGTCACATATGTACAACATTAATAAATCGTCACTACACTACTATGCAGTCTAGCTCACAGACTATAGTGCTACTAAATTGGCACGAAGTGTAACTACCTTAACTGTCACAAAACCAGCATGAATGGGTGGCGACTTGTGACAGTGCAGGAAGTGACTGTGCGGCTTTGAATTCAAGAACAGTATAAGTATATTATCTTCTGTTTCACTCCCAGATGTGCTCCCAGACGTTGGACATCACAAATTACCCTATATACACGCCAGGCATTTCTACAACTTCAGTTTGGTAAGAAAATGTAGTGAGGCATTTGTTTCAAGCTCCACTTATAAATTATACTACAGTGTGTATTATTTTACTAGTACTACATGATTAAGCTGCTGAAAGTCACTGTAGATGCCACCTTAATTTCATTTTCCTGGTGGGCATCCTCCCTAGAAAGAGCTGTTTTGCTCTTTGAGCTTTTTGCAGCTCCATTTCAACCTTGAAAGGTAATACCCCATTTTTGATAGCTGTCTACTCCCCTGTTGGCGGATGGCCTGACCTCTCTGCTACGGCCATGCCAAAAGCAGCCTCATAATACCTTCATGGCATCTTGGAAGGTATAAGCAAGTCCAAAATTGTTTACCAAGTGGCCAAAATGCTTCTGATAAGTTGGAATTTTATTTAGCAGAACTGACTAACAGCCTGAGCCTATCTGAAGCCTTTAGACAAGCATAACTCGGCAACCACTGTGGCTATGGGCCTGATATTTTTCACTGTTAGCTTATATAATTGTTAGATATCAATTTGGCATACCACAATGCATGCTTCATGGACTTACCTGTGTCCTCCTTTGTGTCCCATTTATCTTTGCTGAATTTGTGGTAGCATTATTATACTTGATAAATATGCCTTGCAACCAATCTCTTATCCCTTGCACCTCCCACACTCGCCATCATCGACTCTGCTATCAGCTCCCTTACTCAAGAATTAACACTCACTTATATTCCTTTTTCCCGTCAGCCATCAGATTGTGGAACAGCCTTAGCCAGCAAACCATTAACTCTCCAACTCTAGACCACTTCAAAAGAACACTTATAATAACATGACTGTATGTACGAACTGTTTTGTAATATGTCACACCCCCCTTCCCCACAACTCACCCACTTGTAATGTTGTGCCACACACTCTTTTTGAGGTTCTGCACATTATAATATATAATAATAATAATAATTGCAGGATGGCTCCCCTACATTTGTAAAATTGGTTCGTGCACCAATTGGGCATGTGAGACTATGTTTGTAACATGAATCATCTGAATATTCCATTTTAAATGGATTGATTGTAGAGATTGTCCTTCTTGTAGTGTTCTTTGTTTGTAATGCTGTCTGAACATAGTTGAAAATGAAGTGTAATGGCACTTCACTTTTTCAGTAGTAATTTATAGTTGGGGCGCACGCTCAGACTCAAAATTAGTTTAATGGCATGCTTGGCATCAGTCTTCCTTTTGATGTGGTATGCATGAGTTCATTAATCATAGTTACGGCATAAAAAACTAAACAAACAAGTACATGGATGGAATTTTAAAGTTGGATTATGGATCAAAGAAAAAGTAGTGAAGCAAGGGAATAGCTAAGTAGTGAAACAAGAGAGCTTGAGGTGCAGATATACTAATGAACACTTAACCCTAATTCAATCGTGGCCACTAGTGCAGGTATAGACAACTGTGCAAGTATAAGGCAGTCTCTCTTGTTTCACTGCTTTTAGCTATTCTCTGATTTCACTACTTCTCTCTTTGATCCCTGTCATCCCTATGGAAAATGAATGTGAGGTGTATTGGAGGTTTTAGTTGCATAACAAATGTACTTACAGACACTCAGTACTAATAAGTTTTGTAGCTATATTAAAATTGCTTCAGCGAATAGCTATTTTAGGCTCTTACATATGTAGGTGTACTTGTAATTCACAGCTTACAAATCTTGTTGACTTGAGTTACTCTAGTATAGGCACCAGCCTATTATGCTTTTAATTTTATCTATTATGCTATGTTGCAGTGCTCAAAAATTTAACCTATTATGCTCAAAATTATGCCCATACATTTTGCCTCAATGTTTAACTAATAATTTTATGCTTTTATGCATGCAGTATATGGATGACCTGAAAGCAATTGTTTAAAATTAACCATTGGAAAATAATTTATTTGGCAGATCAATAGCTCTAAAGTCAAATGTTTGTGTACCTGACTGCTTTGTTAGAATTGCTCATTAGGCTACAGTCATATATACTCTCCTTTTTAGTATGTAGGAAAGTAGTGGTATGGCTACACAAGACTTTACAGATAGAATGGTTATGTTGATCTATTCCATGATGTTCATTTTTCGGTTCATTTTTCACTGGTAACAGTTTACTGTATGGCAAAAGCTACCCATTATGCTAGCATTATGCTTGATGTTTCAAAGCACCTATTATGCCAAAAATTATGCCAGCACAATAGGCTGGTGCCTACTCTTGTACCAGTACATATGTGTTACCTTTTGTACTAGTACATACATCAAATTATGCCAGTACAATAGGCTGGTGCCTACTCTTGTACCAGTACATATGTGTTACCTTTTGTACTAGTACATACATCACCGTGTTTTCCCAATAATAATAGCAATAATAGTAACTGTTTTGCCACTGAATTATAGTAAGATTGTAATTGTATGGTGATTGTTCATGCCTGTTCTATGGGTATATGGACTACACTTTCTGACAATTTCGCTGGCTGAATTTTTGTTGATAGCTACCCATAAAATAACTAGTGATGCTAGTTAACATTTTTGGCCTGTTAGCTACATAATTGAATCACTCCCCATATTAAACAATGATGTCAAATGATGTCAAATGATGTCAAATGCAATTGCCTGTTTCAGACACTACACATCTAGCTGACTTGGAATATAATTATGTAATATAGTATGGGTGTCTCCATTAATATCTAACAGGAAACTTATAATCTACTAATTGCTCTTTTATTATGTAGGTGTAGAGGTAAGTATCAATGCTCCAACTATAATAATTTTATCTTCACCATTCAGTGTAATAATAACAGAGTAAGTTCCTGTGACATCATTACTGCAGACAAAGCAGTATATAAATGCATTGTGTTGTCTGCTATGGATTTTATTCTCTACCACCAACTTTATGCTATTAACATCCAACATCTAATGTAACTAGATATATGGCAGTACCTTTTGGCAACCTAAATAGCTAGGTCTCTGGATGTCTGTATAGCTAGTCCCTTATCACATGTTTTGTTGCAACATTTTGTTCAGTTGTTTATATTTTAAATGTGCTAGCTTAATTATGCTGTACTACTGTATGTATCGGGGATAGTAGATTGTCCATAATTAGTATTCATTAGTATAATCTACAAAACTATCCTGTTATGTACAGATGAAGCCCACCTCAACCATATGTTTGGATCATTTCAATCCCATACATCGGTGACACATTAACGTAGTTCAGAGCTTATGATAAGAAATTTCTGTTGTCCTGCCACAATGTTCCTGACAAACCAGAATTGGCCGGACAGTTGCCTAAATTGACAGGACATGTGGAAGATTAGGGCTACTATGTGTACTATAGCATACCAGAAGAAGGTGATATGTCACATGCCTTACTGGATGTGGTTACAGTACACCAGAGGGTTGGCAATGGTACATTTGTGGTCACTCCCTTGGGTTGTAAGAATGTATGCTATCTCCTAGCAACCAAGTAACTGTTATTGTTAACAGAATCAATAGACATGCCAGCTCAGCCCTTAGGCTCCTTCCTCGTGCTTTGATGGGACACTGTGTCTGGACAAACTGCATTATGGTCAGACATCTGTGCGATGTTGACCGGATTTTGTCCGGTGTCTGGATGTTATCATAAGGTCTGTAGTTATTTCTCACTGTGCTGATAGTTAGTAGTGTGTACTGCTATGCATATTACTTACTCCCACCCTCCCTTTATTATTATGAACTCTTGGTGGGAGTAAGTAATATCAAGAGTTCATAATAGCATAAAGAGACCTCCCTTTATATTATTATTATTATGAACTCTTGAATACATTAATAGAACATCACTAGCCATTCAGCTAGAAGTAACTGTACTAGCTAATCACACTGCTTGGTCTAAGCCATTAATTATAGCTATGGGTAGTTTGGCTTAAATTTTCAGTACAAGGCATTTTAATTGATTATGCACGTCTTGCATTATACCTTTTCAATAGTTTCCAGACTCAATTCCAAAGAACCAAAATTCAGAATTTTTGTATTATGGAAGTAGAATAATTAATAGGCATGAAACTGAATTAATTGGTACTGTAGCACAAAATTAAAAAATACATTGATATTTTACAAGGCAGAAAGGAATTTTGTATGTAAAAATAGCCACCAAGATGCAATTTGGAAGCATCATTTTCCTGGGGAGCATTCAGGGTATACCTGGGGATTTCAAGAGGTTTCAGGAAGCCTCTTTGGAGTTTACACAAACTACTGAAACACTGAGGAACTCAAAGTTCAGGTTTCCAGAATCTGGAATCTGTCATGAAGCAGGACACATTATCTTGCAGTAGTGTGGTAATAGTTTCTCACATGATAGTAACACTAATAGCATGTTCTGACCAATAACATTGGTGAAAAGATCGAGATATTCTAATAAAGCAGTCAAGCTTTGTGAAATACTCTAATATAGCAGTCATTTAATTGTGTTGTAGTAGAAGCCTGTTTTCAAAATTCCTGCATATGCATGTCCCAGATCCCCTAACTTTTGCATGCCTATGCATGTTGAAGTACATGCAACTGTATATGTGACTGAATTTTGGAAAATCACCCATATGGGTGCACGTGAAATAATTAGAATTTTTGTGTTTAGTGGGTTGCTAATATGAGCAGGACACAGTTTTGAAAATATTTCAAGAATTTTCTTGTAATTTAAGGTATTGAGAATGGCTTAAACCCATCAACAAGTAGATTAGCACCATAAAGTTTGTGATTTTAGCATTAAATATTTTAGGTGTCAAATGCACCCATATGGGTGATTTTCCAAAATTCGGTCACATATAACAATCTGATTTGAACTCTATATCAGATCACTAAAATGTGAGCGTGACTATTATAATGACAGACCATGGATGGCCCCTGAGTATATTCATGCCTGGCATTAACCATACTGTATCCATTATGGTACATTTTGTTACATCTATCTATATATAAAGTTGTCTGTCTGTCTTCATTCCATTTGAGTTCACACATTCTTCTGGCCAGTTGCTGCAGGCATCAAAGTGGTATTGGCACCAAACAAAGTGCTCATCATCTAGGAATAAGCTAGCATTTAAATGAAGCTTCTAACTGCTGTCATTTGTCAAATACAGCTTGTTTATAGCAAAGGTGTAGGGCAAAAGCTCACTTACATATTCTTTCTGTAAACTGCATGTAAACTGCAAATAAACACCTATGCCAGTCAACTTATGCATACCTTTATAAGATGGTTTTAATGGGCCTACAATTAATGTTAGCCAATTGGCTTAGTGGTCAGCATGCTCACTGCAGGGTCTCAAGTTCAATTCCAAGTAGAAACTGTTTTCTTTTCTTTTTTTCACTTTGGCAACCTTTTTAATGCCATCTTTTTTTTCTGACAAGAAACCTTTTATGTATTTTTTCTTTGATTCTAAACCATATTGGTGCAACATTCTTTTCTGAATGTGTGCCATTTTAGTTTAACTCTCAGTGTAATTGACATCAACTTATAATGATTTGCATAGAAATAAGGACAATTGTAATGAGTTACGTATATTGCTGGAAATACATGAGGCTATGTCTATAGAGTATATAGACTTCGTTCAACACTGAATGAGTATCCTTAACATTGTCACTACAATGACTACATGAAGTAGTGTAATCACAATCCTGCATGTAAGAGTAGGCTTAATTAACTGATAGAGGATGTAGTACTGCTGGAGTGTGGTAGTACTTGCAGTACATTACGTAACTTGGTAACACACAGAGTTGGATGTGTTTGCATAGGATATTATGCTGCGTCTAAATAGCCAGCATGACAAATATTGCTTTAAAATGAATGAGTATTTGCTAACTTTTTTTTCTTCCAGAAACAAAGTCTGCCCTATCCTATAGGTGCAGGACTTTATTGCCTTACAATATTTCAGTACACTTGTACATGTACAGTGTAACGTAATTAGTGCTTCACCATTATACCTATATATCCTTTACCACTGTCACTGATTGAAGTATGTAGGGCAACAATGAGGCAATGAAGTCCTGCATGTAGGGCAATGAATTCCAGCACATACAGGGCAGGATTAATTAACTGTTGTGGTACTGCAGGAGTGTAGGTGTGTTTACAGTAAATTACACAACTTCGTGTTGGATGTGCTTGCATTGGATATCATAATTATTACGCTGTGTCCACAAATAGCCAGCATGACAAACATTGCTTCAAATTTGATCCCAAGTCCCAGCACTTAGTTCTATAGTACACTGAGCGCGTGAGCAGTACGTTACATGTATAACTACACTGAAATATAGTGTAATCAGGTCCTGCACGTAGGGCAGGTACTAGACTAAGTGCTGGTATTATATAAAGCAAGCCAGGGAAAATGTCATTATAACCTTTCTACATAATGCTAGTGTTGGTGATCATAAAACAGGCATAAACAATCACTATACAATTAGAGTGACAATGTGGTGGCAAAAAGACTATACTTTCTTACAGCTCATACATATGGTTGGCATAAAATAACTGATATTTTGCTCTGTCACACAATTAAATCATTGCCCATATACTGTAGCTGCAACACAGTTGTGTCAATATATTAATACAACAATATCAGACTCCTTAAACTATATAGCTAACATGAAATACTACATATAGTATCAGTGGCGGATCCAGGGAGGGCACAGGATCATGTGCCCCCACCCCCACCCCATATATACAAGATCAAGATACTCTAATAGAGCAGTCATGCAGCCTGCACAGTCACCCTATGAAACACTATTAAGAATCCTTCAATCCTCCACTGAGTACGAAAACTTGCATCTGCATTATGAAGGACTGTTTTTAGTAGAGCCTACTATAGCTTCTGTAACTAGAAACATTTGTCATTATGCAGTGCCAACCAGTCAACATAAATTTCTTGGAAATGGTACCAAATGAATCACTACAATCAGTGTTACAAAGGTTTCTTATAAAGTCTTTTTAATTTTTTTATTATTTTGTCCCCTTCAGTTCACAATATTGTTTCCAGAGTTCAATTATTTTTCCCAAATTGCTTCCATATTCAATCTCACCACAGCTATCCATTACATTTCCTGGGGGAGTACGCTGTCAGACTTCCCTAATTGGTGAGATCTTCCTTCCTCCAATGGCACCGTGCCAAACAACCCCTCTCTTCACTATAGAGCATAAATTAATACAAACTTCAGATGCAAATTTTGTTTAGTCCCAACTATATTGTGTATATATATAACAAACACCTGTATCAGATTAGAGCTATAATTGTAAGGAAGTGTTTATTAAGCCACTGCTCTGTCTTACTCTTGGAAAAGAAAAAGAAAATAAACTTCTGTTCCAGCAATCCTGTACATGATTGGGGTAAATTTGTATGTACTAACTACCAAATGAATGCACTAGTTAGGTAATATTTGTGGCTAGCTAGCACTAGCTACCTGTTCTCTGTGTTTATGCACATAGTTAGATTACAGCCATTACCTAGTTATGTGGAAGTTACATATTGTTAGTTACTTTCTTTGTGGTTTGAATAGGTGATGTGATTAGTATCTCATTTCCATTTCATGGTATTCAGAGTGGGAGATTATTGAGCAAGTTGTATCACTCAGGTATACGTAACTAACTACCTGTAAACACAATGGATTCAAATTCCATAATAAGTAACTGGTAGGCCATAAGACATACAGAACTGAATCGGTAGCTTGGCAGATACAAGTTTTAATCTGTGTATGCTTGGCTGGCTTGGTATATACACACAACTTGGATCAATCAATACATTGTATGTATGTATCTACTGCTTAAGGATTTTTGTATAGTTGCAAACTTGGAAATTTAATATGGATTTTTTGGATGGGGTGAATTTAATTTGATGGCTTTTGGATGTTATCATTGGTAAAGCCTCTTTCTTTTGTTATATTATATGTGTGATTCCATGATAACAATAGGCCTGGTGATACCACCACTTGTTTGTTTAGTGGCTATTGGCAACACCCCTGGTTATGATTGTCGAATGGAGGCCAGACAGATTCCCTCACATTGGTCTTGCAAGCCAATAACAAGAAATACATAATGACTGGTGTAGGAGAGTGTAGCTAAGTACGTAATTGCTTTCAACTAAATCAAAGAAAACTTGGATTCCTGCTATTGTCAATGACTTATCCATCCTCTTACCTAAAAGGCTTGTAAATAGGTTACTAAACATTGTTTGGCTGAGTTAATAGGTATATATACCTTCCATGGAGGACAATAGCATGGGGATGATGAAGTTGTGAATATGATTTCTGGACATACAGTATCAAATACATGAACTGTGCATGGTAAATAAGTATCACATGTCAAGATTTCATAGTTATGTATCTTATAATTGGATTGGCAACTGCATTGAAGCCATACACAGTAGTTCTACCACGCTATTGCCTATAAATATAGTGGTACTTAGTATATCTACATTTACAGCTTGACGGTGAAGAAGAGTGAAAAAATCAAGGATGTTGAGTGTAGTTCTTGTGATCCTTGCCCTCATTGCTTGTGCTCAGTCACACAATGGTCCTCATCCGATATTTGCTGATTTTGATGCATTGTCTGAGGAGTTCATTGACCATATCAACAGCCTTGACACTAGTTGGAAAGCTGGAAAAAACTTTCCTGGAAAGAAGGAAGAAGATGTGTGACACCTGTGTGGTACTCTTGACCCAGAACCTAATGATTTCCTTGAAGCAGATTTTGATGATGATCCACCCAATATAGATTATGACACACTGCCAGCTAGTTTTGATGCTCGAACTAAATGGCCAAAGTGTAATAGCTCTATAAGTATGATAGGTGATCAGGATAACTGTGGAAACTGTTGGGTATGTTAATGGACACAATGTATATAACTCAATCATAGTAAATTTTCATTGACAGGTATTTGGCAGCTCTTATGCCATCAATGATCGCTATTGTATTAACAACATGGGAATACTTCAGTTATCTGTTCAATATATTACCAGTTGTTGTGCACGGGCCTATCGCTATAATGGGTGAGTGTCATATCACAACTTCTTTGTTTATATATAATATTATCTGATTTCCCTTAGTTGTGGTGGTGCTCAACTCTCAACAGCATAGTAAGTTAAAATCCATATTTATGTTACCAAAACTGAATGATGTATTTGCTCCAGTGCTTGCTGGCAGAAATATGGCATACCTACTGGAGGTGCATTTGGAAGTAACTATGGCTGTCAACCTTACACTATAAAGGATTGTCCCAGAGGAAATGGTAGCAATGATGTGGCATTCTCTTGGTGTACTGGCAAGTCAACTAAGTCAAGTGCAGCCTATACTCCACCATGTTCTGAATGTTGTGATGCAGGTATGGCTAAATAGTTATCTCCAATAAATTTGCTTTGTACTGTTATTTATACATAGGTAGCTATGGTAGCCCAACCCAATAGAACATATAATTTATCAGTTGTAAAAACACACGGGGTATAGTTGGTTATAAAATACAATTAAATTATTCAGGAATAAAATCTCTATATCATGGCTGAGTAAAAGAGTGAAATGTAAAAATGCAAAAGCTAAAAGTTAAGCAAGAGATAATTGGCTAACTGAAATTCATTACATAAATGACAAGTTATGCCTTAGGCAGGTTACTGCTGTATCATATCTTTGACAGGTTATCCAAAACAGCTTAATGATGACAGACACTTTGCAAAAAGCTACTATCAATTAAAAAGAAATAATGCTCCTGCTATCCAGGCTGAAATTTATGCTCGTGGACCAGTGACCCTTACTTTCAGTGTATACCAGGATTTCATGAACTATAAGAGTGGTAAGATGTTTACCAATTTAATCGAGTGAAATTAGAGCTAATCTATCTCATCAGGTGTTTACAAGTATACATCAGGAAAGTACATTGGAATGCATGCTGTTAAAGTTTTTGGGTGGGGACTGGAAAACTGTGTACCTTATTGGTAAGTGTTAGAATGCAATTAATTGTACTTATTCTACCATTTACAGGCTTGCAACCAATGAGTGGGGACCTCAATGGGGTGACAGTGGTAAGTAAATAATAACACTACAGTATATATAATGCACTATTGTATGTAACCTTTTAGGCTTTTTCAAGATACTCAGGGGCTCCAATCATTGTAAAATAGAGGCCAATGGAATGGCTGGGATCCCCAAGTCATAAAGGAGTGCCAATCAAAGTCTGGTGTGGATGAACAGTTTATATTGTAGTTTTAGCAAATACATTAATTCAGGCCTTTGTTTAGTTGTAGTGCATATTTTTATCAATTAATATTCTTCCCACATGCAGTGTTCAAAATACATTGACACAAAAATCATTATGCGTAGTGTGATGGTACTAGGGATCATAAAGGCTAGGGCAAAAACATCACCCCAAAAGCAGCCTCACAGATCTAAGGAGGGGAGAGGGGCCTGGCCATTCTCTTGCCCCCCCTTGGACTTACAGGGCTGTACTATCACCAGAAACAGGAATAAGGCATTTTCACACTTACAGAAAGCCAATGGGCAAATAGAAGACAACAGCTATAAATGTAGTTATAAACTGTACACGGTGAACTAAGTGGAGCAAGTAAATTTTTGTGCTAAGACTGAGATACTCTAATAAAGCAGTCACTAATAGAACAGTCATCACATTCTTAATGCCATCAGTTGATAATTTTGCAGTATACCTTACTATCAAACAGGTTTTATCTCAGATAGACTAACTGATATTTATATGCTTTGCAAAGCATACACTTTGTTAGGCCTAATAGCTTATAGCTAGCTATCAAAAAATGCTCTCAAATTCAAACCTAGGAGGTATAATTTTAAAAATTTTCTCAGAAGATTCTTCTCCTCTTAATAAATCTTTTACTAATTGCTCTTGGTGGAATTAACCAAGTCTTATTCTAAAACTTCTTTCCCCCACTCAGCCTCCTCCCTAACAGTGTCTCCTAGATCTGCCTATGCTCACAATACCTTCATGGTATCTTGGCAGTATTGGTGAGGCATAAGCAAGCTCAACAGTGTTTACCGAGTGGCCAAAAATGCTTCTGCTAAGGTGCTATAAATATATGGAACTTTATTTAGCAGAATTTTCTAGTGTCTGACTAACTACCTGTCTGATGCCTTCAGACGAGTGTAACTCAACAACTGCTAAGGCTATGGGCCAGATTTTTCACTGGTACTGTAGCTTACTTACTAGTCAAACATTGCTTCACCCATTTTGGTATACCATAGTGCAACTTCATGGATTTAACTGTGTCCTCCTTTGTGTCCCATTTATCTTTGCTGACAGTGCAAGGTGTCAATTTGTGGTAGTGCTGTGTGATGGCTTCCATACAATTTGTAAAATTTGTCTCATGGGTATGTAAGGCTGCATTTGTAACAGGAATCATCCGAATATTATTCCATTATAAATGGATTGATTGCATAGGTCATCCTTTTTGTAGTTTGTATTGCTGTGTGACAGACTGAAAACAAAGTGTAATGACATTTTGCTTTTTAGTAATACTTAATAGTTGAGATGAATGTTCACACTAAATGATAATTTTAAGGCATTGTTGACATCATTGTTCCTTTTGATGTGGTACGTATGTGTGAGTTCATTAGTCATAATTACAGAATAAAAAAGTGGACAAACAAGTAGAAGGAAAACTTAGGAATTTTAAAGTTGGATTAGGGACCAAAGAAAAGAGTAGTAAATAGATAAGTAGTGAGGTGCAGATGTACTAATGGAAATTTAAATTTAGTTGTGGACACTAGCATATCTGTAAGTAGCTATAGGCAACCTCTCTTGTTTCACTACTTTTTTATGATTCCTAATCAAATATTTCCTTACACTTGTTTCTTTACAACATAATTATGTTCTAAACTGTCTGATTCAATCACATCATCAGGTAAATGATTGTTGTTCTGGGAAAATAGAGTTCTTGAAAGATTCAATTCTTGACCATAAATCAATAAATTTATTCTGACCACGAGTAAAGTATGGAACAGAGCGTAGAAAAGTGAGGGATGTCAACAATATTATAACAATAATCATATTTAAGAGCATAATAAACGAGGACTGATTTTTGCGTAGTTGGAGAGATGGTCAGTCAAGTTGGCTTAAAATGATGACACACTAGAATATCTAGAAAAAAAATTAAAAACAAATCTGCCGCTCTCCTTTGGACCATTCCAACTTGATGGATATGACACTGTGTATATGGAGACCAAATGACAGAAGCATATTCAACAATTGGGCAAAAATAGCTATGATAAATAAATTTTGGCTTTTAAATCTTTTGAACAACAATACAGGTTCCTTTGATGAAATTCTTATAGTTGACTTGGCCAATTATTTGGAGATCTGATCAGACCATGATAAGTTATAAGATATAGTGAAAGGCCCAGGTATTCGGCTGACTTCATTGTATGAATTGTACATGTATGACTGTTGATCTTATGGTAGTAGATAGTAGGTAGCATTTTATTATCAATCCTCAGGTACTCACATTTAGTAAGGTTAAATGGAGTTTGCCATGTGACAGCTAGACCACTGAGCTAGTTTATCTACAGTAACATCTACTGCTATGAATACATCTAAATGGCAAACATCATTATGTGCTTGTACAGCCAATGTTGGAAGGTAGATCATTTATTATTTTTGATAAATATCAAAAACCAAGCACTTAGCCTTGTGATACACTGGGGATAGTGCACTGAAACTGTTATCAATAACCAACTTGTTGACCTCTATTAGTACAGATTTCTTTCTAAGTGTAGGTCCTTGATTCTAAAATAATCCAGTTTATTGAATATATGTAGTTGAGCATGTGGGACCTTATCAAAGGCCTTGGTAGGAGGACAATCCTTGGTTGAGTAGAGAAACTATTTCATTATTAATTAATGATGGAGATAATTGGGGCTTGCAATAGCAGTTCTTTCTGGATCTACTGTGCATTAACATTAATTCTTTACTGGACTGCAGAATAAATTATATATTCAAAAATCTTGTAAGGAATACTTGTTGATGACACAGCTTATTATTGGCAGGACACTTGTGAGAACCTTTCATAAAGATCAGGAATACATGAGTTATTTTCCAGTCTTTAGGAAGTTTACGTTGATGTAGAGAAGCCTTATTTGTAACTGCAGTTTCTTGTAATAGTTGCATGGAAATATTGTCAGGACTGTGAACTTTATACTTTGAAAATCTGCCAGAAGTCTGATGACACCTAATCTGTAGGTATAGCACCATAAAAAAAATGTGGACATTGTGGTGTGTACATTGCTTAAGCTGCTGAGATTTAAGCAATTTTACTTCCATCACACTCTAGCTTGATATAATATAGTAAGACACAACTCTAAAGGAGGTGTTAGAATGACCCAATGATGAATGACTGGTGCAGGTTTTTAAGGCATTGCTAATTCTGAACCCCTTCTGCTCAGAACTGAAGTGGCTTGTACTTGAAAGATGCTAATAAAGCTTTCAGAGCCTTACAAATGTAAGGTGTTGTTGGTTGATGGTCGCCACATCGCCCACATGAACCTTTTAGTGATGCCCTTAGGTGTCTCCAAGATGCTTAGCCAGTGTAAAATACTCCAGTCTCTCCATAAAGTAAAGAACCCTGCATACTATTAATTTTTCTAACCCATGAAATCAACTTTAAGCACTTAATGTTAACTTCCCTCACTACCTGTGATGTCATGTTTAAAGTGGGATTCATGAAGATGTGTTGGTCAGAGCATTGCCCACTCTCCCATTATCAGTAGCTAAATCATAGTTAGATAGTGAAAGACATATATATGAGATTCTAACAATGTAAACATAAGATAATAGTAACAGGACATTGAAAGTTAGCATATTGTGTTGTTAAAGAAAGTAGTGGTTGAAGCTTATGTCCTGTATTCTGGGCTGTGTGGCTCCTCAAGAACTTGCCTATAGTACAACTACTGTAATCTTTTGGTCTGTTACAGAATTAAATCACCATCCATATGCTAATAAAAATGCAATCGTCTCACAGCTAACATAAAGTACAAAAAATACAGTAGTACGTATGATGAGTGCCCCCATTAAATGTATTGTTATCACATTATTTAACCAGGAAATTTAATTCAGTAACTTTACTAATAGCACTATATACGTTGGTGTAGAGATTCCAGTGCTCAATTATCTTCAGCCTTCAGTATAATAACAGAGTAAGTTTTCTGTGACATCGTTATTGTAGATATGTCAAGTGAATTAGAAGCTCAAGAATTAACTCTTAATCACTTTAATGGCTCCATAAAAGATAGAGACACTTTAATGGCAGCATTATAGAGACACTGCAGATACATTAATGCTACTTCATGAAATGGATCTAACAGCTGCATAGATTGAATTTGAATTTCTTGTTTGTAGTACACCATATTATGAATTTAGATGATTGGGGATTTGTCCAGTAACATCTGTTGGTCTGTTTCTATTATATTCAATAATCCGTGTGATTGTGTACGGTGGCACATGCACTTTCTTACGGTTCATATGGCTGGCTGGGTACTCATAAAAAGTAATTGTTGTGATAGTGTCACAGCCATGGAGCTCGAGGATGACAAAACTGTACATCTAAAATAACACACAAGCTCTGCCTGGTAGCTGTATGGACTGTATAGCTAACTTCCTAATAAATCAATTGTAGAGAAACCTTGATGAGCAGCATAGATGTGTAAAGATTTCTTTCTGAAGTTCTAATGTCAGCATGCATTTTGCTCAGATAGATATACTTTGCTGTGCTAGCTTATACTGTCATAATTTTTAGCACTTAGAGCAAGTGCACTACATTTAGGTCAAGTCTATGTTTGCTGTTTCTTGAAGAAGTCTTGATAACACTTATTACCATGCTGATACATATGGAAAGAGGATGCCAAGGATGTAAAGATGATGATTGTACATGACATGTTCTAGATGCAAGTAATTGAGATGGGTCTATAGTAGAGAACAATTACCTTTTTTACTACTGGGACAACGTTTGCAGATTTCTAGTCATGTGGAAAAACTCCAGTGTCAAGGGATTGGATGTATAGTGTCTATTTCTTCTGCACATGATTTTAAAGATTACTGGAGGTAGCTATTCAGGTGATTGTAAATGGTTAGTACTATGAAGTGTGTTTTGTAGGCATAGATACATTAGATGACATCATCATCACAGGATCATTACATGGTTTACAGGAAGTCAAACATTAATCTCCTAATGAACCATGATCCAGCCTTTATGTATACACAGGTACTAGTGCAAAAAAATAAGTTTAAACATTAAAATATGGGAAATAGTAGAGATTGCTGAAAAGCAAAAGAAACAAGCGTCAAACAATTCAGCATGTTAAACTGTGCTGGACTCAAGCTATCACTTGAAATTGTCATGTATATCTCCCATTCGGACTCAGGGTATATACCCTCTGGCTAGATGCCTAATGGTGATATGTAGCAAAGCTTGAAGAGCATGGTGTACTGAGATTACTGCTATGCATAGTACATGCAATCCCATGTTGTTAGTTGCTTGCTAAGATTTTTCCATGTTTATAATGTGGTATACATTTATACAGAAGCATTTGCAGTACTTCTCAGGGGCGGATCCAGACTTTTTAAAAGGGGGTTCCACTCTGGAGTTGCAACTTCAGCCTAGCTGTAAGTCGAAGACCAAAAAAAAAAAGAAAAAAGATCATCACCTGCTGACAATAGCTGCCCCTCACCATAGTTACCCTCACTAACTATATTTCCTTATCTATATTATAACTACACACGTAGCCTGCTACACTGCTCCTCTTAAGAATACTGTGACTGCTCTATTAGAGTATCTAGATTAGGAGAGGCTCTTTTAAAAGGGGGGTTCGGATTTGCCCTTGTGTATAGTGAACCTACAAGAGCCAAATATGGAGGTTATCATTGCAATGTACTTTTTTTGGGTCAAGAAGGAAAGTCTATACAGTTTTTATCCTCAGAAAGTGTCTAGGTTTTCTTGTAGGCCTGTGGAAAAAATTAATACTGAGGATTTATCGATTGAATTGTCATCCCTGTGGAAACTTAAATGTGAGGATTTTCGAGCATAATAAATATGCTGGAAGCCTGCTTACAAAGATGGGCATTAGAATCACTTCAGTGAACAGCTGTTTTAGGTTCTAGTTATATTTTGTGATTGGTTTTGCAAAAAGGGTCTTCCACACACACACGCACACACACTCGATAATGAACTTGGAAGACCATCACTTAGTTTTCAATAGTGATGTAAACTTGATCGTCTATTAAGTGTGCTCACTGTTGACCAAATTTCAAATCAACAACTTTTTCTTAGCTAAAATTATAAATTGTCAAAGTTGGTAATTTGGATGTCCGTGTGGAAGACCCTTTTTTGCAAATCCAGTCACACTATACTGTATGTACTTATAATTCACAGCTTACAAATCTTTTTGATCTGAGTTACTCTTGTACCAGTACTTAATTATGTATAGTACTAGTACATGTGTCACTGTGTTTTCCCAACAATTCACAATAATGTTACTGCATTACCACTGTAGAAAATTAGATCATAGTAAGACTGTGATCGTATGGTGATTTTTCATGCCTGTTCTATAAGGATCACCAACACTAGTGGGTACATGGCTAGCAGTTCATATGGCTGGCTTAATAAAGTGCTGTTGCTAGTTTAATTTTTTGGTCTGTTAGCTACACAATTAAATCATTGTCCATATACAACCACTACGTAGGTGTAGACTTATCACTGCTTGACCATAATAATTTGATCTTCACTCTTTTTAATTTGGTGCTATAATAACAGAGTAAATTCCTGTGACATCACTATTGCAGACATGTTAAGTAAATTAGAAGCTGTATTATAACTTTAATGGCTCTATTAAAAACATTATAGAGAGATAAAATTAATGTTATGTCATATGATGAATATAAATTGAATTTACATTTCTTGACCATCTTATGAATTCACATGTAGTAGATGATTGAGGATTTATTGGCTATAGTGTCCAAAATAGCACCACTGGCCTGCTACACTGCTACCATCTAGCATGCCTGAATTGTTCATTATCTGAGCATCTCTATAAAACATTAAAGTTCTGATGACTGGGAGTTCACTGTACCTCATACAGATTTTTACGAATACTAAGTAACCACAAATGATAACTCCAAGCCTCTAGAGGTATTCATTAATTTACTAGTTAAACCCCCCCCTCAAAGTTTTTCTTTTCTTTCTTTTTTCCAGCTTCTATTAGTTCATTTAGCTGTTGCCTTGCTTCTAAGGCTCATAGATATTACTATCCAAGAAGAGTAGAAAATAAATCAATCAGTGGACAAACTTTTCTAACCTCCTCAAGGCACATAACACAATATCTATCTCCCTTACATATAGCTATACTCCATTCGACATTATCACACATGAAACAACACACACACACACACACACACACACACACACATACACACACGCACGCACGCACGCACGCACGCACGCACACACACACACACAACCACCCCGTCCATCTTCACATTCTGGGAACTGTCTCATTCTGCTTTCTAACAAATCATTTCTCCACACCTACAAAGCTACATATATAGGTGATTTCCTATCATGTTGGTACTGTTACCTGAGGAGATCCACAATAGGGTGAAACACGGTTAGTAACTACAAGTACCACTTTACTGACAGTAATGTACGCATTGACATTGCCAGCTCATACAATCACATTGTATTTACTTATTGATACATGCACACACACACACTCGCAAACACAACTAATTGAATAGCTGGCTATCCATTCTCAAGCAACCAACCTACGTATGAAGATTTTGATGACCTAGTTCTAGAGATGAACTTCAATGGACACCACCACCTTTAACTCCACCAACTCACTCACCACAACTCCCATGCATATTGCAAAAAAACTACACCTCAACCCCCCCCCCCCCCCCCCCCCGAAGAACAACCCTCCCTCCAAGTTATACAAATTAATGAGTTGCTGTTACATCACTATTACAGACATGTTAAGTAAATTTGAAGCTGTATTATAACTTTAATGGCTCTATTAAAAACATTATAGAGGAATAAATTCTACGTCATATAATGGATATACGTAAATTGAACTTAAATTTCTTGCTACATACTGGTTGTGGTACGCCATCTTATGAATTCACATTAGTAGATGATTGAGGACACGAATTGGCAATAGTGCTAGCTTGTTACATTCACACCTTTGCTGTCTTATGTGATATACCAAGTCACTAACAGGAAACTAGTTACGTAAATCTTACGTGTCAAATTAATTTGATAGGCCCCATATACAATCATTATAAGCTCTTTGCCTTGTTGTGCTACTTTTAAAAGCTTAGCAACTGTATTATGGTTCATGTACTTTAAAAGTAGTAACAGCAATGCATGGTACATACATAGCTAGCCAAACTAAAACATCATTAATAAGCCTTTCAGCCAGATAAAGACATTATGTTAGTACTGCTGATCATAGAACAGGCATGAAAAAAATTCTCATGTGATTACAATCTTACAATAATCCAATTGTATAGAGTGGAATATGGACTATATACTTTCTTACAGTTCATATGGCTGCCTAGTTGGTTCTTGATATCCTTAAAACAATGTACCACTAGTGGGATTGAAATAATGCTGACATGCAATTGAGGTGGGCTTCATCTGTGTACAACAGCTTAGTTGACTGTAGATCTAGATTATACTAATGAATACTTATTATGGTCAATCTATACTATCTCCAATGCATACGTAGCTAGCACATTTAAAGTATGTCTAAACAACTGAACAAAATGTTGCAACAAATTGAAACATGACTATACCGACATCTAGACTGGTCGCCAATAATATGTTTCAGAGAAAAGATACCGATAAATACATGTTTAGCTGCGTATATACATAGTGGATGTTAGATGTTAATATCTAGTGGGCTTTGGTAAGGTTGGTGTAGAGAATAAGGTCTGTAGTAAAGGTTGTTTATTGGGAAAACATTATAAACACCTAATAATTATTATAAAGTAAAAATTTCAAAGTGTTTGGATTTGTTCCAGGTTTGGAGTCACGCTGATGTATTATTTGTTTTCAGATGACAGATCAAGAGAGATGAACAGTATCATGGTAACTTCTTCACAGATATTATTCTCAGTCAACTCCATTGGATTTTCAAGGACTTTAACTATAGTAAAACAGAGAATAGAGTGCACTTTCAACTAGACCATTCATTGCTTTGTTCTATGACTAGCTGCTTCACATATTTGCCACCTTTATGGGAGCTGTGATGAAACAGTGGAACAAATAGTAAGTTTATATAGATGTCTCTCAATCCACCTAATGAATTCATGTACTGGTTTGTTGCTGAGTGCAAAGTTTGATCTAGTTGTAGTGAGTAAGATCCATTGTCCAGCATCACCGTATATGGTAAAGTGAATAATATCAACCTGACACAACTTGATGTATACATGGTGATCAGTGAAGGAAGATAATAAAGTGTAGCTCATAGCATTATTTCAGCAGACTGCCATTACTGTATCCAAGGAGAATTAAAAGATAGAGATAAATATACAGATATTAGAACTAAACTATAGAGAGGCTTTATAGAAGTAGGAAACCTTTTTAACACCAATTGTAATTCTACTGTATATATATTTCCAATAAATTTTCATTTAATGTTGACTGGACAGAGAACTGAATGCTTCCAGTTACTGAAGCTATGATAAGCTCTATGTGGAACAATCCATTATCAATCCATCATCAATACAGCTTGGCAATGCTTGAGAATACAGTTTACTATATCCTCTGTCAGTATTGATCTCAGATACTTTGATCTGGAAGTGCTATTCTGCTATAATACATTATGGCTAGTTGACAAATAAACTGTATAGTTGATCAACACACACTTATTAATGAACACACAACTGTACACAATAGTTGATCAATGCACAGTTGTTGATCAACACACAATATACAGTAGTTGATCAACACACAGCTGCACACAGTAGTTGATCAATGTACAGTTATTGATCAACACACAGTTGTTGATCAATCAACACACAGTAGTTGTGATACTCTCACTGTCGTGAAAATACAATATTTAGCAGAGAAAAGTATACTTACACTATTAATGAACTGGCACTTTCATTATAAGTTGTAGTTAATACCAAGCTGCATATGGTATATACTTTACCAGTTTATCGGTACACTAAATTTGTACATTTTACAATTGTTACAAATACAGAACAGCATTACATATAAATCCAAAATTAGCATACCAATAAACCAGCAAAGCACATTCAAACTAAGTACCAGGGAGTAGTAACATTAATTGTCCATGAGCACGCTGTACAGTGTCTGTCATCAATGTCATTTTAACAGGCCAATCCCAATGTACTAATAACTATGACACTGTAAGCTAGCACAGTATAAAGTATCTGAATAAAATATAGAGCATGTGAAACGAATCTCTACACATTTAGCTATGCTGCTCATCAGGGTTTCACTATATCTGATTAATTATAGCCCATGCAGTTACCACTGACTTAAGCTCAGTTTTGAATCTCATTTTAGCTGTACTGATTTGTCATCCTCCATAGCTATAGACTATAGCAACAGTTGTTTTATGTAGTTATTTCTCACAGTGCTGACATTTCCCAATAGTGAGTATATAGTGTGCATGGGTAATATATACTACTAGGTACTACTTACTCCCACCAGTAATATGATATCTCAGGACAATGTACCACAAATGAATGTATGCATGCAGTCAGTTGACATATGCTAAAATATATGTGCATGCTTACAATGAGCATTTGAAGTACAGGAAGCGATGCATACCAAATTGATGGGATGAGCTCAAGGAGTGAGGAACCATCCTGCTGCTTGCTTAGGAACTCAAGTGAAGTTGTGTGACAGACCACTTGTTGATGAAGCCCACTCTATATAGACTTTAACTAACTTCCTACTAAAGAACAGGTGTTCTCTACTTAGCTAGCAATTAATATGTGGAATCATAAATTGTGTAATGGTGTAGAGATGTGACTTCTAGTGTCACAAAAGTAGTGAGAACTACATAGTACACACAGCAGTGCTAAAAGGTATATACATGAAATTGCAACTTCTATACCATCTTGCAGTGATCAATGATCAATATAGGTGATGAAACACTGTTTTTTGTGCACTTAAAAAGTGCAGTTTAATGCATCATAGTGACTAACAGGTGGGCACTAAAAGATACATACTTACCAAATAAATTCACTATTAGATTGTGGCAGGCAGCTATAGATACCTGTTTTCAGCTTTCAAATCACAGGACACACACATATACAGTGAAACCCGGCCTGTGTATTAAGGACACCTTGGGACCAGCCAAAGTGTCCTGATTATCAAGGTATCCTGATTTTCCAGGTCAGTTTACATGCTAAAGGATAATTTGGGACCATTACCAAGTGTCCTGATTATGCAGGTGTCCTTATTTTCAAGTGTCCTGATTAACAGGTTCCACTGTATTACATAACTCTGTAGCTACAAGGTAGTATATATTGTTAGTATATATTGTTAGTATATAGTTATGTTGTTAGCTAGTTACTCCATGTTTTGAATAGGTAATTTGATTAGTATCTCATTACTATTAATTTCTTTAGATTGGGAGATTATTAAGCAATTTGTATCACTCTGGTATAGCTACCTGTATACTCAATGGATTCCTATTCCAGAGATACCAATCAAATTAGCAATTCAAAACATAGAGGAACTAGCTAGCAATGTAGCCATTATGTAGCTAGGTGATGGTTACAAGTTTATGTAACTAATCATGTGTGTTTTGTACTTATGAAAACAGAGAACCGGTAGTTATAGCTAGCCACCATTCCAATTAGTGCATTTTAGTAACTGGTAGACCATATGGCTTTGCATAACTGAATACAGAACTGAACTGGTAAGCCATAATCTGAACTGGTAGCTAGGTCATACCAGAAATAAGATTAAATATCATATTTATAAGCTTATATAGTTATCTGTATAAGTAAACTGTCACTGCATGTGTATGCTTGGCTGACTTGGGATTATATGATGCAACTTTGGCCTACATTATAGCAATCAATATGCCATAGCTATTTAAAATCAAACTATACAGCAATTTCATAGAGTTGCTAACTGGGTTATATTTTGGTGGGGTTAATCTTGATTTGATGGCTCATGGATAATATCATTGGCGATGCCTCGTATAATCCTGTGACCCCATGCTGTCAACATCCTAACAATGGGCGTGGTGATACACCACTTGTTTGTAAAGTGGCTGTTGGCAAGGGATAAAGGCAAGACAGATACCAATAACAAGAAATAATGAGGAATACATCATGGACAGTGAAGTGCTTATTTTTCAATCAAATCACAAATCGGAACTGAGATTTCTGCTATTGCAAGGCCACCCTTCTGTTGGCTCTTAGGCAAATAAGTGAGTAAGAATTGTTTGGTTGGGTGAATGGGTAGCCATTCCTCCCATGGAGGACTATAGGGTGGGGGGTGAAGATGATCTCTGGACATACAAAATACATAACTATGCACAGTAAGTGTAAGTATCAGGTGTCAAGGTATATTTGGATTGGTGTCTGGAACCCACACACAGTAGATAATTTCATAAAATAGTAGTGCATCCTTTGAAGTTCTGCCACCTAGTTGCCTATAAATACAGCAAATCTTTGCATATCTTCATTGATCAGATACGGCTTAGCTGTGAATAAAAGTGAGAAGATGTTGAGTGTAGCTCTTGTGGTCCTTGCCCTCATGGGTTGTGCTCATTCACACAATGATCCTGATCCAATGTTCACTGATTATGATGCATTGTCTGAGGAGTTCATTGACCATATCAACAGCCTTGATACTAGTTGGAAAGCTGGACAAAACTTTCCTGGAAAGAAGGAAGAAGATGTGCGACACCTGTGTGGTACTCTTGACCCAGAACCTGGTGATTCCCTTGAGGCAGATTTTGATGATGATCCACCCAAAATAGATTATGATACACTGCCAGCTAGTTTTGATGCTCGAACTAAATGGCCTAAGTGTAATAGCTCTATTAGTTTGATAGGTGATCAGGATAACTGTGGAAATTGTTGGGTAAGTTAATGGACACAAATGTGTAACTCATGCAAATGCAATAAATTTTCATTGACAGGCATTTGGCAGCTCTTATGCCATCAGTGATCGCTATTGCATTAATAAGATGGGGTTACTTCAGTTATCTGTTCAATATATTACCAGTTGTTGTTCACGGGCCTATCGCTATAATGGGTAAGCATTATTTATCACAAGAATTTCTTTATTGCATCTAACTTCCCTCAGTTGTTCTGGTGCTAGAATTGCAACAGCATAGTAAGTTAAAATTCCTATTTATGTATCGAAAATTGAATGATGCATATGCTACAGCTCTTGCTGGCAGAAATATGGCGTACCTACTGGAGGCCAATTTGGAAGTAATTATGGCTGTCAACCTTATACCATAAAGGATTGCCCCTTGAAATCAGAGAGCAATGGGGTGACTTTTCCTTGGTGTACTGGCAAGTCATCTAAGCCAAGTACATCCTACACTCCACCATGTTCCGAATGTTGTGATGTAGGTATGTAAATCTTTGTCCATAGCTAAAATTAATAGTAATCTCTGATAGTTTTGCTTAGTATACTAATAGTTAAAGCATACATCAAATATGAAAATAGGGTTGGTTACATTACAAGCATGGGATCATATAAGTTTAGCAGAAAGAACTCGACTACATCATGGCTAAGACAAAAGAACAAAATGTGTAATTCAAAAATTGAATGCATTATTAAGCAACAAAGCATGTTTTGTAATCCTAAAATCATTACATACCGATAAACCATGCCTTGGGCAGGGACTTTACTACTACTGTATCATATCTTTTACAGGTTATTCCAAAAAGCTTAATGATGACAGACACTTTGCAGCAAAAGTCTATCAATTAAGGAGAAATAATGCTCCTTCTATCCAGGCTGAAATTTATGCTCGTGGACCAGTGACCCTTACTTTCAGTGTATACCAGGATTACTTGAGCTATAAGAGTGGTAAGGTGTTAGCTAAATACCTAAACAAGTGAAGTGTTAATGTATAATTTCATCAGGTGTATACAAGTACAAAACTGGAAAATATGTTGGAAGGCATGCTGTTAAAATCATTGGGTGGGGAGTGGAAAACAATATGCCTTATTGGTAGGTTTTAGAATGCAATTATCCTTTTTGTATTTTATAATACTGTTTTTACAGGCTTGGAACCAATTGCTGGGGACAACACTGGGGTAACAATGGTAAGTATATATTATAATGCATTCTTAATTATATGTGTAACTTTTTATGTAGGCTTTTTCAAGTTCCTCAGGGGCTCTAATCATTGTGGAATAGAGTCTTATGGATATGCAGGTATTCCCAAGTCCTAAATAACTGCTAAAACCTGGAGTGGACCTGATTAACACTTTATTGTAGTTTCAGCAAACAGTTTATATTATTTCATTACATTGCATTAGGTCTTTATTTAGTTGTAGTGCTTTATTCATCAATTTTGAATATTGTTCCCTAAAACACACGCAGTGTTCAAACAGTATTATATGTTCATTGACACTATATGTACATGTATATTGTAATCTGATACTCATCAGTGTCACAATTGTGACCCAGTTTGACTAAACCAGTCTTATAGCTTTTGCAATATCCCATATCCAACAGTCGTGACTAAGCTTAGCTATAAGTCAGTCGTATATTAGCTTTCCGATTGGCATGATTTGACAATCAATAGCAATTTGCACTAGAAAAATGCTAATTTGGATCAGGAAATATGCAGTACAGGGCAGAATTTCCTACAGAATTTCCTGAAAAACAGGAAAGCCTATAGGAAATTCTTTTCTGTACTGCATATTTCCTGATCCAGGAAATTTTAGTATTCTTCCAGTGTCAGTCCACTTAAAAGCTGTTTTATAGCAAAAATAATGTGGTGAAGTTTCTAGTAGATCTACTAAAGGCATGCATGGGAAGTTAAGAGCTATCAAACTTGTGCACTTATATAATATGTAGGTAGAGGTGTGGCTGTGGTACCAAATTAATATGCGTTTACTGTAGCAGCTGCTGTATAGCGCATATAAATGTGCAAAGTACATGCAGGATATGGCAAGAACATTGAGTTTATAGCTACATGCTTCATACTATGTGGAATCATAAGTTATTATATGTAACATAAAAGTATAGTGAGAACTTATACATGCAGCTGTGCATTGCTAATACATGTATGTACAGTATATGAGCAAATTATTGATAGTTGCTAAAACAGCAGTATATGAAAATTACAGCTTATATACCATTATTTTAGTGTAGGTGTAGGTGATGGATCACTAGTATGTACACTCAAATATTAGATACAGTATATAATTGTAATGGATTGCAAAATTATGGTGACCAACATATGCATGTGTATTAATAACCATAATACAGCAACCAAATTAATGCACCAGTTAGATAAATAATGAATGTGGTTGGCTATAGCTACCTGTTCTCAGTTTTCATATGTACAGGACTCATAATTATGATTAGGTTACGTGACTTTGTAGCCATCATCTAGCTATGTGGCTGTTGTTGGCTATGTTTTGCATAAGTAATTTGATTAGTATATCTCATTACCATTTAGTGGTATTCACAGTGGAAGTTATTGTATTACACAGGTATAACTACCTGTATGTGCAATGGATTCATATACACAGCTGGTAGACCATAATCTGAACTAGTATGGTTGCTAGGCCATGTTAGAGATAAGATTATATATCATAATTACAAGCTAATAGCTATCTGTATTATAAGTAATTTGCGTATGCTTGACTGACTTGGGGTATAGAGGTAGCTTATAGAGCCTAGCCTGGTGATACACTACTTGTCATAATTGATTAAGTACATGACTGTTATCATCACGGGCATGGTGTACCCATTTCAATGGGAATTCCTTATTGTTGGCCTAGCAAGCCATGCAATAGCATGGAATATACACGACTGAGTGGAAGTGCTTGCTTTCAACTAAATTGAAGGCTCAAATTACTGCTATTGTCCAATCCTTGTGGGGGTCTTACTTAAAAGACTTGTAAATAAGTTACTGGGTGAATGGGTATTTTCCCATGGAAGACTATAGGGTGGGAAAGATGTACACTATCTCTGGACATACAGTAACAGTAATTTAACTAACCATGGTAAGTAAGTGTCACATGTCAAGATTTTATAGTTACGTATCTTATAATTGGAGTTATTGGCAACTGAAAAGCCACACATGTAGTATATTTGATTTCATATAGCTGTAGTGCACCCTTTGAAGTTTTACCACCTTGTTGCAAAGCAGTGGCATTATTAGCACATCTGCATTTACAGTTCAACAGTGAAAAAATCAAGTATGCTGAGTGCATTTCTTGCGATCCTTAATTGCTTTTACAGCAGGTGCTTAGTCTTAGTTGCACAATGAACATGGTCCGATGTTTACTGATTATGACCAACCATATCAACAGACAATTAAAACTTTCCTGGGAAGAAGGAAAAAGAAGATGTGTGGCACCCATGTGGTACTCTTTGCCCTGACCATGATGATCTCTTTGAACCAGATGTTGATGATTACACCCCTGCCCAAAATTGATTACGATGCACTACAAGACACTTTTGATTCCCATGGCCTAAGTACAATAACTCTATTAGCATGATAGATGATCAGGATAACTGTGGAAAATATTGGGTATAATTATGTTAATGGATACAACTGTGTATCTCAACTATATAATAGTAAATTTTCAATGACACATATAGGCCTGAGTCAAATATGCTCAAAATTTTGCCCAAAATGCTTTCAGGAATTTCCCAAAATTGTCACCAGTATCATGCTCTTCAGTGTTCCAATTATGCCTGCATTATGCTCCTAGGTTAACAACAATTCTTGGAACATTTTAATCATTGAATGGTCTATTAGAGTATTTCACTACAAAGTGACTGTTCTATTAGAGAGTATTGATCTAAGGAGCTATGCACAATACATACATTTGAGTGCTCTATGGCAGTTTCAACTGACTGTTCTATTAGAGAGTATCAATTTATTTTCATGGAATTAACTCTATAGTTTGAAACATGCTAGCATTATGCTGGCATAGCACTCCAGCCTATTATGCTTTTTATTATGCTGGCATAATTGATGCAGGGTTAGACACATTTAAGCCATCAATGATTGCTGATGTACTAATAACATGGGGAACATCAGATATCTGTTCAATATACCCCATGTTGTTAATAGTCCTATCTTTATAATGGGTAAGCATTATGTTTGTTTATGTCTGATTTCTTTTAGATGTGCTGGTACTCAACTTAGTAGGTTAAAATTCAAGTTTATCTAAAAATTGAATGATGTATATGCGACAGTGCTGGCTGGTAGCGATATGACATATAGGAGGCCAATTTGGAATTAACTACCCCACACCATAAAGGATTGCCCTGGAGGATTAGATATCAGTGGTATGTCATTCCCTTGGTGTACTAACAAGACATATAAGCCAACTACATCCTACACTCCACCATGTTCTGAATGTTGCAATACAAGTATAGTTTGTATACAGCTAATTTATGATGATCTCCAGCTAATAAAAGTTAGATACGGTAGCACAAAACACATACATATATCATTGACAAGCATAAAAATATATGTGGTTAAATTACAAGCACAAGATTAAATAGTTCGACAAGGTTTAAATTAAAAAATCTCTGCACTCATTAATATTATTTTGTTGTTAGTTAAATAAGCTGGGTTTACTTGATGTAACCACAATCCTTGTCAATTTACTCTAGTGATTCCTTCTTGTTTTGTGTTTTTATGTTAGCAATCTTTATCATTTATTTTAATTTTTTAATGTGTGCATGTGTGTGTGTGTGTAGCTTAATGCATTACATACCTTTGAAAGTCAAGTGAGAATAATGTGCAGGTATTACTATCTCATGTCAATTGTCATGTTCAAAATCACAGTTGTACATACCTCGCATATTGATTAGTTTATTTTACATGATACAAATGATATGCAGGTAAAACAAAGGAAGCTAGTTCACCACCAAACAGTGCATTGATGCAGACTAGTGTACCATTCCTCCATGAATCAAATGGTATCAATGCAAATACAATTCCACCAAATGTTGTCATAAGAAAACCAAGGTATAGAATTCAACCAAACGTATTCATACATCCCTTAGACAATCCACAATATTGCGTATGTCGCTCCCCCATCAGAATGGATATTGTAAACACCACCGCAAGGCCACAGCAAATCACCTACCACGTACGGATTTATAGAGCTCAAGAAACATGAACATAGAAAGCAGACCCAACAATATGGTTAAAGGATAACAGTTAGTGACAATAGGATATATATCTAACTGTTTGTCACATATATAGATAATTATATCCATGCAAAAATATCAAAGCTGTAAAAATGGGTGCAGTCTTTAAAGGCCTGAATAAAAAAGTTTTGGTGAGCAAGAAATTTAAAAGGCTGAAATAATGCTAATGCCAATCGAGTTTAATTATGCCAGCATCTAGTAATATTGATTGGCATAACATCATTGCAGCAATTCTTGACTGCCACTGTTGATTTTACATCTTTTCTCACCAAGGCTTTTAAAAAGTCACACCCTTTTTACAGATTAATAGCTTTGCACAGATTATATTTACCAAGCTGGCCTTGTAGGTTTGCTTTTACCCACATTCCTTCTATTGTATTGCATGTTGTATTGACTATTTGCTAATATTTTTTGCAATACTCCATTATAGCTAGAGTGGACAATACTCTAACATTTCTAAGTATACTTCTACTACAACACACATAAGAAAGCTAGACTTTCCATTGGCATATTTTTGAAATAGTAAACTTTCCACTATTAAACTAGAATAGTCTTACAATAGGTATTCTATTATCCAGACACTTTATTCAGAATCTCGATTGTCTGAACAGTACGGTATTTAGGCCTAATGTATTTCGCGGACTGGACTCACGCACTCAGCTGGAAACAGTTTTTAAACAATAATTCAGACATTATCCATCTCTTGCAACACTGAAGACACCACTATCGAGCTACAACTGTTAATACTACTCTTCCTTACAAGTCAACAAACTAGTGCATGCACTAATTAATTAGAATACACTTACGATGTACGAGTACTAGCAGTGATAAAACGTGATAGAGGCCGTTGTTGTAGCTTAGATGTTTTTCCTTTGTTGCTCCAGTACTTAGGACTAGTGTTAGGGCTGTAGTGATGAGCCAGTTTATTTGCATAGCCCCATCACCTCGCCGGGCGGTGCCATCTACAGCTACCCTGCTAAGAATTGTAGCACTAGTACCAAAACAATAAAGGAAAACACCTATGCTACAACAATAGCCTCTATCACGCTTTATCACTGCCAGTACTCGTGTATCGTAAGTGTATTCTAATTAATTAGTGCATGCGCTAGTTTGTAGACTTGTAAGGAAGAGCAGTGTCAGCAGTTGTAGCTCGATAGTGGGGACTCCAGTGTTGCAAGAGATGGAGTATTGTTTAAAAACTGTTTACAGCTCAGTGCGCGAGTCCAGTCCGTGAGTCCAGTCCGCGAAATACATCAGGCCTTGTATTTTATACTTTCTCCAACTTTTCAAACACACCTTCTGTAGCTAAAGTCTTTGAGCAGGCTGTAGGACCAGGTGTCCTACAGACCTTCAGCACTTGTGCTGTAAAGCATTAATAAATACATAAGGTAGAAGTTAAATGAGCTGACAAAAGTGGTTCCGGCAATGGTGAAGGGTTTGCCTGTTCCAAACTCTAAATACCTTTTCAATGCCTTTGTGCATCTTTTTGCTTCTCGGTGACTGTTGTGTTCAGATGACCTTAGATCAAATCTTTAACAAATAGACAATTGACAGTAACAAAATAAAATAAGTCTGTTCAACTAAAAGTTGGTTCAGCCAGCTGCTCTTCTTCAAAAGCTATATTCTTCTGCTATTCTATAACAGGGAGACTGGGAGACACCATATTAACAAAGCTATGAACTGCAACCAACCTTACTAAGCTCAAGAGAGTCTTCTGGTTAAATTTACTTCCTTTATAGTTCTCCTTTTTGTGACCTCTTGTTTACACTGTTTGTTGTTTTTCAATGGCTTCTACATCTGGTCACCTGATCATGATTTTATTTCACAACATAAGATTTTTCTAGACCTTTTCTTTTCTACAATGACTGTTTCATTGAAGAATTTTAGCCCTGTGATTTTTGTAACTTTGTAGCTGTCACTGCAATTTCCTTGATCCATACTACGTACGTATGTTAATGATTGTACCAGACTTTGGTGAGTTTGTCTTACTTAATATATGCCAAGTTTCAAGGGAGTCAAGTCACATGTTTGTGTTTGTAATGCTTTTAGTAAAGTGCGTGAAAAGGCAAAGATAATCTAGGTCCCACAAAATAAGAAAAAAATAGCATATCTATAAATAAGCCAAATTGTTGAGGTTCATACGTAGCTGTTTAACAAATGCATAAGAAGATTTGGTAGATTGGATCTGAAGGTGGAGGGCATTTGCAGTATAAAGATCTCTTCATTTGGGATAGGGAACATGGAGCCAGCGTGAAAATTACATTTTCTACAATACACCCTCGATATGACACACAAGCATTCTTGGCCACATGACACACTACCGTATGCCTTGATTCTAATTTCTGTGCAATAGGGCATGCATCTTTTAGCAAATCTAATCATAAATATAATGTGCCTAACAGTGCATGCAGCATATTACAAGTTTCTATATAGTTACCAAGTATATGCAGGCAAATGAATAGACCCTGGCAGTGATGGCAGATGATCATGAAATTAAATGCAGACAAGACAGCTATACAACTACACACCATACAGCATACTGTTTACTTCATAGGCAAGTTATTATTGTAACAAAGAAAGGCCCAGAGTATGGTTCCCTGAGAAACAGTTACTCGATGTATGCACAATAATGGAAAACTAAACACTATCTCAACAAACCAAACCTAATAATTATGTGGCACTTTGTCGCAAGTGTAGAAAATATCATGGATTAATAATCACTTCGCATGAAACTTTAAATCAATAATTTTACAGCATACCATCAAGTATTAATTTACATGCAGTATATACATGCAATATGTAAGAAAAATGTTATGCAGACAAAACAAAGGTAATTTAAACATAGCACATTGTCACAGTCAAGTTTACCACCACACCATACAGCAAGCAATACTGTCATATTTAAACCTGCATAAAGACACGAAAAACCAGAAACCAAACCCATAAATGCAACTAAAATCTCTGGACAGTTTGTGACATCAGATTTATGATGTTGTGTACTACAGCATTTCTTGTCAAGGAGATTAGGCAAAATCACCAGTATTGCAAAGCCGATGTTAACAATTCCATGTGTAGGAGCAAAAGCTGTGATATTGTAAACACCAGGGTAGTCAAATAGAAATCCTGTGCAAGATCATGATATATATAATTCATCAACAACTAGAAATTTAATAATTACCTGCTGCGATCAAATATACGTTCACCAGAAACCATGATGACACAATGAAACACCACACTGCAGTAATTAAAAAAAGAAGCACAATAGTCAGTTTGTGTTTAGGATGTGCAAACTAACTCAATGCAACTGGCCTGCTAAAATAGGGCATGTGGCTGGGAAAACAAAATTTGCCTCCATTTTCATATTTTAATGATTCATAACTTTTCATGTCATTACACTACATCCACGCAAATTTTAAGAACTGTTACATTTGGTTGGTTTTATAATAGAATGTAGATATTCTATTCCAATACTGAGATATAACCTGTTATGTGAAGTGATGTAGTTTGTACTCAGATGCCCTATTGTTGCAAGCCTAGTCTCATATGTAGTTTGTAGTATGGTGCGTGGGCAGATCAAAGGCTGCCGCCAGTGATACAAATCAGTTGTAAACCAGTTTACAAATAGCCGTAACCAAGTTTACAAATATTTGTAACCCAGTTTACATATAGTTGTAACCAGTTTACAAAATAATGGTTGTAACATGGCTAATTACCTCTTTTTAGCCACACAGTCCATCAAAAGAAATCATACACCATACCACCACAGGAAGTCACAATTTATACCAGGTTCAATATGAAATTGGCCAATACATCAAGCTAATGAATCGCTTTGGAATGAATATCCCACATAGCTTCAGTTATGCACTTATTCGTGTAGATGAATGGGAAGCAGTAACCGCTGGCTGAACCGTTATATTCCACTCGCTCATTCACCAATAAAATTAAGCTAACAAGGACTATTGCTAATATCAGCCAGCAATGAGTATCACATCGGCTATATTGCTAAACCATTCAGTAATGAATATCATGTGAGTTACACATGTACTCGTGCAGCAGTACAATGGCTGGACTAATTGGCCATGAATTAGTTGTTTGGAAACGTGCTACCAATGAACAAACTAGCTAACAAACCATCAAGACAGTAATTAGTGAGCAATTAGTGAGTAAAATAGTTCCCTGGTTTCTTCCATGTTACAAATGGGTACCTTTGATCCGCACATGCCCCATACCACAAATCAGTTATTTGGTTTTTTAAACACTGTGCCCTACAAATCAGATACAAATCTGCAGCCCTCGGGTGTTATCAGATACAAACCTCATGGGCGTGTTACAATTATAACTTGTGCAATTCATTTAAATAGACACAAATATAATTATCATACAGTATGGCATGGCCCATGAAAACATCACCCAAAAACCAGCCTCACTTTTCCCAGACAATGATGAGGCAGGCAAAAATAAGCCCAAACAAGCCTTCAGATTGACCTGAAATGCTTTCAACAAGTTGCTACAGAATTTAAAAAAAAATTATTCAATGGAATTTTCTACTGACTGACTGACTGACTGATGCAATCAGACAAGATAACAGCTAAGGCTACAAGCTTGATTTTTTCACTGTTCGACGTCGCTTTGGCTCAAGGGATGCCTTTTGGCATACCGCAGTGTATACAATGCATTCTTCATGGACTTACCAGTGTCCTCCTTTGTGTCCCATTCATCTTTGCTGACAGCAAAAAGTGTTGATTTGGCAGTAATCGAGAACTGTTCAAAAAGCACTTCAGAATCTGCAATCAAAGTAGCCACCATGAAAAATACAGATGATTTTCGGTACGAAGGGAAGCTATCACGTGCTATCGTACTGCTGTGTCACGGGCTGACAACAGCTGTAATGCATACTTCACTTTTCAGACGATAATTGATATAACTGAGGTGTGCGATGCCATTTCTTTCTTTTGATGCAGTATGCGTGGGTTCACCAGTCATAATATAATTATTATTTACAAAATGTTAACAAACAAGTACACAAAAAATTGAAAATTTTCAACTAGAGTAGGGACCATAGTACATCGATAAAAAGTACTGAAACAAGTTGGAGTAGTGCATGATATTAAATTACAGTAAAACAATAAGAAGTGTTATATCCCTACTGTGCTCAAGATACCATAACGGAAATGCATTTCCATTATGGAATCTTGAGTACAGTAGGGATATAATACTTCTTATTCTTTTACCATGATTTAGTGAACTAGCAGGATCACAGACAATTGGACAGCTATGATACTACATTAAAATGTGCGAGCATGCATATAGAATGGTTACTCAATTTGTGTACTGCTTGCATGCATGTAGTAAAGATAGCCATGATATCAATCACTTGGTTTACCCTGTACAAAGAACTTCACATGTAACATAACCCTGTTGAATGTAGAAAATCCTGACTCAGTGGTAAACTTGATCCTCCAGCAACATGTACATGTAGTCTTCGCATTTGCGCCAAAAGAGCCACTAAGGGATCGGAGTAATCAAGTATAAGGTGATAATATGCAAAAGATTGAATGGGATAGTTTATGGGTTAACCCCTCTCAATCATTCTTTTTTTTTGACTACACTGCATGTATTCCACCATATTGTAGCTACAAAAAAGGGTGCAGCTTTCAAAAGCCTGGGTGAAAAAGTTGTGAAATCAAAAGTGGCAGCCAAGAAATAGCTGCAAAGATATTATTGAACACAGCTATTATTAAAATTGATTGGCATAAATTAGCATCCATTCATTGGCCATCACCTTTGATTTCACAACCTTATGATGGCTAGGCTGTACCAATTCTTCAACGTTCGACTTTGCATGGATTTCACTTTATTTTGTATTTTATATATCCTAAAGTTGACAGCTGGCATTACTGGTTTACCTTTTAATGGCTCTTATCTACAGATACAATGATGATTATGGAAGAGAGCTAGAAGTACAATTGAATAGTTTATTTGACTTTTTGTTAATATTTTTGTGCTCCAATAGCATGCACTTTTTTGAGAACTCTAATAACAACACTTATAGAATGTTCTAGAATAATCTATTGGTAGATCTATGATAGTATAAAGTTTTATTGAGCAGAATTAAACTAGAATTTTTGTAAAGTCAAATTAAGTGAGCTGAACAACTGACAGCAGTGGTTTAGTGGTGAAGGGTTTGGGAGTTATTATACTGCTATACAGTGGCCAGCACTTAATAAGTTAGGTGTGGAAGTCCCCAGACAATATTTTTGTGTATTGTTACCTCTTGGTGATTGTATTAGAGTATTTCAACCTCCAAATTTTGGTTTTCTCCTTGCAACTCTGTAGCTGCCACTATAATTTCTTTAAAGGTTTGAGCTATGATGGTATTATGTAGACCAATTTCCCATATAATTATGCAGTTTACCAGTAGGAGTAACATAATTGGTCCTTTATAATGCAACTATATAATCATCCGTAACTCTGTGAATGTTGATTGGATTTGCACCAAACTTAGCATGTAACTTGCCTTAATACGTCCTTGATGTGTGTCAAATTTCAATGTAATTGAGTTATGTTTTTGCATTTTAAACATATTTTCAGTTATTGAGTGTGCAAAAAAGGAGAAAATCTAAGCCCCAGAACAAAAAAGAAATTAAGCCTAACTTGGAGAGCTTGCATTTCACAAATTCATACAGTGATTTGCTTAAATTTGGTGTGCAGGGTGCTGAAGGTAAAACGCAAATTGCAAAATGGTGTGCTTTCAATTAAGAAAGGATCAGCTATCTGCAGCTTTCTTATTTCCTGTCAGTGGTGCTGCATCTGTTTCAGGGAGGATGCTCATTGTAATCCTGTTTCCTAGCTTGGCTCTCTACAGTGCTTTGCAACGGTGTATGACCCACAGTTTTGTATGCCAGCTTTCACTGCACTATACTGTGTTTCAGAAATTGATCATGACTGTCAGCATTCATAACTCCTCTAATAGCACATCAAAACATACCTTACTTTGGCCCCTTTTCTGTTACGCCTTTTTAGCTATAAGTCACTAAGTCTAAGTCCTTGAAATTAGGTTAGGTAATCCTAAGGCTGCAGCACATGTTGCTGTCAGACCTTCAGTGTTGGTCACTGTAAAGCACTAATAACAATAACAATACGACATTTTATGAATTTAGAGGGATAATTTTTTATGGAAAATTTTATGGAATACAATAGTTTATAGGTGAAGTATCAAAGAAATACTGTAAAGCACATAATGCATGTATACTGTGTAATGTCACACAAGAAACTGTATGGAGCAAAACATTTGCAATACCGATCTATACGTACCTGTCATACGATAATTACACTTTTTCTTTGTCCTGGACATAGCAGGTCCTCCATTTTCAATCAACGATTCATCATCAGTTGATTTTTCCAAACATCCTTTACTCTAGCCTATAGGAAGCACATCAAACAAGCATATAGCAAGTATTCCTATTATGACCACACTACATTATACTCTATAGTAAATCCAACCATAGATATCAACAGAGCCAAGGAAATGGGATAAGCAACTGAACAGTGTCCCAGTATGCTAATTTACAGAAAATGACTGAAGCACTCCATGTGTTATTAAAATCCATGTGGTCAGAATGGTAGCTAGTCCGTGGTTTAACCATCCCCAAGTTGAATTTCAACAATCTTAAAGCAATGTGTAGCTAGTTGTTATCAGTATTTATTGTCTCTGGCTTCTGTTGTTTAATTGTCTTGGGTGGTTTTATACTATCATTTTGAGTATCAATGGACTTTAGTCCCCCTGTTGTGAAGTGAAAAGTCCAGTAATAACACACCACTAAAAGTCTTTGCACTATGAATCAAAATTTTGCACTGCAGTATTGATAGATCTGTCTTGCATGCCAGCATTAGTGTAGAGGCCAATTAGGAGAAGCATCTTGGAGAACTGAGAAATTCAATGTTCATGAAGATGCAGGATACAGAACGCAACCTGCATTAAAACTTTTAGTTGATTTAGTATCGTAAATATGGATTAGTTATTGATTACTTTGATATCAAGACACACGGTAGTGCATCTTGTGGCCAAGAAAGTCGGCGCACCACACCATGAGTATATATTGACAGGAAGAAAGTAATAGCTTTTTCACGTGTAATTAAAATTCCATTAGGGCTTGCACCAGAGATTTCCTAAAGGCTGAAAGTATGTAGAGCTGAAAGGAGTCAGAAACTCAATAATAGAATTCTGTTGAACTTAGCCAGTATAGAGGACTTAATCACCAGAGTACTCGCAATCTACACAAGTGTCCAAGGAACTACACAGCTTGGGAGCTGAACTGTTTCTCACGCATTCAACATCTAATTAAACACAGCATATTACTTCCCATACATTATAAATAATAATTATCTTATCAGTGGGACTGGAGACCAGTGAGGATGGATTGATTTACCATCTAACTGGTGAAATCAATACTATGTATATTATCTAATCCAAAACAGCCAAGCTGTAAAAAGTGTGCGGCCCTCAAAAAGGCTATGGTGAAAAAAGATGTGAAATCCAAGGTGGCGGCCAAGAAATGGCTGTGATGGTAGGTTAATGGTAAAAATTTTAATAACGACAATTCAGGTGAATTACTGTGCCACTTGGTCTTGGCACAAAATTCACCTGAATTGTCGTTATTAAATTTTTTACCATTAATCTACCATCACAGCCATTTCTTGGCCGTCACCTTGGATTTCACATCTTTTTCCACCATAGCCTTTTTGAGGGCCGCACACTTTTTTTACAGCTTGGCTGTTTTGGATTAGATTTCACTTCTTTTTGTATTTGTATACCCCAAAGCCGGCCTATGGCCAGCTTTGGGGCTTTTTAAACCTATTTTTTTTCTTTTCTACAGGAAGAAGAAAAGATGAAGCAGATGAATACTTTAAATATTTCTGATTTTATCAATAAATGTACAAATTATATATATATATATATATATATATATATATATAATACATATATTTATTACAGAACTCTACATGGTGGTTTCTTTGTAACTGAACACTCTACAATGTGACTTCTTCTAGCTGCTCTCTCTACAGGGTGGATTGTTTGTAGCTGAACGATCTACAAGGTAACTTCTTCTAGCTAATCTCTCTACAGGGTGATTTGTTTGTAGCTGAACTATCTACAAGGTAACTTTTTCTAGCTGATCTTTCTACAGGGTGATTTGTTTGCAGCTGAACTCTCTATGAGGTAACTTCTTTTAGCTGATCTCTCTACAGGATCACTGTTTCTAGCTGATCTCTCCAAGGGCAGATTTAGGGGGGTGCTTGGGGTGCTGAAGCACCCCCCTCCAAAATTTTACAATGAGCAAGCTAGGAAGCTTTTAGAAGCTGTACTACAGGTGCATCTGCATTTTATACACATGTATGGGTAATGAAAAGATGGAAAGAGCAAGGGGAATAGCTAATCTTGTCCAAGAATTACTAAAAGGGGTTCAAAATTATACGTTTGGAGTACGTCTTACCTTAAAAGTTGCTAAATCCAAAATACTCTAATAGAACAGTCTAATAGAACATCCAACATTAAAACTATAATTTTCAAGAAGTTACCAGAGTGTAAGCTGAAATTAAACCTACTCTTCTAGACCTGTGCACTGCTACCCTCATCATTATACCAAACATCCTGCCATATACCAATCACTTCAGGTAAAAGATTTATACTTTTAATTGTATAAAACATCATTAATTGAAAATCTATTCTGAAAATAACCTTTTCAGTCAAATAGTTTAAGTTTTTTAGGCTCTGCTACATACTTGATTCTTGGGTTGAAATGCTTCTCTTGCAAGTAAAACAGTAGTCTTATATAATAGTGAATTTCTTAGCTTTTATAAAGTTCACAAGGCTGCAACATCTGAGAACTGTTCATTTTTGTTTCCCTTGCTTGATCAAATCTCGTGCTATATTTGTATAAATCTAGCAGCTTTGGAATTTGCACTATCAAATCCCTTGAAGCTCAACTTTAAGCTTAAATGATACTGTAGTATTTATGTTGTCATGATCATTGTGTGCTAAAAAGGGGTTAGTTGTGGCCAAAAACTAGTTGTATTTGTAGACTAGTTGTAAAACAATTATAATGATGGATGGGTCCATCATTTTAAGTTAGATTGAAATAGCAACCTTCACTTCAGAACAGTGGCTACCAGTGGCGTAGCCAAGGGGGGGCAAGGGGAGGCATTTGCCCCCCCGTCACTAAGTGATGTTTTTTAAAACTTCCGTCACAAGCTTTCCAGTAACTGACACGCATCCCAAATTACTGTTTGTGCACTACTACGCGAGTGCACACAACATTCAACTCGTTTGTGAATGGTGATGATAATACGATGATTTCTTGCGCGTTACAAGCAATTCATAAAACGATGCGCTAAAAATAAGGTATGCCCGAATCCCAAGGGGTTCCCCAGTATAGACGCTAGGCCTTCACCGAACGAAAATGTTAGACACAATTCTATATTTAGCCTATACTACCCACGTGATAGTGCATTTTTCGAATCTAAAGACAGATGACCCGCTCAAAGTGACTTCGCAAGAGTCGCAACTCAGAAGTGACAAGTGATATGCAATGATGCTACAAACCTACGAGGTGATAAAGTGTTAAATGAACCAACTTTATTTTCCCGAGTTAATCACACTGGATCTTCTTACAGCGCAGTGGCATGCCAGTTTAATTTTTTTCACTTCAGTGTCAGCCAGTCAGATGATCCGTCACAAGCTTACAAATTCTGCTAACAGGAAAGGTATAGAGTTGGGATTTGCCGGCTGAAGTGAGTGAGCTCGTCATACTATGCCAGTGTGCTAGGACTGCAGCACAGACTGTGGCTGACGTAAGTAACTGTGACACATTGTATTTGTACTAAAATATTCACAAAATAGTTCTACTGGATTGTGGGCGAATTTGTTGGAGTACAGTTGTGGCACGTGCGATGATGCTCGACGAAAATATTTCCAATGATAATTGATAACTGATAGCAACCAGTAATGAATAGTTATGTAGCTAGTTACATAAGCTGTGATAATACAACACTGTATGTTGGCTAGCCCATCATTGGGTCATTAGCCTTTTGTGTAATTATGAACAATGTCGAGTATTTTGTGGGGGATGCCCCCCACCACCGTCTGGCTAGCTACGCCCCTGATTCTTGATAATATTACTGAAAGTTGAGCTGAGCTCTATCTATAGTCATCTTCACTGCAAAATTCAGAAATTTCTGTTATTTGGTTTAGCTACTACAAACAGCTCTCTGGTAATTGTTATGCATGATAATTAGTTGATCAGTCTAGCACAATTCATTATTTTACCCTGACTCAGTATTAAAAATCATGCTCATTAGATTTGGTATTTAAAAGCACAGAATGGGCCTCCAAGCTTGGTACAATGTGATTCCTCCCTTGCTCAACCTACGTAAACTAGGTTGACTTTGTACAGATCTTATTGAATTCATTTTATGGTAGGGGTGAGAGTGTATAGGAAGTGGTTTGAGGGAGAACTCTGCCACATTTGGGATTTTTTTTTGTGGTGGAATTACAGCCATACTAATACAGCTATTAATCGATTGTACACGAAAAAAAGTACCTCTCTCCTGCCCTTGTCATACTGTATTTCTGCTGATGTAGCTTTTTGGCCAGCCAGATGGCTTCCTGTAAATGGAAGAACTCCCGGCAAAGTATAGAGGTTTCGAAATATACTTGGACAGCGGAATGGAGTACCAATTTTACTACCACTCATAGTCACGATATTCACGAATATGCACTGCAGACACTGAACAGAAACTCCAGAACACTCGACGGTCGACTTCAGCCCGTAGCTAGCTACAATCCTTCCAGTCTGCTCAAGCTGACGGTTCTTTCAATGGGGTTGACATATACTGCAACTCAAGTGGTAGCAGCAAGTTATCAACTTTGCATCAACCTCTCAGTCGTATCGATAAATCTTTAAAGAGGCGCTAAGACAAAAATTGCGCTGGCGCCTTAGTGTCTAAACATCTTTTAATTAATTAGTTATTATTACTGTGCAGGCCTCACAAGGAACATAATATATGCACAAAGTGATTACATTACAAAAATTAGTTAAATTAAGAGAGCATGCAGTCCTGTTATCCTTTGCTTAAATTGGCTGAGATCAGAAATATTTACATCATCATTTGATAGAGAGTTCCATAGCTTAATTGATACTACTTGGAAAAAGAGAATTTGAGTAAGCAACTAAGCATTAATTCTTGCTGGTAACTGTAAGAGTCTCTTTGGGCGTCCACGTGTAGAGTGGTTACAAGGGCGAGGTGGGAGTAAGGAGTCAGCGTCAATATCTACTAGATGGTGAAGATTATTTTATATTGCATCAGCAATCTATGTTCTTTTCGTCTGTCAGCAAGAGGGCTCCAACCAAGCATGTCAGATACACTATCATAAGGTGAGTAGTTGTTGAATACAAATCTGGCAGACCTCCTTTGCACAGATTCCAGAGCTTGAATGTTTTTCTGCGTATACGGTGACCAAATGATCAATGCATAGTCAAGGATTGATCTTACCATACTGTGGTAACAGATAGCTTTGACATTTACAGGACATGATTTTAGGTTTTGCTGGAGAAAACGTTTGACATTGTTAGCCTTTGTTATGATCTGTCTTGTATGTTCATTTCATGTTAGGTGTTGGTCTATAGTAACCCCTAAGTATTTAGCATGCATGAGGCACTTCTTTGATCCTGTTAAGTGCTATTCCACTAGGGACCTGTGAGAAGGCTAGGCCTGTAAATACAGGGAGTCATAAACATGTATCTGAAACTGTAAAAAATGCAGAAAAAAAATCCCAGACTCAGTGGTGACTTGATCCCCCACAACATGCAATCTAGGCTTTTCATAGCTACAAGAAACTCTGGGGTTTTATTAGATTTATAAAAGCTAAACTTATTACACTGTAGCTACTAACTTACATATTTGTTTTGTATGCCTCTGGCAGGGAAGAGTGGCTGGCTGACTGTTTAGAGGTCATAAATAATCTGGCAATTTTCTGGATGCCAATTTTCTGCATATGCTGCCAAACTATTTGGTGCTCTTGCTGCAAACTTAGCTAGCTATGTTGTTATCTGAGCTAAGCATAATTTTACAAGGTGGTTCCAAAACCCCATACAGGAATAGTCAGACCACTTTTTCTTCTTTTGTATTGGGTCGGGTACAAAAGAAGAAAAAGTGGTCTGGCTACGTGGGAAATTTCCTTGTCTCTGCTGAATAGAGTCTGTACAATATTGTCATATTAACATTTGGCAGTGCTTGTGTTTATATATAAGGCAGCCGATTTGAACAGTAGACTCTAGCGATTGCTATTTGAATGTGATTTTTTTTGAAATGCATGTACGTTGCATGTAATTGTGTCCATCTGGGCTTCCTATATTAAAATTCATTTATCAATGCAGCCAGTTAGTGTATTGCCTTGACAACAAATTATATCAATGCTCAATGTAGGTGTAAAAGTGACTATTAGTTACGTTATTTTTAATCAATTTAGCTAGTCATAAGACAAGGTCATGTAGCTACAGAAGGATAAACTTATAGGAGTACAACCTGAATAAACAAGTTAACAGACAAAACAGCACATAACATTATACACATGTAGAATTAATAGAACAGGACATGACAAAAAAAAACAGATTAACAGTAAGTCCTTGCTGGATATGAGGGGAACTGTAGTGTCATGTGATTTAAGTACACCACATGGAGATTCCATGGCCGGTGGTTTATAAAGTAATAATTATATGCATAAAGCAGGTCAGTATAATACAAAATGCATACATAGCCTCAGTTAGCTACTCGGAACTAGGAGTGATTACTCAAACTATCTCGATTCTATTACAAATGACATCCTAAAGATGCAAGTTAAATCATATCGCAACCTCATTCCAGTTCTGAAAAATGGTTCAAATCTTATTCAGACTCTAAAAATTTAGTTTGTTTAATAACTCAGTTTTTACAAAAGAATTAAGACACCTCAAATTCATGTGATCTGCAGTCTCACATATCTGTTGGTTGGCTGGCAGTTATTTAATTGACTTACTTTATAGATAGTTCAAGCCATCACTTGATTGCCATAGTCACCTTAACCAAGAGTTCATAATATATATATATATTTAGGACTCTTGCCTAAACTGGCCTGCATGTCTCATATACCTGCCATCAGTACTTGTCTCTGCTAACAGTGCATGATATCTTACATGGGTGTATTGCTCTGAAATTTAGTAATTATTTCTTATTGATTTCTAGATGCACAAGGTCTCATTCTCTCTCCATTCACTGAAAATCATCTACAATCACCACAGTTATAGTGTATTTTCACTGCATAGAATGAGGTTCATGAATCTATTTTATGCATATTATACATGCTCATTTTAAACACCAGCTGTATCCTTTTTGACCACCTGCACGACTTTTGTATTGAAGCTTTTGTGTTTGTGCCGTCTTCCCGAAAGTGTTTGAGGAAACGTTAGGGATTTTTGATCCATCATTGTTTTTTGATATTATACCATTGTATAATAGCTCAATTAATTATTCTAAATCTACTGATGTGTGTCCCACATAAAATATTTATAGCTAATTGTGAAAATGTGTCATGTAACATAGCATACACATGTATTTTGCACACAAAACAGTCTGCATCATAAAATGTTAAGTCAATATGCTAATCCTTGTACAATTTACCCAATTTTGAACACCAGTTTGATATTCTACATTTAAAACAATTGCAGCAGATTATCATAAATGATAAGTAGTGGAAACAAAGGTATGTAGTAGCACCGATGAACAATGCATTCAGCGGCGGAGGAAGTAGTTGATATGAGGGGGGGCTCCGCTGGGCTGACCCAGACTTATTTCTATAGTTTGGTAAGGTGAGACCAAAAAAAAAAAAAAAAAAAAAAAAAGGTCACAACCAACTGACAAGAGTTTTCCACCTCACCAGCTACCATTTCTAGCTGATAAACTACATAAAAATCCTTACATAGCTCGCTACACACTAAGTACTTTATTAGAGTGACTGCTCTATTAGAGTATCTCGATCTTTTCAAGAAAGATAATTTCGGTGTGATATCATTCTGAGGGGGGGCTTAGCCCCCCCTCAGCAGACCGAAGGGGGGCTTTAGCCCCCTAGCCCCCCCCTTTCCGCCGCCTATGAATGCATTGTTGCACTGTGAATGATCATCATCCCAGCCAAGTAGTGATCCCCATATCCACACACTTCCCAATACCATCCAGGCAATTGAAAACACCAAAGCAAGATCAAAGAAAACACTGATGTAAGGTAATTTAGACTCATAAAACTCATAGAACCACTTGTCAAGAACAGTGGTTACTCCAAACAACACGACAAAGCCTAGGTTGAGGATTCCTTGTACTACAGCATAAGTGTTGATATTGTCCTCAGTTGGGCAGTCAAGCAGTAGTCCTGCACAATGACATGAACATATGTAAAACCATAGTGAATATATTTACTAGTGTTGTTTTAGTACAGCAAATTCATTTTAGTTTAGTTCTAGTTCTTGTACCCATAGTCCACTACAGTTTTATTTAGTTTTAGTTCTAGTACCCCAATTCCACCATAGTTTTAGTTAGTATTAGTTCTGGTACCCCATATTTCTGTAATTTTAGTTAGTATTTAGTTTCATTTTAGTTAGTGTTAGTTTTAGTGTTAGATATCTTCACCTATACTAACCTTGGTAGCACCCCCTAGACTTCCAGAAACTTTAGATTTGGTGTTTTGATAGATTTTTCAATTTTATTTCCCATTTTATATCAATGAGGAAAACTGTACCGAGAATCCAATTCTTCAATTATAATACACGGAATTTGCTGTTATCTACTAAATTCAGTGGTAAATTGTTAGCACCTATAAAGATTGTAAGATGAAATGTATAATAGCCTTATGTTTATTGTTATTAGGGTTGTACAATTTAAATCCTAAACTACGTATTGGCAAGGAGGACTGTTTCAGTTATTAGGGTTGTACAATTTAGATCCTAAACTACGTATTGGCAAGGAGGACTGTTTCAAATGGCTAGAAGAACCTCTCCCTTTGTCTTTTCAATTTCAGCTGTTTCAAAATATTTATAAGTGTCAGTATGGCATGTCTTCAAATGCTTCTTCAAGTTTATAGAATATTGTCCTTTAAATTCTTTATATACCACAAATCAAACCATCAGTACTTTTCACAGTACACACACTTTTGTCCTTGATCTTATCATGCCTGAAGTGGTTCCACACTCCACTTGACTTAGGCCTTCCACCTGGTTCAGCACAACTTCCACTTGCCATTGTGCACAAATGAACAAAAGCTCTATAATATCTTAAATAACCTAAATCGGCAGAATTAATGCTGAATAACAATGTTTTATAGTAGCATTTGCAGGCATCACCATCTTCAAAGAAAAGTGTTAAGTGGTTTATATAGTGCACAATACCTTTTTATGTAGGATTGCTTGAGAAACCTTTCAGTTAGTTCTAGTTCTTGAGCTAAAAGTTTTAATGGTTTTGGTTTAGTTCTAGTTTTTGAATCAAAAATTGAAAGAATTTTAGTTTAGTTTTAGTTTTAGAACTAAAATAGATCATAATTTTAGTTTAGTTCTAGTGTACTAGAACTAGAATTAAATTGCTGTACTAAAACTAGATTTAGTTCTAGTTCCTTAGAACTAAAACAACACTAATATTTACCTGTCACAATCAAGTATACACTTGCAAGGATCCATGACAAAACGAACAGTCTACAACACCAAACTATATAATAGACATTTGTTATAAACAAAGATGAAACCACATGAAAAATATTAGTCGATTAACAATAGATACAGACCATGATCCTTTACTCGCTCATGCAGCATAATACTATTGCAGGTATATAGAGCAGAGTAACTTGTACAGTTAATATGTTTTCCTGTGTTAATTCAGATGACAATCCCAATTTTCTGAGGATGGTATTTTTTGTCATGATATATAAACTATTCAATTAAGCTTACCCTACAGATAGTGCTTATAGGTTATAATAAAGTACTGTCAAAATTAGATACATATAGTTTTCACAACTGAAGGTGTTAATAAACTTTTCTATTCAGTAGCTACAGGGCATACATGTTTCAAAACATCTGTATAAATTTCATAACACATGCAGATATATTTTAATGCCCGTCATGTGGATGACAAGTCTGATACATAATACCCTGTCAGTAGTCTGATACATAGTTGGGCACTGAAATGTCTAGCTATGGGAAAATGTTATTATCAAGTTTTGTTTTGATAGCAAACCCACATCCTTTACAACATTCAAGACCCCAAAATTTGCTGTCAGCTATGTCATGTCAAAAAAAGTTATAGAATAATCATTTTGTGACTGTATAATTATATGTACCTGTAAAATATTCACAGAGTATTTCACACTTGCTCTTTCTGTGTGGAATACTTCTTCCAATTGGTGAATAACCATCTGCTCTAGCTGGTCTATTCTCAATGCGTTCTTCTACTTCCTGCCAATTGTATGTACACTGCTATGCATTCATAAGTATACATATACAGCATGCATGCAACTGATATTTCTATTAGAATTCGCTGATAGGTATAATATAGAGATGTACTGTTGTCTGTACAGAATTAATGTAAAGACAATGTTAACATGGATAATTATGATATACATGTGATTCAATTAAATCCCTGGAAAATGTAGATATCTGAAAAGTAGACTCTAAACCATGTGCAGAGTTATTACATAATCACATCTTCTTTGAAAAAAACAACAATCAGCTGCTCAGAAAAATAACATTGCAAGTAGATAGTTACAGGTACTGTAATATTACCTTTGTTTAAAAGTAATGAGATTAGTTTTTGACATTTTTTGAAATTCAAATTGCTGCTTTGTAAGAATAGACTGCTTAGTGAAATCTCTATTAAATTTAAATGATTTCTTTAAACTAGTTAAAGAGCTATATAATATACCCCAAAGTTGAAATTCACAAGGTTAGGCCTAGCCCTGAAATTTTTCATCCATTTCTATAGCAATGTTGGTGCTAACTTTGAAGTTTTTCTTCAATTCAATTAAGTTTTTATAGTCCAAGAAACACTTATTACAAGATTTTATAATGAGTTTTACCTTTGTTTACAGCAACAATACTTCAAATATCACTTGAAATTGCTCCTTTCTACATTAGGCGTCTCTAAAAATAATGATTATTGTATTTATCTTCTAAAGCTACTGTTAAAGGTTTCATTTCTAAAGGCCTAAATGATAAGATTTCATAGTGAAACATTGCTGGGGATCTACCATTAAGAGTGGAACTTCCTATAGCCTGGCACCGCCCGCCCCTTCGCAAAAAAGTAAGAGTCTGGTGAAATACAGATACTAAATCATTTCTACTGCCAAGATTCCACAGTAGCCAATTAATGCATGCCAGTGATGTTCACACAGAAATCGCCTTGGCAATGCAATGCTTTCATTCGAATTGAGGGGCAATCATCTGATGTAACAAGCAGTACGTGCACTGTCTAATTGAATTCCTTTTGAAATGATTTGGTATTTGTATTTCACCAGAACTGTACTTATTTGAAGGGGTGGGTGGTGCCAGACTAGTCTGGATCCTTGCCTGTAGTGAACAGTGTTGGTCACAGCAAATGTTCAGAAACGCAAATAGCTAAGTTAACTTTGTTTCTGATGATATTGGACAGCTCACTCAGCACTGAAACATCTACAACATGTGTCCATGGGCGTACATGCAGTACACAATACCATATTGCATAATGTTGTAAAAACGTGTAGCTGCACCTGTGGATGGAAGCCCTCGAGGAAGCCTTGCTATCAATGAAGAACCTTCACTGGTACAGAAGGATAAACTACTCCAGCTTGTTTCAGTACTCTTTATCAATGTGCTATGGTCCCTACTCTTGTTGAAAATTCCAATTTTTTTTTGTGTGTGTGTAGCTACTTATTGCCAATTATGTGAACCTAGCACAAACAACTGGGACCAGAGAAATTGCTACACTAAAACTAATCATGGTAATGCACCTTAAACCACAAATCACCCTGAAGAAAGACTTAGTGATCAACCTGGTGCCTGCATGTGTTACAAAATGAAATCGAACAAAGCTAGCTAGCGGCTATGATTCAGTGCTGATTTTAAGTTGTGAGCCAATACATGTACAGTTGATTTGAGCTCGGATTTGAGGAATCATTATGAATGTACGTACTAGTTCTGCTAGTAAATGTATATAAGCTATAGCTACAGTACTAGGTACTGAGCTCTAGCTTCACATCATCACCATGCCACATCAGTCATGACATTTAATAGTTATACCATGGCCACAAGGGATTTGCCTGATATATATGCCCAAGCCCAAGGGCCGCAGGCCCGAGGGCGAGGGCATATATATCAGGAAAATCCCGAGTGGCCATGGTATAAGTAATATATACCACTCTGGCATGCTCACCTAATAGGTGAAGGAAGACAAACCTGCATTCACCACATTACTTTTATACAGAGGTTTGCAAAAATCGATTGTGGGTTTAAATTGTGGGCACAAAAAAGAAATGATTGTGGGTTTCACTGGTTGTAGTGATACCATTTTAAGCCAAATAATCACTTTGTGGATGAATAAAGTTACCTAAGGTGCTAAAACAAACACTTAGACATATAGGTTGTGAATGTTTGAGGCATCTTTTCGTGCAGTTGAAATGTACTCTGTAGAAAAACAATCCACATTGCAAAAATGATTATTTAGTGATGCTTAGTAACTGAACTATGCAATGCTGACTCACTCATTTCTTTTTACTTCACAACAATGCCCCTGACTAAATCAACATGTTTAATTCAAACCCACAATGCAAAACTTTAAGCAGCTCTAATTCAAACCCACAATGCAAAGCTTTAAGCATCTCTATATAAATAATCAAAGGGAACTGATGCTTTGTAGCTGCCTCAGCATCAAAGGCAGTTGTGGTCAGGGCTATATCATGATATTGCCCTAACCACAGGGCAATATCTAGATATTGCCCTGTGGTCAGGGAAATATGTGATATATAACCCTGTGATTTCCTTTGATCTGAGGTGTCAAAGTGGTATATTATCAATTATCATACCTCCTCGTCGTGTGACTTCACACTAAACGATACTACCCTTTGTGCGATCCATAAACCTCCCTCAAATGGCACTATTATAATGTCTCGTATCTCAAAGTTAAACTCGAATGTGCTGCTACGCCGACTTCTTCGAACGCTGCTCATACTGGGCGCCACTCGGTCGCGGCCACAAATAGTAGCTAGCTAAGTGCCACAACAGTTGTGAACTTCGACCTCAACTTTCACTTTCTTTGGTGGGGTTTTTCCAGGAATCATATTATTCATTTCCTGGGAGGAGCACTTGAATAGAATCGGGTATTCCTGGCGCCCTGCTGGACCTCGATCCCATCCTGCCTGGTAATCGCACATGACGTCCACGTGACCAATGCATGCGTGTAGCACAGTGATGGTCCCTCTCTTGTTTTTACTTTATAATGACCTCCCAAGTATGACTATTACACCTCCAGCATTGTTGTTTGCAGACGATGTTAAAATATTATATTATTGTCCAATTGTTAATCAACAAAGTTCTACACAACTGCAACAAGATTTTTTATTGCTAGCTATTAAAGGAATGATCTAGGAAGTATCTACTTGTACAGGGCTCACAGGTTTATGCCTTTTTTCAGAAAACATATTTGCCACTATAGTTAGCTAGTGGGCTTAAGTTTCCCTAAGGACCAGCTGCGAATGAATGAAGAACACTTGTGTGCTCATGTAAAGGAACTATGATTTCAAGACGAATATAGGTCTATAATGTGGACATGCTCTATTATTGAAGAAAATATTCCAAGCCAGTGCACCAGTACTTGTTGCTTTTTTTTTGAGAAAAACAGCACTGTTTATAATTTTTCTTAGTTATCAGCTTTTCCTTGACAATCAAGTAGCTTAAATAAATTATATCCAAGGGCTAACTCGTAATGCTCAACCATCAGTGATGGGACAGTTACTTTTTACGAGTATAAGCTAGTTACATATTTATGCTTGCAACTGAATTATTTAGTTACAGTTACATATCACCCATAAAATATAGGAACTGTAATAATATTACATCTTATATTACTTTGTGTCCACAGCCTTAAGCTGTCACGTGTGAAACTACCACCTTATCACGTGACATGATTGCGTTGTTGGACAATGTGCAAATCTTGGTTATAAGTAAGAAGTTGATGAATAAGCATAGATAATCTAAGGATTAAGTTTCATTTAGTAGGCTTCGTTACTTCGTTGTGGCTAGGCGTTACTCAGTGGATCACTGACGAGATTAGTAACTTCGTTACTTATAGTTTTTTTTTAATCAAAAGAAAAAATAGTAATAAAAATATTACGCCGTTAAAATTTTATAAATTTTTTTTGGTTGACAACGATATCATAAATAAACACTTAAACAGTGGGCAGAGAGGCAAACTCTGCCCAGTCCTGGGATGATGGTATTGTTGCCATTACAGAAGCAGCATTGCCACGTTAAACATCAATGGCAACCTTCTGAATCAAAAATTGGGTGGCCCTATTATCACCAGACTGTTCCATCACCCGGGAACCTATCACCTCACTAATGAGCGTGCACATGATCCCCAAGCACCCAGGGTCTCAACACATAAAGGGGAGAAGTGAAATGATGGAATCAGAGAAGAATACTTTCTGCACTTAGCTGACTCTGCAGAGTTTGCCAGCCGGCTGGCACCACTTGCAGAAGTAGATAAATTAGATGGGGCCAGGGTGTCTGAACAGGTAAAGTCCCAGAGCAAGGGTAAGCCCCGTGACCAAGGACTTATAGTAATAATATTATATTCGTTACAGCAAGTAACTATATTACTTAGGTAACGCGTTACAATTGTAAGTACAGTAACTTGAGTTACATTAGCTGTTATTTCGTTTTATTACTTAGTTAGCTACGTACCACAAAAGCAATAATTTTACGTAACGCGTAGTATACATAAACACTGTCAACTATATAGATAATATATACCTATGACTCAACCTACGGGAGATACCAGATACAGGGACGGATTCAGAGTTTGGAAAGGGGGGGGGGGGGGGGGGGGGGGAGTGCACTTCAGTGGCTAATATTTTTTTTTTTTCAACTAGCGCAAATCTGACTCGGACCCGGGCTCGGACCAGGGAGGGGGTAGCTAGCTGTAAAATGTGTTTGAATTACATATTTGTATTTGTGTTCAATATTGTCACGATTGTTGTGTAGCAAAATGTCAGTGAAGGCAATGATTGAAGGGTTTCAGGGGAGAGTGGGAACATATTTACCTACGTAGTTGAAACACAAGATTGAATTTGAGATAAGTGACTAAAACCTGGAACTGGAAATAGCAAACAAACTTACAGTGACGTAGCTACAAGCCAATTCTTTAGATCAAACTATTGTTTATAAGATTTTAAGTACATCAATAGTGGAGTACGTGTGAAAATGACCATAAGGCCAATGAAATTTGATTAGCAGTTTCGCGTCATCGCCCGCATGCTTTTGATATACCCGCATGGAATTTCATTATTGGTATTTCACATCGAAATACTCTAACAGAGCAGTCACTTTTATTCTAATAGAGCAATCAGCTATACTCTAATGGAAAAATCACCTGTTTAGGAGTTACAGAATTAGCTGAATATTCTAGTAACGTACACCACACAGTACTTTATAGCTAATGCAAGAGTAGTCAATGTAAATCTCACTGTTTTTTGGTAGAAATCTTCATGTTTGGATGTGTGTTGTGCATAATGAATAATGAATAATAACCGCCCGCCCGCATCAAATTTTCAAAAATCTGAGCGAGAAACTGGTAATCAAGTTTCATTGGCCTAACTATAAGTTGCAATTTTAGGCTTTTTAGCGGACCACTAGGGAAACCTTTTGAAAATGGCAATCTCAAGACTGGATCTTGAGGTACTTTTAGTCAAATCTCTGTAAACATGCACAGCACATGTATGTAATTTTTGATTTTAGCTATTCTTTTCTGTGGTACAGCTTGCTATTTAGTCTGACTTTTATAACTAGCCAAATCACCATTTACAACTAGCCAAAAGTCATTAAATTTTATAACTAGCTTTTTGGCCACAACTAGCCCCCTTTTTTAGCTCTGGGTGCACTTCGCTGAAAAGTTGAACAGCAAAAAAATGGCTGCCCTTTACCAATTAATCTATTTACTATAAAGTATATAAAAATCCTTATTCAGATCCTTATTCGTAACTTCATAGTTAAGCTACACTGCCTCATGAACACTGTGACTGCTTTGTTAGAGCGACTGCTCTATTAGAGTATCTCTATCTTGTATGCATTTTTTTAAGGGATGAAGGAAGGGGGGGACATGTCCTGCCACTGAGATAGGCAATTGGAAACAGTGGAAATGGAGACCGGAAACAGAAAGTGGAAATGGTTAAACTGTCATATAAATGTACCCTAGAGTAAAAACCTTTAGTGGCCACCTCTTAAAAGACCACCTTCTTACAAGACTACTTCCATATAAATAATTAGATAGTCAAAGATGGCTAAGGTATACTTAATGACCTTATAAAAATATATAAGACCATTTCATGGTCACCTTTTATAAAGATCACCATCTTTACAACTGAAGATCGTGACTTTATCAGGTCAGCTAAACAAGGCTGGGCTCTTAAGGTCACTTTTCTTTGATACAATAGATTGTAGCTAGAGCATTAGCATTTGCATTGACTAATTTAAATTGACACATTCTGGTGGTACAGGTAGTCAGATGACTTGAGTGAAGTGTGGACCAAAATATGGAAGATAACATTGACCCTTTCTATGAGTCACCAATACATGTTTGAAGCTTATCAAATATTACCAAAGAGGTGGTCAAATCAATTTGATTAAGTATATTGTACAGGTAGTTAGTTGGCATCGCTTTAACTTAATGCTTGGGTTGAAATGCTTGATTTTGCAATTAGTAGTAATTTTAGTAAAAAAAGCATCTTTGAAGTTTACATTACAAGGCTGCAGCATAATAAGGCTATGCTTCAGACCCCTATATGTTTGATCAAGCTTGACACATATAATGTATATATCTAATACAACAGTTCCCTTATATATACGTGTGCATTGGATATGCAGCAATTGAAAAAAAAATTTAGCCCCCACTAAAGACATTACAGAAGGAAGATGCCCTTCCAACTTTTATTATAAAGGAGCTCACTTTTGAAGATCAAATAGACCAGTCAATGGAGTATACTTGTCCTGTCGGAAGGTATAGAGTTCTTTATCAGCATAAACACCCCTAAGGCCCTAAAGTACACCATCTGTTTAAGAATATCTAATATCAATCTGTGTTGTATAGATGGAAGAATGTCCCACTTTAGAATCACATAATTATATGGTTAGCTATTACTGCAACTGTATGTTCACACTGTATAGTTGCTGGTTGTAGTTGCATTTTAAACTGTTTTATCAGTTAAGCTACTAAGTGACTCACAATGTATATTATGCTTATTCAATAAAGGTCAGTCAAAATTATTATCAGAGTCAATCTCAGAATACTAAATTTTCCTGTGAAACCATGCCCCTGACTCTCCTAGATAGAGCATGATCTGCAGGCTAAATGTTACTGTTTTTGTGAAATCAAGCAGATCTTATCATATGTAGTAAGGTATAGTTTGCCCCATGGTGTATAGTCAATGCTATTGTTATGAAAATCCACTACTGGTATATGGTATAGACAGTTGCACACATTAATTGCCATCACACTTGGGATCTGCAAGAGGCCAGGCTACTGAAAGCAACTGCAATGGCACATACATTTTTGCTGATAGTCAGTACCACATCTTACCATGTAGCTGTGCATAGTGTATTTTCCAGTCACAAAATGCAGAGGTAGAATCATCTGAGGTATTATTTAATTATGTGCATGTAGTAAAACTCTGTAAATGTAGGATAACATATACAGTAACTATATAGCTGATGATTTCAACCTGATACCTATCACAAATCAAGGTACATATGTGAATGGGCCTGTGAAAACAGGGCATGTGGACATGTGATGTTCCCTACTTTTTCAAACTTCCTCGGCTCATAACTTTTCATACCATTATGCTATAATGGCTATGAAATTTTTAGCCCACAGTAAACATTTAATTGGCATTATGATGCAAGTTACAGAAAGCAAATATTCTGTTCTGGTACTGAGATATGACCTGTAGTGTAATGGAGTGTACTTTGTGCCCACATGCCCTGTTTTCTCAGGCCCGGTCACACGGATTTGCGAAAAGGGGTCTTCCACACGCATCCAATTTATCAACTTCGACAACTCATAACTTCTGATTGGAAAAGGTTATTCACCTGAGATTTAGTCACACGTGAGCATCAACATAGCTTAGTGGAATGGAAAGTTTCAGGTTAATTTGTTTCTTGAGCATGCACTGAGTTATGGTCTTCTGAGTTATAGAATTGGATGTGTGTGGAAGACCCATTTTCGCAAATCCAGTCACATAATTATATAAAAATGCTTGCAATACTGCTTATACCCTAAGTGCAAGTACTGAAGTAACTATTTATAAGTGATCATGGAGAGTAACTGAACAATGTATCCACTGTATTAATAATTGCCTAAGATATTATGAAACAATTTTATTTGTTTTTTTGGAAAGTCATATTGTATGCCCATACAAACATTATGCTGTTAATTTTGCTGGAATGTGTGCCATTTCAGCTGAGCTGACTGCAGTGTTATAGTATAACATACACATTACATTTATTTATGAATTATAATCACCACTGTGTTGATTTGCTTGCAATCATCTAGCTAATAATATACTAGTATTATAGCTATATAGTTAGATATGAAGCTATAAGTAACTGGGAATGCATAGTTATAAAGATTAACCATGCACGTCTGCAGCATGTGGGTGCAAACTATATGTTGATTATCTGTTAGGCCTGTAAAAAACCAGGCATGTGACCGTTAGCTAACTATTCCAACAGGTCATGTCTCCGTACCAAAGTTGTAACTAGACAATTAAAGTGTATAAATTACATGGTATAGCATATGATGTCACAAAAATGCTCCAAGTCAAAGAATTTTATACATTAATAGCCCACATAAAACACCATGCTGAAATTACATTGTAATGGTTTAATTCAAGATGTTATGGCAGTTATGAACGTAGGAGAATTTTGTGTGCCTATATGCTTGGTTTTTGCTCCCTAGTCAGAATGGTCATAATAATCTGTGATGAATATAGTTTATATGTAACATATAATAGGTAACTGTGTGATACTCAAGCAATATAATAATTTATGTTTACAATACACTATATAGCTACAAATCCAAATTTTATTGTGAAAATGTGTGACATGATGATGTGGATATATTTGTGGGTGTGCATTACATGTTCATACAAAGAACTATCACCACTACAAATAATTTCACAAAAGAAAAACCAAGAAAGTAAACAGCTAGGCCATAAAACAGTACCTCACTGCACAATGCGTGGTCTCTGTCAAAAAATGGCTTAGCACTCCACACAATTCCTATTAAAATCAAAACAAATAATATCGTTAAAGCTATGCAGTGACAGCAGCCAAATAAGTATGTTATTGTCCCATGATCACATTTTTTTGTAACCCCAATAGTTATTCCAATCAGGATTAACAGACCAATATCAGTGGCTCCTTGTATAATTGAATACAGCATAATTCTGTTTTCAACTTGACAGTCTGATATAATTCCAATAATTCCTATATTTAAAAAGATGCAAATTATTTCATGAACTGTACATGAAATAGTAAATCTGTTACCTGTTACAATCAAATGAATGCTTGCAGCAATCCAAAATGTAATAAAGCAACTATAGAACCAAACTGTAAAGAGACAAACACTTCATAATTGCTAGATTTCTTATCATACTGGCAGTATAATGCATGAAGTGCATAAGCCAGAGCTCAAATTGGGGTATATGGGGTATACAAAGTATACCTTGCTAATTTTTTTCAGAAATAGTATATATACCTTGTTAGTTGCTTGGAAAGTTGTGGCAGTTAAAAAATATAATGCAAAACTCATGAAACAGACTTTTCTGTGGTTGATATCACAGGTGAAAGTGAGAACTATCTCAAATTATCCCAACAGTGTAGAATACAGGATCTGGTCCCAGATTGATTTGCTCTAATAGAACAGTCATACATACATTTTAATAGAACAGTCAAGTAATGTACTTATAGAACAGTAGTAATTTAAAGAGAATTAGCTATAGTCTGTTGTCATATTGTGTGGCCCAAGAAGCCGGCGCGCCACACCGTGAGTATATTTACAGGAAGAAAGTAAACGCGATTTTCACACCTTTGTAGCTCCGTGATTCCTTATCTGATTGAAACCAAAGTTGCTACAGAAGTGCCGGCTAGGTAGGGGAATCCACATTCCAAATTTGAAGAAAATCGCTCCATCCATTTCTGAGATACGAGTGGCCAAAGTTTGGGTTTTTTTTCTTCGTTTTTTTCTTCTTCTTTTTGCACACTTTGCAAAATCTGCCATAAAACACGAATTCGTGCTCCAACCGGGCTGAAATTTGGCACACTTAAAGGGCTCATTAAGGCGAATCTCAGTACCAAGTTTGGTAAGAATCCGATAAACGTTCACGGAGTTATGACCGATTATTTGTGTAAAATAAGGTTGAACACTGTTAATACTGAAGTGGTCATAACACACCAGCACAGGTGTGATACTGCTGTCCAAACTGGCACATCTTTACAAGGGTAGTATGCACACCACATCAATCACACTAATAATAGTGTGACCACAAATTTACAACTGATAAAAAGCACTTAATGCATTTAGGAGTGGAAAGCATGTCATGGCATGCTATTATCAATAGTCAACCACTAATCTCAGTATTATTTGTGAAATGCTGCATCATCTACAGTTTTGCAACTGGTGTTACAATCCTGGAATGTCAACAATCTACAAACAGTACACAACACTATGTGTCAGTCAGCAACTTACCTAGTTTAACATCTCTACTTAAACATTGTTTTCAAAATGTATTTAAAACCTATATCACTAAGCGTGGAGTTTGATTGTGGGTTTTACTTTCACTCAACCAAGGTTTACATGTTCTACAGTATGATATGTACTGGCCCCGCTGATCATTAGTGTACAGTATTGTTATCCCTTTAATGTTGCTTACATTCTGATGCCTGATGACATAATTGAATGTATTTTATTTAACTATGAGCTAATGGAAATTAATTTTGTTGATACAAACATATATACCAGCTTTGTGTATTGATCTGAAATGTCTGTGTGTATTGGCTTAGCACAAAATGAGTTTATTGTCACGGTTATATTTTATTAACACATAAATTCAATGAAATTGATACTTTGAGATCCTTCTTACAACCCTTCAATGATAAAGGATGCCACAAAATATCTCTTAAATACTAGAATCATCTATAATGGCAGAGAATAGCTTTTCATGTATACATATTGGTATCATACACACCGATTTACAGTCACACTGCTTGTCTTATGTGCTTTACACACCATATCCTGAAAGTGTGACTGCACCCCAAGGGTGTGCTGCTGGTAAAGTGTGCTATGACCACCTGAGTTTTAACAGTGAAGGTCTGTCACGCCCACAGGGTAAACCGCTTGAAGGAATGAGCTGAAAATTGCTATGTAGATGGAGTAACTATCGTAGGAGTGCCTTTTTGTGGTTTGAAAGGAATCCAGTAAAAGGCCATCGAGATATGCCACAAAACCCAACCTGTGTCACAATTACGCGATCGATTTTTATGAATAAAAACAAAACTATTAGTTTTCACGCCTACTAGGCAAACCGCTTAGAGCAGTGAGCTGAAAATCGGTGTGTAGCTGGAATAATTATCATAGAAAGTCCATGCAGTAGTACAGAAGAATCGGATTACAAACCACTGAGTTATGATTCCAAAGCCAACTACGTGTAACGTATGCGAGATACTCTAATAGAACAGTCACCCTAATAGAGCATTCAGCTAATATATTTACTCCATTATAGAATTTTATTACATTGCAAGTTATTCTGTAGGGAGTTCAGCTGCAAACAGTTAATCTTATAGACAGTTCAGCAAGAAGCAAGTCACCCTATAGAGAGTTCAGCTACAGGTATATCGCTGTAGAGATTCAGAAGAATCAGAACATTACAAGTCATGCACACTGAAGAGAGTTCAGCTATAAACAAGTCATGCACCCTGTGGAGAGTTCGGCTACACTCTCTAGAGAGTTCAGCTACAAAGAAACTACCCTGTAGAGAGTTCATCTATACAAACAAGTTAACCTATAGAGACCAGCTGCAAACAAGTAACCCTGTAGAGATTTCAGCTACAGACAAGTTACTTTATAGTTTATACAATGTTCAGCTACAAGTAAGTCACTCTGTAGAGAATTCAGCTACATACAAGTCGCTCTGTAGAGAATTTTGCTACAAACAAATCACAGTGTAGAGAGTTCAGCAACCAAAAAGCCACCTGTATAAAGAGTTCAGCTATACAAACAAGTTACTCTGTAGATAGAACAGCTAGAAACAAGAGAGAGCTCAGTTAGAAGAAGTTGCCCTGTAGAGATCTCAGCTGCAAAGAAACCCTGTAGAGAGATCAACTACAAACAAATCACCCTGCAGAGTGTTCAGCTATAAACAAATCACCCTGTAGAAAGTTCAGGTACATACAAATCACCCTATGTAGAGTTCAGCTACAAAAAAACAATCACTCTGTAGAGAGTTCAGCTACAAAGAAACCATCCTGTAGAGAGTTCAGCTACAAACAAGTTACCCTACAGTGAAATCAGTTTGAAACAAGAGATTTCAGCTACAAACAAATCACTCTGTAGGGAGTTCAGCTATGAACAGATCACCCTGTAGAGAGCTCAGCTATACAAGTCACCCTGTAGAGAGATCAGCTAGAAGCAAGTCACCTTGTAGAGAGTTCAGTGACAAAGAAACAATCCTGTAGAGAGTTCAGCTACAAAAAAATCAACCTGTAGAGAGATCAGCTATATAGACACTAGACACAATATTATAGGGAATTCGGTTACAAGCAAATCACCCTGTAGAGAGATCAGCTATACAAACAAATCACCTTGCAGTGAGTTCAGCTACAAACAATTACCCTGTAGAGAGATCAGCTACAAACAAAGCACCTTGCAGTGAGTTCAGCTACAAACAAATCAACCTGTAGAGATTTCAATTACAAACAAATCACCCATTGTTGAGAGATCAGCTACAACCAAATCACCCTGTAGAGAGATCAGCTACAAACAATCACCCTGTAGAGAGATCAGCTACAAACAAATCACCCTGTAGAGAGTTCAGCTACAAACAAATCAACCTGTAGAGAGATCAGCTATATAGACACTAGACACAATATTATAGGGAATTCGGTTACAAGCAAATCACCCTGTAGAGAGTTCAGCTACAAACACATCACCCTGTAGAGAGATCAGCTACAAACAAATCACCTTGCAGTGAGTTCAGCTACAAACAAATTACCCTGTAGAGAGATCAGCTACAAACAAAACACCTTGTAGAGACTTCAGCTACAAACAAATCAACCTGTAGAGATTTCAGTTACAAACAAATCACCCACTGTAGAGATAGCAGCTACAACCTAAATCACCCTGTAGAGAGATCAGCTACAAACAAATCACCCTGTAGAGAGTTCAGCTACAAAAAAATCATCCTGTAGAGAGATCAGCTAGAAACACATCACCCTGTAGGGAGTTCAGCTACAAACACATCACCCTGTAGAGAGATCAGCTACAAACAAATCACCTTGCAGTGAGTTCAGCTACAAACAAATTACCCTGTAGAGAGATCAGCTACAAACAAAACACCTTGTAGAGACTTCAGCTACAAACAAATCAACCTGTAGAGATTTCAGTTACAAACAAATCACCCACTGTAGAGAGAGCAGCTACAACCTAAATCACCCTGTAGAGAGATCAGCTACAAACAAATCACCCTGTAGAGAGTTCAGCTACAAAAAAATCATCCTGTAGAGAGATCAGCTAGAAACACATCACCCTGTAGGGAGTTCAGCTACAAACAAATCACCTTGTAGAGAGTTAAGCTACAAACAAATTACCCTGTAGAGAAATCAGCTACAAACAAATCACCTTGTAGAGAGTTCACTTACAAACAAATCTACCCGTAGAGATATCAGTTACAAACAAATCACCCCTTGTAGAGAGATCAGATCACCCTGTAGAGAGTTCAGCTACAAACAAATCACCCTGTAGAAAGTTCAGGTATAAAAAAATCACCCTATAGATAGTTTTGATACAAACAAATCACCCTGTAGAGCGTTCAGCAAGATAAACGTCACCGTGCAGAGACATCAGGTTACCCTATAGAGAGAAGAAGTCACCTTGTAGAGAGTTCAGCAACAAAAAACCCACTCTGTAGAGAGTTCAACTAGAAACTAGTTATTCTATACAGAGATCAGCTATATGTAGAAACAAGTCATCCAGTAGAGAATTCAGCTACAAACAAATCACCCTGTAGAGATTTCAGCTACAAACAGATCATCATCCTGTAGATAGTTCAGCTATAGATACAAGTCACCCTGTAGTAGGAGAAGTCACCTTGTAGAGAGATCAGCTAGAAACAAGTCACCTTGTAGAGACCAGCTACAAAGAAACCATCCTGTAGATACAAACAAATCACCCTGCATAGAGTTCAGCTGCAAATAAATTACCCTTTAGAGAGTTCAGCTACAAACAAATCACCCTGTAGAGTGTTCAGCTAGATAAAAGCCACCCTACAGAGAGATCAGGTCACCCTATAGAGAGATCAGCTAGAAGAAGTGATCTTGTAGAGAGTTCAGCTACAAAGAACCCACTCTGTAGAGAGTTCAGCTAGAAATAAGTTACACTATAGAGAGATCAGCTAGAAACAAGTCACCCTGTAGAGATTTCAGTTACAAACAGATCATCCTGTAGATAGTTCAGCTAGATACAAGTCACCTTGTAGAGAAATCAGCTAGAGGAAGTCATCTTGTCTTGTAGAGAGTCAGCTAGAAACAAGTCACCTTGTAGAGAGTTCAGTGACAAAGAAACTATCCTGTAGAGAGTTCAGATGCAAACAAATCACCCTGTAGAGAGTGCAGCTACAAACAAATCAACCTGTAGAGAGTTTAGCTACATTTCAAGTCCCTTAGTAGAAAGATCAGCTGCGAACAAGTTATTCAGTAGGGAATAATAGACATGTAATAAATATATTTATATAATTACTGATAAAATCAAAAACAGTTGAAGCATTAAAAATCTGCTCTGTCTTTTTATTCTTCCTGTGGTAAAGAAAAAGGATAGGTTAAAAAAGCCCCAAAGCCGACCTATGGCCAGCTTTGGGGTATATATACAAATACAAAAAGAAGTGATATCTAATCAAAAACAGCCAAGCTGTATAAAAAGGTGCGGCCCAAGAAGCCGGCGTGCCACCCGTGAGTATATTAACAGGAAGAAAGAAAACGCAATTTTCACACCTATGTAGCTCTGTGATCCCTTATCCGATTGGAACCAAATTTGCTAGAGAGGTGCCGGCCAGTAAGGGGAGTCTACACACCAAATTTGAAGAAAATCACTCCAGCCATTTCCGAGATACGAGCGAACAAAATTTCGTTTTAATTTCTTCGTTTTTTTCTTCTTCTACTTCTTCATTTCGCACATTCGCAAAATCCGCCATAAAACACGAATGCGTACTCGGATCGGGCTGAAATTTGGCACACTTAAAGGGCTCATTAAGGCGGATCTGTGTACCAACTTTGGTAGGAATCCGATGAACATTCACGGAGTTATGACCGATTATTTGCGTAAAATAAGGTCGAAGGTCTGTCACGCCTACAGGGTAAACTCCTTTGAGGAATCAATTGAAAATTGATATGTAGATGGAGCAACCATCGTAGGAGTGCCTTTTTGTGGTTTGAAAGGAATCGGGATAAAGACCACGGAGATATGACACAAAACCCGACCTGTGTCAAAATTACGCAATCGATTTTTATGAATAAAAAACTATTAGTTTTTGTATCTACCAGGCAAACCGCCTAGAGCAATGAGCTGAAAATCAGTATGTAGCTGGAATAATCATCATAGAAAGTCCTTGCAGTAGTACAGAAGAATCGGATTACAAACCACTGAGTTATGATTCGAAAGGCAACTACGTGTAGCAAATGCGAGATCGAGATACTCTAATAGAACAGTCAGCCTAATAAAGCATTCAGCTGCATTTATAATTTACTCAATTATATTACATTGCAAATTATTCTGTAGGGAATTCAGTTACAAACAAGTCACCCTGTAGTCAGATCAGCCAGAAGAAGGTACCTAATAGAGAGTTCAGCTACAAAGAAACCATCATGTAGAGAGTTCAGCTCAAACAAATTGCCCTGTAGAGAGATCAGCTAGAAGAAGTTACCTTGTAGAGAGTTCAGTTACAAAGAAACAATCATACAAAGTGTTCAGCTACAAACAAATCACCCAGTAGAAAGTTCTGCTATGAACAGATCACACTGTAGAGAGTTCAGTTAGAAGCAAGTCATGTTGTAGAGAGATCAGTTAGAAGAAGTAACCTTGTAGAGAGTTCAGCTACAAAGAAACCACCATGTAAGAGAGTTCAGCTGCAAACAAATCACCTGTAGAGAGTTCAGTAGGAACAAGTCACCCTGTACAGAGATCAGCTAGAAACAAGTCACCCTGTAGAGAATTCAGCTACAAACAAATCACCCTGTAGAAAGATCAGGTAGAAGAAGTTACCTTGTAGAGAGTTCAGCTGCAAACAAATCCCCTGTAGAGAGTTCAGCTAGAAACAAGTCACCCTGTAGAGAGATCAGCTAGAAACAAGTCACCCTGTAGAGAGTTCAGCTAGAAGAAGTCGCATTGTAGAGAGTTCAGCTACAAAGAAACTACCATGTAGAGAGTTCAGCTGCAAACAAATCACCCTGTAGAGAACTCAGCTACAAACAAATCGCCCTGTAGAAAGATCAGCTAGAAGAAGTTACCTTGTAGGGAGTTCAGCTACGAACAGACCACCCTGTATAGAGTTCAGCTACAAACAAATCACACTGTAGAGAGTTCAGTTACAAAGAAACCACAATGTAGAGAGTTCAGCTGCAAAAAAATCAATCACTCTGTAGAGAGTTCAGCTAGAAGAAGTCACCTTGTAGAGAGTTCAGCTGCAAATAAATCACCCTGTAGAGAATTCAGCTACAAACAAATCACCCTGTAGAAAGATCAGCTAGAAGAAGTTACCTTGTAGAGAGTTCAGCTACAAAGAAACCACCATGTAGAGAGATCAGCTGCAAACAAATCACCTGTAGAGAGTTCAGCTAGAAACAAGTCACCCTGTAGAGAGATCAGCTAGAAACAAGTCACCCTGTAGAGAGTTCAGCTAGAAGAAGTCACATTGTAGAGAGTTCAGCTACAAAGAAACTACCATGTAGAGAGTTCAGCTGCAAACAAACACCCTGTAGAGAACTCAACTACAAACAAATCGCCCTGTAGATAGATCAGCTTGAAGAAGTTACCTTGTAGGGAGTTCAGCTACAAACAAATCACCCTGTAGAGAGTTCAGCTAGAATAAGTCACTTTTAGAGAGTTCAGCTACAAAGCTACCACCATGTAGAGAGTTCAGCTGCAAAAAAATCAATCACTCTGTAGAGAGTTCAGCTAGAAGAAGTCACCTTGTAGAGAGTTCAGCTGCAAATAAATCACCCTGTAGAGAATTCAGCTACAAACAAATCACCCTGTAGAAAGATCAGCTAGAAGAAGTTACCTTGTAGAGAGTTCAGCTACAAAGAAACCAGAGTTCAGCTGCAAACAAATCACCTGTAGAGAGTTCAGCTAGAAACAAGTCACCCTGTAGAGAGATCAGCTAGAAACAAGTCACCCTGTAGAGAGTTCAGCTAGAAGAAGTCACATTGTAGAGAGTTCAGTTACAATGAAACTCCCATGTAGAGAGTTCAGCTGCAAACAAATCACCCTGTAGAGAACTCAGCTACAAACAAATATGCCCTGTAAAAAGATCAGCTAGAAGAAGTTACCTTGTAGAGAGTTCAGCTACAACAAAACCATCATGTAGAGAGTTCAGCTACAAACAAATCACTTGTAGAGAGTTCAGCTAGAAACAAGTCACCCTGTAGAGAGATCAGCTAGAAAACAAGTCACCTTGTAGAGAGTTCAGCTAGAAGAAGTCACATTGTAGAGAATTCAGCTACAAAGAAACTACCATGTATAGAGAGTTCAGCTGCAAACAAATCACCCCGTAGAAAGTTCAGCTATGAACAGATCACCCTGCAGAGAGATCAGCTAGAAACAAGTCACCCTGTAGAGAGTTCAGCTAGAAGAAATTACCTTGTAGAGAGTTCAGCTACAAAGAAACCACCATGTAGAGAGTTCAGCTGCAAACAAATCACCCAGTAGAAAGTTCAGCTATGAACAGATCACCCTGTTGAGAGTTCAGTTAGAAACAAGTCATCCTGTAGAGAGATCACCTAGAAGTATCACCTTGTAGAGAGTTCAGCTACAAACAAATCACCCTGTAGAGAGGTCAGCTAGAAGAAGTCACCTTGTAGAGAGTTCAGCTATAAAGAAACCACCATGTAGAGAATTCAGCTGCAAACGAACACCCTGTAGAGAACTCAGCTACAAACAAATCGCCCTGTAGAAAGATCAGCTAGAAGAAGTTACCTTGTAGGGATTTCAGCTACAAACAAATCACCCAGTAGAGAGTTCAGCTACAAAGAAATCATCATGTAGAGAGTTCAGCTGCAAACAAATCATCCTGTAGAGAGTTCAGCTATGAAAAGATCACCCTGTAGAGAGTTCAGCTAGAAGAAGTCACTTTTTAGAGAGTTTAGCTACAAAGCAACCACCATGTAGAGAGTTCAGCTGCAAACACATCACCCTGTAGAGAATTCAGCTACAAACAAATCGTCCTGTAGAGAGACCAGCTAGAAACAAGTCACCCTGTAGACAGATCAGCTAGAAGAAGTTACCTTGTAGAGAGTTCATCAGCTGCAAACAAATCACCCTGTAGAGAATTCAACTACAAACAGATAACCCTGCAGAGAGTTCAGCTAGAGTCAAGTCACCCTGTAGAGAGAATCCTGTAAAGAGTTCATCTACATACAAGCAGATCACCCTGTAGAGAGTTCAGCTACATTTCAAGTCACCCAGTAGAGAAATCAGCTGCAAATTATCCTGTGGGGATTAATTGACATGTAATAAATATATGCTCTCTCTTTATATTATGAACTCTTGATATATGCATTATATATATAATTTGTACATTTACTGATAAAATCAGAATGAGTTAAAGTATTTATAAAATCTGCTTCATCTTTTTCTTTTTCCTGTGGTAAAGAAAAATATATAGGTTAAAAAGCCCCAAAGCTGGCCATAGGCCGGCTTTGGGGTATACAAATACAAAAAGAAGTGAAATCTAATCAAAAACAGCCAAGCTGTAAAAAAAGGAGTGCGGCCCTTGAAAAGGCTATGGTGAAAAAAGATGCGAAATCCAAGGTGGCGGCCAAGAAATGGCTGTGATGGTAGGTTAATGGTAAAAATTTTAATAACGACAATTCAGGTGAATTTTGTGCCAATTGACCAAGCGGCACCAAATTCACCTGAATTGTCGTTATTAAAATTTTCGAAGTGTATATTTAGCCGGTACCGGTTTGCAAACACTAACGGCTATTGTGCCGGCACTAGTAGGTTGCCCCGAGCATTCAACTTTAGGGCACGCGTCTAGTAGGTTGCCCCGAGCATTCAACTTTAGGGGATGCGAAAAGTAGTTCCTTAGCGTTAGGGGTAGGCTAGGGTTCAGCTTTGGTTTCTTCTTCACTCTTGTTCACTTCAGTCGGATGTTTATAACGTAGAAACTAAATAATATGACTAGCTGCAGCACCGGTGGTATAATCGTTACAAACATTGCTTATGAGTACGGATGCCCGGGTTCGAACCCTCGCTTAGACAACTTTTTTTTTTTTCGCTTTCTTAAGTTTTTTTTTTAATGCACGTAACATTCTAAGTATTATACCCTCCACTGCCGGCAAAATAGCCGGCAAAACAGTGTAACCGGTACCGGCTCTATATAACCTGCCTAAAATTTTTACCATTAACCTACCATCACAGCCATTTCTTGGCCGCCACCTTGGATTTCACATCTTTTTTCACCATAGCCTTTTCAAGGGTCACACTCCTTTTTTTACAGCTTGGCTGTTTTTGATTAGATAGTCTTATCTCCACTCTTTATACTGAGAAATTACTATACGTATATGTTAAAACATATAGCCGCGAGTGCTATATGAAAAATAAAGCACGAGGCCAAGCGCCGAGTGCTTTATTTTCATATAGCACGAGCCGCAATGCTATGCTTTAAATGATTTATGGAACTTTCTAGTCGTGTAGCTTCACCATACACTAGGACTCGTAATTAACAGGCGTTGCACGAACTATTAGCAGCCTGAATGTACACAAACTAGTTTAACAAAGTAACTCACACGTATTTCACCATAGTTTGGCATAATAGACGTTCATCGCGTATTTTGGCAGGATTGGGGCGTAACCCACAATCAGTTCTATTATCACACATAGTGAAGTATTTCCGTGATATCTCCAGGACTTGTCCGTTTACATTAACAAACGTAACAGCATGTTACCTTCTCCCACCCAGAGGAGGTTGGACACGCTTTAAGCGCTACTTAAATATATTGCTCTTAATTGCATTCGTTTGTTTGGTATTTCACATGACTCTCAATAGTCGCAATACTAAACTGAAAAACGATGGGGTTCACTGGGGTTCATTAGATATTCAGATCGTCCTTCACGTAAGCTTCAAGGCAATGTACTTTGTTTTCTAAAAGCACTCTAGATTTGGGGTGAAATTAATAAAATGCGATTTGATGCATACAGCTTCACCAGACTTGTCACGTACATTTTCTATAATGAAACAACGACCCTTCACTGCATTACACTGAGATCGTTGTATTACCCTCCTCAATAAAACAGATTTTGCGTAATTTATTTTATTGGTGCTTTAAACTCTGGCTTTTTTACCAGCTTAATCAGAGGGGTTGACTGGGGCCGGTTTATCACGCCGTTAGATTTAAAAATACATAAGCTTTCAAATGCACTATAGTTTTAATAAAATTGTCTTAAAATGAAGATTTTCCAATGAAAATGTACAGCTCACATGAACGCGTCCAGCCTCCTCTGTCTCCCACCCATCATCGAAGCATTTAGGTGTGTCTATAAAAGCAATCCAGTGGTAGAACTCACACTGGCTGGGGTGATTGATGTATTGCACCGCAAAGAGTGCTCTATTCGTTCAATAAAGCACTTTTCAGTGCAATAAAGCACTCTTTGTGGTCGATGAAGCACTGCTATCCAGCTGAGAGTGTACTTTATGAAATTTAAAGTACGCTTTTCCATTTGATCTCTCCCACGCAAAGTTCTATAATTTCATGTTATTTTACAATTCGAGCACTTTATGTAATGCATACTCATACTGTAAAATGTTAGTAATAATAAGTAAGGTTTAAGGAAGAAAATCCATCCCTCCTGGAGGAAGACTGAGTGTGGCCCCGACTAGACATTCGGTGACCTACAGTTTGAATCCTGGGGTTGCAGGGATTTTTCTTTCCTTACTTTGGCCACTTTTCTGTTACACCTTTTCAGCTATAAGTCATTAAGTCTAAGTCCATGAATTAGGTTAGGTAATCCTAAGGCTGCAGCACGTGTTGCTGTCAGACCTTCAGTGCCGGTCACTGTAAAGTGTTAGTAATAATAATAATATATATGCATATATTATTTTGGCTAGACAGGGGTGAATATCTAGGATTGGTGGTGCACAGCTGGATAAGTAATCACATTTCCGGAGGTAAGTCATTCCACCTAGCTATGGTACAGTAAGAACAGTCACTGCAGCATCCGATATATGCGCACTGGAAACTTTTGTCTTTCAATAATAGTGTTATATGTGGTGACTGTTCTATTATAGCATTTGACTGTTCTATTACAATATCTTTCTCTTATACAAAGATTTTTGTTTGTATTTGTCAATACCGTGGGGATACATACGTACCATTACTCTTGGCTGATTGGACATCATAATTATATCTCAGTGTTTACTATAAGATTAGTTCTAAATCTAATATGAATAATGTAATCTAAATCAAAACAGCCAAGCAGCCTCCAAAAAGGCAATTAAAGGTGAAAAAGATGTGAAATTAAATGCGATTGCCAAGAAATTGCTGCAATGATGTTAATGTCTATCAATCACCTGTCCATAGGCATTAACACTATTGCAACCAGTTTTTGGCCTCTACGTTTGATTTCATGCCTTTTTGGGGATCACACAATTTTTTCACAGCTTGGCTGTTTTGGTTTAGATATCACTACTTCATATGCCAAAACTGGCTTCCAGCTTTGAAATTTCCTTTTACTTGTCTTTTCCTCTACTACAGGAAATGAATTTCTATTATTGTTTTGCAACTCTCTACAGGATGACTTGTAATGTAGCTGAACTCTCTACAGGGTTACTGTTTGTGACTGAACTCTCTACATACATATATTATATATACACATGCATGCATAGATACGTGTGTGCAAAAGCATACCCACCTACACATTTTCTACACTTTGAATGATGACATTGTTCTTCCTCTTCATATGCAGGCTGTGCATATTCCTGGTGTGCAGGCTGTCCAACTGATGTGTTCTCAATTCGATCTCCTGTATTCTAGTTTAGAATGTAATCAACAGTTATATGTACATGCACTCTACATAACTACCTAATATGCTAACAAATAGCTAACTCTATTTTGTATGCATGTTTAATCCTTAATCTCCCAGCATCTATTTCCCCATACATTTTTGCATCTAATTGAATTGTTTTTGTAGCTGGATGGAAAGTGTTTTGTCTAAACCATCCATTTTTATTACCTCAGTAACTTCTTAGCAAAAGCTAAAAATATAATTTCTAACTTTATAATTGTTTTCTGTACCACAGGTTCTGTGATGCTTTAGCACCAGCAGTATGGCTATAGGGCTTACTTGCATAGCATGAAAATAACTAGACCTGAGTCAAATGTGCTCACCAGTTGTACCCAAAATGCTTTCAGAAAGTTTTCACCTATTATGCTCTTCAGTCTTCCCATTATTCTTGCCTAGGTTAACAATATTTCTTACAATAATGCTCTATTAGAGTGTTTCACCACAAAGTGACTATTCTATTAGAGAGTGACTATTCTATTAAAGAGTATCAATCAAGGGAGGTATGTGAGTTTGCACTATTGCAGTTTAAATTTCACTGACTGCTCTATTAGGGAGTATTGATCTATTTTTAATGAATTAAGTCCATAGTTTGAAAGATTCACCTAGCACAGCACTCTAGCCTATTAATATGCTGGCATATTTGATGCAGGCCTAAAAGTATTAAATTTTAAAGAATGAAAAATTGACAATGTTTATACAATGTCACACAGGTTCTCTGGGATGCTCAATAGCAGACAAGTTTATGGGATATTGTTTAAACTATGTGCAATTAAAATGAAATCATTCAAGCATACTTGTTTCAAGGTAGTTACTTAGAAAGCAACAAACTGTAAACATGTTTGTTAATTCAGTTCAACTATAGTGAAATATATTCATAGTAAATCATCAATTCCATAATGAAAACTATTGGTAATTGATAATAGCCTGCCAGGATCTCTGTATAGAACTATAATTATATTGTATATCAATAAATAATTACGTCTTCTGTATGGAGTGACAAGACGATGACAATGATATGTTTGTACTGTCTAGCACAATAAACAGTGCATGCATGATTATTGAAATACTTAATCATGGATTTTACAAAAACTATATATTATAGTCTTAAAGAATTTAATAAAGCTAACTACACATAATCACCTGTAGATATGTACATGGGTTAAGCCCATTGATTGGGTATTAGCTATGCGCTATGTATGTAGTACATTGGTATAGGTAAAAGTCAGGTCTGTATAGTAATTAAAAATAATAGCATGAATTCAGGAAACCTTAAAGGTTAATGTTGTAGTATGACACCTACACAGCAATGCACTGTAAAAAAGGATTTTTCATTTTAACAAAGAACTTGTTATCCCTGCTGCAAAAAACAGCAAACACTTCATTTATTAAAATAACAACGGGAATTTTTGTTGCTGTAACATCATTTTCTTGTTAAAGTAAAAAATTGTCGTTACACTAGCAGTCACTTTTCGTTAAAACATCTAGAGTGTTAAAACAGCAATTAACAGTTCTGCTGAAACAACGTATGCTTTTTGTCATTTTTTTGGCATTTTTTACAGTGTGTGGTTTATTCCTGGTGATAGTCAGCTGCATGCTGCATGCTTGTATTTTGCATGTTCTTAACATTATAAAGTGCATTCCAACAAAATAGCTTCTTTACATTTTTCATTGCAGCATCTGCAGCGTGCTGTTACTATAGTAGTGATGATAAAATTAACTGAGAACAATGTCCTGTTTTGGAGATCATGTACGGAAAAAAAGTTGGAACTACACTGATGCACAAGTTAATGCATGCCATTTTGTCAAAGCACTGAAGCCTTTTAGAAAATGCACCATAATATTACTGAAGAGTGTGTGATCATGAAGCTGTTACAACTTAGATTTTTAAATTACCTCAGTAACTATAGCTGCAATCAATATGACTATATATATCCTCCAAGACACTATATACATGATGTAATAGCTACACCAGTACTGTTGTTGCAATAAACTAGGTGTAGCAGCCTGCAGATTGCACTGCATGCTACCGATTTTTGGCCAATTGAAAGGTTGACATTATGTTTCAAACTATCAGTTAAAGATATCTTTAACAATTAGTGGAAGTGTAATATGCATGGTGTTGATAATTAGAGGTATGCTGGTAATTTATACTTTTGAACAAAATTGAGGATAACTCAAAAAAGTTACTATAGCTAGATATATTATATATATGCATGGCAAACCCTCATGTGTATAATATATTATATACAGTGACTTGAATTAATATTTCTGATGCAGTTATTAACTGTTGGCATTAACATCATCACACATTATACATTGCATCACATACATACAATTTATTGAGAGCCACTTTAGATTTTGTGTAGTTGTCACATACTTATTTCACACACACACACACACACATATATATATATATGACTGAATTTAGCAAAAATTAACCATATGGGTGCAAAAGCCCAAACTGAGATAACACCAGCATGAAGTTGCTGCACTATCAGGCCAACAATTTCCACATCAAACTCGCCTTCAACTTGTTGGCTTTGCTTTTGGTAGACTGTTTTCTGGCAGACTGTATAACCATGCCAGACATCTGTACAGGCCTGTGAACACCAAGGAAGTGCTGTAGGGGGTTCAAACACGTACCCTGGACAGACAAGCAGGTAGCTGAATGTGTGATATAATTGTTATATTTCCTGACTCTGACAAGCTGTTTTGTGGTCTGGTGCCTTCAGTTATCATCCTCGTCCTTTTTGTAGTCTATCTTTTGCCTATTTTTGAGGACTTGTACAGGTGATACAGCAAAATCTAAGGATTACGTAGACACTCTTAAAGATCATGAATTGTTTTGTCATTGGTAAAAAATCCATAATCGCAACTGCCATTACTGGGTTTTAAAGTCTTAAATGTTAAGTATAATGACAACTTTCTGCATGAACTGAAGTCTAATATTAGACATAATGAAGTAAATTGATCATAATTTTTGAGCATAATAGGGAAAAATTTGAGCATTGCAGCATATATAGCAATAGGTGAAAATATGAGCATAATATGCCGGTCCCTAATGCCTATTACTAGAACAACTTTGTCTAGAAATAAAGCAAACGCAGTAATCAACACCATTCCATACGGCATCATCTCTGCATGACATTGCTATATACAGTAATGTACTATTGTACATGCATGCAGATTATAAATTACCTAGAGAAAGTACTTTGAATTAGCATATCATCTTGCCTGCATGATTGGATTGCTAAATCATTGATCAATAAATGAATAAAACAAAAGGCATGCAGGCCGATGACATATTTAGCAGCACATTTCATTGGATAACTGAAATGTCAGGTGACAAAAAGTCTTAATATGACCAGTGACAGAAAAAAGCACAGAATTTCAGTGGAATTTATGTACCTGTGTATGTGATTGAAATGTTAGCTACTAGTTTGGCTAACTGGCCACTAACACCAGTGCATATAGTAATCTAGAGTATGCATGCAGTATTTGGTCACTATACATTGCAAAAATGATATTCAACTCATTGAAGCTGCCCAGAGAATAGCGGCTAGGTTTGCTGTTAAATATTGTTACTCAAGCTAGGTATCAGAGTGTTACAAGCATCCTACAACAGCTATAGACTGGCCCACTTTATACATGAAAGAAGAGACCAGATGAAATTGATAATGATGTACAAAATCATCCATGGACTTATTTATATTTACTATTAACTTACTCCGAATTAAACAACATCTCCTGAGGCCATCCTCATATATTCATTCAGCCAGCTACCAGGGTTGACTTATATAAACATTCATTTTTTCCATCAACTATTTGTATGTGGAACAGGTTACCAAGTGTAGTGGCAATGTCAGAATCCTTGTCTCAATTCAACATTCACCATTTCATTTCCTTCTCTACCAGTGCCAGATCAGGAGGCTTCAAATTACATCACAATCCCTCCACCACTAACAAGCAACGACACTTTTACTTTGTAAGGATCTGTCGCTTATGGAATGCGCTTCCATTAATTGACGTTAATCTGTCTATTGATACTATCAGGAACAGAGTCAAGTCCCACTTCTGGAATCATTTCATTCATAACTTTGACCCCCTCAACCCTCATACACTGCACTACCACTGTCCCTGTAGTCGGTGTGTTACTGATCATTTCTCGATTAACTACACACTGTCTTAGACAATTTATCATGTGTTCTTTTATTATTATTTTATAATTACTACTTTTGGCTGTAGGCACAAGCCTACAGACCTTTAGTACACCATGTGTATTGTCAATTCTTGTATCTGTGTGTGTACCTAAGCTTATGATTGTATGTGTGTACTATAAAGCATTAATAAATAAAAATAAATAAATAAATTCAAGAACATTTTAAGTAATCTTTATATAATTAATTTGTACTTTTACACTCAACTTTGTGTTCTGTACAATAATCACTAATAATAATAATACTGAATCATACAGATTCTACCGTAAATCAAGGTAATTTCGCGTAGAAAATTTTCGCCTATTAAAATTTTGACGCTACATATTTTCGTCGCTAGCATAATCGACGAGAAGTTTTTTATGGAATAACTTCTCTTATCACACATTAAATAGATACAAAATAAAATAAACACATTAAATAGATGACTCAAGCTGAACCTATATGCCAAGCGCAGTTCAGCAGATTTCACGGTCCTATACTGCCCCGGATAGCCAATTAAATTAAATCCTACATTTAGACCAAAACAAGCATTTACTATAGTTTATATCCCATTCGTCTGCCAACTTAGAAGCTATAAGATGGCAGAACGGAGTAAAGAAAAAGAAATGGAATATCGCATTAGTGAAAGTGTCTTGGTATCGGGTGTGCCATGTTTCTTAGAGAGTAAACAGCCAAGCGGCTATTGCCTCCCTACCAAGTCGTAGAAAAAACAAGAGGAATAAAAGAATAACTAGCTATACGTTAATATTTGTATGCGCGAATTGTTCGTGTAGTAGATTCGTCATTTAAATTTTCAGCAAGCGACGAAAAAATTTTGACGATGAATTTTTCCTGATTTACGGTATAGAGCACCAGCCCTATACTGGCTAATAGCTATAGTGTGTTATTTTATACTTTGTACGAAAGTGAAGGGAGATGCATGCATCTTTGTAATTATTTATACTGAGCATGTATATCCTGCATGCTGGTGCACTTACACAAACATTCGTTTCGTAATGCATGCACGTACCTGCAATGCGTACATTGGTTGCTCTGGAGCTTCAACTACAGCTGAGGCTGGCCTAGATGCAGTGATAAAGGTCATCATTCTCTGGGCAAGCACCACTCCACCCTGAACTGGTACTGCCACAACTTGACGTATCCTAGTGATGTTGATGCCAGCATTTTCACTCATAATTCACACTGTTTATTTGTATCAGTTGCTACTCAGCTTTGCTTAATAACAAATTAATATATACGTAAGATCACAAAATCGTTTTATAGCTTCGCGAGGGGCGCTTAGCTATCATAGATTCTCTAGGTAATAAGCGCCAATGCTGAACAGTAGATACGCCATAACATGCGCTAACAGTACAGTAGTGCATGGTATCGCGATTTTCAAGCTCTTGCAATGCAAAACGTCACGCGCTATACAAGCATGTGGGTGTGCAGTTGCAGATTTTTCGGTGTCATCTACCGTACAGTGGTTTCAGCACTTCTTGCCATTTTGTACGAAAGGCACAGTGTGATTGCTCATACGTGTGTGCTATAATCGACACACGAAAATAACCCGCGCTAACATTGTGACAATGAAATTGCAGGTAGTGTACAGAAGCCTGAGGTCTGATTTTAGTATCCACCTCCGTTATAGTGCCAGATAGTCTACATTATGACTCATGTTTACGCAGCCACTCGTTCGAATTACAAGGAGTGTTGAAACCGCTGTAATTTTCCGGTTCGTTGTCAAAAATAAACTCCGCCGCGCATGCTCATCAGCAATGTGTGCAAGATGAAATAATGTTCTAAACATCGTGGCAGACGCTTAAAATCAATGGGTGAATGGTCCACTACCTTTAATCAACTGATTATGTTAGTTTACTAGAGGGGTCCGCAACTCCCTTGAAATCTAGTACAACCCTCTTTGAAGCCTTGTTGAAATCCTATCATTGCAAGCATCATAGGCCTCATATCAGTCCTCATTTTTTCCAGCAACAATTTCACTTTGGAATGATTTACCTAACCTAGCTAAAGACTCTAATTCACTTGAAGTATTTAAATCTATAATTAAATTATAATTTACTTAGTGTATTAAATTATTTATTATTGTGATTCGTCTGTACATTTTTCTTCATTTCTGAAGTTGTACAGTATAGATAAATAATAACAATAATAATAATCTCTGAAAATTGTTGTGAAGTTCGGCATATTTCCTGTATACCTCAGTATTTGTAACGACATGTATGCTACTGCAGCATCCTCACAAGTGGTCCAAAACTTTATAGCTACGAAAATCTAACACATCATGTTCATACACAAATACTGACTATTTATTCCGTCTATGTTGGTGTTGGAACTAATAGTCCAAATATTCTACCTTGGCTCAAACAAAAATAGACCACAGCCCCCAATAGTGAATAACACTAGAGGGTCACTGTAAAGTGTTAATAATAAATACTTTAGGTTTAAGGAAGAAAATCCATCCCTCCTGGAGGAAGACTGAGTGTGGCCCCGACTAGACATTGGGTGACCTGCAGTTCGAATCCTGGGGTTGGAGGGATTTTTTTCCTTACTTTGGCCCCTTTTCTGTTACACCTTTCCAGCTATAAGTCATTAAGTCTAAATCCTTGAAATTAGGTTAGGTAATCCTAAGGCTGCAGCACATGTTGCTGTAGACCTTCAGTGCTGGTCACTGTAAAGTGTTAATAATAAATACTTTAGGTTTAAGGAAGAAAATCCATCCCTCCTGGAGGAAGATTGAGTGTGGCCCCGACTAGACATTGGGTGACCTGCAGTTCGAATCCTGGGGTTGGAGGGATTTTTTTTCCTTACTTTGGCCCCTTTTCTGTTACACCCTTCCATCTATAAGTCATTAAGTCTAAATCCTTGAAATTAGGTTAGGTAATCCTAAGGCCGCAGCACATGTTGCTGTAGACCTTCAGTGCTGGTCACTGTAAAGTGTTAATAATAAAAAATAATAATAATAATAATAGAGTTATTTATAGATTTGAGGTTCGTTTTGTTTGGTTTTTTAAATTAGTTGGTCCAATACTAAATAAAGACGGGGTTAGAATAAGTAGTTTTTGCTGTGTAAGATTCCGCGCATTTTCGTTTACTACGTATCATTTGATGCTACTATTCCGGATATCTAAGATTTTAAATGCTCTGAAATCTTGAAGTGAATTACTTTTAATCTTGCCATATCGCAAAGATTTGAAATCTTGTGCAGGATTTTCAGAGCTGTGGACCCCTAGTTTACAGGTATTTTTATCCGCTAAATATTTACGAAAAGATTTGAATTTTCACTGCACATGCGCGTGAGTTTTTAACGGACCGGAAAATTATGGGTATACACAGGAACTTAAAAATGCCGGGTAAGTAGAATTCTAGGAAAACGAGAAAAGAAAGCGGAAACGGGAACAACCAGCGGAAAATGCCTGATATAAAGGCCATCATGCCATTATAAAGGTTGGATTTTATCGCACAACGCTTATTTGCAGTATTGTTGGATTCTTCCGCTAAAATGATCGAAATACTCTAATAGAGCAGTCACCTGTAGTAAAATACTCTAATAGGGCAGTCAAAAAATGTTTTGTTGCCTATCCCACCAGAGACCCACATTGATGGCCTGTGAATTGATGGGCTATAGCTGTCATAGATTAGGTATATAGACTATAGCTGAGTCATCAACATTAAAAATTAAGCTACTCCCTTGAAACCATAAATTTATACCAATATAGCATATATAGTTAAAGTTTACAAAAGGATTCTAATTAATTGACAGTAACTACATATAGATGAGGGAAGTTGTACCTGCAACCTCATGAAAATGTCACATGACGGGTATGTGGCAGCTGATCATGAGTATGTGTAGGTGCATGGCTCCAATGAGGAGACTAAAGGACTATATAAGCAGTCATGGGGATCTTGGAGCCAATTTCAGATTGACAAGTATACCAGTGTTGCATGCATACTCCTATCATATGACTTCTTATCTGGAAGCAGTATAGGTGCAATTTTCAAAGCCTATAATAGGCACTGCCAGTTAAATAGAGTACTTTGTGAATCTCAGTTTTCATATCAGTATTTATTTTAATGTTTGATAGTTGAATATTCTAAAAATTTATGGTTTCAAAGGAGTAGCTAACTCTTAATGTTGATGACTTACCTAGTCTATACACCTAATCTATGGCAGCTATAGCCCATCAATTCACAGGCCATCAATGTGGGTCTCTGGTGAGATAGCTAACAAAACATTTTTTGACTGCTCTATTAGAGTATTTTACTACAGGTGACTGCTCTATTAGAGTGTTTCGATATTTATTTATTAATGCTTTACAGCACAAGTGCTGAAGGTCTGTTGGACACCTGGTCCTACAGCCTGCTCAAAGACTTTAGCTATACATAAGGTGTGTTTGAAAAGTTGGAGAAAGGAGAAAAAATCCATGACTGGACCTAGCTGGCCTCGAACCTGCAGCCATTCGATTTACGCTCGAACGCTTACAGGAGTCTACCAGGTGGTCAGGATGTTTTCTCCTTGTTATTTTCATGTAACTATATCCATAGGAATTCTAAAGAGTAACTCATTATCTTTAAGTACCCCAAGTAGAACCACTAGTTTATTTATTATAATTAGTTTAGCGGAAGAATCCAACAATGCTGCAAAGGAGCATTGTGCGATAAAATCTAACCTTTATAATGGCATGCATGATGACATTTTTTATCAGGCATTTTCCGCTGGTTGTTCCCCGTTTCCGCTTTCTGTTGGTGGGGTCTATTCTACAGAACGGAACGGAACGGAACGCCACAACTTACGTTCTGCTCACATTGAATATTGGAAGTCAAAACTGGAACCATTAACTGTTCAAAATAAATTTTTAGATATTGTAACTCTGGAGCAAGCTTGCCCTCTGTGGAAGAGACTGATGTATGGCCTCCCTGAAAAACAGCTGTCCTTCCTGCTACGTGCTGGTTGTGACACTCTACCAACCCCTATGAACCTGGCCAGATGGAACATCATTACTGATCCTAGATGTGCTCTTTATCAAGCTCCTCAACCCACAACAAACCATATTTTGACTGGCTGTCCTGCTGCTCTAGATCAAGGCAGGTATACCTGGAGACATGATTCAGTTTTACAGGTCCTTGTTCATGGGCTCCAACAGCATTTACCTGAAACATTCAAACTTTACGCTGACCTTCCAGGTTATCTAGCTAGTTCCAGCCCCCCTAGTACCATCCCAACCAATCTTTCCTCCACCCTCAGCAGGCCTGACTTGGTATTGGTTTCTAATGATTCCATTTGTTTGTTCGAATTGACAGTACCAACTAATACCCAGCAACATCTTCTTGCTGCTAGAGCTAGAAAGGAAGATCGATATAGCTCCTTGCAATATGACCTCCAGCTTTCTGGGTTAACTGTCAATCTTGTTCCAATTGAAATTGGTTGTTTAGGCCACTTTTTGCCAGAAACAATTGCTCAAATGGCTACTGCTTGTGAAATGCCAAAGAAAACCATAAGATCCTTGTTTGAGCAGGCAGCTCGCATTGCTGTGTCCTGTTCTTACAGAATTTTTAATTCTAGAGCCTCCCCGGGCTGGGATCTTTTAGACCACCTTAGGTAAACTTTAAGTATTACATATATGTAGATATAGTTTTTTTTTTTGTTTTTTTTGTGTATTGTAATTTAATTTACCTTTAGCTAATGTAAGTCTTGCAAGGGCTCCTGTACTGATCCATCAGCACATGGTACCCCTGTGTCTAGGCCCCTGTATGCTTGTAATGTATATTTTGTCTTAATCATTAAGACGTTTATTCTCTCCTAAACTACGGAACGGAATGCTTTCTCAAATTGAAGCTTGCAGCTTACCATTGCTGTACAAGTTATCGGTGGCACTTCCAGCAGGTAATCAAACGTACCCCAAGAAAGATAAAATGAATTTAAGGATCGATTGTGAGTTCTTGTTGGTTGTCATTGGTAACGAAGTAGAGTTCTACTAATTGTGGGAATAGCTGACTCAATGTGTTCATCTTCGGATGTATCAAGTAAGGAACTTAATGCATGACTTGTTTTTACTAGTATGTGAGTTGTTTTTGCTTACTTTGACTTCAGAATGTACAGTCTGGGGCCCAGCCTTTCTAATCGGCATAAATCAGTACAAAGGAAACAACTACACTACAAAGGAAACAAGTATGGTGACAAGCTTAGTCTAAGCAGAATCTAAAGGAATTTTGTGCAGTGTGTGAGGAGCAAACATTCAGATACCTCAAGGAGGCTATATTGTGTGAACATTAATGATTCATTAACAGAGTAGTGGACTAATGCCAGATATCTCAGCCTGAGTAGTGAGTTGAATTCAGGATGGGGTCTAGTTTACAGAATGGAATGCTTTCTGAATCAAAACTTGCAGCTTGGCTAGCCGCTATCATTGCTGAAATTGGATTTTATCAGTGGAACCTCCAGGAAATTTATTTATTTATTTTTTTTTTAACCTCCAGGAAAATGGAATAGGATAATAATAAAATATTAATAGCTGTCTCATGCAGTGATTGTTCTACTGCCTGATATATCAAGCATGCAGGTCTCTTCAATTAATTTATTGTATGACCAAGGCAAGATTTGTTACTACAATACAGTAGCTGATTGGATGTCAGTTGCTTCTGGTGATCTTGACAAGATAAATAGTTTAGAAGACCACTCAATTTCTTCAGTTTTAGAGCGTAATATCCACAGAGAAATTAACTAGAAAGTTACTGGTGACAGGAAAAGTCTAGGTGATCATGACTTTATTCAGTCTAATAAACAGAATAATATATATGGTTGATTGAGTGAGGTATCACTTGCAGAATGTTCAGACAACCAGCGATGAGATGCATGCATGCATGGATTCATTGAATTTTTGTTACAGTTGGAGACATTAAATATTCAAACGTAAACTGACTGTATAATATTAATTCACTTGCTTTATATTTTCTCAATTTTGAGCCTGTATACAAATAATTAAATTTTTCTCAGTCCTAGAATAAGATGGGAGAAAAAATTTATCTTTGTTTACCTATACTGTACAACTTCAAAGGAAATGAAGAATAAAATTAGTAAAACCACAACAAGGTGAATTACAGATTTAAATACTAAATATGAATTAGAACCTTTAGATAATTATTGTTCCAAAGCAAAATTGTAGATGGAAAAAACAAGGACTGGTGAGATCTTGGTTAATGACAGCGGTTGGAGATTAAAAGGGTAGTAACTTCTTGTTCTTGAATATGTTGCAAAGTGGATGCACAAATCAAAATGGGATATCAATTTCATTATGAAAAATTTGTATACTTAAATAATCTAGCATTACTGTATTCATTTGTCCTCCACTTAAATATGCTACAACAGTGTCAGTACATTGGCAGTCTACCTTGAAATCTCAACTCTAGAGTAGATCCAACACAGAGCAGCCCACACTGTAACAAATACATGTGATCCCACTGTAATTTCATGGGCCATGCAGCTGGACTGGGAATCACTTGAAAATAGATGAACAAATTTAACCTGTTTTGTTTGAAGTGAAGCATGTGAAATGTTATACTTAAGAAATCCTAGGATTCTTAGGTGGTATGTAATTAATGTGAGTGTTCTATTTCCGGTCTGACTAGATACATTGAAATTACACACACATCTTAGTCCAAATCACATTTGCCTGGTTGCTATGGGCATGGTTTCACATGCATAGCTAGGCTTTTATAATTGAGATTTGGTTGATCTTGGAGTTTTGGCATTTGGCCTGATTCAAGGCTAGCAGTCAGACACATCCTTGAATTTGTGCAACAGAAAAAATCAGTTCACTATTGAATACAGCATTAGTCCACTACACCGGCTGTTAATAACTCCACGCATACAATTCAGTGATGTTCGCAGAATATAGCCCCTTTGCGATCTGCCAAAATATTTGCTCCTCTCACACTGCACAAAATTCTTCAAGTTTTAATTCAGCTGGCTCTTTCCTGTTACCAGTGTCTTCCTGCTTGCTTTATTTGTACACTGTCATATGACTTGAAAAGCCGGCTCAGACTGTTTTCTAAAGTCAAAATGAGCAAACCAGCTCACATAAAGTGCCCTTCTTGGTATATCCGTAGATGAACCAAGGATGAACATCACTGATACAGCTCATCCCACAATTAATACTTCGTTACTAATGACAACCAACAAGAACCCACAATCGATCCTTTATTTCTTTTTATCTTATGTTTAATCACCCACTGGAGGTGCCACTGATAACTCGTAAGGGCAGTTTCAGCAATGGTAAGTTACAAGCTTCAATTTGAGAAAAAAAAATTCCGTTCCGTAGTTTAGTCCATCATTCCGTTCCGTTCCGTTCCGTAAAATAGTCCCCACCCTTTCTGTTCCCGTTTTCCTAGAATTCTACTTACCCAGTGAAATCAAGTTGAGTGAAATAACCCGCGCTAGCATCTCTGACAATGAAATCGTAGTGTATACAGAAGCCTGAGGCCTGATTTAAGTACCCACCACCGTTATAGTGCTAGATACGTTACCTATAAAACTCGCATGTGTACACAACCATTCGTTCGAATCAGTGCAAGAAGTGCTTAAACCGCTGTACAGGGAACATTATACTGAAATATAACAAATATTTCTCTGACTCGCAATTATTGCACAATAATTGCCAATTTCGATTATCACCAGTCAATGAATAGCACACGATGTCGATTATTGCCAATAAAATAATCACGATTATTACGATAACTGAATAATTGCCCATCTCTATTGCGGGATATTTCACGATCTTCGATTCATTTTTGGTGGGACCAGCTTTCTCAGTTAGGGCCACTCTATGCATGGTTATGCCCTCAGCAGTGATATTAACAGTGATGTCAGCAAATACTTGATACACCAGCCCCTAATGCTGTGATTTTACCACCAACCATGTATTTGGGTAATAAGCAAGCCTTACCTGGGGGCTGCAATAGGAACTACTTCCTACATTGCCAATTATGGTTCTTGAAAGGTAAACTTGTGGATAGAAGAGCTGACTCTTTCGGTTGCTATTGCCAGGTTGCAACCACATGCTGTTTTTTTCTGCTTTTAGTCACGGCCTTATTAGCAAATGGTTTATCATTGCTAGGACTATCCCTGATGATATTAAACATCTATTATGAGCCATTAGAATTCTGCATCTGTCATATTTCCATTCTGTTACTGGGTGACCCCTCCAGAAGACTTAGAGAGGAACATATTTTCCCTCCCTGCAAGATCTGGTGGTTTAACTTTAACCCTGTTCAGTTGTCATCTCTTGAGTATGATGCATCCACTAAGGTTACTGGACCTTTACAGTCACTGCTTTTGTCCCAGTCAGGCGTATGTTCAGATGATGTTCGAAGAATCAGTTGTCCTTAAAGTCCGCTGTTCAGCATTCAAAGTTTACTACAATAGTTCTTCTAAGAATACTTTAATGGGGCAAGCTTCTCCAAGTTTGAAGAGAGCTTTGGAATTGGCTTCTAAGTGGGGTGTTTCCAATTGGTTTACTGTATTCCTGTGCAGAAAAATGGGGTTGCTGCAATTGCGTTGAGTTGTTCCAGTAGGTGTTTGTACTTACTATGTTCGTTGACCGGCTGTTTGAACACTACCTGGAGTTGTAGGTGTATTGCTTCCACTAGTCTAGAATTGTGCAGGTGAGTAGCTGCAAAATGGCAGGGTGTAGTCGTGTATGACAGTAGAGCCAAGTGTGGATCATTGCAGTTCTTGAGCAGGTTTTTATCAGGTCTAACTGCATGCTCTGCTTCACCATTTCCTTGAGGGTGATATGGGCTACTGATTTGGTAAGTGAAATTGTAGGATTTGGCAAACTGATTGAATTCTTTTGAGGCATATTAAGGACCATTACCAGTTGTCAATGAGTCAGGGATACTGTGCCTTGAGAAGATAGCTTTTAGAGCAGAAATAATACTAGCCGAAGTTGTAGTAGTCAGCTTCAGAATTTCTATACAACGAGAAAAGTAATCAACAACAACAATATAAGGAGTACCTTTCAGTTCACACAGACCAGAAGCTACTTTCTCCTATGGTCTCTTAGGTAATTCTGTGGGAATCATTGGTTCTCTAGTAATCTGAAAATTCTCACAGCAGATATCACACTGATGTATGAAATTATTGATGTCACTAGATATACCTGGCCACCAAACAGAGTCACGTGCCCAAAGACGACATTTGACCATTCCTTGATGCCCTTCATGTAACCTTTGTAGAGTGTCTTCTTTAAGATCACAATTCTTAGTCCACAAAGGTCATGCAAGTCATTGTCTGTGGAAGTGAAGATCTGGAAAGGGCATCTGAGATGTACAGAAACTTTCCTGGTATGTAAACAATTGAAATGTTGTACTTCATTAGTCTTAATCTAAAACGTAGTACAGTGTATATACATGTTGGGGCAAGTCATCCAAATTCTTTGTACTCAGTAAAGGTACCAATGGCTTATGATCTGTTTCCATACATAATGATCTGCCCAGGAGATACATTGAAAACTTCTCAGCTGCCCAAGTTAAGGCAAGAGCCTCCTTCTTGATTTGTGCGTATCACTTATCTGCATCCGACATAGTGAGGGAGGCATACGCCATTGCCTGTCATTTACCCCCATTCTCCTGAAGCAGAATTGACCCAATTCCATAGGACGAAGCATCAGCAGAGAGTTTGATGTTCTGTGCTGGATTATAAAGAGCTAAAGTCATCAAATTCGATTACTTTTCTTTCATTGTAGCAAAAGCTTGTTCTTGGCTTGGCCCCACAGCCAGGCATTCTTCTTTCTTAGCAAGGAATTAAGTGGATGTAAACAGTCGGCACAATTTGGAATAAATTTGGATAACTGGCTAATCATTCCAGTGAATCTTCTCAATTCAGTTGTGTTCTGTGATGCTGCTATCTGTATGATGGCTTCAGTCTTCACTGGGTCTGCTCTAACTCCATTCTGGTCAATAATATGCCCCAAGAAATTCTCTTGTGTTTTGGAAAATTCACACTTTTCACTATTAAGTGTCATGCCACACTCCTCAATATATATCAGCACTGCTTTAAGTCTTTCATCATGCTCACTTTGGCTTTTATCATAGACTAATACATTGTCCATAAGGCACAACACCTCATCCAAGTCTTTCAAAAAAACATTCATTCGCTTCTGGAATAATTCAGGTGCACATGTAATTCCGATAGGGAGCACATTAAACTGTTACCTCCCAAAGGGGGTTATAAATGTGGTGAGTGGACGTGATTCCTGGGCAAGTGGAATTTTCCAGAAGTCCAAGTTTGCATCTAATTTTGTGAATGTTCTTACCCATGAAAGTTGGGCTAGAGTTTCATCTACTGCTGGTAGTGGGTGAAATTCTCTCATCACGTTCTCATTGAGTGGCTTCATATCAACACAAATCCTTACTTTACCTGATGACTTAGGGATCACCACCATTCCCACACACCATTATGATGGTCTATCAATTGGAGATATCACTTTGAGAGATTCCATCTGCTTAATTTCTCTCTCCACTTCTTTATGTAGTGAAATTGGAACACGCCTAGCTGTATGTAGGGCATATGGTTTTATAAAATTAGAATCTGGCTTCAAAGGTATCTTGTATTCTTTGCCTAGTGTGCCTAAACCTTGAAAGAGTTTGGGATACAACTTAAAAACTGATTCTTTGGAAGAAGATATGTGTTGAACTCTTGCAATAAGGTTTAAGGCGGCAATAGAAGGCCCAACATATTGATCTTAAATCTTTCACTACAAACACATGTGAAGTATTGAGGTATTGAAAACATCCTGTGAACTGCCCAACAACTTTGAGGAGTGATTTTTTAGGTCCATAGAGAGCTTTGGTGGGCCTTTTCAACTTGATATCAGAGAATCTTGAAAATGTAGTTTCAGAGATAACTGTTACTTCTGCCCCAGTGTCCAGCTTAAATTCCACATCTTTCTTGTTTAAATAAACAGTATCAAACCATTGTGACTCCTCTTGTAACTCTACACTTCCCAGAAAGGTATCTTCATCTGAGTCATTGTCTTCTGTACTAGCAGTTACATGTGAGACACCTCTGGTGAAGCAAAATGAAGTGTAGTGACCAGGTCTTATTACACTTCTTACAAATGCTGGCTCTTGCAGGCACTCCTGTTTATCATGTCTGGGACTTTTGCCACACCTGGAGCATCTTTGTGCTGACTGTAGTGATTCATTTCTTGTGGGGTAGCTGAAGGACCATTGTCTGGGAGGGATTGCATTCTTTGAGGTCAAGGTGTCAATTGTTTCATATTCAACAGTAAGATCATTCTGTTGGGCGATGCCTCTTACCACGGGTTGTTGTTTATGCACTGCTTCACTGTGCCAAGCCATTGCAAGGGCTTTATTGAGTGTCAACTCAAAATCTAACTGCATCTTCTCTGATAAAGAAACATCAAGCAAGCCTACTACCAGTCTGTCTCTAACCATCTCATCACGCAGTTGCCCATAACCAAAGTGCTCAACCAAACTGAATAGATCTGTTATGAAACTGTCCACTGATTCATCTTTCAACTGTTTGCAGGAGTTAAATCTGGCTTGTTTGAATATAACATTTCATCGTGTCACAAAATAGCCGTCAAACTTCGCTTTAACTGTTGAGTATTTCTTTTGCTCTCCTCATCACTTAGTCCAAATAAAGACAAAAGAACATCTGCTTTATCTTCCATCATGTAAATCAGAGTATTTACTTGACTTTCTCCTGCTTTGTCTTGAAGACCGGATGCTTGGCGGAATTGCTCAAATCTTCTTATCCACTTCAGCCAACTGTCAGGCTGAGAAAAGTCAAATGCCTCTGGCAACGACACTTGGAACGTAGCCATGTCACTGTAATTGGTGAGTTGAGCAAACTAACACTTCTGACACCATGTACTATAAGGTAATTAATAGAATGAATCATCGTACACGCATGCGTACATATACACAGCAGTACAATACACAATCAATCATTATACATTACACTACAATATTGATCTGACGTCCAGTGACTCCGTTACTTTTCCCTGAAAGAGGAAACCTCTTTAGTGGTCCTAAAGTGTCCATCATAGAGAGGTTCTGCTGTAGGTTAGTACGTATCCCTGTATAACAAGCCTAATTTGGAAATTGCATTTCAACCATAATAATTATGTTGAGGGGGACATTAATCACAAATTAGAAGAAATGATAGAAAATTTTGATCATACACTCATAGACTTAGCAATTCAAACATAATAACATTAACCAGTAGATAGCTAGCTTTCAATAGATCACACTTAAAAAGTCATGTACAGTTGAAAGTGTAGATTAAAGCACTGTGATATATTAGCCAAGCATGTTTGAACAGACCACCAGCTGAGGTTGCATGACCTAATAATTGTTTATTGTATTGTGTACACATTCTATCCCACTGAAGCCCTACATCAAGGTAAAAAGTATAGGAGAATATGGTAGCTAAACCCTGCATGGGAATGAAGTTAAACCCCAGTATATATGCTAGAATCCTTAAATATGAGGACAAATTGATTTACACATAAATTATTTGGATCGAAGGAAACATGAAAACATAACATAATTATAAAACTGCAAGTACAGCAAAATTCAAACCATACACAACTTTTTACTAGCCTCATTGTAGTAATTGCTACAAATTGTAAGATAAAAGATGTATCATAACACGTTGTCAACTTATCAATGCCTCGATTATGAAGTCAAGTGATTCAAAGCATGGGATAGAAGCCAATTAAACTACACCTGCACTCATAGGTTATTTGTTATTAACACTTCGGCTTCATCTTGACCTCAGGTATCCTATGAGGTTTAACTATAACAAAATACACATATACCTTTCAATGGTGAGCATGAGATGATTCAGAATGTCATCCAAATGGCTTAAGAAGATAATTGTAGCTACTAGCAAACTCTCATAGATAGATGATATAGCTCAGCAACTCTGCTAACAGCAGACTAATGGTAAACCTCAGGCCAGGTGCTGCAGTGTAATGTTTTGCAAATGCTGTTTACAAACAATTCATAGACATCAGGGTCCATGTCAGTCATTGAAAAGCAATGAAAACCTTATTCTGGTCACAGCTCAGGCTCCAATTTCAGTTTTCCATAGTTGCTCTGTCCTATCAAGAAACAAATGCAAACAATAAGTGTGACTATAAACATACCTATAAGGTCATACCAAGATTATACTCCAGCTGTAGGGGTGGATCCAGAGTTTAGAAGGAGGAGGGGCACCTTGTTGAAAAAAAAGTTGAAGAGCAAAAAAAAAGGTCACAACAATAATACAATAATAACTAGTTATCCTTTACCAAATATATATTATATCACGAATGTAAAATAAAATCCTTATTTATAGCTTCACACTGCCTCATGAACACTGTGACTGCTTTATTAGAGTAATTTACTGCTCTTAGATTATCTCGATCTTGTATGCAATTTTTTGAAGAGGGGAGGGGGGGACGTGCTCCCTATGCCCCCTCGATCCACCACTGGGCTGCTCAGAATCTCAGTCGTGTAGTAAAACTAGGCAACTGTTCGGTAAACTAATGCTGTTAAAGTGAACTAACAAAACCACCACGTTCACTGATCTTTCTCGGTAGTTACTGGAAAATGATGGAAGCAGTTCCGAGTAAGCGTTTCCTTCAATACTGTTGCTAGCAAAACGGTATCTAACACTATAGTGGTAGCTTCGTAGTCCAGGACTCCAGGTATTGTTAGTTGAATATAGACAACTAAATTTCATTTTCTCCAAGAACAATAGCTACCTGAATGGAAATTATGGAATACATAATCAAATTGACAATTTCAAATTATCACTATTTATGTACTCATTAGCTTCTATGGCATCTATGCTCCAGATGGGCCCTGCTAATTTAACAATATAAACACGTATTGCATCATTGCGTTTTAAAGGGCGTTGTATGGAGTAGTGCTGCTCACATTCAGGTATGCTGAAGCAAAATTGTGTACTTGTATATACATGTTATCAAATCGTGTGTATATCAAGACAAATTGTAGTGTGTCGTGCGGCCCAAGAAGCCGGCTCGCCACACCGTGAGTATATTGACAGCAGGGGCGGATCTAGGATTTATAAAAGGGGGGGGGGCTAACTCAAGGTACTAATCTCTTGGGTAGAGGTAGCGAAGCACATTTCCCAGCATGCGAAGCATGCTGGAACTAGGGGGGTCTGGGGGCATGCCCCCCCAGGAAAATTTTGAAAAGTAGATGCTAAAACACTGCAATTTGGAGACATTTCCACATAAAATTCATAATACTTTCTGCCTGTAGATATTTTATATACTGCCTTTAGATTATAGGTATGGCTCTCTGAAGCATTTTGCTAATGGAAAAGTTTGGGTAGGTACAGACAACCAAGTACATGATGCACCCCTCTCACAATTGCACAACACTGAATAGATGCATGTTAGAATAATAATGTTGAAAGTGGAAAATTTTGAAATTTGAACAATACAAGATTGAATCTGAGAGCATTTTCAATGGAAATTGTGAACCTGAATTAAGTATTGTCATACACAAGTAGATGAATGAAGCCCTTTAAACAGACCAATTCATTTCATTGCATGTATAGGTGCAGGCAGATTTGGAAAAATTCCATAACAGAACCAACTACATGTTTCCAGTGAATGTTCTATTAGAGTAGTTAGCTGACTGCTCTATTAGAGTATCTCGATCTTGTAAACCTCCAATGCTGATTCGGGTCCTTGTTGCATAAATTTTAGCATAAATCCACTGATAATACCTTGGAAAGACGTTTATAAGGTGGTTTTATGAGTATTTGTATTATTAGTGATCATATAATTATGCTAAGACAAAATTTCATTATAATACTCAGCATATTGATAAGTAAAGCCTAAACATGAAGGGGGGGGGGGCTTCAGCCCCCAAAGCCCCCCCCCTGGATCCGCCCCTGGACAGGAAGAAAGAAAACTTGATTTTCACCAATATTTAGCAATGGCGGATCCAGGATGGGGCATTTGGGGCAAATGCCCCCACCTCGTGGAAGAGCCAGCCATACTTGTGATTAAAATACTATCAGGCCAAGATCAGTTTAGCTATACACCTCATGAAAATATATGTACATTTTACTAGCACTTAGTACAATTTCACCTGAAACCGAAGCAAACCAATGTCAAACTAGCTGTTACAGGGCTGGAGGAAGCAATTTCACTTTGGTCAGGCAGTGTGGCAGCAAGAGGTGAACACAAGGTTGCACTGTCCTGCATGCAAAGCATGCAGGCTTCTAGGGGGGTCTGGGGGGCATGCCCCCCCCCCCCAGGAAATTTTTAAAAAAGAGGCCCTCTGAGGTTGAATCTGGCGCGAAATTGAGCTACCTTCAGTCCAAAAATTGATGAACACTTTTAATATCTGTTGTGCATGCTCATTTTAATAATTGTTATGCTATTTACAGATTAAGATATGCAGTTAAAAGATCAGATGAAACCAGCATATGTGTATTATACAGAATAAATATCAGTTGTGGCCTCCTTCCAGTAAGTGTATCCAGTAGAAATGAAAGCCGGCTCACGTTTCCGGCTAGCTAAAAACTTCTTCTCATGCTCAGCTTGCATACATAAGTAACAAAACGCGGCATCCTTGTCAACATCATAATGAAGCCACTTGTAGGTCTGGCACCACTCTGCTCGAAATGATCGTTTCTGTCCATTCTTACCAAACGTGCGTTTCGGAAATTTAAACAGTCGTGACGGACGAAATTGGCTGCACAGACTGAGAGGCTCTTGACTAGAAGTAGCTGAAGATGAGGCTGAAGATGAACTCATCTTAGACCTGGACATCACCACAACGGTTCACGTGGAATCATTCAAGTGAAGGCTACCGATTGTGGGTTTCCCTCCGTTTCACTATTAAAAAAATAAATTTTTAAAAGTAGCTAAAATTTGGTCCGGCACTTGCCGGGTCTGCCGGACCTATTCCGCCGCCCAAATTGTTACCCAGCACCTTCGTGCGTACTAAGTGCTTCTAAAATTAATTATCGTGTTGCTGATGTTTAAGGCGTTTGGAGTCTTTTAACAGCTTTTAAGACTTCACAACCATCTTCAAAGGCCAAAATGGCAAAAATCATCAGTGAGACACTACTAAGAGGTGATCATTTGCTGTTTCAAAAATGCAGCAACTAGCAAGAGAATCTGGAGCTCCCCAACCACCAACAACTTAGCCTATTTGTGCCCCTCCCCTTGCTGGCTCCTGAATCCGCCCCTGTTTAGGTCCGTGATCTCTTTTTTTTATTTTTTTATTTAGGCTTTATGGTGTAAAAAACAAAAACACCAAAGGTCTGTTGGTAGCGACCAACAGCCATAAAATACGTACAATTAATACTAACTACTTAAGTAATTACATAATTACATGGTTAAGATTATAAGTGATTAAAATTGGTAATTGGAGGTTTAGTTTGGTGACTTCTGGAGCATGGACATAAGTAATGTAGAGTGCAGTTATTGTTTTCATCAAAGTTAGTCAGGAAATGGTCCCACAGATATGACTTCAGTTTAGATTTTAGCCAACAAACTGACATGTTTAGGTCCAGAATTGGTATGGCATTCCACAGGGATGGTAAACGATGGAAATAAGAATGTCGTGATATGTTGTTAAGATGTTGAGGTAACAAGAGTTTGTTGCTGGTGCCTGATCTAGTATTGGTAGAGTTGAAAGTGATGTAGTTATTGATGTTGAACTGATTAGTTGGTGATTTGATAGATTTAATAGCAAACAGTATGTCTTGGAGTTCAAATATGTACATTAAAGGGAGGAGCCTCAGATTTATCAAACGGTCTTTGTAACAACTAATGTAATCACTCAAGATGTATTTAGTGGCATGACGTTGTATTCTTTCAAGGTTTAAAATGTCTTTCATTAAGTGAGGACGCCAAACTTGCGTACAGTAGAGTAACTGTGATCTTACCAATAATACATACAGTCTAACCAATGTAGAAGGTGAATGAGCGGGGGAAAAAGTACGGCGAATTAGTCCAAGCATTTTGTATGCTCGAGCAGTGATTTCTTTGTAATGTTTATCCCAACTTAGGTCTTCAGATAATGTTAATCCAAGATCTTTATGAGAATCAACATGAGGTATAATTGAATTGGACATAGAATAAGAGGTGTCGAGTTTACGTTTGAATGATAAATGAATAAATTTCTAAAACTAAAATCCAGATCAACATCCCTTGACCAAGTTAAAAGAGCAGTGATATCATCTTGAAGAGCCTTATGATCAAAGAGTGTACTAATATGGATAAAGCACTTGGCATCGTCAGCAAATTTGAGTAGTTGGCTTTCATGAATGTATGAAGACATGTCATTGATGTAAACTAAAAACAGCAAGGGACCAAGAATACTTCCCTGTGGAACACCAGAAACTACTGGAAGTAAATCAGAATAGCAATTGTTGATAGAAACCATTTGATAGTGATTAGTCAAATAGTTCTTGAACCAAGACCATAGAGCACCAGTTATGCCCATTGACCACAGCTTGGTTAGTAAGATACTATGTGACACTGAATCAAAAGCCTTGCTGATGTCAAGGTAAATAACATCTGTTTGTGAGGGACTGTTGATGATTTGATCAGTGAAAATTAGCATCTGTTGTAGTGTAGAACAATTTTTGGTGAAACCAAACTGGGATGGACTGATAGACTTGCTAATGTGGGAGATAATCTTGTTAAAGATTAATCTTTCAAGAACTTTTGATACAATAGATAATAACGAAATAGGACGATAGTTCTTAACACAATTAGAATCACCTACCTTAAATATGGGCACGATTTTGTGGATTTTCCAACAGGTTGGTAAAGAAGAGTGGTGGAGTGATTGAATAAATAGATGATAAAGTGGCTCACTAAGAGCTACAGCACAACTTTGTAGTACTCTAGGGGAGATGTTGTCAATTCCAGCAGATTTGTTGACATCTAATGAGATTAGAGCTTGATAAACATCTGCAACAGTAATGGTAATTGATTGTAATGAGTTGTGTATAGCTGGGAGGTCATCAATCTTCGGGATAGAAGATGGATCATGGAAAACTGAATGAAAATATTGATTAAATAGGTTGGCTTTACTGTGGTCAGTATTAGCATTCAAAGACTCAAAGTTCATGACTGATGGAATATTTCTGGACTTGGTGATAGATCTAAGGTATTTAAACATTTTGTTATTATTAGATGAGGTGTAACAATTAACAAGATGTTATTCAACATCCTGCTTAGCTACTTTAATTTTGTCCTGAAGTGTATTTTCAATGGAGTCGATGATGCTGGAGATATGATTTGTAGGATGACATTTGTATCTACGACGGAGTGTTCTAAGTCGATTGATGCAATGCCTTATCTCAGAATTATACCAGATGGGATCTTGGTTTGAATGAACCTTGTACAACGGAATAAACAATTGCATACCTTCCACCAGTAACTGTCCAATGCCAGTAACTGTAAAACTTTGATTAGAACCAAAGTTTCTGCAGAAGTGTCCACCAGATAGGAGAGTCCACATACAAAATTTTAAGACAATCGCCTGAGTCATTCCCGAGATACGAACAGCCAAAGTTTCTGGGTTTTTTCTTCGTTTTTTTCCTTCTAGCTACTTTGCGTACACTTTGCAAATCTACCATAAAATACAATTGCGACGTGTGCTCAAGCTGACATTTGGCACACTTTAAGGGTCATTAAAGTGAATCTTGGTACCGAGTTTGATGGGAATCTGAAGGAGTTATGACCAATTATTCAAGTGGAATAATATAGAACTTCTGTCACACTCACAAGGTAAACCCCTAGATGGAATGAGTTGAAATATACTATGTAGATGGAGTAGCCATCGTAGGAGTGCCTTTTGTGGTTTGAAAGGAATCGAGATACAGACCATATAGATATGACACAAAACCCAACCTGTCACAATTATGCAATCAATTTTCATGAACAAAAAACTATTAGTTTTTATACCTACCGGCAAACTGTTATGAAGAGTGCACTGAAAAACCAGTATGTAAATAAAATATTCATCACAGAAAATCTCTTGCAGTAGTATAGAAGAATTGGAGTAGCTAATAGCCACTGAGTGATACAAACTCCAACCACATGTAGCAAAATCCAACCACATGTAGCAAGTGTGCAATCAAGATACTCTAATAGTACAGTCACCCTATCACTCTGCAACAAGTCACCTATTAGAGAGTTCATCCACAAAAAAAAATCACTTTTTTTTACTGTAAATACAGTTACTAACTCATATTCAGGCAGGTTACAACAAATCACAAAACAACATTAATCATAGCTTATCTAAAAATACTTCCAGAGATTGAGATTCTATAGTGTGGACCCTTTGGAGTGTTCAGCTACAAACAAGTCAGCCAGTAGAGAGTTCAGCTAAAATAAGCCATCCAGTAGAGAGTTCAGCTACAAAAAATCAGTCTATAGAGAACTCAGCTACAAACAAATTACCCTGTAAAGCAGCGGCGGAGGAAGTAGTTGATATGAGGGGGGGCTCTGCTGGGCTGACCCAGACTTATTTCTGTAGTTTGGTAAGGTGAGACCAAAAAAAAAAAAAAAAAAAGGTCACAACCAACTGACAAGAGTTTTCCACCTCACCAGCTACCATTTCTAGCTGATAAACTACATAAAAATCCTTACATAGCTCGCCACACACTGACTACTTTATTACAGTGACTGCTCTATTAGAGTATCTCGATCTTTATCACGGTTTTCAGCCCCACTCCAAGAAAGATAATTTCGGTGTGATATCATTCTGAGGAGGGGCTTCAGCCCCCTAGCCCCCCCCCCCCCCCCTTGCCCCTTTCCGCCGCCTATGCTGTAAAGTATTCAGCTGCGAAAATCAACCCTGTAGAGACCTACAAACAAGTTACATACCTTATAGTTGTAGAGATTCTGCTACAAGCCAGTCAACCTGTAGATACAGTAGCTTTTTTAATGCATCATTTTATATAAGCAAAATGCAAAAAAAATCTGCTCTTGATCTATTCCCTCTTTGTGCAGTAAAGAAAAAAAGACAAATAAAAAAGCTCCAATGCTGGTATACAGAAGAAGTGATATCTATACCAAAACAGACAAGCTGTGAAAAAGGGTGCATCCCCTAAAAAGCCAGGGTGAAAAGGATATGAAATCCAAGGTGGCGGCCAATAAATGGTTGTGATGGTAAGTTAATGGCAAAATTTTTAATGATGACAATTCAGGTGAATTTGGTGCTGAATTTCCTGAATTGTTAATAAAATTTTTGCTATTAACCTATCATCACAGCCATTTTTTTGCTGCCATTTTGGATTCATCTTTTTTTCACCCTGGATTTTTGGGGGAGTACCCTTTTTTAACAGCTTGTCTGTTTTGGAATAGATATGTTTAGCTTAAAATTAACTTTTTCAATAGGCCTTAAGGATGCAAAATAGTGTTGAAACTTAGCCAGACTGATTTCTTTCTTTTGTGTTGGGCAAGGAAAGAATACGTCATTTGCACCAATAAACAGTCTGGAAGCTGTACAGTATATAGAATCTCAGGATAGACTAACAACGATGCTATACTATGTTCACCAGACCCTTTACTTTCCCCACCCCTGCACAAAGGAAAGAAAGGATCTGGCTACACAAAACTAGCTGAAACTAGTATTGTGCTATTAGCAGGCCAACAAGGTTTCTACACTATTTAGAGACCCGAGGATGATGCGGGTGAGGCTACCCACAACTGAGTGACTTCATTATCAGGCCAAGGTATTTATTGTGATGTTCCATCTCATTCTCCTTACTTCATTCTGCCATCTTGGCTATCCAGGGCAGAAGAACTGTCAGACCTTTGGAGCACCCCACTACTGCTGAACTGTGCTTGGCAGAGGTTCACCTTTAATCCTCTGTTAAATGTTTATGTTTATTTTGCATTTTTGTTTTGTTTAATAATAATAATAATAATATGCTTGTCCACTTAGTAGCCAAGTCCACATCCTCAGCGAGGGGACTACTGAAGTAGGGGACTACTGAAGTAGCCAAGTCCACATCCTCAGCGAGGGGACTACTGAAGTAGTGTAGGAACTGATGTCATCCTGGCCATTTTAAGTGGTTCAGAAACTTTTCCTGAACAAAGTAAGTAAAGGAAGAGTGAGAGAAAGTTGCAAACGATGCAAGCTAGCATTGGGGTTTATCCTTAAGTCGAGTTGATTGTGTCACCACTGTACTGGCATGACTTTGATTGATTGATTGATTGATTGATTTGTAACTGGGATATAGGCAGCTTGTTGCTGATAGTATCCCAGGGAGCTGAGACATCACAGCTTCAGTAAAACAATGTACAGCAAATACATGTAACTAATAGGTACAAGTACATAATTGCAAAAAAAATATGCCTAAAATGATAAATATGTTCAGCCTTAGCTGTCAGTGAAAATGTAAGAAAATTTGTTAAGTGAAATCACGTTCAATAATTCGGTGGGGTAATTTGTTCCAACTCCATAATTATGGTCTTAGATAAGAAGTTCATCTGAAAATGTGTAGTTGTGGATACCATGGTGCTGCGAAGTGGAGAAGATAGAATTGGCAGGTGTTGTAAGCAGAGGTAAGTGGACTGTGGTGAGGTGGTACGTTGATGGATCAATTCGTTTTTACAAGGTTATAAAACATGGTAACTGTTAAATGGCACTGCTCTAGAGTATGCCAATTTTATGCCAATATCTTGTCTGAAACACTGCTTGTCAGTCAATAGTCTTCCATTACCCACCTTGCTGCCCTTCATTGAATCTTCTCAATATTATCAATTAGATATTTTTGGAGTATCAAGTAGCTACTATGCTGGGTTACAAGCTATTAAGAAGCAAACTGTGGGTACTAGCATTGAGAATTATCCTTCTCAGAGTTTACTTTGTCAGTACCACACTGTGACATTAGACATGAGATCAGCAAATGGTTGTGATATCAAGAATGAAGTCATGTGTCTCAGCAGAGTTGAGAGGTCTGAAGTCTGTGACAAGACAAGCATCATCGAGCATTCAGATCTAGGCATTTCAGTCAATACACCTATATCACAACCGCTTGCTGATCTCACTATTTCCAATAAAAGTTTTTAAGGGATGCTAAATCACCCTAACCAAAGTTGTCCCTTGTATGAGTTATCATGTGATCAGTTAATTAGAGCAGTGGGGTGCTCAGTGGCGGATCCAGGATGGGGCATTTGGGGCAAATGCCCCCCCCCCCTTCAAGAAATTGCATACAAGATCGAGACACTCTAATAGAGCAGTCAATTACTCTAATAAAGCAGTCACAATGTTCATGAGGCAGTGTAGCTTACCTATGAAGCTATAAATAGGATTCTATTTTACATAACAGACGTGATCAGATATAATTGGTAAGGATAACTAGCTATTATTGTCGTGACCTTTTTTTTTTTTTTTGGTCTTCAACTGGTTTTCAGCAAGTTTTTTTGGTCTTCAACTGTTTTTCAGAAAGGTGCCCCCCCTCTTTCCAAACTCTGGATCCGCCCCTGGTGCCTCTATTCTTTGATGCTTTTTCTGTATTTTTGACTGTGTCACAAGCGAGTACCAGTTTTGACCACAATGAACACAGCATTATATGACAGTGAAATCCTTGGTGTAGGCTACACTAATGATATATCATAGAACTGCAGTAAACAGCAGTATTGCACCCACATAGCTATAGTTTCGAACATCGCCTTTTACTACCAGAAAACAATGCCAATTTTTTTTTCTTCAAATTTATGTATAATATACCTGCATGTGTTCATTAGCTATGAATGACCAAAAAATGGTTTTTATATCTTAAGCATAATAGAAGGAGTACATGAGCCTTACAATTTTTGGTGGTATTTTCAGACGCATTCCATTTTTCATTTATCCATGCACCCCAGTAGATTTAAGCTTCTGTAAGAAATGCACTAGTGCTAAAGTACAGAAACTGGTAAATAGATACCTTGCATGTGTAGAACTGTACTGTGAAGTTGATATCAAAGATGTTTTCATTGGTGTGCTGTATTGTTAGCTCCTATACATGAAAGGGATGCATGAAAAGTGAAAAATGTAGTAACGAGAAGCCCCACCTTAGTCAGGTGGTCCACCACAAATACCATCCTAAGACTTTCCTTTTTCTACCGTACATGGGTGCACAAAGATGCATGCTAATTCCAAAATTCTACTACTTTATGTACCCATATAAGGTAAAGAAAGCAATGTTTTTAATTTTTATGGTGGCATTTGTGGTGGGCCACTATAGACTAACATATAGAAATGGTGAGGAGGTTGTTTCTTGTTAGTTCATTCTTTTACTTTCCATGTATCTCCTTGTAGGAGCTAAAGATACAGTGTGCCAATGAAATATCCTTGGTATATTATATCAACTAAAAGTATAGTTTTACACATGCAAGGTATTTATTTACCAGTTTCTGTACTTTAGCACTGGAGATTGTCTTGTGGAAGCATAAAATCTACTGGTGGGCATCGCTAAACAAAAAAATGAAAAGCTGATTATTGGAGGATAATTGCTGTTTAGTATAGGCTACCTAGTGGTGCAATAACCTAAGTTGTCGAATTTCCATGAAGTGAGTGACAGCTGTTCAAAAATCACATTGCCCAATAATTGATAGTTCACTCTGCCATTTAAACATTTTTTGTTAAAACAAATGTAGCTATATATATATATATATATATATATATATGTGCTTGAGCCCCATCATAAAGATGGTAGGCTTCATAGCTGCATGGGAGATGGGTGGTTGGCTTTCTCATGACCAGATCTGCTTTCAGGTTGAGTGGTCTGCTTGTCCAGAAGGTGAGCTAACAGTAAAGATGTTTTGTTTTTGGCTTTGCTGATTTATTTGATGAATGTAGTAAACAACCACCAGTGAGACCACAGGTTACTAACTATTTGTGACCCGGCCTGCGAAAAGGGCTCTTATAGCCTTTCCAATTGCATATATATGGTAACCCATAACTTGACTGGTGAATATGGTACAAGCCTACAATTTGGTCACTCAACAGCCCTAACCTGGCAGTAGCTGTGGGTGTAATTACACGGTGATAGCTTTAGTAGATTAGGAGTTATGATTAGCCAAACATGGATAATTGGAAAGGCTATAAGAGCCCTTTTCGCAGACCGGGTCACATTTAGTAACCCTGCCCAGGGGTATATCCAAGTGGCTTCTAGATTTGGTAATGAGTTATTGATGTAGGGGCCTGGGAGCACAGCTTCCAGCCATTGACACTAATAATATACTTCAAAATTTACTTGCGTATGATCTATGGATAATACAAACTATTTATACAGGTACAATGGAACCTCAGTTATCTGGACCCACTTATTTGGATTCTCAGTTAACCAAACTATGGAAATGACTGCTCTATTAGAGTAGTGACTGTTCTATCAGGGTAGTTGATAATACTGAAATTTCAAAAAATGTTCTTTATGATCATTTTATACTACACAGTTTCAGAGATATGGACTTTTCAGACTTATGGACCAGCCATGGTCCCAAGGGGTACGGATAACTGAGGTTCCACTGTGTTATCCAAATATATTTTTTCCACAAAACTTTTGATTTAGGTACTAAATGTTTTGAGTTTGAAGCATCTACATTGTTGTAAAATACAGTGGAATAACAAACTCCCTGAATTAAAACAACCAACATAAAATGACAAAAATTTAGTCCCAACAGAGGTCTGGTTAATACATTTTTACCTCTGAAAGAAGAAAATCTCTATATTACAGCAAAAAGGCACCAAAAATTCTGGGTCTCAAAATTTTCATAATAATGAGGTTCCACTGCGTACACATTAAAGCTGAAATTCCTCATGAATGTTCTATTAAAGTACTTTTGACTGCACTATTGGGATGTATCTGACTGCTCTATGAGAGTATCTCAATCTTTACTAACATTATCCATATAGTTAAATTCATACTCTTGTTCTCCATTAATTTCTAAGTTTCCTAGTATTGTGTAGCTATACTTCTAGCTGCTCTGCTCTACTTCCATTTTTCTGTATATTTGTGTAAACTGCGATGGTTGGGTGTTCAGCAAGCCTACAATTAAGTTCAAATTTCAAATGGAGTTTCCAAAACCCCAAGAACCCCCTCCCCCCAAATATGCCCCTGCGCCACAAGTTTCTATTGGATTTAGTAACCTCAGACATCAAAGAAAATACTACATAAAAATTCTTAAAATAGAATTATTGGGTTTTCATATTTTATCAGTTTATAGTCATTGTTTTGTCCATGACCATTTGTTTATATGACACTATAATGACTATGCTTTAAATCATGACTCACTTCCTACATTAAGTTTGTTAACGAGTTCTACAGGGTGACTTGTTTATAGCTGTACTGGGTGACTTGTTTGTAGCTGAACTCTCTACATGGAGACTTTTAATGTAACTGAACTCTTTACAGGGTGACTTGTTTGCACCTGAATTCTCTAACAGGGTGACTTCTAATATATATATACAGTAGCTGAAAATCTCTACAGGGTGACTTGTTGTAGCTGAATTCTCTACAGGGTGACTTCTAGTGTAGCTGAACAGGGTGACCTGTTCTAAATTCTCTATAGCATGACTTCTAATGTAGCTGAACATTTTATGGGGTGACTTGCTGTAGCTGGACTCTCTACAGAGTGAAATTGTTTGTAACTGTACACTTTACAAGGTGATTTGTTTGACGCTGAACTCTATACACATGGTGGATGGATTGTCACTTAAATCCAAGGGTGTAAACGGTCTATACAATGCGCAAGCTCTTCCACAAAAGAAACCTCTCCACAGGGTGACTTGCTTCTAGCTGAACTCTCCACAGGGTGGCTTTTTTCTAGTTGAACTCTTTGCATGGTGACTTGAAATGTAACTGAAATCTTTACAGGGTAACCTGATCTCTCTTCAGGATGACTTGTCATTTTGTAGCTGAACTCTCTACATGGTGACTTGTAGTGTAGTTGAGCTATCTAGAAATGACTTGTTTGTCTCTACATGGTCACTTGATTGTAGCTGAACTCTAGATCTATACAAAATGACTTGCTACTTACTGAATGTTCTAATAGGGTGACTGCACTATTGGTGTATCTCGATCAAGCATTTGTTACATGTAGTTGGTTTTTGCATATAACTCATTGTGAATTTTTCTAAAACTACTGAAAAGTTATTTTACGATGATTATTCCACCTATTCACTGGTTTTCAGTTCATTCCTACTGTATAAGCAGTTTGCCTAGTAGGCATAAAAACTAATAGGGTAGCACTCAGCCTACCACAGCTCATGTTTTGGGTGGTGCCTTGACACAGGGCCATTTCATACATTGTCATAGCGAAGTTCTACATTGCTTGACTACTAAACTTGCTAAATTTTTTTTAAACTAATGGTTTGCACGCAAGTGAGTCTCCATAAGCAATAATCCCTCCTATCCTTACTACACCATATCATTCAGATATTGCTCTTTACTATAAAAGAAGCAACTCGATGGCCTTGTTAGAACTGACATGTCCTTTTAATTCAGTAAAACATCTCAAGTCTGCCAGGGATCAAAACAGACCTACAGTCAGAATTTGATTGTCTAGGATTTGCTTTTACGATACAGTTGAACTAATTGTTTAGGCATTATCTTTTAGAACTGCATTAACTATATATTCAAAATGATCATGAGATTAAGGTCACTAAATGAACCTGCAGACGAGTTTTTGACTTAGCTGCTGTTGTTTGAATTTCTTCTTCAAGAAAAGTTTTCATGGTAAGAGATTGCCCAGAATTTTGAATGTTGACTGCTTTTCTTTTTATTTATTATAGTTAAGTTTTTTTGTTTTTATTACTGTATTTCCTTGCCACACCCATTTGTGAGGCATTTTATTGCCTTACCCATGGCCATATGTGTGTCCGAGGACTCACTCAGTAGTTATTTTTGTTTCTTGACTATGTTATTCATCAATAATGATGGTTTTCTCTCTTTTAATTCACAAAACTCTATTATATAATTGTAACACAGGTAGGGTTTTGTGTCATATCTCCATGGTCTTTATCTCGATTCCTTTCAAACCACAAAAAGGCACTCCTACAATGGTTACTCCATCTACATACCAATTTTCAACTCACCGCTGCAAAGGGTTTACCTTGCAGGTGTGACAGAAATTTGACTTTATTTATGCAAATAATCAGTCATAACTCCATGAATATTTATTGGATTTCCACCAAAATTGGTCATGAGATTTGTTTCAATGAGTCCTTCAAGATAAATTTCAGCTTGATTGGACTATGCATTTAAATGTGCCTTATGGTGATTTTGCAAAGTGTGCAAAAAGAAGTAGAGGAAGAAAAAAAAAAAATAATTGGCCACTTCGTATCTTGGAAATAGCTAAAACGATTTTCTTTGAATTTAGCATGCACCTGGTGGACACTTTTGTTGCAAAATTGCAATCAGATAAGGGGTCACAAAGCTACTGTATATATGTGCAAAAACATTTTCTTTCTTCCTGTCAATATACTTACAGTGTGGCAATGGTGGTGGTAAAATCTCAAAAGTAGTTTTTTACAAACACATTACCAGTAATAAGTACATGCACTTGAGGGAAAAGACAGATGACCAAATCCTGCACAAGACACTTTACTCACTAGCCAAGGGAGCCTACAAACATAATTTGACTGCATGCAAATGTATACCTAGGTATGACTTGATCTGTAGGCTACCAAATTAAACATAGTGATGTTTCAAATTATGTAATCAAGACACACAGCAGTGTGTCGTGTGTTGTGTTCCCCCACATGTTCATGGCTTCCTATATTATATCATAAAAGATTGTCTATATACACAGTTCAGCTTATTTGCATACTCTGATGGTGGTGCATTGTCTGACTTACAATTGCCTAAAAGAATGTCATTATCAAAGATGCTAAAGGTTCTTCTACTACTACTAGTCTTCCTTCAAGACATTAAGGGGGTTAAAAGAGGGATGGCTTCTGCTGATACAGAAGCAAGTGACTCAGGTAGTCAAGGTTTTCAGGACAATGTAACTGTTCCTTCAATTTTCAATCCTCTGATTAGCAATACAATTGTTAATATAACAAATAGTACAATTCTGTCTTCAGTAATAGTGTTTGAAGCCCTAGAAAACATTGCAATAATTGGATATTTAAAACCCACAATTAACTGTAACAGCACTGGAGGAGTAAAGTTTGTCTCCTGTAAAAATGTTACTATCAAAAATATCAACTGGGAGAAGTGCGGTTCTAATAATGTGTCAACTCCTGCAGTTGTTTTTTACAATTCATCTGATATCATAATTTATAATTGTACATTCCACCACTCAGCAGGACAAGCTATTGTACTGTCAGAGGTGTCAGGAATTGTGTACATTGGCTATAGTCAGTTTATCCATAACAATGAATTCAGAGGTCACGGTACAGCCATACATTATTTGTCTGTATCTGAAAATCACAATCAACTAGTTTTGATAATTGACAGTTGCAATTTCACTTTAAACGGAGCTGCAGGAAGTGTAGTATATCTTCATCGAATATCAAGCTATAAGTTTAAAGATCTGCTTTTACTACAAAATTCTGTATTTTCTAACAATGAAGGAGTATCTATTTTTGTTTCACATAGTATTCTACATATTGATGGTAATGTATTATTCAAGAAGAATGAAGCCAATGCTGGTGGAAGCATTTGTAGCATCAACTCCAACATTATATTTGGCAGCGCTTTGTATTCCGAAAGGAGTAGTATATATGGAGACACTTTTAATGTCACAAATACTGATAGAAAATCAATAATATTTGACAACAATAATGCAGTCAGAGGAGGTGCTATATATGGAGAACATTCCAATATTACATTTAATATGTCAATAACATTTGTTGAGAACAGTGCATCCATAGATGGGGGAGCTATTTATGGAGATGATTCTTGTATCACATTCAGTAATGCATTTGCTAATAACAGTCCTATTCTTAGATATGATGGAAACATGTCAGTACGTTTTATTAATAATATTGCAAATGGAACTGAAGGAACTATTTATAGAGGTGGCTCTAACATTTCCTTTAATGAAGTTATGTCAGTAACATTTGATAAGAATAGTGCAAGCCACAGAGGAGGCGCTATTGTTGGATATAGTTCTATTATTACATTTAATGGAGATATGTCAGTGAAATTTAATAGCAACAGTGCAACTGAAGATGGAGGAGCTATTTTTGTAAGTCATTCTGTCATCATATTTAATGGAAATATGTCAGTAACATCTGTTAAGAACAGTGCAAACAGATCAGGGGGGGTCATTGTTGGGTATAGTTCTGACATAACATTTGATGGAGACATGTCAATGATATTTAATAGCAACAGTGCAACTGAAGATGGAGGAACTATTTTTGGAGGTGGCTCTAACATTACTTTTATTGGGAACATGTCAGTAACATTTGATAAAAACAATGCAAGCCGCAGAGGAGGAGCTATTGTTGGATATAGTTCCAATATTACCTTTAGTGGAGACATATTAGTGATATTTGATAGCAACAGTGCGGCAGATGAAGATGGAGGAGCTATTTTTGGAGGCGATTCTGTCATCACATTTAGTAGAAATATCAACAATGGAGGTGGAAGTGGAGGAGCTATACATGGAGACGGTCATACTATTATATTGGACAAGTCAATCAATTTCTTAAATAATATGGCATCCAAAGTAGGAGGAGCTATTTTTGGACATAGGTCTGTCATCAAATTTAATGGATATATGTCAGTAGCATTTGATAAGAACTTTGCAAATAGAACTGGGGGAGTCATTGCTGGATACCATTCTGACATTACATTTAATGGAGACATGTCAGTGACATTTAATAACAACAGTGCAGCTAGTGATGGAGGAGCCATTGTTGGAAGTGCTTCTAATATTACATTTATTGGAAACATGTCAGTAACTTTTGATAAGAACAGTGCACATCACAGAGGAGGAGCTATTGCTGGATATACTATTGTCATCTCATTTAATGGAGACATATCAGTGATATTTAATAGCAACAGTATTACTGAAGATGGAGGAGCTATATTTGGAGGTGACTCTGTCATCACATTTACTGGAAACATCTCAGTGGTATTTGATAATAATAATGCAGGCGGACATGGAGGGGCTATACATGCAGATCATAGTATTATTACATTTGATGGACACAACAAGTCAGTAACATTCTTAAATAATAAGGCATCTTATATAGGAGGAGCTATTAATATCATTGATTCTGTTATCAGGTTTAATGGAAGTATGCCAGTAACATTTGATAACAATAATGCAGGTGGAAATGGAGGGGCTATACATGCTTCTGACTGTACTATTACGTTTGATGAAAACAACAAGTCAGTAACATTTTTGAATAATACAGCATCTGATGAAGGAGGAGCTATTGCTGGAGATGGTTCTTTTATTATATTTGGTAGCAAAAGCACAGCAGTATCATTTGAAAACAATAATGCAGCCAGAGGAGGAGCTATATCTGGACAATATTCCAAAATTACATTTAATATGTCAATAAAATTTAGAAAGAACAGTGCAACTATAGGTGGAGGAGCTATCTATGGAGCTAATTCTGTTGTCACATTCAATAATAAGAGAAATGATTTAGCAATATTTAGTGGTAACAAGGCAACTTATGGGGGAGCTATTCGCTCTTTAAGTAATTCTGTCATTTCATTTAATGGAACTTCAAATGTAACATTTAACAACAACAATGGCACAGAAGGTGGAGCTTTACACTTTGAAAACAATGGTAGTATTTCTTTCAATGGAAGAACATTGGTAACGTTTAATACTAACATTGCAGAAACAGGTGGAGCTGTTTATTCTAGAGGACAGTGCTACATTGTTTTTGGATCAAACTCTAGTGTGATATTTAGTAATAATAGAGCGGGACTAGATGGTGGAGCAATAGCATCTTTTATAACCTCTAATGTTTTGTTTGAAGGAAACTCAGTGATATTATTCAAAAATAACAAAGCTGGACAGGATGGTGCAGCTATTTATTTCATTACAAATTCTAGCATCACATTTAGTGAAGATTCTTTTGTTACGCTGGAAAATAATTTAGCTATGCAGCACGGTGGAGGTTTATATTCATTTAGTGACAGTGTTGTGACTGTTGAAGGAAACTCTCTTGTAAGATTTAATAACAATACAGCTGTGGAACGTGGTGGAGCAGTATATTTAACCAGCCAATCAGATATATACTTTAAAGGAAATTCACAAGTGGCATTCATCAACAATGAAGCTAACCTTAATGGTGGGGCTATTGGTTCCCTTTATGAGTGCACTATCTTCTTTGAGGAAAACTCTACTTCAAAGTTTTATAACAATAGCTGTAGATTTTCTGGTGGAGGTATTTACTTGTTTCATAATTGTAGCACTAGTTTTTCAGGATCAACTCAAATAACATTTTACAATAACACAAGTACAAGTGGTGGTGCCATGTATTCTTACGACTACTGTAGTACTACAATCAAACAATATACTAATGTTACCTTTGTTAAAAATAAAGCTATCCTTAATGGTGGAGGTATACATTGTGATCATAACAGTGCTGTAACTCTAAAAGGAAATAGCTCAGCGACATTTTCTAGCAACACAGCTAGAAATGGTGGAGCTGTTTCCATTATAGTGTCCAGTATTACATTTGCAGAGCGTTCGTGTACACAATTCATTAGCAACAGAGCTAAAGCAGACGGTGGAGCTATCCATCTCGACAACAATTTCACTTTATCATTTAATAATGATTCCAGCATTATATACTCGCATAATTTTGCTAATAACTTTGGTGGGGCTATCTATGGTGATGTAATAGAAAACACTGATAGTAAAATTTCAGTCAATGCTATTTATACTACTTTCAGTAACAACACTGCCTCTACTGGTCCTGATATTTACATAGATATACCAACAACATGTGATGAAGAATGTTTCAGCAATGTTATCATAGGTGGTAATAATGACACTTTGAAACATAGTCAGTTTACTGAACACATCAATACTCCTCCTAGTAAACTAGCATTAGGTGATCCAGCAATTTGTATTAATGATCTTAGTGATAGAAACTGTGAAACATATCTAGTTCAGCACATAATGCTTGGTCAAGAAATTGTAATTGATGCCTGTGTACTGAATCGTTTTGACCGAAGTACCAACGCAACACAATTTGTGGTAAATAGTGAGAATCGGCAGCATCACATTCGTGATAGTCCCAAGGCTGTGTTGATATCTTGTGATACATTTAGAGGCATCACAATAGTAGGGAATGAGGTTTCTAATACAAGTAACTTATCAATGACAATTGCTTCACTTGATGGTAGTCAGTCTGAATCTACAAAAGTTTCTATAGAACTAATAACTGAGCTATCACCATGCCATCCTGGTTTCCATTATGACAGTGTCTCACAAAGTTGTGTATGCTACAATGACACTGATAATGTATTGTGTTCTGATGATAGTACGTCAACCATCATGAGTGGTTACTGGTTTGGTAAAGTTAATGAAAAATCAACTGTATCAGTTTGTCCTAACAATTATTGCAATTTCACCTGTTGTGAAACTGCTAATGGATATTACCAGCTTTCACCTGAGAGACAAAATCAGTGTAATTCGTACAGATCTGGTACAGCTTGTGGTAGTTGTGAGAAACATTATACTCTCTCATTTGATTCTGTCAAATGTGTAAGAGTCAGTGAGTGTACAACTGGACAAACAATATTAGTGGTCTCATTGACAGTGATATACTGGGTAGTCATAGTTACACTAGTGTTTATCACTACTTACTATCACAATGGAATTGGTTACTTGTACGCTATTACATACTATTATAGTATGTTGGATATTTTACTAGGACAAAATCTGTATCTTTCACAAGGAGTGTTTACAACTGTTAGCGTCATGTCCAGCATTGCTAAAGTCACCCCACAGTTTCTAGGACAGCTTTGTTTGGTAGAAGGCATCAGTGGAATTGATCAAGAATTTATTCATTATATACATCCGCTTGCTGTCACAATTATTGTTGCTATAATCTGTAAAACTGCGAGGTTATCTAAAATACTTTCAGAATTTTTGCGTGCAAGAAGGATTATACATGTTATTTGTTTGCTACTATTGCTATCATACACTTCTGTAGCAACAACTTCATTGTTGTTGTTGAGATCACTGACATTTCAAAATGTGGATAAGGTTTATACTTATATATCACCAAATTTGGAGTACTTTCATGGTCGTCACCTATTTTATACAATTGCAGCTGTGCCATGTGTAATAGTTGTACTTGGCCTCCCACTTGTGCTTTTGCTTGAACCATTATTCCTCAATCGCATTATAACCTTTACTAAGGTGAAACCATTGCTGGATCACTTCCAAGGAAGCTACAGAGTCAAGTGTCGTTGGTTTGCAGCTTACTACATGATTTGTCGAATGGTGATTATTGTGATAGTTATTTCAAACCCTTCAAACTACACCACTACCCAGTATTTACTAATTGCTGCATGTACAGTACTGGCCTTGATTCAACTAGTAATAAGACCATATAAAAGTGATATTCTCAATATCTTTGACGGTTTTGTTTTACAATTAATGTCCTTGGTTGCAATGACACCAATCATTGACAATGTTGCTGAAGATTTATTGCTATCAACTACTTTCATTTTAATATTTCTGCCTTTAGCAGCTTTTGCTGTCACAGAACTGTTTGTGCACAAAGACACCATCAAGAATAAGATGACTATGCTATTACATCACAGGCCGAACTCTAATTCCAGTTATTCTGATTATGTCCCCATGACTGATTATGGCATGCAAAGGAATGTTGACATGTAAGTACGTAATTAAGCACTCGTTAAAATGCATTAAATAGATGAATAACATGGTGCTAAAATTAGCACTATATACTAGAGATTATAAAAGTTTGGATATTCCTGTCCAAAATTGTCACCCAAACATCAGCCTTACTTTTTCTTCATGACAGCTTGGCAGCATCGGGTAAACTAACAAATGATACACAAATGTGCTTTCAGAATGACAACAATATAATTATGTTTCCAACAAATTTCTATATGAATTGTTATCAAACTGAAACTGAATGATTGATGCCTTACAATAGTATATGCAGCTATAAAGATTTTATAGATGTTATATGCTTTGATTAAAGCACTTTTTTGCTACATGTACATGTACAATGCCTCCTTCTCATTGAAACAAGGAAGGCCATCTCATTACTTACATGTAATTCCCTTTGATGGGTATATAGGTGCTGCTCAGTATTGCTGGGGCAAAAACTGATAAATTGAAGTGGTCGGCTCATGTCTTTAACACCCAACCAACTCAAAAATATGGTACACTTTGACTTGTTATAATTATCTTGAGCTACACAGTACACATCTTTATAATACTGTGGGATTTAGTTTTACAGTTTTAGATTAAGTAGTCACAAAAGTACAGCTAATAGAAAAGGTTAGTAGTTTACTTACCATCCACCTAGTGAAGTTAGTAAATTAATTAAGAAGTAGAACCCAGTGTGAATCCACTACTTTCATAATTATATCTATGCTTTCAAGTCGATAACTCATAGGCTTCTACTTGTTAACAAAATTTTGGTCTATAGGTATCTGTATTAGGGCTGAAACAGATATCCGTATTATCCGGATATCCGGATAGTAATTTACTATCCGGATAGTGATTTGATGCCATCAGGATAATTTCTAATAATTTGAAGCAATTTTATGTTAATGTTTCCTTGATCCAGTTAAACATTATTACAAACTTACTTAATCTTCATTTAAGTGTTGTTTTATTCTAAAGTACTAGTAAACATCAAACATGTTCACAACAAAATATACAAAATATGCTTTTATAGCAAGTGATGATGTCACTATCCGTAGGATATCTGGAAAGATTTTGTTCAGGATATCCGGATAGTAAAACTACTATCCGTTTCAGCCCTAATCTGTATGCAGTGCTACAGGTGTATATACCAAATTTCTTGTGGTCGTATTATTCAATCTATCATTCATTTAGCAGCAATTCACAACCCCATGATGACTACCAAGACTCATTTTTGAAAGTGATTGATAATATTGAAGACTAATCAGATGGGATGACAGCAACATGTATTATTATTATTTAGTTACATACATTATATGTTTCAAATGCATATGTGTGCATATGTGTATGAGTAACCATTGCAACAAATGCATACAATTAATTTTAGACACAAATTGATGTGTAGAGTTTGACATTTTGACTCTCTGCTGTTTTGTAATTGTAAGTTCTAGTAGTCTCAGCCTAGTCAGTCATGCACCCTTGATAAAAATAAAATAAAAAACATTTTTATACAGTGAAATCAGTATATATATTTAGGACACCTTTGGACTGACCAAAAGTGTCCTGATTTTTAATTTTCCAGGTCAGTTTACATGGTAAGGGATAATTTGGGACCACTACTAAGTGTCCATGCAGTGTCCTCATTTTCAAGTGTCTTGATTAACAGGTTCCACTGTATAATAGGAATCAGAAGCAAGTTGGATGTAACAAAATCTACTTACCCAGTATAAATACAACTGGGAAGTTTCAGTAAAAAGAACACTATAAAATAAATGACCATGTGATAGTGCCAAATGAGCAGCTGTTGAATTGTACACAGTATACATTGGCAGATAAAACCATACATAATATAGAACTCATTAACCGTACTACAGTTTCTTTACAGTAAGATACGCCAGTAAAGTTTATATGCATAATAATGTAGAACTTTTCTTCTAATGAAATTCATTTTTGTCTTTTAAAGCGATGACAAGTACAATTTAGTGAAGGCAAACTGCATGATTATTTAGGATCAAGGGTGATTGGACTGTTCTATTACAATGCAGTGATCTTTTTATTATAGTACTTGACTCTCTTCTTTTAAGCTTATTGTACTTGTACAGAGTTTGACTAGTTAAACAAAGTTAATGGTGCAGTAACTTGTACTTGGTCACATTTTGGGTTTGTCAACCTTATACGCATCCATATAAATAATAAAAATAATAGGGTCTCCTTCAACATGCTAGCTACCAAGGTAGCAAGTTTCTGGTGAATTAATTGTTTCTGAGAAAATGCAAGCTTCCATACTAACATTTGTATGATGCAGTGGTCTGTATGTTATCATTCACCATTTGGCAGCAAACACTTATACACTAGCAATAATTATGCTTTAGAGTAATGCTCCAAATTTTCCCCTATTATTCCCATATTTGTGCCCCATGCACATGATTCCCTACTTGTACTGCTGGAAAATTGTATCCTGATGCTCTATTAGTGTCTATTACATCTTCTGTGATTGTTCTATTAGGATGCGGTGACTGTTATATTCCAGGAAAATGATACGGTAATTACTTTTTTTCAATTTAAAAATATATATTACGGCTTTACAGCACAAGTGCTGAAGGTCTATAGGACACCTGGTCCTACAGCCTGTTTAGAGTTGTTAGATAAGTGCATTTGAAAAGGTGGAGAAAGGAGAAAAAATCCATGACTGGACCTGGGCAGCCTTGAATCTGCAGCTATCCGATTAACGCTCAAACGCTTACAGGACCGGAGTCTGCCAGGCGGTCAGGATGTTTTCTCCATGTCAATTTCAAGTATATATAAATCCATAGGAACTCTAGAGAGTGACTTATTATCTCAGAGGCGCTTAGTAAACACAAAGGTGTTGAGTGACAGCTGCTTTGACATTGGCTTCAGGTGAGTTTGTTTGAAGTAATATGCATATTGCATATTTTTCTTTAATTATAAAAATTGATTATCGCCTGCCAAGGCTTAGTATTTCAATCAAAAGAAGTATGGCTCCTCCACCCATACTGTTCAGTCCACAGGAAAAAGGGAGGGGGGAGGCATGCTTAGTAGGGTCAAAAACAGTGGTTTTGTAACCAACCTCTGGCTAACAAAGTTTGATGGTTTAATGTTGTACTTTAGGGTATTTTAAACAAAATGAGCTCCCATGCTGCTTTTAAAAGTCTGGGGAACATTTTGTAAAATTAACAATCTAATATGGCTACCAGCTGACATGCGCAAAAATAAAGTAACAAAAAATTCAAATTAAGATACTTGTTAGACTGATTTGGGGTTAAGGAATCTATTTTTGATGGTATTTCTGTGGCTGGATGCTCTGTTAATGTAAAAAATTTAAAAATTTTTAAGAATTTTGCTCGATATGTTATGCAATGCATATAAATGTTGTGTTTAGTCTAATTCTAGGTTCATCCAATGACTCGATGATTCAGATTCAGTACCAAAATCAGATGCAGATGCAGCTTCTGATTCAGACTCTGAATTGGCCTCAGAGTCAGAGTCATAGCCATCCTTTTGAATTGATGTGACTAGAAGTGAAATTTGAAGGGCAGGTTTTGTGTGGTGCACTGGTCTGCAACAGCTGTTCTCCAATTCTCAGCCATGACGTATAGGAGAGGGGTGTCTCCTCAGATAAGGGTAGCACTGAATGTAGGCCAAAAGTTGGTAGATTTGATATGCTGCTCAAGACTGTTGTCATCAAGAAGCAAACACATCAAATATTTCTTCTTTAGTCTTTTCCGCTTGGTTGCATGCATGGGCTAGATTCAGAGAGAAACTTTGTATATCTCCATAGATGTAGCTGATAACAAATTAAAGGACTTCAAGACATCATCACTCAGCGGAAGTCCTTCCCCACACTATGAGATGAGGTTACAGGTCTCAGTACTTTTTGACAATTTCTCATAGAGTGACACTTTGTCATGCCCAAAAAAAGCTGTTGGCATCTGATTCACAGCCAGTCAACACATGAAAAGGTATAAAACATTTGGCAAAATCTTCAGTACACAGGTCTCTGCAGAAAAAGAAAACTGCTTCTTTTTATACAGCGAATACCTGATATGTTATGTGAAATATTTGCAGCCTGAATGTACACATTTGTGTCTTCTGCATCATTACTATGGGATTGCTGTAATCAGATAATCTTAGAGCTGCATAAACAGCTAGCGTAATAGTGTCAGCCTTACCCTAGGCTGAAGCTCAAGCTGCCTTTGGTGTCACCAGTTGACAGGCTCACACAGTCCTCACCCACTGAGCAGACCAGTTCCTGACTGATGGACTTAAACAGTTCTGACAGTTGTACGTAAGTCAAGTTTGGACTTTTGGCATTGAACAGTGTTAGGCATTCTTCAGATATACGATGCTTCATGAGCTAAAGGAGAGACAGCACACCACTGATATCAACAAGGTTGACAACAGATGCTAGTGTCCTGCTTTCCATTTCACCTTGTTTTATTTTAGTGCCTCTCTAGATAGAGGCTTTTCTTAATGGAATCTGCAAACATGAAATGCAAATTACATTTAATGCAATCATTGATGGATTTTTCTTTTGAATAGATGCACTCATCCATGAAAATTTTTAGCAGGGTTTGTCCATCTTGCTTGGCCCTCTCAGGTGTAGCTGGAATAGCTGATTGTAAGGGTCGTAGAACAGGTGATACTGGGTCAAATTGAAAGCAATCAAACTCCTTGAAGCATGATGTATAGCTTGTTCATCTTTGTACATATGCTGGAGAAAATTCCTTGTGCTTTTGAAAGAGTTGCTTTCTATTCACCTGAATGTGATATGCAGCTTGAATTCTACCAATCTTGTTGACATATTTGGTATCAGCCATTAATTACCTCTGATTGCAAAGAATTGACAGCCAGTCAGCCTTCATTTTCGAATCCTTGTTCATCATCATCTCTATCCAAATGTCCCAAGGGATGGATGTGTATGGTTTACCTGTCATAGACTGAGCAAAGTTTGAGGCTTCTGCTCAATATTTAGAATCTGGTAACCAACATGCATAGTTGGACTACAGTTATTTCCTGCAGTGAGATGAGATACTATTCTATACAGTCATGTGTGTATAGCATATGCATTTGTCATCAGTACCTCTACCATTGAGATCTAGTAGTGACCATGTCTGACACTTCCAGATCCTGAAACATGTTGCAGATCAGACTATCTATGGTTGCATCATTCTCAAGCTAGTTTTTCTAGAACAGAAGCAAGGCACTCTTGGGAGTTTGCCATTGACTCACGGAGAACAGCAAGTTGAGTGTTTATAAAATCATCAAGCTCTAAACCAGTAAGATACTTAATTCAGTAGAAGATGCATGAGTGTCTCATATATTAGAGAAAGACAATGCAGGGCATGCCTATAGTGCTTTCCTCTCAAGGCTTGATCAACTGAACCATCAGCTATAACTCCAGCAGCAGCCAGAATGTCAGCAATACCACTTCTCTTGTTGCATTGTAGATAGCATAAATCATGCAGCTTTGATTATGATAAGGACAACTTTAAGTTTTTAAGTCAACTAACTCATGAATCAGCAATGCAAGTCTGTGCAGGTAATAGTCAGTTAACTTTGTCAGGGGGTGTGCACTGTTAAGGTATTGCTTACTGTGTAGCTGAAAAAACAACACTTTATGCTTGCTAATCAGTGGATGTGTGTTTAAAAAGCCTTGTTCTGGTAGCTACCATACCTGAATTACTTGATTAATGGAACATCCAATCACAAAAATAACATTAAATACGGATTCCTTGACCACAAATTAGTCCAAAAAGACCTTTTATTCAATTTTTAAAATTACTTTATTTTTGCACATGTTGGCTAGTAGCCATTTTGGATTTTTAGCTCTATACTGAACGTTCCCTGGACTTTTAAAAGTGGTGTGGACATTCATTTTGTTCAAAATACCCTCAAGTACAATATGAAACCATCAAACTTTGTTAGCCAGATGTTGGTCACGAAACCACTGTTTTTGACCCTACTAGCTGGATCCGCCATTGCTTTTTACCGAAAAACCATTGTAATGTTCCCCTCAGCCCTCTTTCTGTACAGCTAGCTATAGTATCAGTGTAGCAAATAGTGTGGGCAAACTCCAACTAATTTTAAATCTGCATGCATGTGCATGCAATTCCTTTGGTTTGACCTGTGGACAGCCCAGTATGCTGCATGATGTTCTGGCAGAGAAAAGTAAATTGAAAAAAACAAAACAGCTTAATTCTCTTTATTGCATAATAACCTGGAGTTTCCATCCTAGCTTGCATTTTCATAATGTTAAGTCTTTTTTGCAAAAAAATAGTCATGCTGTTGATGTTGTACTTGGGATCACTGAAGAGTATTATAGCATAATAGGTGGAAATTCCTGAAAGCATTTTGGGAAAAATTTTGAGCATATTTGAAAATCATTACTGCAGTGCAGGTGTATATAATTGTAAGAGTTTCTCACTGCTGGAGCAGTGCCAATGCAATGAGACAGGTTGGCAATACACTGGTATTATATTCCTATGTATATAGTAACATGTATACAGGCGCATTTAAGTTATGCATTGGTAGTGTAAGGCTTCTACCATGCAAAGTAATTACCACTAATAGTTTGGTGGCATATAGACATAAGACTCATGGTTATGTCGACCAACTATTGGTGTGAATACCTGCCATGCACATTACTGGTAACATAAGTCAGCAGTGGCGTAGCTACCATTGAGGCAACCGAGGCAGCTGCCTCGGTAAAAATGCTCAACAACAGGCTGAGCAGGCCTGAGTTTTGGCACTCCGAATTTTCTACTCAAACATTACTAGACAGCAGTACTGTATACCTCAGTAGCTGAAAAGTGGTCCAGCACCATGAAAGGCACCATGTCACCATAGGCTCCAGCCCTGCTTAGTACTACAGCCATAGATTCTATTTTCCGTGGCTTGAATTTGTAAAGATCGAGATACTCTAATAGAGCAGTCATCGTAATATACTCTAATAGAGCGTTCAATACATATTATAACCACTGTTCTCTTGATCATTTCTATTTATGTAAATTGTCTTTACATTACTTTCTTAAAGTTCCAATGAGTTAACTGCATGGCATTACATTGAGCTATTGATCATGTATATCATGCATTAGCAGTTACAATAAAAAAAGAATAGCCTGCTCCACATGCCTTTTCAAAGCATATACAAAATTTTCCTTGAGGGAGCATTCTCCCAGATTGCTAGCTTGACATGCTTAGCACATGCAGTTGAGCATCACATGAAAGAGATAATGATCTCAGACTTAAACATCACATCAAATCAATAAAAAGTAGCGTGCATGACTTGACAGTTCATGGATGCAGTTCATGGATGGCCTGACCACCCAAAATATCTCCGGAGTAAGTTGTGTTGCATGCAATTAAACTAGTCTAATAATTGAAGCATGGTATACTGTAGTATGTAGGGGCGGATCTAGGATTTATAAAAGGGGGGGGGGGGGGGGGGGGCTAACATCACCCCTGTCTTCAAGAAGGGAAATCGAAGTTCTCCTGCAAATTATAGACCAATCTCACTAACATCAGTCCCTTGTAAAGTAATGGAACATGTTATCTTTCACCATATAATGTCCTTTTTTACATCACTAAACACTTTAAATCCTCTACAACATGGATTCAGGCCCAACCACTCCTGCCAAACACAACTAGTTGATTTTATAGATGAGATCCAACGATCTATGAATAGCCAGCAACAGACTGATTTATTGTTTATAGACTTTTCTAAGGCTTTTGACACAGTTCCTCACAAAAGACTATTAAACAAATTAAAATTCTATGGTATACGAGGGCCTCTTCTTCAATGGATCTCTTCCTGGCTAACCAAACGATATCAAAGGGTAATTGTTGATGGAGAATCATCTAGCGCAACAACTGTTAAGTCTGGGGTACCACAGGGTACTGTACTAGGCCCCCTTATGTTTCTTGTATATATTAATGACATAAATGAAAACATTACATCTTCAGTTCGATTGTTTGCTGATGACTGTGTTATTTACAAGACTGTTACAACACCGCAAGATTCAAAGCAGTTACAGGAAGACTTACATAAAATATGTGAATGGACTCACAAATGGCAAATGAAAATAAATGTTGAGAAATATGCTGTGCTGAGGTGTACTCGTTCCCTGAACCCCATACAATATACGTATACCTTATCAGGTCATAATGTCGATATAAAGAAGTGCCATACATACTTAGGTGTAGCGATTGATAACACTATGTCATGGTCATCACATATACAAACAGTAAGTAACAGAGCAACCAAAGTGCTAAATTTTATTAAACGAAACCTAAACAACTGCCCATCTGATACTAAAAGAACAGCGTATTTAACATTGGTTCGACCAATTATGGAATATGCCGCCCCAGTTTGGGATCCGTATTATAACACTGACATTTATAAGTTAGAAAAGGTGCAAAGAAGAGCTGCTCGATGGATTTTATCAGATTACTCCAGAAATGGTGTTACGTCATTATTGTCCTCTCTTAGTATACCTACATTACAACAACGCCGTCAGTCATCAAGATTAACACTATTCTATAAAATAATTAATAATACACTACCGATCTCCATTCCCTCACATTATCAAAGAACTCAATTTTGTACCAGGCAACATCACCCCAATCATTTCATTCTGCCACAAGCAACCCTCAACACCTATAAATATAGTTATTATCCTAGAACTGTTAAAGATTGGAATGAGTTGCCAATTAATATAATAGAATCAAGAAATTTGGATGAATTTATTTACGTACTTAACCTTCACTACTGTAATTAATTATCAAATTGCATGTATGTATGTATGTATTTGATTGTACCATTTGGGGTTTTCACCCCCTGGGCAAACCAGCTGAGCTGACTGCCCAGTACCTAATCTTAAATCTTAAATCTTAACTCAAGGTACTAATCTCTTGGGTAGAGGTGTGCAAAGCACACTTCCCAGCATGCTTTGCATGCTGGAACTAGAGGGGTCTGGGGGCATGCCCCCCAGGAAAATTTTGAAAAATAGATGCTAAAACACTGCAATTTGGAGACATTTCCACATAAAATTCATAATATTTTCTGCCTGTAGATATTTTATATACTGCCTTTAGATTATAGGTATGGCTCTCTGAAGCATTTTGCTAATGGAAAAGTTTGGGTAGGTATAGACAACCAAGTACATGATGCACCCCTCTCACAATTGCACAACACTGAATAGGTGCATGTTAGAATAATAATGTTGAAAGTGGAAAATTTTGAAATTTGAACAATACAAGATTGAATCTGAGAGCATTTTCAATGGAAATTGTGAACCTGAATTAAGTATTGCCATACATATTTACTACACAAGTAGATGAATGAAGCCCTTTAAACAGCCCAATTCACTTCATTGTATGTGTAGGTGCAGGCAGATTTGGAAAAATTCCATAACAGAACCAACTACATGCTTCCAGTGAATGTTCTATTAGAGTAGTTAGCTGACTGCTCTATTAGAGTATCTCGATCTTGTAAACCTCCAATGCTGATCCGGGTCCTTGTTGCATAAACTTTAGCATAAATCCACTGATAATGCCTTGGAAAGATGTTTATAAGGTGGTTTTATGAATATTTGTATTATTAGTGATCATATAATTATGCTAAGACGAAATTTCATTATAATACTCAGCATATTGATCAAGTAAAGCCTAAATATGAAGGGGGGGGGGGGGGGGGGCTTCAGCCCCCAAAGCCCCCCCCTCCCTGGATCCGCCCCTGGTATGCTGGAGCATCACTTATGACATGTAGAAAAATGCCCAGAGTCTTCTGAAACGGTTCAGTTCCTTCATCCAACCTGCCAATGCTGTACCACCCATGCTTAAAAGTATTTGTGAATCAGTTGAGTCAGAAATAGACCCTCTCAATTTGGGTCAATGTATAAACTTTGCCTCGGTAAAAAATTTTTCCTGGCTACGCCACTGGTCAGTAATTTCGATTGTCTGAGTTGTACCAAACTATAATTTTATAGTTTCTGAATTTGTACAAATGAATGAGATGTAGTGGGACAAGTAGAATTAGTCAGGTACAATGTTATAAATGTTTATATATACATAATTATATATGCAGTACCAAATTAAGAGTAACAGCTATTATTATACTGTCTTTAACACATGTAACACAATACCTATTGTGTTTTTTGTATACAAATGCAAAATTACTGTAGTTAATTAAGTTGGTACTGTAGCAATCTTGGCATTAATGTTAACAGGTATGTTATGTGCCTCAAGGTTTGGCTTTGGGTTATGCAAGTCAAACTCAAGTTCCACACCAGGTCAAAAAATGAGACAGTGAGTGGAGCCACCAAAGTGAAATATGCCGATTTGTTCTCCTTTCTTTCACCCTCTGTCCTTCTTTAACAGTGATGTCACATGTGGATACTTAAGCCATGCCAAAAGCCATAAAGCACGTCTGCCCAATGTAAGGATTCTCTGCCTCGATAAAACTTACAGCTCTTGTTGTCACTTCTGTGATGTAACCTTGGGAATCATTAGGAGCAGGGTCAGGATTCTCAACAGGCTGCTTATCTTTTGTAAAGTTTATGGAGCTTTTAGTCTGTACTTCAAAATAGTAGATGCCATCTTTGACAAATGCTTTAATGATTCTACCATCTCCATCTGTGGTAACTCAAGGCATTGAGAAAGGCTTGGTATATGGTGCCTCTTAGGAAGTGGTCAGTAAGATGGTCATCAGCTAACAAACAAGTTGTAAGGCTGACCTTTTATCCAAAACTGCATTGTTTGATATCACATGTGTGTCAGGGCTGATTTGCATGCACTGACAATGACTTTGTTATTTTCTGGGTCTGTTACAGGACGGACACCAGGCCAAAGCTCTTTGGTAAAGAAATCTACATGTAAAGCCATAATGCTCCTTGCTAGGATCACATCTAAACTCTGCCTCAAACTCTTCTCTTCATCCAGGCATTTTTCGTGGTATCATCACTTAACCATCCTTAGTCAAGACTTTGCAAGAATCCTTTGTCTTCAGAACCTTTCCCATGCATCCAAGATGTTTTTGAAATAAATATTGCATTCAAAAAGGCAGCATAACAACCTATCGCTCCCATTGGTCAGTCCAAAATTACGTTGATGGGAAAGCCAACCAAACCTGTGCCTATATACTCCGGAACCTTGCATAAAACATGATAGATCAGTTGAAGCATATGATGGTAATTTCTAACCATTAGAGTCTTGATGTACTTTGTTGATATTTGAGAAAACATTCGATGAAAGAACGTTGTAATCTCAGTGTTACTCCCTATTTTCATCACTGAAACTCTGCACAACTGGATGTAAAGGATAGACATGATCAGGTTCATTGTCTGCTTCATCACTCAGAGTTTGGTTGGCTTCACGTGGTGCTGCATTGTCAACTTCTGCAATGTGCTTCTTTAACCAGTTGTCTAAGGTTGCTTGATTGGAAGGTAGCTACTTTCTAACATGGTACAGCTCATTGTGAGTAGTAGCACTCTGGTTGTTGGTCACTACACTGCATATTGTATCAGCTTGCTCTATTACTGTAGTTGAATTAACACGGCCCATATTGTTCTATATATACCAACTGCTACTGCCTTCACCAACTTGCTTTTTTATAACCTGGTTTTAGCAAAGAAAATGTACAGTTGCAAAAGAATAAGGAAAAACACTTATTTAATCCATCAGACATGTGTGTTAAGTATGTGTGAATTCTTGAGCAGTTTTGTAGCTACTTTCCAGAGCCCTTCTAGACTGATACAGAAATCCTTCTTATCAAATTCTTTCTTGTACTGAACATATACACTGTACCAAGACACACCATCAATATCTCTGTATAATAATCTGACAGATTGTACACAGAGATAGAGCAATTTATGCAACCACTTGCTAGTTATTACGGCTTGTTGTGAATACGTTACATGGTAGCTACCACATATCTACACAATTGCAAATGCTATAAACACACAATGATACATTGAATGTGGAGACAGATAATCTCTTCAATCTATCAACATGCACTTAATCCAGCCATGTAAATCCATCAGCTGTTTATGACTTAATCACATTAACAAATTAAACTACACACTCTCTCACACAAATAATTTCTTATCAAGGTGATGCAATCCTATCTGTAAGGTTTCTGTTTCTCATCATATAATAATTACGTAGCAATAATATGAACTGGATGCAATATCAGCCATGAGAATTTCTATATGCATGTGTCTAGTGCATATCACAAAGTTGGGGCCCATGCCAGTTCTCAGTATTTTGTTATGTACGTACCATAATACTGTAGGTACCATAATACCAAGAGTAAATAATACTGATAGTATGTAATACATATCATGCATGTTTAAAAATATCACAATTAATGCGTAATCAACAAAAAAAAGCATGCTATTTTTTTCCAACTTTCAGTGTAACAGTGTTACTGATACCATCATGAAAGCAAAGGTGTTTTGATACAAGCCAGGAATCATAAGCATGTTCTTTGAATGAAGCCAGGAAAACATGGTGTGGCATATTGAACAAAGCATATTATACTTAAGTGCATTCCCTTGTTGATAACTTCAACACTATAGTTGCAATGTACATTTCAGAGATGATCATCATTGCTCTCTGGAGATGCAGTGTGTGTGCTTGCGAGTGATATGGCATCTGATATTGGTTGATGGTGATCAACTCATTGTAGCTTCAAGGGGGCATTGTAGTGAAATTATAATTATTGCAAAACACTGGTGTCACCTGCTTTGGTAACTGAGTGCATGTGTATGCTTCACTGAAGCACTAAACAAGCCTACTGGATTTTACAGTAGCTACTGGAATACTATTATAATTCAGTATTATCATGCATAGGAAGGTAGTTTCCTTGCGAGTTCTGGAAACCATGTAGGAAGCTATAAAGGTCAATTACAGCCACAATTGAAAACTTTATTATTATACTATTAGTCACCTCCCAATACTCAAAATATATAGCAGGTGGGTACCTCCCAATACTCAAAATATATAGCAGGTGGGTATACTGCAGCTTGTTTCAAGCTTGAAAGGTACTGAATGGCTGCATGCAGCCACCAAAGGTACAAAAATCCATGATTGCGGTGATCTGGGTGAGGATAAGAATCTAACAATTAAGTTTATATGGCCTAAAAACACCATTAATATTATGATTAGAAGCATATTTTTGTTTAAATATGGCTTCATGATTTAAATTCCACTAAACTATAGCTTTGAGTCTGCATGTTGACTTTACGATTAGAAGAATAGAACAACTGAAGATTATTAATAATAATCTATCCAAAAACCACCAAGCTGTGAAAAAAGGGTGCGGCCCAGGGTGAAAAAAGATGTGAAATCAAAGGTGGCAGCCAAGAAATGACTGTAATGGTAGGTTAATGGCAAAAATTTTAATAACAACAAATTCAGATGAATTTGTGTTGTATTCTCCTAGGATTTGGTACCAAATTCACCTGAATTGTCATTATTACAATTTCTACCATCACAGTCATTTTCTTGGATGCCACCTTTGATTTCAATTTTTTTAACACTGGCTTTTTTGGGGAGCGCACCCTTTTTCACAGCTTGGCTGTTTTTGTAAAGATATCACTTCTTTTTGTATACTCTAAAGCCAGCCTACAGCCAGCTTTGAAGTTCTTTTACTTGTCTTTTCTTTACTGCATGCAGAAAGGAGGAAGACATCAATTCCCAAATTCTCTGGATGCTTTTTTATAATGATGCATTTTTATAAAAATTAATACTGTATAAAAATTATCACATGTCCTCTCTCCTACAGGCAGACTACCTTGTAGTAGAAATCTCTACAAGGTAACTTGTTTGTAGCTAAAGTCTACAGGGCGACTTTTTGTGGTTGAACTCTCTCCAGGGTGACTTATTTGTATATAACTGAACTCTCTACAGGGTGATTTGTTTGTAGCTGAAGTCTACAGGGTGACTTGGTTGCTGCTGAACTCTCTTCTGAGTGATTTGTTTGTAGTTAAACTCTCTACAGGTGACTTGTTTGTAACTGAACTCTCTACAGGGTGATTTGTTTGTAGCTGAACTCTCGACAGGGTGATTTGTTTGTAGCTGAACTCTCCACAGGGTGATTTGTTTGTAGCTGAATGATCTACAGGGTGACTTATTTGTAGCTGAACTCTTTACAGGGTGACTTGCTCGTAGTTTAACTCTCTACATGTGATTTGTTGTAGCTGAACGTTCTAATAGAGTGACTTATTATGTAGCTGAATGCTCTATTAGAGTGACTGCACTATTAGAGTATCTCGATCTCGCACTTGTTACACCTAGTTGACTTTCGTCAGTGGTTTTTAATCTGATTCCTTGTAAACTACTGAAAGATCATTCTAAAATAATTATTCTATCTATATTTTCAGTTAATTCCATTAGCTAGTTTGCCTGGTAGGCGTGGTAAGTAGCTAATACTTTTTATTAGCAAAACTCGATCATGCGACTTTACAATATAACTTCATTACTGTTAGTGCGATTTCTTTCAAACCACAAAAGGGTTGCACTACGATAGTTACTCCATGTACAGACCAATTTTCAAGTTATTCTGTCAAGCGGTTCACCCTGGAGGCGTGACAACAAATCGCTTTTGGATTTTTGAAAAATCACACATAACTCCCTTATTCTTTGTCTGGTCTGTACCAATCGTGGACTGTAAATGTGCAGTATTAGCTACGTTCTTACAGGCCCTCCAAATTGTAAGTAAATCGACCAAAGTATGCGCGAGTTGTTACAATTTTTCTAAAGTATGCGAGACGTAGAAGAAGAAATAAGACGAACTTTGAAGGTGCGTATCTCAGTAATAGATAGGCTGATTCACCTCAAATTTAGAATGGGAGGTACCCTAGCCCGAGGGAGTTTCCACAGCAAAAATGGTTAATTTCCGTCCAGCCATTATCAAGCTATGGATGCGTGAAAACGGGCTACGCCTCTGGTTCCATTTTTTTGCGAAATAGCTACATAATTTTTTTTGCGATTCTAATGCACTTGCCAATTTCATGCCCCACCCCCGGGGAGGGTGGGGGAATACAGGGGATTTGACAAATCGTGGTGTCAAATTCCCCACTACTGGGGCAAAATCGGCTGTCAAATCCCCACTATGTCCCCACTCCTATAGTAGGGGATTTGACGGCACCTCAAAGATGACTAAGCGCATAAAGGCCCTGTATAGATAGCTAGCTATAGCAAGTGCGATTTTATTGTTTAGAAATGCAACTACCGAAAATCGGTCAGTGAATTGGACAACTGTCAATTGCCCCAGGGGTGGGGACAAGAAGCAATGTCAAATCCCCACCTGGGGTGTGGGGACGCCCGGGGGTGGGGGGGGCATGAAATTGACAAGTGCAGAGAGTTGCTAGAGCAACTCTCTGTTTGTCTGTGGCCATGATCAAGAAGTTTGCGGAGATTTGGTCCAGCTGCACCGATTTGTTCACTATAAGTTGCATAGTTTCTATTGTACTGACACTTTGTACTCGCGTATCTTTTCACTCAAAAGATGAATTTCAGATTCGCAAGGAGCATGAGAAAGAGCAACTCTTGGCGAACAGGATGGTACCAAATGAAGCTCAGTACACAAAAACTCCGCTCGTCATTTTCACAATAAAGGAACACCATCATCTGCAATATATTTCAAATGGGCATTTTGATAATTCTAATAGATTCATTCATATCTCGTGACACGTTTGGATTATCCCGGATTCGCTGCTAGATTCGTTTAGCTTATTCTTGAGCGATTCCAACAAGCCATAGTGAGCACTTATAGCGTAAACTATCACTCGTCAAAATGATGGCAAAGTTGGAGGTTAAATATGTGTGTGATTCTGAGTGAGATTATTACTTTGATTTGGCATGGACTCCGTCTGGCAAGGTCTGACTAGTAACGCACAGCAAGGCTTTAACTATAAATCACTTCTTAGAATTAATACAGAGCTTTAAAATGATTTTATTAAAGAACTTCTGCATGTATGCGTACTAAAGTTCTAATGTTCCGGCCTGGATCCAGTACACCTGTCATGAATACACTATACGCAGCACAGACAGCCTTTGATGACTCCTTTAAGCAGAAATGTCTCAAAACCTACAAAAGTGAAAAACAGCAACAGTAAAGCCTTTAATCAATGAAATATAACAAGTTAAAATAATTGTAGCTGCTAAATTGCTTTGATTATAATTGGGCAAATCACTCGCAGCTGGCATGAAATTTCCGTTTTTTAGCCAAACTTCCTGATTGCGGCGCCACAATTCCCGGACATTTTTACATCTATTTAGCCTGTTGCCTGGCAGTCCTTTGTGGGAGTTGAACTCTGTTTCATGCTCCCACTCCCTGCAGTTTGGTCAGTAGTCTGCAGGACTTTCTGCCCCTGTGGGGGGTTTTGCTGTGTGTATGCTGGCGGTCCATGCGGTGTTTTTGTAGGTCTGTGTAGGCTCTGTAGGTTTAGCTGCTTTTTCTTTTTTCTGCTTTTTGTCATTTATAAAAAAAATAAATAAAAAAATTAATTTATTAAAAACAAGTGCATAACTTACACTGAAGGTAGCTACTATGGCGTTTAGGCAAACTAATAATCTGCCAGTAGAAAATTTTGCGGATAAAAGTAAAAAATTTAAACTTTGGAGCTCGCACATAAATAACTCCCTATAAGTCTAACACAGGGCCGGAGCCCAGAGATTCTGAGTGGTCAGGCCATGGACTGCAATGGAGGTCATAGTCATGCACACTACATTTTATTGATTTGAAATTTAAATCAGATTATCTACTGTAATTTTGTTTGTGTGTGCTAGCTACAGCATGCATTAACATGCTAAGCTAAGGAAGTCTGGGGGCATGCTCCCTGGGAAAATTTTTGAAAATACATGTTCTGGAATGGCATCTGGAAGCTATTTTACATACACGGTCTCTTTCTGCTTTTAACACCAAGAATATATCCAGGTAATTTTGAGCTACTGTATACCAATTAATTCAATTTAATATATAGCTATAGCTAATTTTACTTTCATGCTACAAAGTGAGTTTAGTTCTTGAGATACTGAAGCAATTTTGATTGTAATTGTTAAATACATAACATGCATTATCAATTAGCCTATTGTGCAATTCTATGCAGATGGTTCACTGGAAAGTAATTTGAAGACAATTAAAATGGATATAATGGCTTAGATCAACCAGACCGAACCAGTGTAATAAGAGTATTGATGAATGCTCTATTAGACTATCACGATGACTGTTCTATTAGAGTATAATGTGATGACTGCTCTATTAGAGTATCTTGATCTTTTTGCAAATTCAAGTGACTGAAAAGTGGTCCGGCCAATGCCGGACCGGGGGCTCCGGCCCTGTAACAGCGCCCACCCCTTAGCATAGAGAGGAAGCAAAGGATCGGGCGCCGCCATACTAGTTCATTTGCCAACTCTTAATAAAGCCTCCCTCTAGCGAAAATCGGTTACTTTACGCGGAGTAGACAGCGGTTGCCGGAAGCGGTTGCTGATGAATACTGATGGCAGCGAGAAGTCCATCAAGAGAAATTATTCGTGCAACAGGTAACGATAGTGAGATATTTATAACAACGGGACTGATCATGGGTGGTGTATTTGATTTTGATTTATTGTTTAAACCCCATGCAATCGGCTAGAGCCGTTCTTCCTTGCAGGAGTGACGACATACAGCAACACTAAAAACAGCGGAACTGAGTTGCCAATTATCGGCAGGTACCGTTGAATTATCGAATGTCAAAAAGTTTTGGGACATTAGCAATACCCCTAAATTCCGTAAAACGCATAGCTAAAGTGGTGCAAAATGATAGTGATTTTCGTGTACTTTCGAAACGCTAGCAACATTACGTGATGGTACCCACAAAAAATGGTCTTTTAATTACTCACATGCCTCTAAGGAATACTCCACCTTGTTTTGATGGCTCTACAAGGGGGTGGCATTCCAATATACCCTGTATTGCGATCTTCGTCCTCGGTCGAAGTGGTCTAAGTCGAAAAATAAGCCTTGATCCTTGACTTACACGAAAATCCTCGCTTGACTTTTAACTTATATTTTTGTAAAATTATGGTTATGTTGTTACTCTAAAAGTATCAATGGTATACACTTTACAAATGAAGCTTGTCTTTTGACCTACTGCAAATTTCTTGCTTGACTTTTGACTTTCGTTTTGACCGAGGACGAAGATCGGAGTACAGAATATATTGGAGTGCCACCCCCTTGCTCCAGCTATAAAGCATATGACCGCTTTTTCACGATTTCTGAAACTGGTTCATCTTTTCTTCTAATGCGTAATGTATTGTGGGATTCAGCAGTTACCAATACTATTGGAATTCACCCTAAAATAATCAGTTTAATTAGAATATACGGTCTTGAATACCATGTATATGAGTTATTCTTTGATATTTTGAATGAATTGGACCAAGAGTCACCAGATTAGTATCTGACTTTTTAGTTTAAACACAAAATATACAGAGCGTCACTTCAAGAAAGCCGTGCGAGTAATTTTGTTTTAATGGTTGTGTTCTTGATTGTATAAGCCTATATAAACAAAAATTGTGTTTCCCGGTCCTCGGTTTAGTGGAATTTGAGCTTACTATGTCAGCTGAAATGTGGAATTCCACTAAAATCTGTAAATTTATTTATTTTGTTAGACTCTGAGTCCAATGGACTTTTTTTGATATGGGCACTTGTAAACTATTGAGGCTACAGGGTATATGGAGGCTATCAAGTTCCACAGTGGGCTGTTATATCCTTAGAATTGTTTTCATTTGGTGATTATTGTTGTTAAAGCGCTACTATACAAGCTATTCTGGTTAAGCAGGAATTGCATAAAAATAGTTTTATATTGAAAACCAGTATGCTTTTACATCTAACCTCAATATTTCTTGAATGACTGGCCTCAACTTCGTAAAACTTCTGTAGAACAGAGTTATCCAAGGGCTACTCCTCCCATAAAAATTTCACAAGGAGCCAACGAGGCATCATAGAGTTACACACAAAATCGCACATTGTGCCAATAATTGGTCAATCACGGAAATACAGTTGCCGATAATTGGTGCATGATAGGCATTGTGATTTTCCATGTTCACCCATGTGAGATAATTAAAATTTGGTGTGCTAAGAGACGAGTGACGCTCTGTTAAATGGTTCAAACTGGAAGTTAAAACTCAATTACAAAACAGACGACAACTACAAGCTAAATGTTACAAAGCAGTCTGTTTTGCAGGTCTTTGTTCAGAACATTATAAAGCATTTACCACCTTGTTATAAGCTTTATGCTGATCTTCCTGGCTACCAGGCAAGTGTTAGTCCCCCAAATACCATTCCACCTCATATCACATCAAAGCAGACCTGATCTCATGCTGATTTCTACAGATTCCATCTAGAACTCTCTGTGGTCACTAATAGTCAACATCACTTTTTGGCTGCAAGGAGCCGTAAAGAAGGTCACTATGTTCCATTACTGCTGGATCTTCAACATGCTGGATTTTCGGTTGATCTTGTAGAAATTGAAGTTGGCTGTCTAGGCCATTTAATGCCAGTGACTGTTACAAAACTTAGCAATGTATGCCACCTACTGAAGAGTACAATATGTTACATACTTCAGCAGGCAGCTTGTATTGCCATCTCCTGTTTGTACAGGTTATTTAATGCTCAGGCTTCAGCATCATAGGATATACTTGATCTGTTGATATAATCATTTAGCTTTATCCCCCATCTTGTAGTACTAATTACTACCTAAATTTGGTCATTATCATGACATCACGTAAGTTTAAGGAATAAACAAGTAGCTGGGGAGTAGTTTACCTACACAACAACTTGTGTTCACATATCACAACCAGTCTTGAGCAGGATGACCACACCTCCTCCTGTATTGCCTTTGTTACAGTATTAGAACAGCCCAGGGCCCATTCTCTCTTAGCTTACAATAGTCATGCAAGGACAGATGTATGTATATATATATATATATATATGTACTACACCTGTGGTTCAGATCAAAAGCGCCATGCTGTGGTATATAAGTGATATACCATGTTTTGTGGTTACACTTACCATATATGGTACATTCTGCAAAATCCTTATCTAAACGGTAAACAAGTCTCTAATAACAAGTGCCTAAATCAACCAAGAATTATTCACCTGAGCACTGTGAACAAGGAGAAGGATCTTCAATGAACTCTTGTCTCCTTCACTGAGCCCTGAGTAGATAGATGTGGCACTGCTAAAGAATCTAAAACATCTAGGATTTTTACTGAGTTCGATCTTCAACAGGTGCTGTTCCACTATAAATTGCTATCTATAATCGTTTCATCTACTGGGGTGTAGAGTATAACAGTTATGCGGGTGCTTGTGCATATATTTTTGTCTTATCCCTCGTGACTGTTATAACTATAAACTATATACAAAGACCACCATTATAATGGCACACATGCTCCTTAAACATGGTGTGAACCTAAATAGCTTCATGCATAAACAATTTGCTGCATATTGCCTCTCAATCCTATATCAGCAGGCAGTGTTGGGGAAATTACTTTTTAAAAAGTATCTCGTTACATATTACGTATTACTTGCAACTGAACTATTTAGTTACAGTTATATATTACCCAAAAAATAATGCACCTATCAATATTAAGCCCCACTACCCCCCTCCCGGGCGTACATGGGGGAATAGTGGGGGATTTGATCCAATTTGACCTTAAAAATTGCCCCACTAGTGGGGCATTTGACTGTTCGCACTTGCTTGACTTTATAAGCTATGCACCTCCAGCAAGAATAACCTACTTTATACTACGTGGGGATTTGACTACTCGTCATGCCCCACGAGTGAGGAATTTGATTTTTGAAAAAGTCAAATCCCTACCTTTCCCCCCCTTGCTCGGGAGGGTGGTGGTGGGGCATAATATTGATAGGTACATAAAGTATAATAATATTACATATCATGTTTCTTTTTGTCCACAGCCTTAAGCTGTCACGTGTGAGACTACCACTTTATCACGTGACATGATTACGTTGTTGGACAAGGTGTAAATCTTGGTTATAAGTAAGAAGCTGGTGAATAAGCTTCAGTCAGTAGGCATTGTTACTTCATTGTGGCTAGGTGTTACTTAGTAAATTAGTAACGAAATTAGTACCTTCGTTACTTGTAGTAATAATATTACATAATATTATGCTCGTTACAGTAACTTCATTACTTAGGTAACGCGTTACGTTTGTAAGTAAAGTAACTTGCATTATATTATCAGCTTTTATAGCGTATTTTGTTATAATTATTACTTTGTTACCACAAAAGTAATAATTATTATGTAACGTGTTACCCCCAACACTGTCAGCAGGATAGTAATTAATAAAATATCCAGACACTCTAATAGAGCACTTCAGCTAACTCTAACAAAACAGGCAGTTCTATGTATGATTATAATGCATAATGAGAACAATGCACTACCCACCCACATTGGTTTAGGAGAACTTTTCTAATCTGAAACAATATAACTAGTTACTATTTTAACTTACAGTTACTTTTTGGATAGTTGTAACTAGTTTCAAATTACTAGTTACAAGGATAGCAGTAGTATATTATGTAACTTAGTAGGGTTGATTATAAAAGTAAGCTTTAGGGTATTTACAATTTTTAGACGATATCACACATAGTATGCTTTGAAGTTTAGTCGTTAATGAGGTATTTAAAATCCAATAGATACCCGTGGGTAGTACTGAGCGGTTTTGATATTTCATAGACGGTATGATATTGTTGCTTAATCAAGACACACGGTAGTGTGTCGTATGGCCCAAGTAGCCGGCGCGCCACACCATGAGTATATTTACAGGGAGAAAGAAAACTCGATTTTTACACCTTTGTAGCTCCATGATCCCTTATCCGATTGGAACTAGTTTCACTACAGAGGTGTCCGCCAGGTAGGCCACGCCACATACCAAATTTGAAGGAAATCTCCTTAGCCGTTTCTGAGATATGAGTGACTAAAGTTTTGTTTTAATTTCTTGGTTTTTTTTTTTCGCTGTAGGGGGGCTACGGCGGCTTCGATTTCTTTTCGCACACTTTGCAAAAATTGCTATAAAACACAAACTTGTAACTCCATTGTATCGATATTTGGCACAAGTAAAGAGTGTATAAAAGTACATTTACGTACCAAGTTTGGTATGAATTTGATAAATATCCAAGGAGTTATAGCGTAAAAAAAAGATGAAACTTTTGTCATGGCTACAGGGTAAACCGAGTAGAGGAATACCTTGAAAATTTGTGTGTACATAGGCTGATCATTGTAGGAGTGCCTTTTGGTGGTTAGAACAGCAACAGACTTACAGCTACAAAGTTATAAAGCAAAAACCAAGCAAGTGCATGTAAAATCGTGGGATCGAGATATTCTAATAGAGCAGTCACTGGGGGAAAAAAAAGGTGCATAAAAATGTTTTTTTTTAAATGAACTGATCGTGACCAGAGTTCGAACCAATGACATCCATACCTAACGCTTGCTTCCTTAACCACTGAACCACTGCTATCTCGGCTAATCAATTCACTTAATTTCTACCTTATAAATGAAAATTCTAGCTTAATAAGTAAAACTGATCTACCAATAGAAAATCTAGATTGTTCTAGAACATTCTATGTGTGTTCTATTAGATGATTTCAGCGAAAGCAAAAACGTGTGCTCTATTAGAGCATTAGCACCATACTATTGTTGCAACACTTTGAGGCTCAATCTAGTAGGTATTTCATCAAATCAGAACCATTTTTGTATCGATCAGTGGTATATTTGTAGTATTAACTTAGTTTCGCCCCCAGGCGGTCTGCGAGCAGATGAGTATGACCGACTCACGCCAATCATCATAATCATCATAATAAGTGCTGTGCTAGCAAAACTTGTGATACAACAGCCTGGAAATCATATCCCAGTATAAAGGTGCAGGATTTTCGTTTTTGAAAATACAAAAAGAAGTGAAATCCACTCAAGTGCAGCCCTCAAAAGCCTGGGTGAAACAAGTTATGAAATCAAATGTGGTGGCCAAGAAATGGCTGCAATGATGTTATTGCTAATAAATTTTAATAATGCACACAGCCATTATTAAAAAAATTAGCATTAACATCATTGCAACCATTTCTTGGCCACCACCTTTGATTTCACAACTTTTTTCACCCAGGCTTTTGAGGGCCGCACTTTTTTTTACAGCTTGGCTGTTTTTGAGTGGATACTATATTATTGGCATACCTTAGTTATATGCCATTTTAATACAAAAGTACTGTGGCTCTAAACTCAAGACACACTTATGTTAGCAAGCTTATTGTTGTACTCCAGGCCATATCTTTTCTAGTCACTATATATGCACACTTTTCATACAGATGTTTTTAAAAATCCACGGTATTGTGGTGTTAAGAAATTAGACAATATGAAAAGCAGATGCTGCGGTTTAACTAAATACTCTGTATATTGTGCAGTACTACCCGCAGGTAGGTGTCTAAACTAGTTAGGTACTTGTGACAAAACTTTGTCATGTGTTTCATGTGCTTTGCTGGATTCCAGTCACAACAGTCATCAGAAATCATCACTAGAGTATAAAGGTGTTGTTAAAAAGCATCATTGGATCATAAAGATGATCGTATTCATCTAGGAAGCCTACCAGTGAGTTATTTTGGCACTAATTTGATCAGGAAGCCACCATTACTGGCAGTGGCCAGAGTTGCACAAGCCACTATTTAGAAACCTTCAGAATGGCACTACCATTATGAAGGTCTCTAATAACCTATACTGAGTGTTACTGCCATAGGGTATACAGCATTTATAAGCAATACAAAACAAGCTTTAAACACTTGGTATAGCAACTCTCAATTATAGCAACTCTCAATGTAATTAAAATGTTGGTAATTTAATTCCTGCTGTAGGCATTTTTTTCATTTACTTGCTGGGAAAGTTAAATATCCGTGCAATTTCAGTAGGGGTTTGAAGGATGAAACCATAGGAAATGTCACCGTTCAAGAAGTATCTCACAGCATTGTATGGGAGCATGAACTTTCTGGCATACGTAGGATGTCTCCACAGCTACGAAATTCAAAAGACTAGATCTATTATTGTGTGCCTATATGAATGTGACAACATGTGGGGATTTGTGTAATTCACAATCTTCCCCAGGGTGAGCAGTGTATTTTATAGCATATCATGCATATGTATGTACATGCGTAAGTATAAAGTAGAAGGAATTTTAAGGGATCAAAGAAAAAAAGCAATAAAACAAGGGAATTGGTGAAAAGTGTTACAAGAGAGGTGTCTACACCTGAATTTTCACAGCATGTAATTTTCACGGTTTTTGCAGTTAGTAATAAGCTACCATGAAATTTTTATCATGTGAAATTTGGTAAAGCAAGTTCCTGAAGATGCGTTTCACAATGGGTATATGGGAGTAAAAAACAACCGAAAAATAGCATATCTGGCTTTTTAGGCTACCAGAATTAGCAAATTTCTTCGAGGAGAAAGGGGCTTTTCTTGTACTTACACAAAAGAAAATGAAGGGCAGCCTTGAGATAATTTGCATGAGAAAACATGATAGATGCACTATGAAACAGTTGAAAAAATAGTTCTGTGTTTAATTTGTAGTTTATAGTGGATTGTTCGAGTTACATTTCCTTAGCAGTGCATAGCAACATAATTACCGAATTACAAAATAACTCATGAAATACGTTAATATTACAACATTTACAAATGTAATTATCTAGCTGAATTAATAATAGCAATAATTTATAAACTAAAACTAAGTTGATTAATTGCCTATTTAGCTAGATGGGATAGTATCTGCACATGGGCACCTGGTTTTTAGAAGTACATAGCATTGTTTTCCTTTGATCCCTAATCCTGCTTATTTTTTCCTTCTACTTGTTTTTATAACATAATTATGACTACTGAACCCATGCATACTACATCAAAAGAAGGAATGGCACCAGACATACCACAACATTACTTTTGTGTCTGAACATGCCCCCAACAATCAATTACTGAAAGTGAAGTAGCCATTACGCTTCAGTTTCAGCTATGTTCAGCCCATTACACAGCGTTACAAATGAAGAAGAGTACAAGAAGTGTCTCTGCAATACATAAATCTGGTCACAACAGAAAAAATAATATGGGTGTTGTGCCCAATGAGGCTTTCCATTGTTAGAATCTACACAGATGGCCACATCCTGTGTATCTATTAAACATGGAACATTTGTAAAGCCCACAGATTTTACTGACGAACTGTTATCTGTTCAAACAATGATACTCTGGAACCTGGGCATTATTTTGAATATCAAGGTGTCCTGATTTCTTGAATTCTGGGTAAATCTGTCTTAGAGGGTGCACGTTTCTATGGCAGTCACGTTTAAGTTTCCCACCTGAAAAGTTGATGTAGAAATGGACTATAAAAAGAGATTTCTAGAGGCTACTGGAACAGGACTGCACCTTACTTAACAAAGCTGATATATGTAGCTAGTAAGTTTCTTCTAAGTAATATGTATATACAGTAGCTAGTCAACACAGCCACAGGGAGGCCATATTGTGCTATCACAAATTGACACCTTGCGTTGTCAGTGAAATGAACTGGGACACAAACTTCACAAAGGAGATGATGAAAGGAAGTCCATGATGCATGTAATGCACATACTGTGGTTGGAAAAAAGGCATAAGCAACATTGGAACAGTGATTAAATCAAGCCTGTAGCCTTTTCCAGTTATGCTTGGCTTGAGGAATCAGTTAATCATTCAGTCAGTAAAGTTCTGTTAATTTTTTAGAATTTCATAGAATTTTTTGGAAGGGTTTTTGGTTGCCCTTGACTATGCCTAACCAATGTTGCCAAGCTGTTATACAGGAAAAATGAGGCTGTTTTGGGGTGATATTGCCAACATGATCCCTAACAGATATATTATAAGATAGTTGGATATTTATAGATTTTCCTTTCCCCCCTCAGTAATCAGACTTTGGAACCAGTTCCCCCTCCCCATCATTAGCTCCTCCACCTTAGATGAGTTTTGCACATTCATTCTGATCACACCTGTGCACTAAAATCTTTTTGATTTCTACACAGTATCAAATAATAATTCATCCCCAAGAGTATAAACATAATCACTGTAATGGTACTTGGCTTCATGGCTGGCAAGTCATTATACGTAAGTTTGTTTGCCAACCAATGGCGTTATGTGTTTGCAAGTTTTGACTGTTCCCAACCTGGGATAGATGTGCATAACATTGATGGGTGTGATATGCATGCATGCAATCAATGCATGGTTACTTTAGTGTTTCTAACTCCATTATGCAAGAATTCTTGCAAGAAATTTGTTGAACGGTTTTTCATTGGTTTGAGCATGGAACTTTCTAACCTGTATTGTTTTCTGTAGTAGCAGCATAGTTAATGATGTCTTGTATGCAGTATAGGGGCAGACGTGGGTGTGGAGGCATCAAATCTTTTGCACATTGTAGCATTAGACAATGTATCACAAATCATATTTTTCTCAGGTCGTAACACTATATTGTCAATTTTGAATGAGTTTGCTGTATATGGTTAAGTGATATACCTGCTACTCATTTTGTACAGCTGATGACCATCCCTACCTAAGAGACCTACACAATCATGTGGTACCAGGAGCTGCAGTCAAATGGAGAAATCTTGGTATACAATTACTAGATTCAACCGGTGGAAGAATCATGGATATACTTGAAGTAAATTACCAAGATAGTCTAGAGTGCTGTAAGCGTATGTTCCAAAAGTGGTTGGAAACAACACCTGATGCCAGCTGGAGTCATGTATTGGTAGCCCTTAGAAGTCCACCTGTTGAATTTAATCATTTGGCCAGTCAAATTGAGCAAAAGTTACAGGAGAAACGTGAGAGATTTTATAGCAATGCTTGTTTGTTTACTATGTAAATGTTGTGTTAATTTTTCTATTACTTCATAGAGTATTCAGAATTGCTCAGGAAACTGTGCACTCTATTAGAGAAGTGCTCAGAAAATATTAAAGTACTACAGTTTTTTAAATAAAAAAAATAAAACTAAATTAATGGTCAGGCAACTACACATACCAAACATATACACAAGGGTCATGTGGTTAAGATACTCTAATAGAGCAGTGCACTTTGCTGCTATCTGTTGTCACATCTACCAGCTAAACCGCAATTTCTTACGTGTGTCAGGTAACTATCGAGGCACAGTGTAATGGAAATCTGTTTAATTATCAATGATTTATAATATAAAAACCAACCATGCATGTATGCATGTGCCTAGCACATTTCAAGATCCCACAACATTCAGCATGTAATATGGAATAAAATGATACAAAAAATCAAGTTCTTTTTTATTTACCTGTAGAAAAAAAAAGGTAAAAGCCAGCACAGCTATGCAAATACAAAAATAAAAAATAATACCTAATCCGAAATAGCCCAGCTAGTGCAGCCTTCCAAAAATAGGGTAGTATGAAAAAGATATATCAAAGGTGACGGCCAAGAAATTGCTGCAATGATATTATGTCAATTAGTTTGTTGTGTTACAAATTTTGAAATCATATCTTTTTCATAGTAGCCTAATTATGGAAGGCCGCACCCTTTTCATAGCTGGGCTGTTTTGGATTACAAAATCAGTTGCAGCCTGGTTTACAAGTTACTTATTGTACAGACCCTGGACATTGATAGGTAGGGCAGTTCAATTGAATGCATGTCCATCTGTATGTGTATTTGTCCTATGTATACACATCAGTAAACTGTCTTCACTGTTTTTTTCCATTAAGAAAAGAATAAACCTTGACACCACAAACTGTTCATCTGTGTGCTAAGCTATAATTGAAGATAAAGCCTGGCCTGCAATAACTGATCGTGTGTTTGGGCAGGTGTAGTATTATACTAGTGTTGAAAAGGTTTTTGTCATGAAATTTGCATCCTTATTTATAAATTTTCTCCTGCATTTATTATAGCATTGGATAGCTTTAAACAATTATACTATCAAGCCAAACATGATCTTGGGTCAGAGAAGTTACAACTACTGAAGCTGTTAATATTTGGTCCCCCTGGAGCTGGGAAATCATCATTGTTAAAAGTCTTACTTGGTGAAGATCCTGATGCAATACGAAATAGTACTGGGGTGTGTGATAGAAAGCTAGTACAATGTAGGATTGCTGTAGCAATTACTGGTCATGGATCTACATCTGTCTGGGTAAAAATTAAATTTGATGATGAAATAAGACGACTGAAAGAAAAAATTAATCAAAAGCTTGCTGAGAGGCGTACCTTATCAGAAAATGTTTCACATAATCCAAATCATAGAAGTACCAATTTGAAAATAGAGGATGAATATTTTTTTAGTCAAAGAATCCAATCTGGTAATAGTCAAAATTTAGCATTTATTGAGGTGGTTAAGCAAACCAATGCCCTGATAGCTTGTTATGATAGTGGTGGCCAGCCTGAGTTCTTTGATGTCATGCCTGCATTAACTACTTCTCCTACTGGATATGTTATGGTATTTGATATGTCTAAAGATATCATGACCAAAACTATTGAATTCTATAGAAAGGGTAAAAAATGTTTAACAGAAAATACTGCACACTATACTAATGCTGAACTGATGAAAACTGCCTTAGCTAATATTCAGTCATCTGCTAGTTCTATTACTAGTAAAGTTGGAGCTACAAGAGTATCAGAGTTTGGTCACTTGTTAGTTGTAGGTACACATTTAGATAAGTGTGGGGATAATAAGGAAGAACAAGATCATAGAGTGTTGCAGATTGAGCAAACAATGGAGGATGATATACTGAGAATTCCAATGGACTCAACCCTTTATATAACAGAACGAAATCACAAGAGCACTAAACTTGTCCATCCTATTTCCAACACAGTAAAAGATGGCAGAAAAGACGTTGCTCAAGAAATACGCACAGCAATAGAAAACATGTCTGAAATTGGGAGAACTAGTGAGGACATTCCTATTAGTTGGTTGCTGTTCCAGCTTGAAATCCGACATAATGAAAAATACTACATCTCACATCAACGTTGCATTAAAATAGCAGAAGACTGCTACATCAAGAAAGAAGATGTTAATGACATTCTCAAGTATTTTCATGAACTTGGAATACTGTTATATTACAGTCATATTCCTGCATTACAACATGTTGTGTTTTGTGATCCTCAATGGCTTTTTGATAAACTGACTAAACTAATTGAGTTAAAGTATGATCCACCTCGTGAAATCAAACAAAAACTTTTCAAAGGCATTTTTAGTAAGAATATGTTATCCAAAGTATACCGGCCAGATTTTGCTCCTAATGACATTTTGAGCTATGAGCACCTACTCGAACTATTTGTCTCCCTTAATATAATGGCCATTTTGCCTGATGAAACTGATCAATACTTCATGCCTGCTCTATTAAACCCAGCACCTGGTGATATAGATGAATGTTTGGAAAGATGCTATGGTAATAAAATTTATGACTCATTGTTCATAAAGTTTGATAAAAGATATTTCCCACGAGGCGTGTTTTGTTGTTTGGTTGCTGAATGCATGAAAAATCATGCTACTGGTTGGAGTATCCAGTACAACAAAGCTGTTTACGAGGACTTGATAATTTTTCAGATTTCTAATAATCAGTTTATTTTTCTCAGAGACAAAATAGACAGTATTGCTGTGGAGATGTATCATCGTAGTGATATGATCCTATCAACTAATGCTGACATTGTTTGTGAAAAACTGTACAATTCCTTACAAACAGTCTGCAAGAAAATGCAGATAAAGGATGACTTCAAAATTGGATTTGCTTGTAGATGTAAACTGATAGATGGCACACTGTGCAATGGATTTGCTGGTGTTAAAAATCGGTTACCATTTCATACAGAATTACGATGTGAGAAATGTAATGAAGAGCAAAAAATGGAAAGAGAACAAGTGTGTTGGTTGATTTCAGTTGATTTTTTAAAGGAGATGGTATGCTATGTAGTTATGCACTCGTGTAGTTGTGTGATTGCATAATATCGGGACTTTTCGTACTGTATGTGTACATATTTATAAATTGTTTCTGTTGGCTTGGTTGTGTGGAAATGATTTGCATTCATTAAAGTTGTCTGTGGTGTACTATTGCATGTACATTAATAAATTAATTGTTTGGCTGACTGATAAAAAGTTGAACTTAATCTTTGTACTTAGGTTTAATATTGTTTTGTGATAAAACAGGCTAAGTTGACTGTGTAATAGTTTAAAAGGCCTGTTTGTGTTAATCACATTCCGATGAAAGTAGCTTGTCATACATTACCTATAGTAGGGACCACAAAGGAGTAGGCGTGGCTCACAAAATAACATCACCCATAAACCAGCCTCTATTTTCCCTGACAACAATGAGGCAGTATTGGTCAGGTAAAACTAAGTCCAAACAAACTTTCAGATCGACCCGAAACGTTTTCAACAAGTTGCTACGGAATTTTAAAAATAGTTTTTTTAATGGAATTTTCTACTGACTGGCTGACTGACTACCTGGTGCCTTCAGACAAGCGTAACTCAATAATGCTACGGGCTTGTTTTTTTCACTGTTCAATGTCGCTTCAGCTTGAGAGGTGCCTTTTGGCATACCGCAGTATGTACAACGCATTCTTCATGGACTTACAGTCGATTGCAGAATTGTTGAAATTTCTTTTCCCGTGCCGTAAACATTCCGTGGGCTGGAAAACTATTTGTAGTGACGCCGGATCACCCGGATTGAGGAAAAAGATTAGTGTGGTTCAGTTGCTGTTGAATCCGTGGCAAGGACAATAAATTTTACTCACAAGGAGCCTTACGGAAACACTCACGGCACGGCATACTTTTTTCAAGAATTCTGCAATTGACTGTACCAGTGTCCTCCTCTGTGTTCCAGTCATCTTTGCTGACAGCGAAAAGTGTCGATTTGGTGGTAGCACATGATGGCTTCTCTTCGTGTAATGGAAATTGTCTGTATTTTTCATAGTGGGTATTTTGATTGCAGACATGTTTTTGGAACAGTTCTCAATTTGTACTGCTGTGTAATGGGTTGAACATAGCCGACAACAGAGCATAATGGATACTTCACTTTTCAGATGATAATTGATACAACTGGGGCATGTAGCACCATTTCTTTTGGTATGCATGGATTGCAGAGGTGCTTTTCAAACAGTTCTAGATGTGAAATGCTGTGTAACAGGTTGAACAGATGACAGTGAAGCTTAATGGATACTTCATTTTTCAGACGATAATTGATATAGCTGGGGCACACGGTGCCATTTCAGATGCGGCATGCGTGGGTTCACCAGTCATAATGATTATTTACAAAAAAAAGTTAACAAACAAGTACACAGAAAAATTAGGAATTTTCAACTAGAATAGGAACCATATATAGCAGCACATTGATAAAAAGTACTGAAACAAGCTGGAGTAGTGCATAATAGTAAAACAATAAGAAGTGTTATATCCCTACTGCACAAATGGTATCTTGAGCACAGTAAGGATATAACTTTTCTCATTGCAGCCATTTCTTGGCCACCACCTTTGATTTCACAACTTTTTTCACCCAGGCTTTTGAGGGCCGCACTCTTTTTTACAGCTTTGCTGTTTTTGAGTGGTAGTAATATCACTGCTACCACATCGTAATGTGATTTGCCATTTACAATATATGTCACTATCAATGCAGTGGATCCTTGGTTATCCACAGTTCCAACCCCAATGTGTCTCTGTTTCCATAATTCTGTTTTTGAGATAAATGCCATTATGTAAAAATATGTGCTACATTTTATGCATGTTTTGATCGCTTCAGTAAACAGTGAAGATCAAAATATCTAATATACAGTTGCCTCTTCACGGAGAGTAAGAATATCTTTGTTTCATTTCTGCTAGCGTAAGTTACATGTATTTGTTTACATTGCAGTAAAACATGGGTCACACATAGCTTGTGTTTTTTTTTTTTTCAATGTTTTCGTGGGAATTTTTTATTTTAAGTGTTCTATTAGAGTATCTTGATTCCAGGGAGAATACTTACTCCAATAAAAAGGTATTTATGTGTGGTCAATGTCTACCAAAGTTAGTACTTAGATTTGCTTCTATGCCTTGTTTAGTGTGCCAAGTTGCAGGACGATTAAAGTATGTGTTTGCATTTTATAGCAATTTTGCTTAATACGAAAACTAAGAAATTTCAGTAATACTTACCTTAGGAATGGCTAAAGCAATTTTGCTATAACTTGGTGTGTAGAGTGAACTAGCTACCTGCAAGAACCACCACTGTGAAAGTAGCAGGGATTACAGAAAAACTTATGCTAAAAAAATGTTGTGAGAAAGCACTTCTAAATACATGCATCAAATAATGTAGTAAAAGTAATAAAATTTCTTGTGCAAACAGTCTGCATGTAACATACAGTACAGTAGAGGTTCATGAGAAGTGCTACATCAGTACACTTGTACAGTCTTCGGCTGGCTTATTCATTTTCCAACCCAGTTTACCAATGGTGTTGTAAAAATGTCTTATTATGTTCACGTGTGAAAAGCTCACTACAATAGTGACTTGTACCAGCCTGAGGGGCAGATCCGATTTTTCAAGAGAGGGGTCTCTGAGCTGGGTGGAGGGTAACCCTCTAAAGTTCACATATGAAACTCAGTACATCCCAGCCTACAGCCTCAGCATTCATACATAAAGTGTGCCCTTAGGCAGACTTTAACAAACATGATGTGTGTATCTAGCTTTAGTCCTGGGCGATACTAAAAATAATGCTATTTGATATAATGGCTTATATTCACAATATGATTAAATATTGAATGTGATTCAATTTGTCAAGCAGTGAGACTAGTAACAGTACACAACACATTATTGCATCACATTATATCATAGAATGTGAAATGCAGAAATGGTGCCAAACAACAGCTGGAAATTTGCCCTGTCCAGTTAGTTACAACTTGGGGGGGATCAAGCACTAGACCAATGATAAACATCTCATAAGTATTCAAACTTCGCTCGCGCCTCTTGCATTCAGCCTTTGGGCTAACCTCACCAGTTGCTTTGAAAAATTCAGTGACATTGTAAACCGTCCCTACTGAAATGCCAAGGTTTGTAGTTATTTTGTGGTATTTCAGTCCCAAAAGCAAAATGTTGCCTTACTACTCGCCACCGTAAATCAACTAAGTATGCTTTCCTCCTTCCAAGCTCTATTGATCTTACAATTGTAGCTGAGCCTGGATTGCAGGCATTCACGTACATACTACAGTAGCTTTAACCAGAGATGGGGTAACGTGTTACGTAATATATAACAATTTGCGAGTTGAAGTAATATGACGTGTTACTTTGCGAAATGCAGTAATATAACTTAAGTTACTTTTGGAAACTATTAACTCGTTAATGGTAACAAACGAAGTAATAATGTTACGTAACGAGCAGGGTAACGAGTAGCGATAAGCATGATGTAACAAGTAATACTATGAGTAACAAGGAGCCAGTAATGCATTACAAATGGCTTTTATATGCTATTTATTATCCATTAAACTACTCAGCGATCTATTACCTCAATCCATTAATCTTTCACCTATTAAAAGATGCTGCCCGGTCCATTAGACTGATGCATACCACATGACTACATAGACTATTACTATTAATGCCCACTGTCTGTGTGAAAACATGTGGTCTGCATGCATAGTGTTAATTTAATTCATAATATTAAAGTAACTTAGTCCAAATTCATAACATCATAAAGTTACTTGCATTCAGTAACTTCAATATTTACAGCTAATAGTATTAAGTTACATTTCACAAGTAACTTAATATGCAATATTATTATTTTATTTAAGTAATATGTAACTGTAATATATTTCATTGTGTAGAAAGTATTATGTTATACGTAATATATTGCTTTGAAAAAGTAACTTCTCCAACTCTGGCTTTAACTATCATAGCTTCAAGTTTACCGCGATTTTATTGTGCATGTGCGTAAACAATCACACAATCTTAAACAGAAATGCAATCTGCTATATACAAATCAGACATACCTATACAACAACAAACACAATTGTTTCCTTGTAGTCGCCAGCTCTTCCACTCACAGTGAGCGTGTGTCTTTTGCCATTTGCTGAATTTTAAACAATCCATATCACACACTGCTTGAAGTTTCTTAGTTTACTAGAGTGGTATATCCGCAGTATATGGAACAGTTAATTGTTTGTTATTTTAGTAGTTTTTCAGTAAACCCACATTCACTGATGTTTTACTGAGAGTTTAAAACTTAGTAAAACAATTATGTTCCATATACTTAAAGTTACTGACATTTTACTATCAGTATAAAGTATAACTGGGTACAGTAAAGCAGCTTAACAAATTAGTAAACTAAGAACCTTCAAGCAGTGACGCCATATCACATGAGCTATCATCACGCGTGATGCTATATAGTTAATTAGATAGTTCAGGACTGCTCTATTAGAGCATATCAATCTTTCGCGATGTGTTGCATTCTTCTGCACACTTTCTGTCTTAAATTTCCTGTTCAAGGTTCAACCTGAAAGGCCCCCCCAATCCACCCCTGTGTACAGTCAATGAAGTATAAAGTGTATGTCACAACTAAGTACATGCAGTAGCAAGATTATACATAGCAAACTGATACACTCACTTTACTTTGGCGTTTAAGATAATACAGTATATAACTACTATGATATGGTTTGGAATGTCTTGAGTGTGACATGAAGCATGTGAACAAGTGAAACATTTTTTTTTTTTTTTTGTAAAGTGGAGGTTTTGTAATGGACAGCATTGTAGTAGGATCATGATGATGTTATTTTATGACCATTATTTATATTGTATATACTTTTAGGGAGAGAGTTTGCCTAGACAGCACCGAAGACAACATGGTATGTGATTGCCAAGTGCCTTAGCGTGAGGCCATAATTGCAGTATTGAACTTCTTAATATTGATTTATTTGTTATATGTGTGTTTTTCTGCAGTGGAAGTCGTAACCATGATGTCAGCACCAACTAATGAATGTCCTTTAATATTTTAATAATAAAATACCTTACTACTGAGTAAGAAAACAAAGCAGCTGAGAGTATAATGAGCCTTATCCGAAATTACGTCACAGACATAAAAATAGTGGGGGGACTCTTGTGATTTTTGTATGGACAAGTATGGGACGAAAATTTTTGAGTGGTCATATCTCAGCAAAGAGCAAAGATATCAAGCTATAACCAGCAGGTATGACTATAAGGCACTACAGTAAGTATGTACAAGCGATTTTCGACTGATTTTCAAAACAACACTAGATCCTTTTTCTTTCGGCTTATTTATAACCATACCTGCTGGACATCTTCGTTCATGACCATTAAAATTTTTTGTCCCATACTCACCTATACAAAAATCAAAAGAGTCACCCTACTATAGCAGCCATTTTTTTGTCTGTGACATAATTTTAGATAAGGCTCGTTAATGCTACACAGCAACTTGTGTCCTGATATTGGGTTGTAGCAGTGATGCATGCAGGCTCCAGTCACTTTACTTATCACTATCACTCCAGCGATAGCGACACAGTAAAGGACAAGCAATTGATGCTACACTTGTGTTTCTGTGTTCGTGTATATATGGGCATCATATCCAGGTGGGTTGTAATTAGAGCTGTACCGATATGGGATTTTGGCATGTACCGATATCCGATATGGATACCACCAAAAGAAGCCGATAACCGATAGTCGATCCGATATTTGCATTACAAACAAAAGTCATAGTTAATCTATGCAAAAGTGTACAGTTACCTACTCCACAACAACATGTGGATATATTCATTGCTCACTCTGCCTATGGTAATAGTGGCTTGAGTTTCTATTGTGCAATCCAGACAATTAGGCACCCACAAACATTTTTATGCATACTCCCATGGAGCCTTAAACGGATATTTCTGCATTACTCCGCATTTTATTGGCTTGTGTGAAGGGTGGTACAGCAGTACAGTATAGGTTTTCTTGGTTATATCCTGTGACTGTTCTTTTATATTACAACTGAAGGTACTATATATATAAGCCTGATAAGCTTTCCAGCAACAAACACTAGAATCGTGTGTATTTTTATGGCTTCTCGTAGCGTAGCGCTTGCTGTACAGTGAACAATAAGCCACTGCTACTGAACAGCCACATGGATAACGTAGAAAACCAATATTATAATCCGTTTATGTACAAACTATTGCTGTATAAATATCGGTAACGATATCGTCCTCGCACTGTTCTGTACCGATGCCGATATTGGTAAAAAATGTCGTATCAGTGGCCGATATTTTGGCCGATCCGATTATCGGTACAGCTCTAGTTGTAATGACGATGTAAGTCACTTCATCGATTCCAAGAACCCTTCATTGTGAATACAATAAATTGAGGGCTATTAATTTTGTGTAGTACCTAATTTGTTACAATGTCAGACAGTGAAACAATTCAGGCCTGCCAACCTGGAAAGTAAAAAAATCTTGAGATTTCTGTACCTTTATTGTAGTATTGCAGTGTGTAGTAAAAAAAAAACTGGTAGATGCTATGCTGAGACCAAAAAAAAAAAAAGTCTCGACTTTTTAAACTTGAAATCCGTGACATTCGCGCTACAAACCGTGAGATTCTATCCAACGAAGATTAGTGAAACTGTGAGAGTTAGCAGGCCTCAAAAACCGTGAGATTCGATCTGCTGCCCTTGAGCAGGGTAGTGAAACCGTGAGACTCACGGTAAACCCGTGAGAGTTGGCAGGCCTGACAATTATTCTAAATTTGCCTGCAATCGTCATGTGGCAGAGATATCAGTACACAACCACCATGCATGTAGTCACTTTTCACTATGTACGTGAGTGTTATGTCTGAATACATCAAAACCTACATAGTTTGCACAAGTTTTATTGTCATAACTAGTATTTTCACAGTGTCCAAGGGAGGTTTAATCAGAATTTAGCCTACCATGGTAAAAAGTTTTGGAATTATAGTGCTAGATTGGGAAGAGCGAAGAAATCAAATTGTACAGTGACTATGCTGAAATAAACCACAGGCGCTTTAAAACCACAACTTGGTTTAGAGAATTGGGAATTGGCTTAAAATGTTCACTGTGAATTGGGAAATCCACCAAGGGTATTACAGTGGAACCTGTCTAAAGCGGTCACCTTCGGGCCAGACATATTTGGCCTTTATAGAGAGGTGGCTGCCTAACTCAATATTCTCCATAAAGCAGCCATAGGCCGTAAGCTGAGGTTTGGCCTGTATACAAAGGTTCCAGGGACTTATAAAACTCAGGTTTAGTTACATAAAATGTATTTAGCTATACCCCAGTACACCGCCTACTTACATAGCAGACAAATTAGCAGAAAAGATGAGCCCGAAGCTACTCTGAGTTTGGAGACAGTAATTGAGCTGATTATGATTCCTAGCTACAAACTCTATGAAGTAAAAACAGGGACTTCCTTAAAGACGGTGAACTGTTAATGTTAACTACACAATTACAAATCCAGGAATCAAGATCGTGAGGTGAGCTTTAATTAGAATCACACGAAGAGGCAAAGCCATGGAGTGGCCACAAGCTTTCTATACTGTGAGTTTATAACTTTTCCGTATTACAGAAGTATGAAGTAGTGCAGCTAGTTTACTCACCGTAATGGCTACTTTGTGAGAGGCCTTTTGTGTAGTGAAGTGCTGCTTGGGACGGCTAAAGCTGACTGTTATACGTGTTATAGAGGTGACCACTTAATGCGAACTATTTCTGTACAAACTGATTGGGAATCAGTTGGGACCCTAGTCACGTGGCTGTTATGTTAAGGTGACCACCCAACTCAGGTGACCATTAAGGGAGGTTCCACTGTAATAGTTTTTTTAGCTCTGCATTCAATTGTGCATGCAAGCAAGAGTATATAATGTGGGAGGGCCTGATGCAAGTAATAAAGGTATTTCAGATGACAATTTCTACTACTTCATTAATAAACGCATGTAACATCAGGCTACAGGAATAAAACAAAGATATTCAACTCTCCATGATCAGGTAAATAGGATGGTGTATAGATTCAATGGATTTGAGACAAACGATGGCTTGATTAAAACTTGCATATTTGTAATAGATCTGGGAAAACTGGTGTTATCGCCGATGTCAGCAGATTTGATTTTTCAACGTTAACACAAAGCTACATGAATAAACTATCAAATTTCATTACCAAAATCAGCTAGATTTGAGTGGTCTTCTTTGCTGGCTGCCTTTCCCAAGCACAGTAGTGATCCATATGAGCAGTGTGAGGCCCTAATAGAGCCTGGAGCTAGCTGTATGTGGTACAGCACCATGGTGTTGAATAAAGACCTGTGCTGTAAACGCGCTTTCGTTTTAGCCAGTTTTGAGACAATAACTTTTCCAAATTCATCCGTACATCTTTTTCAATTTTTTAAAACAGCCTCTTGCCTTCCTTCCAGGCCCTCGCCTCCCTCCCTTTTTGGAGCTCGCCTGATACAGTCAACCTTGGCTTGAAATCTAGCTGTTAGCTACTTGCATAGTGGTACAAGTAACCAACAGCTAACCAATCTAATACGTACTGAAAGGTAATTGAATTGGTGTAAAATATAAAACGTGAAAAATTGGTACACATAACTTCAACCATTAGCGAGTTACAACACACTAAATACTTAAAGCCAACATTTCTCAACACTTTTAAATAGGCGATAAGACTGGTTTTCCAGACTGGGTCACATTTTTCATTTTAGTATTTGTAATTTATTTATACGTATTAGTTATGTTGATAAGAAGTAGATAATGTGTAATCAAACAACAAATAATATACAGCCACGTACAAAAGAAATAATCGCCTACTACAAACAAATTGCGACAACAACTTCTCTAGTGACAACATTGTACAACAGACTACTCTATTATATACATGCATGCAAAAACTACATGTCAAAAACATCACAGTATTTTAACAGGAGGGGTGTGTACCTAATATATATATAATTGTTTCTGAAAAACTTGTATGTAAGAAAACACTATAGAACAGTTCATATATTAGTTCTGGATTTTTTTTTAGTTACACTTCCTTAGCAGTGCATATATATAATTATATAGCAACATAATTACAAAAATACAAAGTAGTTCATGAATTACAAACTTAGTTACAGTAATTCCTGAATTAATGTTATATGCAACAAAACAAAACTAGCTCAGCTGAAACAAAGAATAGCATATTATGTAGTACATTGTTAATTAATTTCAGATACCTGTTTTTCTAGAAGTAACTTGTTTAGATAAAAAGGTACCCTATAGCAACTTTTTGCTGAGACATGCAGTTACATAATAATAGCAAGTGCAATTTAAAATGAGGGTTCCGGCAATAAAAAGTATATATGAATGATAGTAGCAGTAGTATTATGTATATTAGAGGTTTCTTCCAAGAAATGGTTTCCCTGTGTACATCAAGCCATTTGATTTCATTTCCAATTTTCCATTATTCCTTGCCTTAGCATTGTGTTGCCAATGATACAGCATACTTGAACATGCTCTTTAAAGTCATGAAATCACATGCCACAATAATTATATATTAATTTATTAGTTACTTTTTCATTTGGAAGTGATAACCATTTAATTTGTACTATATAGGCACTAACAGACCAACATTGTTGCAGCTTAATGATCATGTTCGAAGGCAAGCTACTATTCATTGGGAAGACCTTGGAATTATATTACTGAATGTTGATTTGATTGACATTATTAAGCGCAATGATTCTGGATATGTTGAGGCTTGTTGTACTAACATGTTTAAAACTTGGCTAAACAGTGACACTGAAGCAAGTTGGTCTAAATTAGTGACTGCATTAAAAGCACCAAGTGTGGGGTTGCTTGTACTGGCTGATGAAATTGAGAGAAAATTTATAGTTGGTATGTTTAACATCTCTGTCTGAACAATTTGTATATACCATTATCTGCTGTATGAACTACAGGCTCAGAAGATATCAGTGGGCTATCATCTAGGAGAAGTGATGATGCTACTGCAGGTGAGACATTGCATGGATGGCATTGTTGTGAATTTGTATCTTTGAATTTTTTAAATGTAGATTACCAAAGGGAAAGTACTCATAGAATGTGTAGTCCTCAAGGGAGACACCAGAGTGATGGTAGTCATCATCATTCAAGACAGCAAGTTTCTCATACATCTGAAAACCCTGACCAAAGAGGCAGCCAGCAAATGTATCACTGGATGAATCAGTGTTGCATCATCTGAGCTTCAAAAATCCAGTGATGGTTCATTTATATAGCTACTTATTTGACAAACATTATGTAATATTGTATTAGAAGTACAGTACAAATGCAGAACTAAACACGACCTAGCCTGCTAAGCAATCTCATGCTGAAAAATTATTGAATGACCAGTTGAGCTGAAAATTATTGTGGCTATACACAGTAACCTACAGTATCTAAGCTAACTGACCACCTGTAAAGAAATGCCACCTCTCTGAAAAAGCCAACTTTAATTATTATTATATATAATAACACTTACAGTGATCAGCACTCACCTGAGCAATAAATTGTGAAAAGTGCATAATACTAACCCACCTGCTATTATTCAGCCAAAAACAGTAGTATCAAAGAGGTGAACTATATTACATGTTCACTCCCAAAATGGTTTTGTACTGGAACAAGTTTGTTTTCACATTGTAAACATATCTGTGTGCCTGAATAGTCCATACTAAATGTATGGGATATATTTGAAGCCTCATAACTCACTTGTCCTTGCTTGTATCAAAGCACCTGCAATTTTTTTAATTCTGGCATTTAAAAGGCTTCACAACACTACTAAATGTTAGGGCAGCTGGTCCATGTAAGAGTTATTAACAAGAAATGACTGAGGGCTCAGGTGAACGTGAAAAGACTATAGGCTATAGGCTAGGCCAAAAAATCTTGGTCTAGAGGTAACTGGCACTGTATAAAGACACACAGTCATGTGGTCCAGGAAGACGGTCTGGTGTGCCACACCAGTGTGATATATAATTACTATTGACAAGAACAGTAACAAGTATAATTATCTCAGCAGGTTTAAATGTTAGAGATGGTTTTAAATGCAACACACACATCAGCTCACAATGGAGCTATTCATTTCAGAGTCACTATAGTCATCACTACTAGCTGGGGATGCAGTTCTGGTGAAAGGTGTGCCAGTGAATGAGGTGGCATCTGACATGGGCGTGTCCGATCGAGGGTGTGGTGTGACTGCTCTTGAGTGTGTCTCAATGTGTTGTGCCCACTGTGTACGCAACGCCACTGCTTCCTTATGTATGACTTGTCTCACTGTGATCAGTGCTAGTATCTCTGCAGCCTGTAACAAAATATCTTTATGCATGCTTGATGTTAATAGTGTTCACACCAGATCAAATTCTTGGTATTCTTCTAAACATTTCAAAAGGCTCTGCCACACTTCTGTACTTGTCCTATAATGAAAAGAGATGGTTAACTCATTGATGGCTGCAACCGTCATACAGTGGATTACTCTAACAAACACTCGCTGACATGGTATTGTGTGTGTTTCTTAGCACGAAGTGCTTATCCTGAAAGGTACATGTCCTGTTTATGGGATAACCGGATCCTTCACAATGTGGGTTTGCTATATAACCTGTTTTAATTTTTCTTCTAAGAATTATAAGCAAGTTGAATGTTTCATTGAGTTGATAATTTGAACCATTTCTGATGGGCTATGATAGCCGGAGAAAACAGTTGGTTACTGTTTGAATATGGTATGATGTGAGGTGTGCATAATATGCATGCACAAACAAAGCTGTAACAGTTGCACTACAAAACTGTAACAGTTGCACTACAAAACTAGCCAGAGAGAAAATTTGTCAATAAATAACAAATTTCTCAGCTTAGTGGTAAAAATTATTTGCAGAGGGTTTCATAAAGTTGGCCATATATTCATAAAAGTAGTAATCATTATAAGCAATGGCTGGAATGTGTATGGTTTTACTAATTGTCACTGGATCTATGCCATGCCAATTATTACAACACACATCACAATTCAGACAATTTTAACATTTCATCTCTATACCAAGCCACCATTGTTATACAGTCATGTAACAATTTGGTCTTTATGCATCCTTAAAAATATTTTGAGTGTTCCTAAAACTCAAAAGTTTTAGCTGTACAGTACAGCGAAACCTTTCTAATCAGATTTCTGTATAATAAGGTAACCTGTCTAAACTGGCCATTATAAAAGTCCCTAACTGTGTCATTTGTGTACAAAGTGACCTGCCTAATGCAGCCACCTGCTTAATGTCAGTAAATTTTGGCCCAAAGGTGACCGGAATAGACACACTGTACTTAATATAGCAAAACATCTAAATAATGTACATTTGCGGACTATGCTTGCTTGCCTTTTATGGAGATGCCACTTTGTTTATTTTAATTTTAGGTGACTGCTTTATCTCACAGTACTAAAGTTCTCTTCATTTAAATACGATTAATTATTATTAGCAAGGTAGTTGCCTTGGTTACCTCATGCCACGTGAGCATTCTAATACATTGGTGCATTCACATGTAAATGGAGACACATTGTCTGTTAGCCATTATAAAGAGGTGTCCGTTGTACAGAGGTGTATGTAGGCAATGAGAATATGGTAGGGACCATGGCATAGTGTCCATACTTAGGAGGAGTCCATTATAAGTAATTTCCATTAAAGAAGGTACCATGCGCTGTAGAACAAAGTTGTTATTGACCACTTACTGATTGTCGCCGAGTACAATGGATTCTAATGACTGCTGATGTTTGATTTTGTACTCCTGTGTAGTAATAAGTAGATGATAAGTACATTCACAACATTCAGTATTGACAAAATTACGTATGTACCTCTAATAGTTCTAGTGATTCCAACTTCAATCCAGCCTTTAGCAGAAGGTGTACAGCCTGTATATTGGTAAAACTAAATTCAGGAAATGTGACAATTAAAGTTACCATGAAAAGAGTTAGTTTGGATGTGTGTGGGGCTGGAGGCTGGACCATTACTTGTGCCAAGCTCTTACTTGGATAAGAATTAAGGACCACTGCATAATCTAAACAAAAGTACATGATAGAGCATATGTACTATATAGTACACGTCATGGCAAGTGATATATAACTACCTTTTACTGATAGTTTCACCTTCTCTGCATAACTGAGACCAGAACGAATCCTCCCCTGTCTGATCAAACAGTACATAGCCTGGGGCAGCAACAAATATGATAAAAGCAAATGGATTATCACTCTAGTTAGTACCTTAGGATGGTCTCCTGTTGAGGAGTACACTGTGTAGGCTAGATCAGTGCTACTGCACATACAACTGTAAATGTCCATACCATATGTAGACACATATAATAAGCAGAAGTGGTACGTACCTCTTAGTGCTAGGACACTGGCAGTGATCCATCACTAGGTCTCCCAAAGCTGTGCTAGGGGTAAGCTGAGTGTGGAAGAGGCTGATAAAGCAGGTTGTATATACATGTGATAACATACGTACATTTCCTCCACTGATCCAGTAAATCAACTGAGTGAGTTGCCCTATGAATAAAATCTCCATAGTATTATAGCTTTTACAAGTATAGAATTATAGGTTACATGGTATCAGTGGTAGAGGAAGTTGTTGATGCTAGGAGGGAGGGGGTGATCAGTGGATAGTATGTGTAACCCCCAGAAGCTGTTGCTTTTTTACCTTCCACAATTAATGTCTCAGTGTTAACCAGAATTGCTTTATATTGTAGGTATAATTCTGAAGTATTTAATTGGCCAATTTAAAATGTTTATTAGAAAATGGTATGAATAAGATCTTTGTGGCTTTAAAAACCCTCAGCTTTATCTCAGGTTTTTAGATCCTTGTGGTTGGTCTAATGGTCTCTAATTATAATTTAGCAAATTTTTTACAACATCTCTGTAGCAGGGTTTTTGACAAGTATTTCAACTCTGAGCCAAACTGGTCCAACCCAGACATCTACTGCTCCACCAGTAGTATACCACTGGACCAATCAGCTTATGTTCGATGTGTACAGTATTGGTCACAAAGCTGAACCAGTGCTGAGAAAATTGGAGCAGAAGCCATGAGTTGTATGGGTCATTCTGTGTTCACACTGGGCTAATGGAGTGATATATTACCTTATCAAATACCCTGCTCTGTAGGGCTAATAACTATACATAATTTATATGCAGTACCAAGAGCATGTTCTATCAGGGGTATTTGGATGCTCTACTAGACTAAGACAACCTTTTCTTGTGATTTCAGCTCCTTTTTTCTAACTATATGTTATTCTGAGGGACTAACACCACCCCCACCCCCTTGCCACCACTTGACTCTTAACCAAGACACTTGTACTCAATTACTGCGGAAGAAAGTTCAGAACTAAAATTAATCTTACACTTATCGGCAAGATCTTGGCTAAGCTTTATTGTGGGCCATATTCGTATCAATGCCAGTGCCAGGGATGGCTCCAGGGGGGTTTCTAAAGTTTCTAGAAACTGGTAGGCAAAATCGAGATACTCTAAAAGAGCAGTCGAGCATTTATTAGCTTACTTTCAGTACAAGATGGGTGCCATTTACATTAGAGGATGGGAACACTAACATAACGCTTGAGGAAGTAAAGCTCAGAGCTAGCTAGCAAGTACAGTTTGCTTTCATGATTTTTTATCTCTTGTTTTTTCACCAAACACATTTAAGATAAGGTATATACTTAATGTAGAGACCTGAGGATGATTTAGGCGAGGATTACCTAAATGCTGAGACCACAAGCAGTAAAACTATTTGGATTATGCTATAGATACAATGCAGCAATACATTAAGCCTCCAAACATCATAAGAAATAAGTCATAATCTTATATACCGTAGATACGTCACAATCACAACCATATATGGTTCAACTATAAAACTGTTATATACACTAAGGGGAAACTTCTATGATTACATCTGGGATTGATTGATCTACCAGCATACACATTGACAAAACACTGAACACTGACAATCAAGTAGAGTATGGTCAATTTATCTAAAATTTACCGGTGCCAACTAGGTGGATTTTTTGCTGAGACAATCACATGTAAAAGCTGTAATATGTTCACCTTGTTGTAGTGCACACAGAGCACACTCAATGGAGTCTTCTACTGATGGTAGTCGGAATGCAGACACTGTGTTGAGTAGAGCATTGCAGTATAGCCACAGGGGATGATGCCTACAACAATTATACTGCATAAGATGATAAACAGGATGCAGAGACACTCATACATAAACTATAGCTTATATAATCGATGTGAAAACAGCCACGCTGTATAAAACGGTGTAGAGCCTGGGTGAAAAATGTTGTGAAATCAAAGGTGGCGGCCATGAAATGGGTGCAATGATGTCAATGATGTCAATGATAACACATTGTGCACGGCTTCAATGATGTTAACGATACAAACTTTTTATAATGCGTGTTTATTATTAAATTTATTATCAATAACATCATTACAGCCATTTTATGGTTGCCACCTTTGATTTCATAACTTTCTTCACTCAGGCTTTTGAAAGATGCATCCTTTTCATTAGAGCTGAAACAAATACTACAAACACCGAGTACTCTTTAAGGATGTTGGTACTTGTTAAGATCACATGACCCAGATCACATGATGTGTTTACTATCAGGGAGTGACGTAATGAAGGCTATGGAGTTTGATTTGCAAAATATCTTGTCAGAACACTAACATCAGTACTGTAATACAGTGTGTGTATCATTGTTGTTACTTGAAAAAGCTGTAAACTGCCTAAAGTCAGTATAAAATAAAACATGTCAAATGGATATGACTATATACAAGTACATGAAACTAGTATTCGTGAGTACTTGATCTTTAACTCTAGTGAGTAGGGCTGTGCGTTATATCAACGATGCAATTAATTGATTGCAGCACTAATCATGATATGTAATAATCGCAAAAAAAAAGTGAATTAATCGATTAATCGAAAGTAGTACAATTGCACAATTGTGATTACTGGGTAGTAATCACTTGCAATAATTGTAGTCACAATCGTACAGCTCTAGTAGAGAGTGCTTGAATATTAAAAACCATGATCATTTCAGCCCTACTGTTCATACAACAGGGGCGGATCCAGAGTTTGGAAAGGGGGGGTGCACTTTGCTGAAAAAGTTGAAGAGCAAAAAAAAACCATATTAAAAATAGCCATTGGGATTGCGAACCTAATAAAATTTACTGAATTTAGCGGAATTCCGCATATCTACAGACATGGTAAGGTCAAAAATGCACGAGAAACCCACTAAAATTTGGCTTGGGAAACATGGTGTCTGTTTATATATGCCTACAGAAACTAGAACAAAGTCATTATAAACTAAGTTACTCATGCGACACTATTCTCGAAGCGGCTCTCCTTAACTTTTTTCTTTAAACTAAATGGCCCACTCTAGGGCAACAACTCTTCGTACAATGTCCTCGAATTACTGAAGTATTATTCATGTACACAATGTTCCAGACCATTTTTTTGTGTTTAAACTAATTAGTTTAAGGTGAATTCCCATAGTCTTGGTAACAGGTGAATCCCACAATACACTACGCATTGGGAAAAATGACGAACCGGGTTCAGAAACTGTGCTGGGCCCACGTATCCGCTGCAGCTACAGCCATGAAAATAAGGTGGAGTATTCCTTAAGCTTACAGGTATGTCAGTAATTAGCAGACCGTTTTTGTGGGTACCACTACGTAATGTTGTGGGTGCTTCGAAAATACACGAAAATCACTTTTTTTTGGTGGTGTATCGATATAACAGTGTCCTCAAGGTAGTTCAGTTGTATATTGGTGTATCGTATTGGTTTTTAGCAGCAATATCGGTTCCCACTGATATAGTAAAAATGTCCACATCGGCCACTGATACGATAATTATGTATCGGTATATCGGTACACCTCTAGTGTTTTACACCATTTTAAGCATTTTACGTACCTTTGGGGGCATGTCCCTTTAAATATTAATGTATTGATTATTAACCAAATAAATTCAATATGCACAGCAATAATGGCTGTCCTTTACCAAATGTACCATCATAATAAGTGCTATGCTAGCAAAACTGGTGGCAACCAGCTGGAAATCGTATTCTAGCATAAAAGGTGCAGGATTTGCTTTGTTAATAACTGAGCAACTGCAACTTAGCATATTTTGCATGAAAAATCTAGATACTCTAATAGAACAGTCACTGCAAATAAAAATCCTAATGGACAAATAATACAACCTAACTTGGAAGAAACCACTGCATGGAACCGTAGACAAAAGTATTGGCAGCCAACCGCTGCATGGAACAGTGCATCAAATTAGCCGCATGGCGCCATCCGCGCTGATGCAGTTGATTGGCGTAAAGGACTATGAATAGTGGTGAGAATACGTCCTGCCAACCAGCTGGAAGTTCCTGACGAGTGTTGCAACAGGCGTGTATAGAACACACATACAATAGAACACACATACAATGTTCTAGAACATTCTAGATTTTCTAATGGTAGATATATGTATGACTTTTACTATTGAGTAGATTTATCTAGAATTTTCATTTAAGTAGAAATTAAGTGAGGTGAACAGCTGTGATGGCAGCGGCTCAGTGGTTAAGGACTATACATTTGGTATGGAGTCCCTGGTTCGAATGCTGCATGGTAAGTTTTTTTTGATATTTTATGCACCCTTTTACCCTGAAATATGACTGTTCTATTAGAGTATTTTGACCACGTGATTTACAGTTGTTTGGTTTTTGCCTTGTAACTCTATAGCTGCTAATGCGATTTCTTTTAAACCACAAAAGGCTTGAGCTATGATGGTTGACCTATATGCATACTGATTAAGTTATTCCCATAGGTGGTTTACCCTGTAGGTGTGACAACAAGTTGGCCTTTTGTAATGCAAATAATCGATCATAGTTCTATGACTGTTTATCAGATTTGACCAAACTTGGTATGTGATTGTGCTGCAATATGATTTTAAAGTGTACCAAAACTCAAGAAAATTGAGCTCCACATTTGCATTTTATAATGGTTTTTCTGAAGTGCACAAAAAGAATAATGTAAGCCTCCTGAGCAAAGGTAAAAAAAAAACGAAGAAATTAAGCTGAATTTTGGGTTCATATTTCACGAGTGTATAGAATCTTGTTCAAATATGGTACGTGGGATGCTGAAGGTGGAGGGAGTTTACAGTATAAAAATGATTCCAATTCGAGAAGGGAGCACAGAGCTACAGTACATATGCATGAATATTGCATTTTGTTTTTTCCTGTAAATATACTCACAGTGTGGCGTACAAGCTTTCTTGGCCACACAACACAGTACTGTGTGTCTTGATACACACATGCACACACTGCACATACACACACAAAGTTACTCACTACGCTACACTGCACACAGGAACGCATTAGATACAACAGACATGCATACGTGTGTATGTATGCATGTATGTAAGTACGTACGTATGTATGTATGTTTGTACATATGTGACCACATCCCTGGATGGCATCATCTCATGATGGCTGGTGTGATGGCTGGCTTCAAGTCAAGTGAAGTCATATATGTACAGTATATATGTATGCATGTGTACAGTGAAACCTCAGCTATCCAGACCCCACTTATCCAGATTCTCAGTTAACTGAAATATGAAAATGACTGCTCTATTAGAGTAGTGATTGTTCTATTAGGGTAGTTGAAAACACTGATTTTTTTTTTTTAAGTTTATGGTTATTTATAAAGTTTCAGAGATACGGCCCCTGGTTCCAAGGAGTTTGGATACCTGAGGTTCCACTGTATGTATGTACATCCACTTTTATACACAGAGTTACATATACATTTTTTTTTACAAAAGTACACATGCACGCACTTCTTATCTCCTGAATATTTTTCACATACTGCTTTAAACCGGTGAAGAGTTTCACTACTTCTCAAGATGCCCTAATCCAACATGTAAACTGTGTTCTCACACACAACATGGTTACCTTAGGGGAGTTAGCTGCCATCAATGCTGCTTCTTCAAAGTAGCCACCTTCAAAATTCTAAAAGTACAAAAAGAAGATACTGAAATGACAAAAATGATTACTGCCTTCGTTACATGCCTCATTAAATCTCTCGATATAATCCATCATCATTTCTGTTTCCTTCTCTTTGTGTGGATCCTGTGAAGCAATAAGGATATGATGGGATATGTTTTGGTACTTACGTCATCTTCAGCGAGTTCATCAATTTGATCACTCTCAGGTTTCTGAGCTGTTAACACAATGATGATGATTACATTATGTTATCACATATACACCCGAATATGTTTCATCAATACACACACGCACAACTATAGGCAACAAAACATGGACATCTACAGTTACCTAGATATAACTGCTACAAGATTTGAAAGTGACTGGTAAAGTGTTTCTATAAGTGACTGCTCTATTAGAGTATGTTGATCTTATAATATCTGCCCCTGGATAATAGCCAAACCACAACTTGTCACTACTTCATTAGTACTGAAGCCTGCAAGTCTACCACTCTGCTTAATACTGTATTCTACTGGTTGATAGATGTGGCTACTGTAACTTTCAGCAAGAAAAAGCATACAATTACTATGAGAAGGCACTTATGTAGCATTGCATTTATAAGGATTCTTGAGTGACTGACTATTATCTTTTTATCAACATGGCTCCTCTCACAAGACATTTTTTTCAAGAAGACACAACTGACAAGTTGTATGCACTGTATATGTGACCTGCCAAGCAAAAACCTGACTTGTTCTCAAACTTCATTTTATGACATTTTTGTTGTCTAGAGGGAAAAACCAATGAGCTGTTAAGTTTCAGCCTTATCTGGTAAGTGTTTGGTGATATAGCGATAGACAACAAGAAGAGCAAAACAATTGATTTGTACAATGCCTATATGGGAAAACTACAGGCACTTTCATAATTATAAAAGTCTCAAGTACAACGGGATACAGAATTAGTCATTCTATTTACCATGAACTGGGGAATTTATCAAGGTTTTTTTTTACCTAAATACACCCATGCTATTAAGCAAGAAGGTTGTTCAAGTTTAGAAACGGTGACAATAAAGTTTTACTGCAACGTAATCAAACACACATAACTCGTGTTTGCTTCATGATACAGAAACGAAACAAAGAAATTCTTATTCTCCATGAGAGGCAAATCCATTGGTATATTAAAATTTCAATTTAAGTCTTCCTTCACTGTTCACAGAAACGATTAAAACATGCATAAAAGTATTTACGTAGCACACGTGTATTTCAATGGCATTTATTTCAAAAACAGAATTATGCAAACAAATCGGGTTTTCGCTCAGTTGGTCACATATGGTTTCCATATCTCACATCAGTGTATTCAATTACATGCCGCAGCTCTTATCCATGGGTGATCCTTATAAAAGTACTGTATATACACACAGTCAATCAGTCAATGCACACACGGACACACTCATAACACACATACAGAGACCCACAACACACACACAACACACACACAACACACACACACACACACCTGCTGCTAACAACACATATTCAGCGATGGTGTGAGCTGGTGAAACTGACTTCCTACGAGAAGCTCCATAAGCTCTTGCAGCCTGAAAATACAACAATATTAATAATAACTTTATCATTGTAATCATAACATCTATAATACACACCTCAACTTTTCCTTTCACTTGATTGAACCTGATAGCAAGAGCTCGGTTTTTAAGTGCTAGCTCACTACGTCTCTCCTTGAATAGTAACACTTACTACAGCAAGTATACAGCTATTACAACAACACTTACTTCCTTAGTGATCAGCTCTTCTTTAAGGTTCAGCTTCCTTGTGATAGGCACATACCTGAAATAAGAGTGCAATAATTTTCGCTAAATACTCTAATAGAGCATACACCATGTCATGCAGAGGAGGTTGGACATGCTCTAAGTGCCACTATAACAAATTACGCAAAAATTGTTTGTTGAGGTGGGTAATAAGCCAATCTCAGTTTAATGCAGTGGATCATCATTGTTCAGTGTACATAATATGTATGTGATAAGTCTAGTGAAGTTGTATACACCAAATTGCGACTTATTAATTTCATCCAGAATCCAAGCAATTTTTACAAAACAAAGTACATTGCCTTGAAACTTATGTGAAAGTACGTTCTGAATATCTAATGAACCCCAGTGACCCCCTCGTTTTTCAGGTTTGTATTGCGACTGTTGAGGGTCACGTAAAATAACAAGTAAAACAATGCAATTAAGAGTAATATATTTAGGTAGCACTTAGAGCACTCCTCTGCATGCCATGCATACCTTAATTTGACTGTGTCTTTAGTTTCTTGGACTTCTGCCTTTGCACTTTCAAACTTGAAGAATAAATGCATTTTAATGCCATACATTTACACTTGTTCATTCTAATACCTCTTTGTGGAGTTGTCGTAGATTGACAGCATCTCTGCTTGTCATCCTCAACTGCTTACGTTTCTCCATTGTCATATACTCCTTCACTGGAGTAGCCAATTTAATTTTCTTCTCTGTACGTATAAGAGACATAGTATATACATTCAATTTCGAGGTGATTCTAGCTTACCCCTTTCTATTCTGGCAGTATTAGCTGATTCTCTATAGCAAAAAAAAACTAAGTTTGATATTGATAAAGTTAAAACATGAGCACTTTCTAACCTGAGGTATTGGATATTTGCAGAAATCCTACAAGATTAATAAAAAATAATTTTTTTGTTTTGTGTCATTTCAGAATATAAACACGGTGACTCACTTTTGGTTGTCAACTTTCAAAGAATCTATTTTCACTTGTAGTTCTTTAACTCTCTTTTGGTAATGACTATATCATCACATGCACAAAAGCAAAAATAAAACAGATAAAATAAAACAAACTTTTCAGAAGTAAAAAACTGACAAACATACGTAGTTTAAGAAAAGAAATATCATCAAAAGACTACGGAAAAATACAAAAAAGAAAAAAAATGTTGGTCCCACTGAGATTTGAACTCAGATCACCAGATTCAGAGTCTGGTATGCTAACCATTACACCATGGGACCCACACAGGAAATCACTTTCATTACTTGCCTTTTGTACACACTACAGTATGTGTTACCATTGTTTAGCTCAGTGATAAAAACTAGGGTCAGAAAATTAGATAGTTGTTTTTAACTACAATCATTCCTTCATAGGTTAAGAATGCTTCGCAGGCATTTCTTGCTAGGCCATTCACGAATACGGCTATCCTGAGCGGTTGCGAGTGTGAAATGATGCTAACAATTCTTGCACTTTTAAGGCTGCCTGTACATCACAAACCACAACATCTTGTTGTTACATCATGACTTCACGATACTCCCTTCTACAGGGGTATATGAGAGTGGGATACTCTCCTCAGTGTATTATGAACTCTTGGTCATAATCATTACCTAATGACATCATTAATTGTACAAAGAAAAATGGGAGAACTCAGAAGTGCTACGTTATAACTTCACGATACACCCTTCTACAGGGGTATATGAGAGTAGGATACTCTCCTCAGTATGTATATTATGAACTCTTGCTATGACCATATCATCACACAAAAAGTAAAAAATAAAAGATATTGCAAATTAAATTTTTATTAAAAGCAACAAACAGCTTTTTAAGGTGGCAGCCAAGTGGCTGTTAGCGGTGTTACCCAGTACTGTAGTTAAATTTTTTGAAATGGTGTATAAAACACTGGTAGGTGTAGTGGTAGAACATGTGCTCCATTGCTACAAAAGACAAGTAATGAAGGTGATTAGTGTGTGGGTCCTGTGGTGTAATGGTTAGCATACCAGACTCTGAATCTGGTGATCTGAGTTCAAATCTCAGTGGGACCAGCATTTCTTTTCTTTCTTTTTTTTTGGTACTTTTAAAGTAATCTTTTGATTATGCCATTTGATACTTTTAGTTAGTTTACCATTACCGAAAGAGGGTTAACCATGTCTTTCAGATTTGTAAAATCTGTTTCTATCTTCCAAAAACAACCATCCAATTTCTGCCCTGTTGTCTATGCAAAATGGTAATTCAAAATGTGTGCATGGGAATGGGTCTTGTTCACCAGTTTTTGTGTAACTCAACCAAGTAGTCAACAGTTGTTGCACAAGAAAAGTGTACTAAGGACACAAGATAACTCCATATTTCAGAAATAAAAAAGTGACAAAATGGAGTTTAAGAAGAGAAATATCATCAAAAGATCACCAAAAAAAAAAAGAAAAAAAATGTTGGTCCCACTGAGATTTGAACTCAGATCACCAGATTCAGAGTCTGGTATGCTAACCATTACACCATGGGACCCACATTGTGAACCACTTTCATTACCTGTCTTATGTACACACTACATTATGTGTTACTTAAAGTTACTTACCAAGTTAAGTTACTCTTGGCTAAGTTTTTCACAACATACAATAACATTGATAACTCAGACATTTGTGGCCTTGTGCAAGGAAAGACAGGAGCATAGGGGGTTTCCAGTTTAGTATCACAATTGATATTAAACAAACTTCCTCGTTGCGTAACAGTTTTTGTAGCACTAGTTTTGAGGTTATGATGATGTTTACACTTGCCTGCAGAGTAAATCATGGCTACAGGATCAGTAGGCTTAAATCGTTAAAAGGATTGTTAGTCAACTACTGACCCCAACCTAGTAAGTGGTTATAATACATTAGCAACTAAAAGGGTAGTATTGTTCACCCCTACTTTCCAGGAGTTCAGGATTCTTGTAATTACAGAATACTAAACTTAGCAACTAACCAATAGAACAGTCACTTAGCTGCGGTGAAACTACCTCCCCTTTGAAAATACTCAGCAAAACTATAGCTTTTATAGTTGCTGTATACACCAAGTAGTAGGTATAGATAGAGGAGGGGGAATAGTTGGACACTCCAATCGAGTACTAGATACTAGTTGGTAATCATGTTTCCACTTTTAAACCAACTCTTTAGATTTATTGTTTTCAGGTTTAAAAAAATTAGTTCATCTTCTGTTTCAATTTCGGGACTTACGTAAATGTTTAGCCTTACAGTACCAGTTTCAGTACACTAAAAAATCAAAGAAATGCAATAAAACAGTCAAAATATAATCAATTAGTATACAGTGTAGTTAGAAATTACTCTATTAATTTTACACGCATATCCATGGAAATATGAACTGTTCAGCTACCCAAACACAAGGGGTCCTTTGGGGTATGAAATAGTTGATTAAGTTTTGGTCAGCAAGAGTGCTTCTATTGAAATTGGCCAAATTGTCAGTTGCCATTTTGAGCACCACAAAGCATGTGCCTTTGCACACATGCACATTGGTACTTTGGTATAATTGATTGGACAATTTAGTACACCGTACAATCTTTACTGGTATCTATGCACTAAACTTAATACATTGGACACTCAATTGTTCAAACTAGAGCTGAAACAGATATCCGTATGATCCGGATATCCGGATAATAATTTACTATCCGGATAGTACTTCGAAACCTAGCGGATAGTAATAACTTAAAGCCATTTATCTGTCCAACTTCTCATCACTAGCTGAATCAATTTTCATCATGGAGAGTTAGCTAAGCTAGATTATGTGAAGTTAACAGCAGCCTGGTAAGTTAATCAGCTTGCTCGCGACCACACCCATCGCTAAATTACGAAGCGAGGCTGTGAATGTTGCTGAAGAAGTTGTAACAGAATAGTTATTGCCTTATAAAGAGTTCTTTACGACTAGTTGTACCTGGAAAAGGTCTTGTAGCAACTGCTACATCTTGTATTAGGCATTCCATCCGATTTTTAAATTTTGGAAAAATGGACTTTTTATATGCTCAATAGATAGAGCATTGATTGCTGATCTCAGAAATATATAGTTTGTTGGGTTGGAATTAGCTACTTTGGCATGCACAGTGCTTAAAAACTGAAAAAAGGTACATTTTTTCTCCAGGGCTCCCCATACATTTTAAAGGGAAAAATGGCACAATTGAATCAGGAAGCCATCTAGCAATCTGGACTGTCTTGAAACTGCAGTTGCTTCTAGCTGCAAGTTTGTACATGTAATGAGAGTAACTTCAGATCTTATCGGATCTCAGTGATCTTTGTATGCTTTGTGGTGAGCTAATATGTTTCACCTACTGCACACTTCTCAATACAGTGGTGCATACCCATAGGCAAGTGACTATCTCAAGTAAGTAAAAACATCAAGTTAACAACTTATAAAGGTAAACAACTGAAGTGGAGGTGCCACAATGATGCAACAATACCTAAGGTGGAGTTGTGGTTTCAATTACGGCATTGTTATGCCGACTTTGAAGTGGTTTGTATTTTTGAGCTGATGACACAGCCATCAGAAAATTGCTCTGGAGCTGAAAATCGCTAACCCGAGCGAAGTAACTATGCACTTTAAAGTAAGCACCAGTGACTACCTTCCACCCGACAGTACGTTTTTAAAAGTTTTAAAGTATTCTACATATATTACAAGGCATGAAAAGATTACAAACAACACAAAACTTACCTATATGTAACGCGCACGACAAAACTAAGATTTTCATGATGATCAGCGTGTGGACAAACCCCATAGCGATATTCATCTTCATTGGAGCTCGCACTACGGGGCAATCTCAAGTTAAACGCGAGTTATTATTTTGTGCCAGGGTTCTATTGGGGAATATACGGAGAATTTTTTTATTTAAAAATCTCGGATACTGGAATGCCTACTTGTATTCATGTTTTCTCCAGCTGCCAATCTTGTTACAGACGGTGCAAAGTAACAGTGTAACATTACCACAAGCCTTTTGCTATCATGTTAATGTTTGTTTGCTTCTAGTACTAGTAAAACAAGGATGCTTACAATAAACTATAAAATGTTTCTATAGCAAGTGATGATGTCACTATCCGTAGGATATCCGGATAGGTTTTGTTCAGGATATCCGGATAGTAAATGTTGCTATCCGTTTCAGCCCTAGTTCAAACCTGAAATCAAACAGGACTGTTCATATGCAGTGACTGCTTATAAGTTAGCAGAGTTAGTCAGGTTCCAATTAGCCAAACAAAAATAAACATTTTTTGTCATTACCTCCGAACATTGGGGTTCGGATAACCAAGGGTACGCCATATAAAAGGAATGTCTGCTTTATGAACTTTTGTTTTATAATTAAGCTGTACTAGCAATAATTATCATCTAGACAATTCTAAAATCTGGTACCTCAAGGTGGCTATTTCTGTAGATCGTGTGAGCTCATTGTAGGCTGCTATCTTCCTGCTTGTCTCTACTCTTTTAGCTACTCCTATTATCTGCTCATATTGTCCCTATGGTAAACACAACAATAATTGTGAGCAAATACTTCAGCCTATGATGATAGGGTATATGGTGCACAACTATAAACCACATCACTTAAGACATTCTGAAATGTAGATACCAGAACAGGAAAGGTCCACACTGTACAAACATTTAGATCTCTAAAATCAGGACAACTCACGAATAAGGACACCTTGAAAATAAGGACACATATCTATGGTATCCTTTGTGATATCATACATACATTTAGACCAAAATTGCAGTGTAGGTTGTCATCACAATGAAATGTTATTTTGTCTGGTGATCTTATGGTACACAAACAACAGTGCAACAAGGAGAAGGTTCCTTGTAGGCTTCTTCAGGACACCTTGATAACCAGGATTGTCCCTTTCATAATATCGTACACATAAGATGGAAATAGTGGATACATACGCACAAATGTTTTATGAAGTATCCCTATTAGTGGAATACCCTTAATTCATAAGTGGGTACTATTTTGTGAGTAACACCTCCATTTGTGGGCAGTGCTATGAATAGACCACAAGACTACATCACCTTTGTTTGTTGTCAACATGGGAAACCATTAGTGTATACGTGCACTTGTTACAAGTCAGTTGTGATGAAACAAGCAAACATCAGACTACAGCTAAACAAAATAACTTCAGTAGGAAATAAAATAACTTCAGTAGGAAATACAAAGAATTTACATTTTCTTAGGAAGCCCATCCCACAAATTCCCACTGTACTTTGTGGACACACACACACACTGTAAATGTTCACACCTTGTCCTTGAGTACATCAGGTTGCTAGATAATGATTGTGAAGATGCCATTAGTAAATAACAAACACCAGATATAGATGGTTGTCTGTATGGGAGATATACGTTTTGGTTGGGGCTCCTCCTGAGAGTAAGTACTCTCTAGTACATGGTTTACATGACAGGCTACATTATGGCAACCTGTACAATAATTATTCTGCTTATGAAAAAAAGAACTGTTACTACAGCAACAGCATACAATGCTGTGTCAATGCTGTGTCATCAAAGCCACGTACTGTTACATATCCTCTGTCATTAAAACCACAAATGCTTACTAATATAAATGGTTTGAAATAAACTACACAAATTTTCTATTGTGTGCTTAGGGGTAAGGAAACTGCACCACCCTCTGGCATATAAACTGACTTGGAAAATCAGGACAGACTTAGCCAAATGTTTTTCTCATAACTCGGTGTTGAGTATCAAGAATTGGAAATCTGAAATGTATAAAGAAGTACTCCACAATTATGGTTACCTTTATCTTAGCCAGTGCTGGACCATACAATGGAAGTTGCTCCACAATACTATCAAATATCACACTACATGCTGCCAACTGCTCCTGTACATGAATACCAAAAATGATGACAAAAGATTTATATCATTCCAGAGTTCATTATCTTATACAGGGATGTATTAAAGGTACCTAAGCAAGGCCATGTTACTGCACTTCTTTGTAATCTAACAAAATGTGTCACCTACCCCCACTCCCCAGTGACAGCCAACAGTCAAGATCGATTTTGCAGAGAATAGTCAAACCTTTGAATGTGCAGTGGATGGATGTACAGGTTCTTAAAAGCCAACTCTGTAAACTAAGTTGGTCCTATAAGAGCAGCACATTATCATTCCGCAACAACCGATCCAGTACAATGGCCATTGGTTAAGATTAAGGAAAACCTTTAGAAACCTAAAGTACATAGCTCCCCAGCAATCACATTATATTTTCAAACTGGCCGGGTACATTGATGACCACTGAAAATTAGCACCGCTGGTTTCCACATTAGCAGTACACACCTGTGCACCTCCCCAGAGGAGGGGGAGTGGTGATGACATTTGACAGGTGCATATGTACAATTCACACATTCAAAAGCGTGCGTACATACCTGGCTCACGTGCCTGCTACCTCCTTCCCTGAGCTACAGTAACAAGTAAGGCATGAACCCCCGTATGAACCACAACAGTAACTAGTAACCTTTCTTAGTTGATGTAGCGCAGTTTCGGCAAACTCTTTCTGTGAGGTTGGCACGTAGCGGTGAAAATCCGTAGACGTCATTTAAATCACGGGACGGCTCTAATTAGAAGTTGAACGGTTCACAGTCAGAGAGAAGTGACAGATCATCTACGCAATACTTGATGCCTCAGTCCCTCGCGAACCCACTGCCCTTCCCTACACTTGTTGCCATGCCAACAGCATACTTCTGTTTATTTCACAGGGTTTTCCCCCTTCAATACACACATCAGTTTTTCAAGGTTATGCCACACCCACCTCACTTCAAATGTTTTGTGACAAATTCCCACACCCCTAAGAATAAGTTTATGCCTTTATGACTTCAGGTGTCACAAAAGCTTACCAACTAGAGGGTAGGTATGACACATTGTTGATAGACGTAAACTTTAATGTATTTCATAACTGTTACAATATTCTAACTCTTCTAAGATGACAACGTCTGTAGAAGATTCTTTGTAGATGTTGCAATACTGTCATCACTTTCATTAGCACTTCTACTTCCATTAGATGGGACCACTTCCCTGGAAGGACGACGGAGTTTCCTGATCTTGTTGGTCACTGCTCGAGTTATGCTACTAGTGAATCTTCTCAACTTGGAGTGTGACTTCGGTTTACCCTTGTTTGAAGGTATTGATTTACATGAAACTCCTTTGGCTCCGTGCTTTGAATAATTCTCATTGGAATCTCCATCACTGCCAATCAACGGCTCTTGACTTAACGTCTGTACAATCAACATACCACTACTTCTCATGGCACCATCACTAAAATCATCATAATCAACATCATCAATGTCTTCAACAACTAAACAGTCAACAGATGTGTTCCTCCTCACACGGGTGATTTTATTACTGTCAGTTGTAACAACCTGGTGAATTTTGCTGGCGTGCACTTCGGTTAAATTCATCAGCTCTGTTTGGCTATCTTCTTTGTTCATGAGCTCACTAAGGTCAAAGTTAGAGATAGATTCCAAAATCATTGGCTCAGGAGCCTTTGGTCTCTCGTGCTCTGGTAAGGTGTCATCGCATTCTGTATCCTGACACTGCAAATCAAAGGAAACTTCACTGGTGTTGTTGTTGATGCCATCTGTGTCTGAAATACTCTGTAAGAACAAGCGTATTGTGTTATAATACAAATACAGCAGTAAAGCATTACAGTATGTACAAACTACGAAGATGATTGTGAAGGCTGGTGGATAAAAAAAATTGCCAACTTAATAGCCAACAGTCAAATAAATTAAAGTTTGGTGAATTTCCTTCTATTTGCCAAACTTTCTAGTCACGCTTTCTAGTCACGCAGAACTTTACATAGTTAATACAGTACATGTATAAACATTGTCAAGGTATACAGGGCTTCATGTTTGAGTTTATTTTGTCAGTTATGTCATACTAGGAAGAAAATATCCCATAATAATGTATATCGAGTTGCCATTTACTTTGCCAATTACTGAGTCTGAGCAAGTAGTAGATTTTATGCCACACCAATGTATACACTTAAGCTACATTGTGCACAGTTTATTAAAGATCAAACCTGTGGCATTGTAGGTGGGTTAAGTGGGCGTAGACGACCTGGTATCTGTTTGTGAGCTTGGCAGACTAGAACCCCTGACATATCTACCTGCTGTGTGAGATGCGGCTGACGTATTGATGATGAGTACTGCTTGAATTTTATCGGTGGCAAAACTGCAAAATAATGATGATAACCAATACACATACACACACATCACATAGTTATGGGTACCCATTCTATAAACTGATAAGGGCATTAAGTTGAGAAGTACAGGGAAATGAGAGGTCTTGGTTGCTGTACTGGCCAGCCAGGGCCAGCACTGATGACCGAGATACTCTTCGGACTTCCTCGAGTCATTCAGACAGTAATATAGAGCAAGCCACACAACACAGCTATTAAGCCACTTACCATCAGTTCTCAGGTGACACAACGTAGGAAGCTCTCTCATTTGACCGTTCATTACGTCTCTAACGATTTACCATGTTGCTAGGGAGAGGTTCCTGACGCGCTGTTGATTGGCTAACTTTCATCGGACGACCGTTCTAATAGAGAATTGAATACTAGCAGGTAAATTGTGTCGTGCAGGACATCTTTGTATATGTAGTCTGTGTCTGTGTAATGTGTTTGTATGATGGACATATTAGATCGATAACTACAGTAGAAGCATACGCGTGCATACGTGACCAATACTAACTAGCTAGCAGCACGTGGGGATACAAGAAACCATACAAAGTAGTCTCGACGTGACGGGATGTAATGGTATATACTTTCCTAATTCCATCACTCCCTATATGGACAGAATCTAGATACATTATGTCAATCCAATCACATACAGCTATGTGGGCCATGTACATGCACCTTGACATGCACTCATGGAGACTGAGTCCAGGGCTTAGCCTACACACAGGCATATTAGTACATCCATGGTACCGGTGCTGTGAACTATTTCTGATCCAATTCCCTTATACGTAGCTAGCTATGCCATTATTCATGAGGCTTTAATTTGTGTCAAGGTTGTCATAGCTTAGCTACATGACCAGGTCACTGCAAGTAGGCCATCCTATGTATAAGCAAACGGCCTTCCCATATGACAGGCCTTGATGCATGATATAGGCTACATACAAGAATGCATGCATATGAATTACCATAATGGGCCAGGGGTGCATACTACATTGTGCATATGCGCATGCACTATAAAAACTGGCAAAGGGTCAAATAGGGTTCTATAATAAATGTATAATCCCCATGTATAATTACTACAAACATAGCTACCATTTAGGTACACACACTGATGTAGTGTGAATGTAGTCACTCGATGAATAAGGTCAACTAAATACTAATGAAAGGTTATGTCAACTTAGACAAGTTTCCCATTGTACAAAATACAACCATTTATGTACTTTGTTGATTCTTTTCGGTTTCACCTTTCAGGCCATTTCACATGATTGATGTTGAAAGTGTAGCATGCCGCTGCGTACGGCCATACAAGACAATAATTATAATGAGAATAATCAAATTTTCTCTTCCGGTTAATCAGTAAGTCTCAATAGGCATTGTCATCAACCATGTCTGGAAAATTATGAGTCCGCAATCTGGCCTAAAACATCCCCAGGATCTATTTTTTTTTTTTTGTCTACAGTGCTGTGCCAGTCTGTTGTTACTACAGATATTCAAGGTTGACTTTGGTAATTTTTCCATAAAATTATTTTAAATGAGTTAGCAAATATAATAAAATACCTGGTTTAAACCTTCACCACAATTAAGAACAGCAAAAGAAAAAAAATTGACATACATGCATATACACATGCAGTATATAAATTAGCTAATTTTGTAGATTAATATAGTTCATTACAAAGTTCAGTTATACATGTACAGTCAAGATCACACCGTATAATTAATAAAAATGTTCATGTAGATAAAAAGTGTTAAAACTGTTGGAGTAGTTTCTTGGCAGCGCTTTCTTCTGCCTCATGTCTGCTACTGCAGTAATCTCCCTTGACATAGCCAAAGTGCAATGGGACGACGATAACAGATGAAATGTGTTTGCCCCTGATTTTCTCAGTTCGATAAAGTGGGATCAAACTCCCAGCAGGAAAGGATCTCAAATACTTGTATTTCTTCTTATATCTCAATTCCGTACTGGCACAATAATTCTTTAGCTGCTGCTTGTAAACACCTGAAATGAAATGTTGGACAGAAAAAATTAAAACTGAACAATTACATGCAACATACAGTAAACAGGTGAGTCTTACATGCACATCTGTAATACAAGAGGGGTTGACCATAAAATTTGTAAACACAATACTTCTTTAATATGTTCAATACAAAACATCACATATCAATTTTGAACCCAAAAGGCAGAACTCATAAAAGTCAGTAGTTTTCCTAGCTAAAATGAGAAACATCAATGACATCACAAAGTTAGAGATACATGTCCTGCGAGTCAGCATACCACACAGTTGGTAAGACACACGACCATCAAAGAATGGGGAGGGAGCTGTTCAAATGATTTTATTATTAAAGGATTGATAGAAGATGGTACATTCTTGTGTTCTAAGGGAGTGGTCATAAGCTAAACCAACACCTCACTCATAAATACCAACAACACTTGCCAAGTCTGTGATGTACAATTGCACACGCTTGCTTCTCAAGGAAGCCTCCATGATCTCTGAACAAAGTGATTCATAGTGAGACATAATGGTTGTGATGTTTTAGTCATATTATTATCTCTGTGAAGTTGTGTACATGTATGTGTACATCTCAGATCCCCAGCCTTTGCTAAGACATTATAAATTTACATGCACAGCTAGCTGACATCTACATAGTTATATCACACCTACAAGCTAAAAAAAATCTAACGGTTGTGACATAATTGTAAACAGGCCACCACACCAGAAGTTGTGGTTATTGGAATGCAAACAGTGAGAATGTGCATTTTTATTAGCTCAGCAATTAAAAAAAAAATATATATATATATATATATACATATATAAATGATACTGCAATGATTACACAAATTTTTTGCAGTTGAAGGCCCAATTTGAAGGTGTTATTTGCCAAGCTCATTTTGAGGTACACAAAGGGACAGCTATTGTACTGTGGTTTTTCTGGCTGTTTGAACATTGCGTACTATGTGCTTGATAGCATATATATTACATAAATCACAGGGATTAAAATGTAATACGCAATACTCAGTACACGATACACAGTACCAATGTTCAAACGGACAGAAAATCCACAGTACTGTATACTACATGAATGCCACAAGCATCAATAGTACTCTTTACTCAATGAACCTGATAAAATTTAAGGATTTCTGTATGTTTGAACATTGCGTACTTGAAATGTGCACTGTGAATTATTGCATAAATCACATGGATTATAATGCAGTATGCAATACATACATGTAGTGCAGTGTTCAAATCAACACAGTGTATTTACCTGATATAGTAGTTACATCTCTGTCATTAGAAGTCTTCATATGCACTGCAGCTGGTATTTGAGTGGCAATATTGTCTCTTTGTTGTCTAACTGGTGAGTCATCTCTACGCTGTCCACCTTGCTTTGTAGTTATATTAGCAGAGTCAGGATACATCATCATTGCTGTAGGTACGATATATGATATGCCATACAGTCATAGTAGAGTAATATAGTCATGCTTACCACCATAGTACGGACTGGCATTGTGTCGCAATGGTGGTAGATAGGAAGCCAGTGGAGGTGGCTTTGGTAGTGAAGTAAGGCGATACTGAGGTTGGTGAAGTTCGTCACGATATTTCCCGTGATCTGTATAGTTCACAGTGATGTTACATGTTACATGCTATAACACAAAACTCACTCAATCGCATCACACCTAAGACAGAAGAACTTTCTAGAGCTTCTCGGCGCAAGTATACATTTTCAGTAAGATAGTTTATACACTCAGCAGTCTGAAAAGGAATTCCACTTCTTTGACACTCAGATTTCAGCTGATAGTTGACATCAACCAAGACTTCGGTGATAGCTTTGTCAGATTGTTCTAGTTCTCTTGCTAACAAGTTCAACCACAGACCACCACTTTCTCGATGCTCAAATGCTTTGTGATGGGCTGTTGTGGAATAAGCAATAAGCACATCTCCGGTGGAAGGAATTCTCTGATTCTTTGCATCTCCACCCTTGCCAGTGTATATTCCATGATCGACTGCATCTCCTCGACATGCATCAATGAAAAACAACTGCACCTTAGCTAGAGTCATGTTACCGGCATCCGGCCGGAACTGACGAAAGAGGTCTTCTGTCTTAATTGCCTTTCCATCTTGTAGATAAAGCTGCCCTAACTTGCCATGTCCTGAGAACATCACTGCAATTCTCCGGCATTCGATATTGTACTGAGTTATGAAGTTCAATTTTGATATCAGCTCATCTTTTCCAATATTCCACAACTTGATGACAGCAAATTTCAAGAAGGAAAACGTCTCACTCATCTTCCTTACGTCCATTTCTGTACCAGGAAGGAATACGTGGTCCGGCGTAGTAGAATAGTCCATTCCGATGACAATAGCCAATCCTTTGTAGTTAGCTAGATTGGGAATGTACTCTTGACTGTAGCCAGCACCAGCCATCTAGTGTTTCAACACAAGCGAATAAATTACTACATTGAATTCTACGTCGTGTACATAATATCCAAGTCATCAATTAATTCATACCATTTAAGTCACGTAGCTCTTCACCTTCGGTTGAATTCAATCCTATCCAACTCCCTCACGTTTCGAAACAGCTGATCCGTCGTAGCCACCTCTTAAATAAGTTTATGAATCGATCGAACTCACCATGGCAATTATATATACTCTCGCGGGCTATACCACAAAACCGTTAGGGACTCGTGGGAAAAGTCCCGTTTAGGTAATTTACGTCAATGATAATAATAGAATTATGATCTAATTGATAAAACACTGCGCGTTAGAATGGTGTAAAATCAGGTCTAGTTTACGGGGTGATGTCCCAAGAGGCTAATTAACTAGCTGACAATATGTCAACCTCTGAACAATTTTAGGAGTGAGACCTCAAACACGGCCAGCAATGTGGACCAGACTCGAGTGCAGCTCCAGGATTTTTAGTAGTGAAGACCAAAAAAAAAAAAAAAAAAATTCGCTAGCTACATGCTCAAAGTACAAAAATAAGCACAGGTCTGTCTAATTTTAAGCACAGGGCTACTTATGAAGCAGATCAGGCGTGAGAACTAAGTGAGAAACAGAGGGTTAGGCGTGAGGGCGTGAGATTACTAGCAAAAGAGTGAGACTCACACCTAATGCGTGAGAGTTGGCATGTCTGCAATACGTAGTTAGTTTAGTCTCCTTCCGGCTGTGTTTAATTCCTGCGGAACTGAGACCTGACCAATGAATAAAAGAAGCCGGAAAATCACCATGGCTATAAACAAACATTGCAAAACTGACCACAGTAGCTATCTATTGAAACAGCAGCTAAAGGGTCTTTTGTGTCAACCTGCAAAATCTGTGGTTAAAGTTAATGATGATAGTCTGGCTGCTTTAACTATAACCACAGATTTTGTAGGTTGACACAATGCCATGGTTGTATAGGCAGTATAGCTGTAGCTGCATGCATGTGGTAGGATATATCTATGGCTATTACACATCAGAGCAGGAAAACAGCCTAGACTTCTTGTTTCTTATCCACATGAATTTTCATGTGGGCAGGAGATTATTTTTGTTATGAAGAAAAGACAGGCTCTTAATCGCAGCAACGATGGTTGGTTTGGTTACAGCTAATAGCTATCATTACATAGCTACTGCAAAATTTTGATTCTGGGAATCATTTTGACGAATGAACATTTTAATCAGTAAAATTTTAAAACTATGCACTACCCAATTATATACTTAAGACATCAATTTGTATACTGTAGGTACACAGTCATAATAACTATACTGTGTATAAAGCAAACAGTGTTATACTGTGTTTGCATAGCATTCAACACAGCCATGAAGGTTGTAACACTGTTATATACTGCATAGCTGTATGCTATATTTCAGGAGTACTTCTCAAAAGATACCATAAAAGTCATGTCCTCATTCATCATCTAAAACGCAGTCAAAACTGATTACTCATTCACCAGTAAAATTAGAAGGCTAGCACCTTAGTAAAGTCAGCTGCCATTTCTTACTGGTCACCTGCACAACTAGTAATCATTCAGCTGCTTATAGCAAGTCACATATAATCCCTATTTTTACATGTGATGTCGTGAAGTAATATTGTCCTTTTCTTCCTATTAATTCTGATCCATTGAAGTTAATGAACACATATATACTGTCTTTCATACTCTGCACAGTACTGAAATTAAATGTGCTACTAGTGATTATTATGCATGCTTTTAGGAATTTTATGTACTATCTAACTAATTCCCATTATGATACTGCAACATTCAAGTTCCTGCAAGGATAGGGCTAGCATGTGGACATGCACAAACTTTCATAACTCCAAACTGTTTATGCATGGCACTTTGGTATGGCCATGCAATTTTATTCCACAGTAAACATTTTACAATGCAAGTAACAGAATTAAGATATTTTATCCTGGTCCTACGATATGTGGTGAGGATGTGGTTTGTGCAAACATGCTCGGTTTCTGTAGACTTGGTCATGTTTGCACCAGACAGTATACATTAATTAATACTCTGTCTTTGAAATAGTATTATGTGTTGATTTGATTTTTTTGTTCAATCTCGTCAGCAAGAACCATGCATTCTTCCCAACAAGATAGCTGAAAGCAAAGTAGAATTACCATTTTGCATTTCAATAATTGATACTAGTCAGGGTGCACGTTCAGTCACACAATTTTCCTAATGGTCTAGTGCCGTTCTTTCCATTGATATGGTATGCGATGGTTCACCAGTAATGTATTTATGTTATTACAAAAAAGTAAACATTTGATTTGAATAGGGATCATAGAAGCACAAAAATTTAATAACAAAGCTCATTTGACCAGAAATACTACTATGGCTATACTATCTAGTGGTAGATGACCTCCCTACTATATTTAATTTCTATGATTCCTGTAAAAGTTCTAAAATTCTTGCATTTGTACATTAATAATGTCTCCTTACATTCTATAGTGACTGAAAACAAAGTGAATTTGTACAGCTGATCACAAAACTGGATGTGTGGATGATTTTTCGAACTTCAGTTGTTGTCTCTTACTAACTGATAAGCGTAACAGTTTTAGTATAAAAAACATGCCAAGCTAAGGAGGTCTGGGAGCTACTACTAGCTACTAGACTACAACTAAAAAAGCACAGTACTAGCTAGCTACCAACTGATAACAGTTTTAGCATGAAAAGCATACCAAACCAGGGGTCTGGGAGCATGCCCCCCTCCCCCCAAACCCCCAGGAAATTTTTGAGAATTAGACCCTCTGAGCCAGATTAAATATGAGAGTGATTTTAATAATATAATTATATTAATGTTTGACTGTTATGTAAGAGTGATTGCTGTATTAGGGTATCTTGAGCTTGAATTTTATAGCAACGCCAAATACATGCCACCTAGGAAATTTTATACCCTATGCCAAACTGATAGTAACAGTTACTATAACTGAATATTTGCCTGACTGCTGTGTGTGACTGTTGTATTATATAGTCTAGATCTTACATATGTAAAAGTCACACTGTCTATAATGGTTTGCTGCCACTGCAGACTGCATTGCTATGAATCTCATTGAGCTTGTATGGTATCTCTTATACTGAGGCTTCCTATGTATCTTGAGTTTACACTGTTGTAAGTTCGTTTCATTGTAGCTACATATGTGTGGATAATGTAGTATGGAGCAGCTACTACTGTATAAGGCTCCTTGGGGCCCCTTACAAAGTAGGGCCTAGGACAAAATATCCCAGTTGCCCTCCCCTCTCAGTGTTGTTTTAGTAAGGACTTTTAGTCTTATTTATAGTCATAGTTAGTTTCGTCAACAATTTTAGTTTTAGTTTTAATTATATAGCTATATTATTCTACATAAACAGTACTTTTAGTTTTAGTTATCGTCAAGTAAACCGCCACAAGCTATATAATATTAATGTTTGGATGCTACCTACAGCAGTAGAATTTCATTCTTATTTCATTCCACTTGTAGAACGTATGTAAACTTATACGTGTAGTGTTCTTATCAATTCCCCCCCTCCTGGTGTCGGCAGCCCTGTATGTATGGAATGTTTGTCTATCCGTACAGTTGTGCTTTGTATTTTTGTATTGTGTTGTGTTTTCAATTATGTTGCATGCAGTATGTGTGTATACGTATATATATATTTCACTGGTTATACAACGTTATACGTATAAAGAACGGGCACTAATAAAGCACTCCGCACCAGTTTGGCCCAAATCAGCTTCACCTCAGTTTTGCTTTATTACTGAGCATACTGGTCGTATGCTTCATGCTTCAATATCTGTACAGCACAGTCAGGGCAATGCATTAAAAAGCATGCAATCATTGCTTACAGTTCTACAAAAAAAAGAATGAAAACCAGAAAAATTTAGCTACTTGTCGATTTATTTATTGTCAATTTTATCAAACGACTTGGTTGTACAAAAGGGCAAGCCTACAAATGTGCTTTCCACAAACACATAAATACAGTAACACAAAACATGAAACTACTAGGACTACAAGGACAAAGAAAACGATGGAGGGCTTAACGGAATAAGGGTGACTTTTTAATCTGCAGAATGGCCTAAGGCATGGTGTTCCACAAAAATGGGCTGTTGACAAATTACTTTTATTACCGTTAATTTTGTTTGGAATCCTCCTCAGTTGCCTACAGAATCTGATCACAGCTTTCAAGTCCAGTGTAACAGTTAGTACTTGTAAAATGGTGGAAATAACACTGTGGATGATCTGAAACTTTTAAAAAGGTAGTTTCTTTAATACAATGGAGATATGTCCCCATAGTTTTCAAAATGCCCTAAGACAATGATTTTGATATGGCACCATATCTGAAATCATTTGGGATACTTGCACGATGTTTTTTTATGATATCTAGGCCTGTGTCAAATATGCCATCATAATAAAAAGTATAATAGGCTGGAGTGCTATGCTAGCGTTATGCTGACATATTTGGTAGATATTTCAAAGTATTGGAACATAATTCCATGAAAACAGATTAATACTTCCTAATAGAGCAGTCAGTGGAAACTGTGAACTGCAATAAAATACTCAAATGCATTGTACATAGCTCTAATAGATCAGTCACTTTATAGTGAAATACTCTAATAGAGCATTCACTGATTAAAATATTCCAAGATATTATAAATTGTAACAAATGTTAACTTTGGAGCATAATGCAATTGTAATAGGAATACTGTAGGAGCATAATGGGATGAAAATGTTGGGAAATTCCTGAAAGCATTTTAGGCAAAATTTTGAGCATATTTGACTCAGGCCTAATGATATGAAGTGAAAGAGTTTTGCAAAACTGATTTGTCGCTTAGCTGTTCTACTAAAAGCTTTAAGTGGCTAACCCCTGAAAATTTGTTAACTGTCACCCAAAATTGCTCTTTCAGCATCATCAAGCATGTTAAATGTCTCTAAAAATAATTACCATTAATAGATGTTTGGATCAATCCACCACTGTATCAGACAGGATTGACCATGACTACATGACCTTATAAGCAGCTGCACTTCTACTCTGGAATTAGAAACCAGTCAGCAAATTTTCTAGAACTGCCTCCGATCCATAGCTAACTAGCTATATGAAAAAACCAGCTTAAATTGACACATATATACCTAATATGGTCTTTCCCCTCAAAGTTGGTTAATTACTTGCGTTTGTATAATTTTATATTTCTGTATGTCATGCCCTGCAGCATATAAAAAGCATAATAGACTATAGAGTGCTATGCCAACATAATGCTAGCATATTAGATGAACATTCAAACTGTGGAGTTTAATTCCATGAAAATATATAGATACTCACTTAGATCGATACTCTCTAGCACTTTACAGTGACCAGCACTGAAGGTCTGACAGTAACATGTGCTGCAGCCTTAGGATTACCTAACCTAATTCAAGACTTAGACTTAATGACTTGACCTACTGACTGTTAATAGAGAATTAAGTGATTAAAATGTTCTAAAACAATTATAAGAAAAATTAATAATGTTGCTAACCTACTGTAGTAGCATATATTGCATGCAAGCATAATGGGAACACTGAAGAGCATAGTAGTTTATACTGTAGGTGAAAATTTAAGGAAACCCCTGGAAGCATATTGTTAGCATATTTTACTCACACCTTAGTAGTCATAATTAAATTATAATTTGAGTTCTCTCTATAGGCCTGTGTCAAATATGCCAGCATAACAAAACGCATAATAGGCTGGAGTGCTATACCAGCATAATACTAGCATATTGGGTAGATATTTCAAAGTATGGAGCATAATTCCATGAAAATAGATTGATACTCCCTAAAAGAGCAGTCGGTGCAAGCTGCAATAGTCTACAAACTACAACAGAGCATTGTACATAGCTTCTTAGATCAATACTCTCTAATAGAACATTCACTTTGTAGTGAAATACTCTAATAGAGCATTAATTTTACTGATTAAAATGTTTCAAGATAGAAGGTTGCTAGTCTAGCAAGCATAATAGAAAGACTGAAAAGCATAACTGACTGAAAGCATTTTGAGCATATTTGACTCAGGCCTATCCCTCTACCATCCACATGGTTGAAGTACATAATATATACTCTTATCTAGTCGGTGTATCTTTACAGTGATCAGCACTTAAGGTCTATACACAGCAACCTGTGCTACAGCTTTTGAATTACCTAACTTAATGAACAGATATTTAAACCAGCTAATTGAAATTGGGCAAAAAAGACAAAAAATTTCCTTGAATTCCCTTTAACCCCAGGATTTGAACTGTGCATACAGCTGCAGGCCACCCAATGTCTAGTTGAGCACCACACTCAGTTTCTTCCAGGAGGGATGGATTTACTTCCTTTAAACCTAAGTATTTATTGCTATTAGAGCTTTACAGTGACCAGCACTACAGCAAGCTTGTGCTACATCTAGACCTACAACCTTCAAAGTTGCTTTTAGTTGACACTGTGAAAAAGTGGGATATAAGATGGTGTTTCCAGTGGCTTATTGAATACAAATAAGCCTTAATATAAACCCTGCATTATACTCATGTTATACTTTAGTATAATGCATACTATACCATTACATATATGGTTTCAGTTTATTTACCACGTTACCTAAAATAGCTTATATCAAATATAATGCCCACACTATACCATCACATATATGGGTTCAGTATGTTTAATACATTAACTAAAGCTTTACATGTGATTGTTAGTATACTACAGGCGGGTTATATCAAGCTTTTTTGTATTCAATAAGCCACTGGAAATACCATCTTATATCCCTCTTTTTTCACAGTGTGATCTATAAGAGTCCTCTTAAAGATCATTTTATGGCTTGAAACATTACATTACCATTTTATATAGCACTTGCTGATATGTAAAAGCTATGCCAAATTTTACTTTAAAGTACTGTAAGGAAACTACATGTAGAATTGTTACATTACTTTTATTGTCAAATATTTGCATGATCGATGGCATCTTTGATCACTTAATAACGGATCACTATATTGAACTGAAACATTTAGTGGAGTGGTTTGTGGTAGATTTTATTTTACACATTGCATTATAAGATTGCCAGTGTTAAAAGTATATACTAGAACTGAAATCATACTGATCTTCAAGGTCAAGTGAAAGTAGATATATAGTCCTGAGATGGTCTATAGTTCCTCGCTTTACAATTGATTGCTGAACTATGTAACTCCTTAAAAATTAATTGAAGAAACTCAGCATAATATACTACATATAAATGTGGAGATATATGTAGTACACTTACTACAATTTCCCTCCCTTCTTTTGCTACATATGCCTATACATAATAACAGTACAAATCTATACAGTATAATCAGTACAATAGTCAAAACATTGCTACATTAATAAAACATGTACAGTGTTCAGAACAAAAAAGTAATAAAAATACAGATAACAAACAGTGTTATGTCTGACTTGTAAAGTTTTTGAATAAAGTTTAGTAAGTTATATAGATCTAGATGAAACAAGTGCATTATCCACATTGGCCTAATCACTGAAATATTTCTTTGCTGAGATATTTTGTATGTTTCTATAGTCATTGTCCACATCAGTAATTCACCAATCCTTCGTAGTGTTGTTGACATTATCTGAGCGATAACCATCATTGTGTTCATGTCAGAAATTAACAATTCTGATGATGCAATGATTATTAAAGTTATTGTGTTTAAGGTTATTGACAATAAAATATTTCTTATTGTTCTACACATAACAAGATAAAGAGTGTTTCCTATGACGTGACTGTTGGTAAGCAAGAAATGTTTAATGATGTAAAAGTCCAATGCATGTTCACCTAATTCTGGCTTCAACAAAGATTCTTTTAGTGAGTGTGTAATGAGCTGTACAATAATCAAAAGGATAGAAACAAATACCCAATTGTAAAAGTTAATCTTTAGTACAGTTTGCATTTCTGTTAGTAACTCCATTGTTGCAAAGTGAAAAAAGTATTTTTCATATGATATTCTAAAGTAAAGGCTGTCATTCTTGTTGTAAAGAGAGTTGTTGAAACTAGATAGTAATCTGAGCTGATCAAAACCATACCCATGAGCAAGTTCATTCTCTTTTTCTACTCTACGAGTACAATTACTGCAAATGTTTTCATTAAATGGTAAGTAGCTAGCACAATGTAAATTATCATCAAACTGGTTAAGCAATGTGATTGCAAACACTCCACTTAGTGGCCAGCGACCAAACTGCAATAGTTCATCATCATGGGGACCCTTCATAAGGTGCAAGTACACAGACACATGTGTATCCTTACCATCACCACATCCTGATGCACATAAACGCAGAGTCATTTGATAACCTCCCTTGAAAGTCAAAAAAGGGTCACCAACAATAAAGTCTTCTCCATTTTCCATCTTTTTAGAATAGCTAGAAATGACTCTGATGACTGGTGCCACTTCAGAGCCATGATCATTTAACCAAGGACTAACTTGTAGACTGTCATCATGTTGATCAAGATTGTTTGGCACTTCAGGGCCATACCCATTTAGCCACAATGGCATTTTAAAACCATATTCATATTGATAAATGGCTTCTGCAACTTCAGAATGAAACCATGGCTGGCACATAAACTTGTCTTCACTGTGATTGTTACATGAGGGAGGCTTGGTACTCAGTGCATTGATGAGCATAAATTGAAAAGTTTCATTATTTGTGCCAAAACCAATGTACATTAGAACCTCCAACATAGCTGCAATAGCTGAAATTGCTAAAAAACTAAGAAGGCAACAAATAACACTAACACGAATGATGAACTTTGCTTTGCTGAAGTAGGTGTAGAGGTGAAGGCTTGAATGGGAATTCTCTGTGGATCTTATTTCATTTACACTAGAATCTTTTCTTTCACAATATCTATATTTACCTGTATAAAATAGTACACATAAGTATACTGCAAAATACATTAAGACTATGTGAGCACACATTAAATTCTTGAAAAAGCAAGCAAGCAAACAAATTATTATTTTTATTATATATTAAGTACATGCTGAGCTGAATCCTCAAAAACATTTAATAACTCAAGGATGGAATTACATATGTCAAGTTCTTAATTGGTTCATTGAATTATTTGTAGTGCTACTTGACCTGCTAAAAAAATATCCGACACATTATTTATGACCAATCAAAGTTTTTACCATGGCAAAGCCATAAAGCTTAGTATGTTATGACCTTTACCTGAACTTTTAATGGATCAAATCACACATGTTTATTCTTGGCATCTTTACTGTTACCACTAAATATTCAAATATCCAGTTTTCCTTTTTAGCTGTTCTATCAGGGTTCAACTCAACTTTTACATACTATATAGTAATTAGGTTAATATTTTCTTGTTTCCTGTCGCTTTATTAATGAGGGCAGGTGATTACTGTAAATAACCAAAATTTTATTTTGATTCACTGTCTACCAGCTATAGCTAGTTTAACTAAGACAAGCGTGATTTATTTATGAGTGTAACGAGCTAACCAAATACTTGAAATAAATTAAGGTATACATCAATGTATTTATAGATAAAACATCTGTAAACTTTTAGAGTTCCATGAAGGTGCATGAGTGTCTAAACAGGGTGAAAATACTCTACATGTACAGGGAGAGGGGATATGCCCCCTTCTAGATCCACCACTGACTAGAGCAGATGACAGTTATAAAAACAACTGTGCAGGTTAGCGTAGGAAGACAATTAGAACGTCTACAGTTATAATTATGCTAAGATGAGATTTACTTGCAAATTAGACTGAGCACTTTAAAGATGATTGTTAATAAAATTAATGCAGAATATTTCTAGGTTAAAATTTTGAATTCAAATTTTGGTTGCTAATTGCTACATACAGGGCGCTTATCGGTACATGGATAGATTGACTATCAATCCTTCAGTTGGTTTGAAGGTAAAGATCACGTGAAAACTTACAGTGTACAAAACTTACACAATTGAGTTTTACTGATAAAAGTTGATTACTTACCACACCTACAGTACCAAGCAAGCCACTTAAAGAATTGAGCCACAAACTGGTATATGGGTGGATTAAATCATTGTCAAGTCATTTCAGTGATTAGGATGAATTTTTTAAACTACTGAATTATAATGTAAATTCTATATACGTATAGCAAGTCTGCGATCAAAGTGCTTTAATAGTACATGATGAGACTAAATTAATGTATCAAAATGCTTTGCATTCTAGAAAAAATAAAAATCATCACTTCCTACAGATTACACAATCATCTTCTGTCACCTGTTGAACAGCACAAATAATTTAGGTATCAGAGTGATCTGAAGTGGAATCAACACATCCAATAAATTACTTCTAAGGCAAACCAGATGATTCCACTACTAAAGCGTAACTTAAGAATTCTATCTATCCACCTTAACACTTACAGAGAGAGCCTACCTCAGCTTAATATGTCCAAAACTCTAATACACAACTACAGTTTGGAACCCACATTTAACAATAAGATCCCTATAGAAGGTCCAAAGGCATGCTGCACAATATGTTTAAAGTTATGATGCTAGCATAATGCAGATACTTAGTGAACTCAAGTGGAGAATCCCCTCAAACAAAATACCTACTTATCGTCAGAATGCATACTTGGAGCTTTATTTGCAGACATCATATGACTAACTGCAGTCTAGATTATGCCATAGCTGAATGCTCCAATAGAGTGACTTACTGTTATATAGCTGATTGCTGTAAAAAGATAATCGTATTATTTTTATCATTACTATGAAAACTTCACAAATAGATGATAATTAGAGTATGTTTTTGAATTTGTGATTAACAAAATCTATGTTAAACTTTATGTCTGGTTACAAATGTTTGTTGGAAAATAAAAATTTGTTGAATGTTGAATGTCTACTTACTGACAAATGTTCAAATTTTCATCCTACCACTACCCTAGAGAGAGCTATGTACACTACAATTAAGTCACCCGGGAGAGTTCAGTTGCAAACAAGTCACCCTCTAGAGAGTTTAGCCACAAGACAAGTTTGAGTTCATTACAATTTAAGTTAACCTTTAGAGAGTTCAACTATACAAGTAAAGGTTAAACTGTAGAAAGCTCAGCTATGTTACAAGTCATTTGGAAATGCAAGCAAGTCACCCAGTAGAGAGTTTAGCCACACTAGTGCCCCTGTGGAGAGTACAGCTATGTTTCAAGTCACCCTGTAAAGTTTATAGCTACATTACTCTAAAGAGAAGTTCAGCTTCATTACAAATTGCCATGTATATAGACAGTTCATGCAGCTACAAGCAAGCAAGTCAGCTAGTAGTGAGTTCATGTCCCCCTGTACACAGTTCAGCTACAAACAAGTCTCCCTGTAGACAGTTCACCCTCTCAGAGTTCAGCTACAAAGTAAGTTGTCCAGTAGAGAATTTAGCTACAAACAATTCACCCTGTAGAGAGCACAGCTATAAAAAATACACTCTGTAGAGTGTTTAGCTATGTAATAAGTCACCCTATAAGATTTCAGCTACAAACTAGTATTCCTGTAGACAGTTCAGCTACAAGACAAGTCCCTCTGTATAGAGTTCAGCTATGGTACAATTATACTTCAAAGAGTTCAGCTACATTATTAAAGTCATCCTGTAGAGAGTTCATTTACATTTCAAGTCACCCTTTAGAGAGAATATCATACTGTACAGAGTTTTTAGCAACAAACGTATAATATATATCATCCTGGAAAAAGTTCAGCCAGAAACAACATCCTATAGAGAGTTCAGCTACATTTGAAGTCACCCAGTAGAAATCAGCTATATACAAACAAGTCAACCTGTGTAGAGAGTTAATGTGGTAATTTTACGGTACAAAATTTCAGAAAACTCAAATGGACATCATTATAGACTACATTATAAAATAATCTGCACTTTTCAAATCCTGTAGTAAACAAAAAGACAGGTTAAATGAAGTCCTTTAGCTGGTCTATGGCTAGTTTTGGGGTATGCATTCATAAAAAGAAGTGATACGTATCAAACAGCCAAGCAAAAAGCTCATGGTAAAAATAGAAGTAAAATCGAAGGTAGTTGCAAAGAAATGGTTGTAATGGTCGGTTAATGGCTAAAATTTAATAACTTCAATTTAGGTAAATTTGGTGCTGATTCTACTAAATCCTTGGTGGAGACAACACAAATTCACCTGAATAAAATTTATGCCATTAACATACCATCACAGCCATTTCTTGGCAGTTACCTAGGACTTCACATAGTTTTAACTCCGGCTTTTTTGTGGGTCATACCTTTTTTCATACCTTGGGAGTTTGGTACAGATTTTAAATATGCAATAAAATAATCCACCAGGTTAACAAAATCACAGCTTTTGTTAACTAAAGGCTGACGTACATAGTTGTAAAGCAACTTCAGCAGCACTCTCCTTTGCTTCTTCTTTTGTATGTCGAACACCTCCAGTGTAAGATTCACCTGCTACAGTAATTGTACAGTAATTTAGTAGTATTGAGTAAACAGGATCACCAAGTTGATGTTTTTTACAGTATTCTTGTAGTTGTGTAATATAGGATATTGTTATAGGTGTTTGTGGTGCCATTAATGACATCTCTGACAGTGGTAGCATTGTATGGTGTTGAGATTTCATTTCTGGATTGCTTGCTACATGAAAAGACAAGTACACAGTACAGACATTGTACAATGTTTATCCATCTGAAATACTGAATTATAGTGAGCTAAAAGGTTCACAGGCTTTACATCAATGTATGCATACGAAATACACTTTATACTGTTTTACCATTGCAGCATATTTTTACTAGCACGTATTAAGTCCAGCTGGTAATACTATAGAGAAATTGTACAGCATATTAATGTGTGTGTACAACTATAAATAGTATAAAAGTAATTTGTTTACAAACTGGAAAGCACTTTGACCTCTTGCACCTACACTGTCCACTTGTCAGATCTTCCCATGAAATTTCAAGCTTCAAATGTAGGTATATACACTATTTAGTGTGCCTGCATCTTGATGTGGTTGTGTCAACCACACAAATACTTTGTCCTAAGCAGTAAAACCCTTCTTTGTGTCCCATTTCTTTCTCTTTTAGTGCAGAAGTATAGAATCATAGGAAGTAAGCCGGTCAATGACTTGGAACATTGGCTATCACTTAAGAATTATCGCCTGTAATTTTTATCAGATAATTTGGATATATAGGTACAACTGATACAGTGTAAATCCATATTGGCACATCTACTGTATACTTGTGTGTGTATTCTCTGCATGTACAAGTGTGCGTAGATACTTACCTATACTTGCGTCCTGGTTTGACCACACAAATACTTCACCCTACATATAGATAGAGAGGAAGTTATATGTATGTAATGTGATTAATGCTAATGTACGTTTGAAAATATTATGGTAAAAGTTACAGCATTTTATAAAAATGGGTGTCACATAGTAACCCATAGAATGGTTCTTTAAGCCTACTGCACAGTGTTTGAAAACAGGAATCTTCAGCATGCGGGCTACATGTTATGTACACATAATAACAAAACACGACAGTAGCAATACCAGACTTGGTATTGAAACTTGCAGGTGGTATCTATTGACATAGTTTAACAAAGTAGTCAAGTCATGCAACACTGAACATTTGAAGTGAGAAAAAAAGTAAACGGTATAAAGAATCTTGCAAGTGTACTGTAAAACATTTCCTGCTGATGAATGCATGCTGAGAGCATGCTGTTGCATATTATATACTCCACTCAGGAACAAGGCAATTTGGTTCAGTTTTGGACTAACAATACCAAAAATTGTGGAATGCAAACTTGTAGTTCTAGTATAGCCAAGTCTACAAGGAGACTAAAATAGAAATTCATTAGCGCAGACCTAAATCATGGATCTAAATTTTACGATTCTACTGCCAAGGTAAAAGCTACTGCTTTAATAGAAGTTGCATACCCCGATATTTTTTAAATTATGCATGAAGATATCCAGAACTGTTATGCAGCAGAAAATATTCACAATCCTGAAATTTATGCACACAATAGTGACGATACTACAAGCTAAGCCTTGCATGCATCATGCAGTTATGCACCACACATTATCACATTGTATATCAAAGACACCCTTAGACTGAACGTTTATAAAAACAGCACAACCTACTCACTATTTTATTGATCATGGGTGGTACATATAACATCATATCATTAATCTGAAGGTAGATGATATTGTATGCTGCAAAATCAGCCATTATACTACTAGTGACTTTAAACTCCAGCAAATATGATGCCACCGCTTTTGAAATATGGTAAATAAATATGATACAGCCCTCTTTGATGCCAGCAAAGTGAAGTGTATACCTCTGCAGATCATATTGTTTAGATATGATGTTTTTCACTTTATTTTGAACATCAAGTGTACATTTTTCTGCATTAACTTTTATTCTCAACAGGGGCCATGCTTCTTCACAGTCCAGAACAAGACCAACAACATTTTCTAATGCAGATAGATCAATTCTTGCTAGAAAGTTGTCAAGAATTTCTTGAGCTTCTGCACATTCAGTTAAGTCAACAACCGATATCAATAGATCATAATCAAAAATGCTCCAAAACTTTCCTAGTTTCCTCCACAGCTGATCAATGGATTTTATATTTTCAAACTCGTAATCATCAAATATAGGTACCTTTTTGCTACTAACAGCGGAAGCAGCACAGAGAAGTTCAATCAATTCAGCAACAGATACTTTATTTCTATCCAATGCCCTTTTAACTCTACTAGTCATTTTTGCAAACTCCACTTCAATTTTTCTAAGACTTGTTAGCTTATCAAAACTTTTATCAGAATCTTTAGATGAAGTGGTTGAATTAGTTATTGCTACACAGTAAACATACATAATTGTTGAGTACAATGAAATATACCTTCACAGAAAAATAAATTTATATCATTAAAGTAGAAATGACTTGAAAAACTACACCAGTAGAAATGACTTGAGAAACTACATCTGACAAACTACATCACTCAGGCCTATCCAAAGTAAACTTGTGCTGTAAAGCCTTAATAAATAAATAAATAAATGTCTGGTCTCAAATAAGGGCCCAATTTGTTTACAGGCTGTGCCAAAGGAAACAGAAATCCGGGCTTTTATTTGAGGAAATATGGCTTCTTAATTCATAATCTTTGTCCTGCTGTAGACTAATTGATTTTTTTGTGAAAATATCAATTCTATTCCACTATTCTACCAGTCCATTCCACTGTATATACACTCCCTTCTATGCTGGGTTTTTAATACATACATGGTTTTTTGGAAACTAATTCAACACTGATTTTTCAATAGCAACTGGATTACAAAAGGTACTTTTTCCACACATTTTACATGCCATCAAATAAAATGATGTATGTAACACTTGATTCTTCACACTGCTTAACTTGCTCTTAGTATCAAAATGCAGCCAGATACCATAACTACACTCATGGAAAATTTCAGGTTATATGATTAAAAAGTTATGAAGCTCAAAAATGGGTGTGTGAAAAATAGATACTTTTTCACAAATTCAGTCACATAATTTATTTGTAGACATGTATATTATTGTCTTACATGTTCCCTCCTTTAATTTGTGTTCTATTTCATCAGCTAAATGATTTAATTGGATGCATGAACTTCGGAGAGCATGTAAGAGCTGGTTCCAAGTAGCATCTGTTTTTGTCTCTAGCCACTTTCGAAGCATTGACTGGCAACATGCTATAATGTTCTTTGGGTGATCTTCTTCAATTATATCAAGTACACTTTCATTGGCAGGGTTCAGTAGCTGCACACCAAAATCTCTCCATTTGCTAGCAATTCCTTCTACTACATGATTGTGTAGGTCTTTAATGGAGGGTCGGTCATCAGCTACAAAATTATGACAGGGTACGCATCTAGCTACACCACATTCATACAATGAGTATTTGAATGAGTCAGTGGCACATGCGTACGTGCAGTATACGGTATATCGGTACGAATCATAGCTGTAACAGAAATATATCTCAACTCCTTTTCCCCCAAGACTACCCCTGAATGAAATTCTCTACCCTATTCTGATTTGCATGAGATTGGAATTTAAGTCATATTTACATAGTAATTGTACAATAGCATGGTATCCACAAGGGTTTTTGCTAATTAAAATATAGTGGCTTTCTATACTGTGACATGGTTGTTATTAGAAGAACGTGGTGGCCCTAATGGCATGCCTATCCACCACACTATAACTCGGTTAAGCTGATTATGATTGATTGATTGTTTAACCACTCAACAATCGGCAAAGCTGTCCTCCTTGTTGGAGTAACAAAAACACATGGAAAATGCATATAGTTACAAAGACAGTTACGTAAGCAGGACAACACAATTTAAAAACAAAAACAAGAACAACAAAAAACAGTGATTAAGTTTACGGATTGGATAGTACAAATGTTCCAACACCAATGTAAAAGTCATTGTATGTGCTAATTTCCTTTAGCTCTGATGGAACACATTTGAAAGGCTTGATGTCTAAAAAATTTGAACAAAGGACAGATGACAACAGGTGGAATTTGCAAAATACACTGGAGTTCTAATGCCATAGGTGGTTCGATTTCCAAATATTATGGGAGGGAAAAGTGGAAGACTGTACATAGCACAGATGCAGTGGAATTCAACAAAGTTGGGAGAATTTCATCCAGCGAAGAGTACTCTGTAATATGGTCAAATTTATGGAGATTGAAAATTAGTCAAATGGCACAATTCTGAATACACTGCATGTACCCCTGGTGTAATGATGTACCCCAAACTAGAAGAGCATCGTTTAAAAGAGACAAAATAAGCGACTCCAAAAAGGAGCTTAAGCTCTGCAGAGAGCACCGGCCTGTTGGTTAGAGTTCAACTAGATAAAGGTAATAGGACATCTTTTTACAAACTTTGGCAACAAATGATCTTTCCAAGTAACCAGCAGTCAAAATTAGCTAGAGTGTCTGTAGCTTTTAAAGTAATGTTGTTGATAACAATATCGGTCAATAAATGAGACAGTTTCTGATGAGGTGAACAAAACCACATAACGCAAGACTTGCCTGCATTTGGTTGTCCACAAGCCTTAGTTTTAGTTGGTAGTTCAGTGTTACAGCAACCTGAACAGGAGTACGCCCAGAGCAAATATGAGAGTAGTATCATCAGATTTTTGCAATAAAACTCCCTCAGTGATGCTAATGTATTCATATACATTAGGAAAAGTAAAGCCGGGGACCAAGGCACTCTGCTGACCTTTCATCAGATTCCACGAAGAAAACAGACAGCCATGTTTGATATCTAGCAGTCAAGTAATAATCTTATCACATTCTTGTAAAGGCCTAATTGTGAAAGGTTTCTGAGCTAGCAAATAGAGTGATCCAACAAGTTAAAGACTTTACAAAAGTTCAAAAAGGCAGCACGGGAAGAATCACTTTTGTCTAGCTGAGTTGTGATAACATCTACAGCCACCATCAGTACATCCTCTGGTGACATACCATGGTGATGCGTGTAAAAGGTGATGAGCCGTAAAATATGCAGACAACTTGGTAGCCACTATCTTTTCCAGTACCTTGGCCACCACAGAAACGACAGCAATAGGCCTATAGTTATTAGGAACATTAGAAGCCCCTCCTTTATGAACTGCAATTTCTTCCACTCCAATGGAACAACGCCTGTACATAGATTCATTGTAGAGCACAGTAAGGAGCTCAGCAATTTCAGCAGCAATCTCTCGAAGGTAGTGAGCAGGCAGACGGCAGACTATCTGGACCAGTAGATTTAATACATGTAGCTACACATCAAGAAAAGATAGGTAAGACAAAATATTATCAACAGAGACAGTGTCAAACTGAAAGCTGTCAGCATCATCAACACAAAGAAAAACAAGCTGCATCCTTGTGATCATCAATAACAGCATGAGTTCTAAAAAAACCCATTTGATGAACTCTGCTAGGGTCCGCAATCCGAAAAATCAACTTCTACAAATCAATCCCCCTACCATTGTGGGATGCTCATTGTAGTATCCCATTGCTTGATCCACCATGAAACTGGAGGCACGATTGTTGTCTTCACAGAAATATTGTTTTCAGTATCTCGCAAGATGCAAAATTTATTTTTAAAATTTCGTGCTCCACACAAAGGACCGGATGAAACTTGCTACTTAGCCAAATCGTATCCAGAGTTGTTGCAGTTGAAAAGTACGCACAGAAATAAGTAAATGATTTGCTGGTGCCCGGCACAGGGTTGCTTTCTTTGAAAAAAACAGACAAAGAGATATGAAGTTGTGAATTCAAATTGTACTACCACCCAGGGCAGGAGAAGCCAACTCTTCCTCATAGTGTTTTGATACGGTTGGGTGCATAGTCTGTCTATGCTGTTAGTTTGGAAAAGATCTGAGACTTCTCACCATCTGGGTGACGAGCATCAAAATTTTCTGCAGCATCAAAGAATTGTGTCGCGCTTTCTAGCCATTTACAGCGCTTCTGCAGCCACAACAATCATTAATTATAAACTAAAACTAGGTGTCACTGAACGTTTGGTAGCAGCGGTTGTCAATTATTATTTCACCCACGGCTTCCACGCCTTGCTCTAAGCTATGCATCAAGGGAGGCAGCAAAATCGTCCAAATTTGACTTCACCTCTCATGCTCCACAGCAGCTTCAAATCTTCACTAGATCACCCTACATCACCACTATGCTGCAAAACATCCAAAAACAAACCGAAAAAAGCACAAAATCTTCCATTTTTGATTCAAGCTGGGTGGAGCTCATGGTGAGCTGCTGGTATACTGCATCATATGAAATCACAGAAACACCAACTACTACTGCTACCAAATGTTTTGATCCATGATTTATCATCATTCTAAACAAAATTAAGTGACCAGTGTGGCATCAGAAGTACTTGAAAGCACTTTGGTACCATTGAGAGAATCCCTTGAAATGACGCACAAAATTTTTGACGTTCTTCACCCAGATGGTGAGAAGTCTCAGATCCTTTCCAGACTAACAGCATAGACAGACTATGCATCCAACCTTATCACATCACTATGAGGAAGAGTTGGCTTTTCTTGTCTTGGCTGGTAGAGCAGTTTGAATCCGAAAATTTGTTTCGTTTTCTGCTTTTTGAGAGAAAGCAACCCTGTGCCGGGAACTCAGTGAATCATTTGCTTATTACTGCGCATACTTTTTAACTACATTAACTCTAGAAGATAATATCTAGCTAAGCAGCAAGTTCTATCATGTTTTCTGTGTGGAGCACGAAATTTAAAAAATAATTTTTGCATTTCACGAAATACTAAAATCGATATTTCTGTGAAGACAACAATCGTGCCTAAGCCTAAGGTTTCATGGTGGATCTAGCAATGGGATACCACAACGAACATCCCACAATGGTAGGGGGATCGATTTGTAAAAGTTGATTTTTCGGATTGCGGACCCTAACTCTGCTGCGGCATGCAATGATGGAATTGAATCAGATACGATACCACATCTGTGCTACCATTGAGGTGAAGCTAAGATGCTATATTTAATTAAAAGATTTGCCTATAGCTACACCTACAGAACAGAACCGAAGAGAGAAGTGAAATGGAGTTTATAATAGCTCCAAGACGTCGTCCTAGCGTGTCACGCCCTCGGTCACGCCCAAATACCTCAGTCCGCTTAGGAGACTCATTTGCCACTTTTATTACACCCTGTCTACTAATCAATGTTACCTGTTGCATTGATGGTTTCAGTCGTCGCCTCATATTTCAGGGTGTATTTCTCTGCCATCAGGTCTCCTTGTCGGATATATACTCTGTTTTTAGCGCAGGGTTTACCTTAACTCGATCACTTAAAAATTCTGGTGCGCTTCAGTTTGTGCCTGTCTCGTGATTAATTTTTATTAGTCACTCTATCTCACTATAGAAGGCTACTGAAAGCCAATGGGATATTAGATATTAATGAGAAAATCTAGTATCATTGGCTACTACAGAAAGTGAGCACTGACCTGAGACAGCAATTGCATGCCTGCATGTGAACCGTTTACTAAGCAGGGAGCTCAGCAGGGAGCCTGAAACCAAAACTGCATAATTCAAGGAGTTGAAAGTCAGGAGTTTCCAAACCAGGAAACCCTCCTTTCAATTTAAGATACTAAGGTTTCAGTAGAGACCTAACACACTAAGTTTGGCAGAACATTGAGCGAAATTAGAATTTTGTGAGTCAGTGAAAGAGCATGCATGCAATTTCATCTCTCCAGGAAAGATCCACAGATGGAATATGGTCCTTCAGGATTGAAAGAATTTTAAAAATGATAATTGGTCTAATAGAACAGTTGCCAATACTCTAATAAAGCAGTCATCTATGAACAAGTGTAAGGAATTTTTTTCCATATATATAGTTGCTTGTTTATTTTTTGCAACATTATTATAATAATGTTGATTCACCAGGCAGCACCACATAATGGCTTTCCTACATTTGCAGTGGGAGTTTTCCATTGTGACAGGATTTATTGCAGAGGTCTTCTTATAGTGTTCTACAATGTAATGCTGCATGGATAATGGAGTGAACATTGCTGAAAATGAAGTGCAATGGTTACTTTGCTATTGATACTGTAGTGAAGCACACATGCATTCAGACAAAAGCAAAATTGAAGTAGGTGAACCCACACATACTGCATTAGAAGAAATAATGATGCAAGGCTTCAATTTTGCTTTTGTCTGAATGTGTGTGTGCTTCACTACAGTATCAATAGCAAAGTGACCATTGCACTTCATTTTCAGCAGTGTTCACTCCATTATTCATGCAGCGTTACATTGTAGAACACTATAAGAAGACCTCTGCAATAAATCCAGTCACAACGGAAAACTCCCACTGCAAATGTAGGAAAGCCATCACGTGGTACTGCCTGGTGAATCGACACTTTGTACTGTCAACAAAGATAGATGAGACACAAAAGAGGACACAGCCAAGTCCATGAAGCATGCGTTGTATGTATATACTGCAGTATTCCAAAAGGCATCTATCTGCAGGCTGAAGCAACATTGAACAATGAAAATTTAAGCCTGTAGCAGTATCAAGTTACACTTGTCTAATGTCTGAAGACACCAGTGAGGCAGTCAGTCAGTAGAAAATTCAATGATTCAGAAGCAACCTATCAGTAGCATTTCAGGTTATACTGAAGGCACTTTTGGGCTTGGTTATATACCCAACTAATACTTCCAAAGTGTCATGAAGGTATGGTGAGGCTGGTTTAGGTTGATATTTTTGGCCAGGAAGACCCAAACTTTCGTGATCAATACTATATAGCACTGTTGTGCTTTATGATAGTGCATTCATATAAATATATCCATGAATGTATTAACAGGTTTATCAATGTATATGTGAAGGAACTTTATATATTGTTGGAAATGATGTAGAGTGTTCAATTTCATGGTTTTTCATTGAGGAATGACTACTGACAACCGTATAGCATTATAAGTGCAGGCGATGCAAAACTGAATATGACCTTATACTGCTACAGATTGTGTGTGAACTTGGGTGTGGTCCTATGAAAACTTCAGATTTCATAATGTTTTATGAGAAATAGGCCAAAAGAATTAAATATCCCATTGCAAAAACCATCTTTAAGCAGAACAGCACAAGCATGTTGTGTATACACAGCTAATTGATAAAAAGTGAAGCTTATTTATAATATACAACCTACGTATATAAATACCTTTGCAATAGCTGCACACTAATTGTTTTGGACAGCTCATGAAAGGATCTAAGCAAGTAACCTTAGCTTCATGACAAACCCTGATCAAAAGGTTAATATTTAGTGTGTAGTTAACTATACCTATTTAGAAAACAATCAAAGAAAAACTAGCTAAATATAAGAGGCATAAATGTCACCATGCATACACATATTCCAGTTCCAGTGCTTTGCATGAGTTGATCACAAAAATTAATTGTGAATAATGTTCTCTATTGTGTAGTGTAAATGACATGAGGAAACCGTCGAATGAAGTTTTGTTAACATTTCTGGTGCAAACATTTCAATGAAATATTGCATGTATATCATTCATTATTGGTATGGATATTTCAGACACTACATAGGGAAGTGCATGGAGGTTGCATCACATATCTAGAGCATTTCTAGAACATATTTAGGATTATTGTTTCACTCATGTATAGACATAATGACTATACTTACAGCTGATTAATTAACAGGGCTTTCACACTTGTGTGTCATGTAGCTTCATTGAGAATAACGTTTTAGTATTAACTTTCACCATACCACACGAGAACATGATTTGCTGCTTATTTGCAAAATGATGGATACTATTTTTGATACATATAGCTATACCATGGAAATATAATTATCAATTGTCTGCATGCATTATATTGAGGGTATAATGTTCCTATTCTTCATCTCTTGCTGTAATTGCACAATCATTGCCACAATTAATGTTTCTTCATCATGATAAGCAGTTCTATGGCTTGCTGAAATTTTAGACTCTGATTTGCATAAAGGTCCCTTTGTACATAGCTAGCTAGACCCCTTTTAGAATGAGATACCTCCTACCAAAGATTAACACTACAAATGTAGAGAAATTTTAACATTGTTGTTCAGTACAGTAGTGCCCTTGTTTATTCCTAATCATGCAGGGCTGCCCACAGGGGGGGAGGCAACTGGGGCATTTTCCTTGGGCCCCAGCCTGAAAGGGATCCCAGGAGGCCCAAGGGCCCCTTGAATACCTGTTTTAAAAATCGATTTACTCAAATAGAGCAGTCAGGATCTAGATACTCTAATAGAGCAGTCACAGTATTCTTCAGAGGAGCAGTGTAGCAAGCTATGTAAATAAGGAGATCCAGTTGGTGAGGGGCAGCTATTGTCATTGTCAGCATGTAATGACCTTTTTTCTTTCTTCAACTTACAATTATAGGTTGAGGTTGTAATTCAGAGTGGAACCCTCCTTGCCCCTGGGGCCCCTCTTTTACTCTTTGCCCTGGGCCCCCTAATTTCTCTGGGCAGCCCTGTTCCTAATGTATAGGCTTGAATCTATTAGCTCCTATAGTTTAAAGTTTATTTTTGCAACATCATACAAATATCTATTTCTAAAACATATACAAGTGTTACATAAAATGCTTCACGTTCATGTATTAAGGTAGATGCTGTTTATGTAGTCATGAATTCATATAGCTACACCATCATTAAACTCTAAAAATCAGAATCGAAGCTTTATAAATCACGATTTTTGAAGAGAAGACATTTAGTATAAAAGTACTGCTTTTGAGCAGTGCCCCTGACAACCATACGTATGTTATTATGTCTTTACATGGATAAAAGTGATTATACAATGATTTAAAATTCACAAATTTCCTTGCTATATATGCATCATTCTCCTATACACTGGTATATTCAATGGTGTGAACAGGTATTAATTGCTGCTCAACAAAATAGCAAATGCAAATAAGATTGGATTTTTGTTAACCTTTAGTTATACCAGTTAGTCTGATGTGTAGTGGTTTGAAACATTTCCTTCAATAACAGGTGAGAGAATGTTGTACGTGTCAAGGTGAGACATTATGTTACTATATATTACATGTTCCATGAGTTTGCTACAAATAGAAGTCAAGAACACAGGTCTGTAATTAGAAGGATTCTTTCTGTCACCTTTCTTGAATATTGGACACACAATTTCATTCTTCCAATCTGTTGGCACAATACCTTGGTGTAAAGAAGCAGAGAACAGGAGTTGAAGGCATGGTGAAACTAATTCAGCTAATAATTTCAATAATTTCGGTGGGATTAGCTATAGCAGTGATGGTCACTATAAAACAGGCACTACTTATAAATCCACTGTGGCAGAAATTAGTTAGTAGTGACCTTCAATATAGTTTGTTAGCTATATATTTTGTGCCTAATATTTAACTGGCAGTTAAAGTTGACAATAAATATACCGCTCAATCTATATTATTTGCGAAAGAATAATATGCGGAGGGTGCTAGGAAATTAATGGATACCGGTAATAGATTCATGAACTATTTCGGTGTCAGTGGAATTTTTGGAATTCCAAACCCAGAGGTTGTAGTGAGTCTGTTCCGGCCAGCCCTTCTAAATCATCATCAAAATGGCAAAACCGCGACGTTTAGAAGGCATTAATGCAACAGGTAAACTTAACTAGCTAAGTTACAATGCTGTATAGCTACAGCATGCAGTGCCGAGCCGGTAGCCGCGGCTATCATGGCAAGTATCACGACATTCATGAGCGTACAGTGAGTCGAGCTACCTACGTATCGGAGGCAGGAGTCATCGTAGTCTCATAGACATAAAAACCCGGCCGAGTAAAAACTATTGCGCTCCCCTCTAATGTCTAGTCTGCCTTAGATCACGTGTGTAATAATGGCGTCTCTCGCTTGTTGACGGTCTGTCTTCGAAACAGATCATTTACTGCAATATCAAAAGTTGCTATAAACCGAAGTAGTCTAAAATTAAATTTTACATAACGTCAAGTTTAATATTAGATCTTATGAGTAGCTAATGTGCTAAAACAGCTTCCATGCCATCATACAGTATGATAGTAACTGCATAGTAGGGACCACAAAGGAGTAGGCGTGGCCCACGAAATAATATCACCCAAAAACAGCCTCAATTTTCCTTGACGACGATGAGGTAGTATTGGTTAGGTAAAACTAAGCCCAAACAAGCTTTCAGATCGACCCAAAATGCTTTCAACAAGTCGCTATGGAATTTGTTAAAAATCTTATTCATCGGAATTTTCTACTGATTGAGTAAGTAACTGACTGATGCCTTCAGACAAGCACAACTCGGTAATGGCTAAGGCTACGGGCTTGATTTTTTCACTGTTCGACATCACTTCTGCCCGACAGGTGCCTTTTGGCATATCACAGTACGTACAATGCATTCTTCATAGACTTACCAGTGTCCTTCTTTGTGTCCCATTCATCTTTGCTGACAGCAAAAGGTGTCGATTTGGCGATAGCACATGATGGCTTCCCTTTGTAATGGAAATTGTCCGTATTTTTCATAGTGGCTATTAGTCTTGTGCAGCCAGACCACTATTTCAGCACTGGGGCTTATCGATTGGAGATTATACGTTCCCGCACTGAAAAGGGTCTGGTATACCTCCAATAGGCCAGTTGTGACAGCACCCTGTAGAAATTTGAGGTGTCGATAGGCTGATTGCTCGACTAGTCTCCAATTATTAGCACTGGTGACTTTAAACGTGTTTGAATCAGTCAAAAGTCTCGAAGTGTTAAATGAGGTGCTGTCACAACTGGCCTATTGGTAGTGTACCAGACCCTTTTCAGAGCAGGCGTTTATAATCTCCAATCGATAAGCCCCAGTGCTGAAATAGTGGTCTGGCTGCGCGAGACTAAGTGGCTATTTGATTGCAGAGGTGCTTTTCAATCAGTTCTTGATTCGTACTGCTGTGTAACGGATTGAATGTAGCCTACAACGATGCGTAATGAATACTTCACTTTTCAGACAATAATATAATTGGGGCCTGCGGCACGATTTCTTTCTTTTGTATGCATGGATTGCAGAGGTGCTTTTCGACAATTCTTGATTCGAAATGCTGTGTACGGGTTGAACATAGCTGACAATGAAGTGTAATGGATACTTCACTTTTCAGATGATAATTGATATTGCTGGGGCACGCGGTGCCATTTCAGATGTGGTATACGTGGGTTCACCAGTCATAATAAAATTATTTACAAAAAAAGTTAACAAACAAGTACACGAAAAACATTTGGAATTTTCAACTAGAGAAGGGACCATGCATAGCACATCGATAAAAAGTACTGAAACAATTAAGTTGGAGTAGTCCATGATAGTAAATCACCGTAAAACAATAAGAAGTGTTATATCCCTACTATGCATTTCCAATAATGTATCTTGAGCACAGTAGGGATATAACACTTCTTATTGTTTTACGGTTATTTAATATCATGGACTACTCCAACTTGTTCCAGTACTTTTTATTGATGTGCTATGTATGGTCCCTACTCTAGTTGAAAATTCCAAATTTTTTCGTGTACTTGTTTTGGTGTAGGTAAACCAGTTGGTTGAAAAACATGTCGATTGCCATCATTTCCTGTCTAGCTATGTAAAATACATGTAGCTATTTTATACAAACCAAAAAGCAGTCATTAACGTAAGTGACCTATTATCGAATGGTACCTATTATGTCAAACATTGGAAATCACGTAACGTATTCAAAAGTTTACGATGTTATATATATGGAGAATTCCACTATTCTTAATGAGTTTTCATCTTAGAATTTATGTGTGGACATCACAGCTGTCTTGATACTTATCACAACCAACAAAAAAAATGAAGGAAAGGAACAAAACATTCACTGTGAAAGAAATACAACTTAAGTGTGACTTTGGCGGCAGAAATGGCTGACTTTTTATCATTTCCCTGAGTGAAATATGTATCCACGAACAGTTACATTGTAAAAGTAACTAGTTACATTGTAAAAGTAACTTCAGTTACGTTGTAAAAGTAACTAGTTATATATTACATATTACTTGTAACTAAACTATTTAGTTACAGTTACATATCATCCACAAAATAAACTAACTATAATGATATTGCATATTATATTACTTTGTGTCCACAGCCTTAAGCTGTCATGCATGAAACTACCACCTTATCACGTGACATGATTGCGTTGTTGAACAATGTGCAAATCTCGGTTATAAGTAAGAAGCTGGTGAATAAGCTTCATTCAGTAGGCTTCATTATTTCGTTGTGGATAGGTATTACTAAGTGGATTACTAACGAGATTAGAAACTTTGTTACTTGTAGTAATAATATTACATAATATTAGACTCGTTACAGTAACTTCATTGCTTTGGTAACAAGTTACATTTGCAAGTAAATAACTTGAGTTATATTACCTGTTTTTGACATCATATTTCATTATAATACTTTATTACCACAAAAGTAAAATTATTGCATAATGCATACTTATGTAATGCGTTACTCCCAACACTGTCCATGAAGACTGTACAGAAGGGATTGTTGTAAACAAGGATGATAAGACTGTGTTATTGTTCATGATGTGCTGATTTTATACTGTATGCATTTCAGTACGTATAATACTAAACAATTCACCGTTGTAACTCACAACTGCATGCTTGTAAAACTATACTCAGTTACAGTATGATGGTACTTCAGTTAACACATTGATTTAATAATTAAGAGTATGTAGGTTGCACTGAGGTCACCAGAGTAGAAAAGGTGCAAAATGTTTGATAATTGATCAATGGAGAAAACTAACAGGCATTCGATAATAGGTACTGGTGTTCAATAATTCGTATTATACAGAGTGCAGAAATCCGCTCATAACACAGACACTAATCGGATACTATTATTGCTCAAACTTACAGGAGGCATTCTATGAGAAAGGCACTACCTCCTGGTGAAAGTTGATGCTAAAGTAAAGTGTACCTCATTCATAATTGGTCACTTACACTACCACCCATAATCTCTATAGCACTTTATACAAAAAATTAAAGCCCTTGAAATGCTTTATACAGTTCCACCCAAAGTAGTGCTTAAACATTATCATAGTAGCATTTATTTACTGCTAATTACAACATAAAATGCACCCCATACAATTCCTGTTGGAGAATTATTACTCTGGTAGGAAAACTCACTAAAAGGCAAGCTGTTAGCCTCAACTGAATTTGCTAAACTTTAGGCCTGCGCTGATTATGCCAGCATAATTTGGGACATAATAGGTAGCCAAAGCATTGAACACCACAATAGGCACAATTTTTGTGTGTAGGTTATCAGAGAAGTTGAAACTCTACATATTTTTGGGATATTGTGCAAACACAGTAAAAATCAGATTTGCAGCTACTTGTGAAGGAAAGATTGATATACTCTAATAGAACAGTCAATGCATGTTGAAATTACTCCAAGATGTATTAGGTACTCTAATAGAGCAGTCAAGGGGAAAATTTATATGAGCATATTTGGAGCACAATTGGAACAAAACAAGGGAAATTTTGGAGTGTTGCTCAAAAGCATAATAGGAAATTTCAAAAGCATAATACAGTAGGCTCAGGCCTACTACACTTGGCATCATTCTACGTGTCAGCACTTGCTGGTTACAAATCCACCCAAAGTAAGTGCCTAACTTGATCATTATACCAACTTGATCATTATACCAAGTTACACAGTAAAACATATGAAAAATGTGGTGTAGTATTTGTGTAAAAAATATACAGTATATTTTCTATGGTGTATGGTGTAATTTTTGGTGAAGGTGAATGTGAGTGAAGCTCAGGTGCTGAAATTATAATGAGTTGCTCAATAGGGGTGGTAAATATTTATGAGGGAAGTGGAATATTTATGAGGTGGCATAAATAAATTAGAACTGCACACTGATAAATTTTTTATATGGCGATGAATATTTGTGAGGGCAGTCTAATGAATTAAAAGGCTGCACGATTAATTTTTGATTAGGTACATTCAATGTTAATTTTGGTGAGGGCTATTAAATTTGGTCCCATGAATGTGGTATATAGCTAATATCTGGCATACATAAAGCAACTGAAGTAGCCTGTGGTGATTGCTTAGTTAGAGAATTTTGTACTGAATGAATCCAGTTTCCAGCACACTTGCTACATGAGACACACATATTTCAAGGATACCGTAGTGATTCGTCACTGATTACGTTTTACTTTGGACTACAATTTTATTATTAGATGCACTTTGTATTCACCTTTAGGTGATGATCGTCCCTCCCTAAAGGATTTGCACAATCATGTAGTACAAGGAGTTGCAAGCAAATGGAGAGATCTTGGTGTTCAACTACTAGATCCTGACAGTGAAAATAGGTTATTATTGAACGAAATCACCCACAAGATGTTATTGAATGTTGCAAATGTGTACTTCGAAAATGGTTGGACACAAAATCAGATGCTAGTTGGAACCAATTACTAGAAGCACTCAGAAGTCCTTCTTTGCAGTTAAACTATTTAAGTGATGAAATTGAGCACAAATTTAAGGAGAAATGTAAGAAAAGTTTTTGAAAGCTTTGTGTATTCTCCCTTGATTAGCACATAAGAAGTTTAGTGTATTAAATATAAATCAAAACAGCCAAGCTGTAAAAAAGAGTGCGGCCCTCAAAAAGGCATGGATTTAAAAAGATGTGAAATCCAAGGTAAATGGCAAAAAATGGCTGTGATGGTAGGTTAATGACAAAAATTTTAATTACAACAATTCAGGTGGATTTGGTGCCAAATCCTAGTGGAGGCAACGCAAATTCACCTGAATTGTCGTAATTAAATTTTTTGCCATTAACCTACCATCACAGCCATTTCTTGGCTGCCACTGCCACCTTTGATTTCACATCTTTGGTCTTTTTGAGGGCCGCACTCTTTTTTTACAGCTTGGCTGTATTGGTCACTTCTTTTTGTGTTGTAATCCACAAGGCCAGCCATAAACTGGCTTTGGCACTGCCTTTTTTTATTTACTGCAGGAATTGTGGAACAAAGGAAGAAATTTTGTGTACAGCTTTTTGTCTGATTAAAAATACTTGTATATTTAATAATGAATGATAATCACATGCTGTAAGTAATAAGGTGACTTATACATAACTGAACTGTAGCTGAAACTCTCAATGTTTGTAGCTGAACTCTTTTCAGTGTTACTTGTTTCTAGCTGAATTCTCTACATGATGATTTGTTTCCAACACACATTTTTACAAGGTGATTTGTTTGTAGCTGATCCCTATAGGGTAACTTGTATGTAGGTGATGCAACAGGTTTGTAGCTGAATTCTCTACAGGGTGATTTGTTTGCAGTTGAACTCTCTACATGGTGGTTTCTTTGTAGCTGAACTCTCTACAAGGTGACTTCTTCTAGTTGAACTCTCTACAGGGTGATCTTTTCGTAGCTGAACTTTCAACAGGGTGATTTGTTTGCAGCTGAACTCTCTACATGATGGTTTCTTTGTAGCTGAACTCTCTACAAGGTAACTTCTTCTAGCTGTAGCTGAACTTTCTACATGATTGTTTCTTTGTAGCTGAACTCTCTACAAGGTAACTTCTTCTAGCTGATCTTTCTACAGGGAAATTTGTTTGTAGCTGAACTATCTGCAGGGTGATTTGTTTGTGCCTAAACTCTCTACAAGGTGATGTCTTCTAGCTGATCTTTCTACTGGATGACTTGTATCTAGCTCATCTATCTACAGGGTGATTTGTTTCTAGATGAAATCTCTAGAGTGCAATCTGTTAAGTTTGTAGCTGAGCTCTCTCTTGTTTCTAGCTGATCTCTCTATACAGTTATAACTTGTTTGTATAGCTGAACTCTTTAAAGCGTGGTTTTTTGATTGGTTGCAGAACTCTCTACACGGTGACTTGTTTGTGGCTGAACTCTTTACAGAGTGACTTACTTGTAGCTGAACATTGTAGTTTATCTCTATAGGGTAGCTAACTTGTTTATTATATGAATTTTCTACTGGATAGTTTCTTTTTAGCTGAACTCTCTACAGGGTGACTTGTTTATAGCTGATCTCTCTTTAGTGTGACTTGTAATGTTCTGAATCTCTACAGTGATATATTTGTAGCTGAATTGTCTATAAGATTAACTGTTTGTAGCTGAACTCCCTACAGAATAACTTGTAATGTAATACAATTCTATAATGGAGTAAGTTATAAATGTAGCTGAATGCTCTATTAGCTTCTATTAGAATATCTCGATCTCACATTTGCTACATGTAGTAAATGTGAGATCGAGAATCATAACTCAGTGGATCATAACTCAGTTGGCTTTGGAATCATAACTCAGTGGTTTGTAATCCGATTCTTCTGTACTACTACAAGGACTTTCTATGATGATTATTCCAGCTACACACCGATTATTAGCTCATTGCTCTAAGCAGTTTGCCTGGTAGGTGTGAAAATTAATTTTTTATTCATAAAAATTGATCGCGTAATTGTGGCACAGGTTGGGTTTTGTGTCATATCTCGATAGCCTTTATCTGGATTCATTTCAACCCACAAAAAGGCACTCCTACGATAGTTACTCCATCTACATAGCATGACAGACCTTCGACCTTATTTTACACAAATAATCGGTTGTAACTCCGTGATGTTCTTTGGATTCCTACCAAACTTCATACTGAGATTTGCCTTAATGAATCCTTTAAGTATACGTAATTTCACCTTGATCGGAGTACGCATTTGCATTTTATGGCAGATTTTGTAAAGTGTGTGAAAAGAAGAAACAGAAGTAGAAGAAAAAACGAAGAAAAAGATCCCAAACTTTGGCCGCTTGCATCTGGGAAATGGCTCGAGCGATTTTCTTCAAATTTGGAATGTGGACTCCCCTACCTAGCCGGCACTTCTATTGCAAATGTGGTTTAAATCGGATAAAAGATCACAGAGCTACAAAGGTATGAAAATTGTGTTTCTTTTTCCTGTTGATATACTCATGGTGTGGTGTGCCGGCTTCTTGGACTGCATGACACACTACTGTGTGTCTTGATCAGAACTCAAAACACATGCATGTTTCTTAATTAAAAAGTAATAGAAATAAGTTGGGGTGCACTGCAAGCCCACAATATTTATTATTGGTTGTAGTGCATGCTAGTTAATGCTACAAGTTATGTTAATTTCAGTCTGCAAAAGTTCGACTTCATTTTCAATGTATTAAGTGTGTTTCATACTAACTATTATCTATTGCTTTGTCCAATTCAAGGATCGAGGGTACTAGCTAGTGTATACTCATTCACCCACTACAGAAATTAAATATTAGATCAAACTGCTTGATATCAACTATTATCATCTTGAATTCTGAAAACCATTACACTCTCATGCATAGTATAATAAGGCCTTGCAGCTGTATGTACCAGATATCTTATTTCCTTCATTATCACTGCTACAGTAGTACCAGTATTTAAAAAAAATTTAAAAATGAAGTAGGGATCTATGCTAAAAAAGTAGTGGAACACTGAAGAGATGATTGATGGTATTACAGCATAGCTTGGTGGGAAAGTCTCTACTTTGGCATTGAGTAAAATTACAGTGTATAGTTAATGTGCCAAAGTAGGGACTTTCCCATCGAGCTATGCTGTAATACCATCATTCATCTCTTCAGTGTGTCACTACTTTTTATTGCATAGATCCCTACTTTATTTTTAAATTAACAATTTTTCTTAAAGTACTAGTTTGTTTAGTTTTTGTTGTTGTAGCACAGCTAGTTGCAGTGTAACTTGTGAGCTAGCTATTAAGTTCCTGTGCAGCTTATTAAAGTACGTACTGTGCCAACATTGGAAGCACATAGGCTTGTAGCAGTGTGCATAGCTTACCTTTAATCATAGTAGCAATGGCGCTCAGATTTAGGACCTGTCTCAGTACGATGGTCCGCGTTCTATTCACCCGGTCTGAAAGTTGTTCGAAGGAACAGGCCCTTTCAGTTGTCTGGAACTTAGTCTCGACTAACAGGTTGAAGTAATACAATTTCCATCGAGTACTATCCAATCACTCACTTGATCTCGCCGTCCAGCATTGAGTGGCTGAGTCAGTGTGTTCAGAGGAGCAAGCCGCCAAGTATCAGTCCGTCTATTAAGTAACAAATCTCTTCGTCAATAGCAGTCCAGGCATTGGCAAAAGTTGAAATGATAACTCAGCAGCCTTAATGTTTCACGTGCAACACTTGAAATATAAGTGCCTCACTCTTTCAGCAGCATACCGTTTAGTAAAAAACTTTGGCAGTAAGAAACTTTGGTGAATTTGGCGAATAGCATTCAATTCGCCAAAGATTTTTTCGCCAATTATTAGATGACCACAAACAATAATAATAATAATTTAGATGATCACATGAGCACATTGAGTATCTAGAGCTTGAGATTAGGGTTAGCTCATACCACCACGCAATAAAGATCGAGTGGACTTTGGAGATCGGGCATATGTCCCACAGTTGTAAGCTTGTACTCCTTTTTCCAGCTGGCTTCCCATTCGCACGTCAGCTAGTTCATTGTCTCGCGATGGCTCGTGATGGATTTGGCCAAATACTTTGATATACGTGATAACCTCTGCTACTGGAGTTCACTGAAAAAGTAAATACAGTCACACTTGGAATCGCAGGACATAGCGAAGCATACCTTTGCTAGCACATCATTAGATTAGTAGCTACAAAGTACTACTAAAACAACAACGCTAGCTACCTATACACTTACTACACTACTTAACTGATGAGTTGACACCTTGTCGTTATCCTTTAATACGCACTGTACAGTAAAAACATTGGCTGTAAAACTTTGGCGAATATTATTTCATTCGCCAAAGTTTTTTCCACCAATTTTTTCAACAGAGGGGTTTCGTCACACTTTTTTACCGCCAAAGTTTTTTACTATATGGTAAGCACTTTCTGAACTAATTTTGTGGTGTCTACAGAAAAGTGTTGATATGGGAAATTAATGCCTCAGTATGGTTTTGATGCTTGAAGAAGAAGACCACCAACCTGATTGAAGATAAAAGGCGTACAGGGCGTACACTTGTTGGAACCCCAAAAGGCACATCCCACCAATGAGTTTGTTATTGTGGCATAAAATGGTGACCATGCACTGCTTTGTTTGGGCTCTAGGCTTGCAACTATGGTCAGTGAGTGAGTGAAGCGAGTGAGGTGAGTGAGTGAGTGAGGTGAGTGAGTGAGAATTTCATGTTTTGGAGTTTTTTTAAAATTTCTATATCCGGTCACCGGTAAGTTTTTTCTTGTCTTTAATACTGTATTTCATGTTAGATGGACTAATATTATTCCGTAAAGGTGATTTTCATGATGTAAGATGTCTCTAGGATGATTTTTTTAAAGGCGGCATTTTAGACGGTGCACATCATTTTCGGGGAGATCCCTACTTAAACAGTACTACTGTATTGTTTGATAATTTTTTTGTCTGAGATTTAAGGACAAGAGAAAGTGCAATGCTCACTTAAGTGTAGGTCAAACACCTATTCTGTTGTTTTACATGCACTGTTTAAAGCAAATGGAAAACAAAATACAACATTGTAACTCTTCAATGCACCACATAAAAAATCACTTGTACATACATAATGTAATATAATTATATACTTTGCTATCTAGTACACAATTGCTAGGAGTATACAAGATACTGTACCTATTCTGCACGTAATGACTATAGTCTTTTTTGTGTGTTCAGCAGCCTCTTCATCTGAGAATAACAAACATGTTGTCGGTAAACTGACAAGTCTGAACAAAATTGAAGCAGAATTTGCAAAGATGACCACTAAAATCAAGCAAGCATTGCAGAAATACAACATAACTGTTGCTTTGCTGATTGAACAGCTTTGTGCTGTTTCTGCTGTTAATAGTAAAAAGGTACCAATATTAGATGAAGAAACTTTAAAAAAAATAAAATCTATTGATGAACTTTGGAGAAAACTAAGAAACTTTTGGAACATTTTTGATTATGATTTATTGATATTAGTCATTGATTTATGTGAATGTTCAGAAGCTCAAGAAATACTTGATAGCTTTCTAGCAAAAATTGATCTTTCTGCATTAGAAGATATTGGTCTAGTGCTTCACTACAAGATATACGAGGAAAAATTAACGCTACCTATTTTGAGGATAAAAGTCAATGCAGAAAAGTGCACACTTGATGTCAAGAAAAAAGTGAAACAAATTGTGTCTAAAAATTTTGATTTGCAGGAGTATGCACTTTATCTCAGAGGTATCAAAGAGGGCTGTTTTCAATTCATTTACCGCCTATCAGAGGAGTTGATGTCGTATTTGTTAGAGTTCAAAGTCACCAGTAGTATCATGTCTGATTTTGCAAGACACAAATATCATCTCCCTTCAGATTGATAATATGATACTAAATGTGCAGCATAAAATATCCAATGAGGTAGGTGATCACTTTCATGGCTTATATGTGTGCTTTAAATCCTATGGTATAAATCACATTGCTTCTGTACAAAGATGCATATTATAGCATGTAGAGAAATATGCACTTATATACCACAGCAGCATTACTATTATCATGTTTACATGTACTGTATATTGAAAATCGACAAAGATACACAAATGCATGCACTAAACTAAATTTTGCTGCATCAATCAAGACTTACTGTAGTGAGTTGCGTGACCAGGAAAACTAAAAAACACACACCCACAATAATGTGCATGACCACTACCATGACTTATTTATGTGTAGGGACTGTATTGTCCAAGCACTAGAATTATAATCAGTTTATTATCAGTCTTATCGCAAGATCTCAAATAAGCATAGGTTCACTTTATCATTCTTATTATCTCGGTGCTATCATCGTCATATTGTCATTGAATATATAACTGCTGTTTGTGGATTACTACTAGCACAGAAATTTTCTAGTACTGGCCTGCCTTCAACCCTAGCGGATTTTATTTACCAAGCAGACTATAACTTAAACATGTGGCCAGAGCACAACAGTACAGTAGTAGTGTCCTGTATAATTATATCTACTCAAAAACAGCCAAGCTGTAAAAAAAGGTGCGGCCCCTAAAAAGGCCAAGGTGAAAAAAGATGTGAAATCCAAGGTGGCGGCCAAGAAATGGCTGTGATGGTAGGTTAATGGTAAAAATTTTAATAACAACAATTCAGGTGAATTTGGTGCCGCTTTAGGGGCCGCACCTTTTTATACAGCTTGGCTGTTTTTGATTAGATATCACTTCTTTTTGTATTTGTATGCCCCAAAGCTGGCCATAGGCTGGCTTTGGGGCTTTTTTAACCTATCCTATTTCTATACCACAGGAAGAATAAAAAGACAGAGCAGATTTTTAATACTTCAACTGTTTTTGATTTTATCAGTAATTATATAAATATATTTATTACATGTCTATTATTCCCTACTGGATAACTTGTTCGCAGCTGATCTTTCTACTAAGGGAATTGAAATGTAGCTAAACTCTCTACAGGTTGATTGTTTGTAGCTGCACTCTCTACAGGGTGATTTGTTTGTAGAAGAACTCTCTACAGGATAGTTTCTTTGTCACTGAACTCTCTACAAGGTGACTTGTTTCTAGCTGGCTCTCTACAAGATGACTTCCTCTAGCTGATTTCTGTACAAGGTGACTTGTATCTAGCTGAACTATCTACAGGATGATCTGTTTGTAACTGAAATCTCTACAGGGTGACTTGCTCCTAGCTGATCTCTCTATAGGGTAACTTATTTCTAGCTGAACTCTCTACAGAGTGGGTTCTTTGTAGCTGAACTATCTACAAGATCACTTCTTCTAGCTGATCTCTCTATAGGGTGAGCTGATCTCTCTGTAGGGTGACTTTTATCTAGCTGAACACTCTACAGGGTGATTTGTTTGTAGCTGAACTCTCTACAGGGTAATTTATTTGCAGCTGAACTCTATGCAGGATGATTTGTTTGTAGCTGAACTCTCTACAGGGTGATCTGATCTCTCTACAGGGGGTGATTTGTTTGTAACTGATATCTCTACGGGTAGATTTGTTTGTAAGTGAACTCTCTACAAGGTGATTTGTTTGTAGCTGATTTCTCTACAGGGTAATTTGTTTGTAGCTTAACTCTCTACAAAGTGATTTGTTTGTAGCTGAACTCTCTACAGGGTGATGTGTTTCTAGCTGATCTCTCTACAGGGTGATTTTTTTTGGTAGCTGATCTCTCTACAGGGTGATTGTTTGTAGCTGATCTCTCTACAGGGTGATTTGGTTGTAGCTGATCTCTCTACAGTGGGTGATTTGTTTGTAGCTGAACTCACTGCAAGGTATTTTGTTTGTAGCTGATCTCTCTACAGGTTAATTTGTTTGTAGCTGAACTCACTGCAAGGTGATTTGTTTGTAGCTGGTCTCTCTACAGGGTGATGTGTTTGTAACTGAAGTCTCTACAGGGTGATTTGCTTGTAACTGAATTCCCTATATTGTGTCTAGTGTCTATATAGCTGATCTCTCTACAGGTTGATTTTTTTGTAGCTGAACTCTCTACTAGTGCTGTGAACCTGCAGAGTTTACTAAAACCGGTTATTGGAAGGTGAATAATTGGATATTGACCGGTTATTGTCCAGAGGCGTAGCTAAGGGGGGGCAAGGGGGGCATTTGCCCCCCCATCACTAGCTAAATGATTTTTTTTAACCTTCGTCACAAGTTTACCAGTATTAAACTGACACGCAAATGACTGTAAATTATGTACACTACTACGCGGTATCACCAGGGGTTGCTAGTGAATGCGCACACACAACATTCAATTCGCTCTTGAATTCATCGAACGAAAATATTAGAGACATACTTCTATATTTAGCCTAGATAACTCGCGTGATAGAACATTTTTGAATCTAAAAAGAGTGACCCGCTTCTCCGCGGCAGGAGTCACAACTCACAAGTGACAAAGGAGACCAGATGACGCTAAGAACCTACTGCCTACGTGATGATAAAGTGTTAGCTAAATAAATGTAGCTACCAAGTTTATTTTATCGAGTCAATCACACTGGACCTTTGTACGTATGGCAGTGCAGTCTGTTTTTACTTTGTCAGTCAGTCAGGTGGATCAGTCAAGCTTACAAGTTCTGATAGCAAGACAGGTGGGATTTCGTGCAATACATGGCTTTTGAATTTCGCCGAGTGAAGTGAGTGAATACGTCATCCTGTCAGCAGAGTGCTGGACTGCAGCACAGGCTGTGGCTAACGTAAAGTAACTTGTATTTGCACTGAAATATTAACTCTACCGGACTGTGGATGAATTTGTTGGAGTACAGTTGTGGCACGTGCAATGATGCTCGACGAATATAGCTACCTCGATTGGAAGCAGTCAGTGCTGAAGTAGTTACGTAGCTAGTTATTTAGGTTGTAATAATACAACACCGTATGTTGGCTAGCCCACCATTGGGTCATTAGCCGTTTTTGCAATCATGAATGAATTTGAGTGTTTTGTGGGGGCATGCCTGCCCCTCCATCACCTTCTGGCTAGCTACGCCCCTGTTATTGTCTGATTGTAAATTAGCAGACATTATGGAACTAAACATGCCTTTTGGAAGCCTTATGGTGGTACCAAAGTGACCATCAACATCCTGCCTTACAATAACAGCTATTACAAGCACATATTTACACATGCTTTGAGGTTATGTTGTGATGTTAACACTTGTCAGCAGGAATAATTTATGGTTTACCAAGTGGGTGGGCAAAACCGGTTAAAAGGCTTCTTAGCCAATAATTGGCTTGACCTAGACAATACCGGTTAATAACCAGTTTTTCCATACCGGTTCACAACACTACTCTCTACAGGGTGATTTGTTTGTAGCTGACCTCTCTACAGGGTGATTTGTTTGTAGCTGAACTCTCTACAGGGTGATTTGTTTGTAGCCAAACTCTCTACAGGGTGATTTGTTTGTAGCTGAACTCTCTACAGGGTGATTTGTTTGCAGCTGAACTCTCTACAGGGTGATTTGTTTGTAGCTGAACTCTCTACAGGGTGATTTGTTTGTAACTGAACTCTCTACAGGGTGATTTGTTTGTAACTGATCTCTCTACAGGGTGATTGTTTGTAGCTGATCTCTCTACAGGGTGATTTGGTTGTAGCTGATCTCTCTACAGTGGGTGATTTGTTTGTAACTGAAATCTCTACAGGTTGATTTGTTTGTAGCTGAAGTCTCTACACGATGTTTTGTTTGTAGCTGATCTCTCTACAGGGTGATTTGGTTGTAGCTGATCTCTCTACAGTTGGTGATTTGTTTGTAACTGAAATCTCTACAGGTTGATTTGTTTGTAACTGAAGTCTCTACACGGTGTTTTGTTTGTAGCTGATCTCTCTACAGGGTAATTTGTTTGTAGCTGAACTCACTGCAAGGTGATTTGTTTGTAGCTGATCTCTTTACAGGGTGATTTGCTTGTAACCGAATTCTCTATACTATGTCTAGTTTCTAGCTGATCTCTCTACAGGTTGATTTATTTGTAGCTGAACTTTCTACAGGGTGATTGGTTTGTAGCTGAACTGTCTACAGGATTGTTTCTTTGTCACTGAACTCTCTACAAGGTGACTTGCTTCTAGCTGATCTCTGTAGACGGTGACTTCTTCTAGCTGATCTCTCTACAAGGTGACTTGTATAGCTGAACTCTCTACAGGGTGATCTGTTCCTAGCTGAACTCTCTACAGGTGATTTGTTTGCAGCTGAACTCTCTTACATGGTGGTTTCTTTGTAGCTGAACTCTCTACAAGGTGACTTCTTCTAGCTGATCTCTCTACAAGATGCCTTGTTTCTAACTGAACTCTCTACAGTGTGATCTGTTCATAGCGGAACTTTCTACTGGGTGATTTGTTTGCAGCTGGACACTTTGCATGATTGTTTCTTTGTAACTGAACTCTCTACAAGGTAACTGCTTCTAGCTGATCTCTCTACAGGGCAATTTGTTTGAGCTGAACTCTCTATATGATGGTTTCCTTGTAGCTGAACTCTCTATTAGGTACCTTCTTCTGGCTGATCTGACTACAGGGTGACTTGTTTGTAGCTGAATTCCCTACAGAATAACTTGCAATGTAATATAATTGAGTAAATTATAAATGCAGCTGAATGCTTTATTATGGTGACTGTTCTATTAGAGTATCTCGATCTCGCATTTGCTACACGTAGTTGCCTTTCGAATCATAACTCAGTGGTTTGTAATCCGATTCTTCTGTACTACTGCAAGGAGTACAGAAGAACCAACGATCCAAACATTGCAGCATAACTTGATGGTTGTTGTCCATGTGTTTAGCAATATCATTAATGGTAATGAATAGTTGAGACTCACAGCAGTGTTTGGATCTGAAACCAAACTGGCTTTCTGATAGGATGTTTTGGTCTTCTAAATGCTTCATAATTTGGCTTACTAAAATATGTTCCATTGTTTTGCAGACTACAGATGTGAGTGAAATAGGACGATAGTTTCTTGGGTCAGATTTTGTGCCTTTTTTAAATATTGGAGTAGCATAGGCATGTTTCCATTCAGATGGAATGGTACCAGACTTTACTGATTGTTTAAAGATGTGAGTTAACATAGGAGAGATTTCGGTTGCTGTAGTTTTCAGTACGTATGGATGAATGGAATCTGGTCCAGGAGATTTGGATGAATCACAGTTGGATAATAAGTTGTAGACTCCTTGCTCAGTAATCTCAAACATTGGCACAGATGGAAATAGTGATGGCCCTTTATCAGGGATGGTGGAAGTATCCTCGGTTGTAAATACAGATTTGAAATGTTGGTTTAAGATGTTGGCTTTATCAAATGGATCTGTCACGGTATGGACACTCTGTGGATCTTTTAAAGTGCTAATGCCACAGTTTCCTTGTTTTCGAGTTTTTAAGTAGTGCCACAATCGCTTTTTATTATTGGATGCTGAAATCAGGTTTGTTACATAAGATTTGTGTTGATGTTTAAGTTTATGATCCACCTCCTTCTGTAATGATTTATATTCTAACCAATCGTTTTCACGATGGTGGCGTCGTGCTTGGTTGTATACTCTTTGCTTTTTTAGTATTAATCGCTTTAAAGTAGTAGACATCCATGGTAAATGAGTCCTTGTGCTTAATACTTTGGTAGGAGTATGATCCTTGATGATTTGTTGTAGGTTTTGTGCAAAGAACATCCAGTTTTCATCTAGGTTTTGAGGTGTAGAGTTATTTAACTCAAAGTAAATATGTGATAGTTCTGACAGTTTTTCTCTGATTGTATCCCAGTCAGCTGACTTGTAGAGGTAGATGGTTCAGGGATGTTGTTTAATCATACGTGTCGGAGTTTGGACAGATAATATGACTGCATCATGATCACTAAAACCAGGAACTGGCTCACAAGACAACACAGAATCTGGGTGAGTGGTGAAGCATAAATCTAATGTATTATTACCTAGAGTTGGAAAAGTGACTAGTTGAGACATCTGGGTATCTTCAGCTAAAGTAATGAGTTTTTCACGGAAGTGACATGACACATATGAGTCTGTTAAAGTACTGTGTTTCCAGTCAATGCCTGGGCAGTTGAAATCACCACCAAGAATGAATCGGATACGAGGGTATTTCTGGTTGATTACATCTACAGAGGATTGCAAGTCCTCAAGTACTGTGTCGGTTGAATGGGGGGACAATAAAAAGAACCAACGATTACATCATTGTTCTTGCCAACATGAACATATGTCCACACAATTTCAATAGGTGAGTTAGTGTCTATTTGTGAGGAGTGAACAGTGTTATTGACTGAAACAAATACACCGCCACCATAGTTGTTTCTGTCTTTCCTGTAAGTGTGAAAGTTGTTTGGAAATATTTCTGAATTTCGAATAGTTTCAGTAAGGTTTGCCTGGTAGGCGTGAAAACTAATAGTTTTTTTTATTCATAAAAGTCGATCGCGTAATTGTGACATAGGTTGGGTTTTGTGTCATATCTCGATGGCCTTTAACTGGATTCCTTTCAAACCACAAAAAGGCACTCCTACGATAGTTACTCCATCTACATAGCAATTTTCAGCTCATTCCTTCAAGCGGTTTACCCTGTGGGTGTGACAGACCTTCGACCTTATTTTACGCAAATAATCGGTCATAACTCTGTGAATGTTCATCAGATTCCTACCAAACTTGGTACTGAGATTCGCCTTAATGAGCCCTTTAAGTGTGCCAAAGTTCAGCCCGATCCAAGCACGCATTCGTGTTTTATTGCAGATTTTGCAAAGTGTGCGAAAAGAAGTAGAAGAATAACACGAAGAAAAAAAACCCAAACTTTGGCCGCTCGTATCTCGGAAATGGCTGGAGTGATTTTCTTCAAATTTGGTATGTGGACTCCCCTACCTAGCCGGCATTTCTGTAGCAACTTTGGTTTCAATTGGATAAGGAATCACGGAGCTACAAAGGTGTGAAAATCGCGTTTACTTTCTTCCTGTAAATATACTCACGGTGTGGCACGCTGGCTTCTTGGGCCGCACGACACACTACCATGTGTCTTGATCATAGAAAGTCCTTGCAGTAGTACAGAAGAACCGGATTACAAACCACTGAGTTATGATTCCAAAGCCAACTACGTGTAGCATATGCGAGATTGAGATACTCTAATAGAACAGTCACCCTAATAGAGCATTCAGCTACGTTTATAATTTACTCCATTATAGAATTACATTACATTGCAAATTATTCTGTAGGGAGTTCAGCTACAAACAAGTCACCCTGTAGTCAGATCAGCTAGAAGAAGGTACCTAATAGAGAGTTCAGCTACAAAGAAACCATCATGTAGAGAGTTCAGCTGCAAACAAATCACACTGTAGATAATTCAGCTACAAACAAATTGCCCTGTAGAGAGATCAGCTAGAAGAAGTTATCTTGTAGAGAGTTCAGCTATAAACAAGTCATCCGGTAGAGAGATCAGCTAGAAGGATCACCTTGTAGAGAGTTCAGCTATAAAGAAATCACCCTGCTTCATCTTTTCTTCTTCCTGTGATAAAGAAAAAAAATGATACGTTAAAAAGCCCTAGCTTTTGGGTATACAAATACAAAAAGAAGTGAAATCTAATCCAAAACAGCCAAGCTTTAAAAAGAGTGCGGCCCTGAGAAAGGCTATGGTGAAAAAAGATGTGAAATCCAAGGTGGTGGCCAAGAATGGCTGTGATGGTAGGTTAATGTTAAAAATTTTAATAATGACAATTCAGGTGAATTTGGTGCCGCTTGGTCTTGGCACAAAATTCACCTGAATTGTCGTTATTAAAATTTTTACCATTAACCTACCATCACAGTCATTTCTTGGCCGCCACCTTGGATTTCACATCGTTTTTCACCATAGCCTTTCTGAGGGCCACACTCTTTTTTTACAGCTTGGCTGTTTTGGATTAGATTATTCTTTCCAGAATTTCCCAAAATTTTCTCCTATTATTCTTCATTTATTCTTGTATCTAGCCTATTATTCCCCAATAATGCTCACTTAGTTTCTGTAGCTATAGTCACTTAATTCTGAAGATGCTGATATCAGTAGTTTTGTGACTTTTGTCAGAATTAATTAATTAATAGCTAGCCATAAATGAAGCATTCTACCTTATACACAATGGTTATGGTTATAGTCATTATAACAGACGTAAAATAGCTATCAGGAGTAATAACAAAAGAGTTTTCAATTGCATAACTGCATGCTAAGTTTAGTGGATGATGATATCAATATGTTTGTTGAAGGACTTAAAGAAGATACACTGGTATAAGATTTACAAATTTCAGAATTGTAGATAATCATGCAGTTAAAACCCTGATGCTGTCTCCAGATTGTTAACATGAAATGATATGACTGATTTGAGCGTTTTGTTAGAGCATATTGATCTTTTAGAGGTTTTTCAGCTCCTTTCAGCCAGCACTCGCATAATAATGCCAGCCATCTATCATTCTTAGTAGTTTAGTACTTTCTTCTAGCTAATCAAGAATAGGCACGCCCCTTAATTCCACTGATTATTCCCGTGGAATTCTGATAATTCTTAAATTATGCCTGTAACCATCCTATTATTCTGGAATTATTCTCATGAAATTGGTGACCTATTATTCTCAAAATTGTGCCGGAATATTAGGCTCAGGCCTAGGCACAGGTAGCAAGAGAGGGATGTGGTCTGTATATCGTATACTCAGCAACAAATAGTCAAGGATGTTCTGCTCAATTGTGAAGAATCAATGGCACAATATTGAGCCGGACTCATTGATAGTATGAGAATAATTGGGACACACATTTCCATTGAGTGGCCTGTAAAACAACAGGTCAGAAATTAAAATTAAAAAAAAACAAAAAAAACAATCAAAAACATGAACAAGCATTTTAAACCACAAACACATCATTGTTGAACAATTATATCACTGATTATGTTGGTATAATCAATTGTAAACACCAAGTACACTGATATCTCAGTTGTAAGAAAGGACAATATTAAGCTATAATTTACAGTAAAACTTGGCTATTCTGGTCACCCCTGGACTAAAAATTGTCCTGACCTGGAGACTACAGCAAGCATGTCACTTTTTACACAAATGAAATATTTGGGGATTTCATAAATTCAGTCATTTAGACCACTGCCAGTCAGTTTGCAGCCATGAATGAGTACCTTTTTCATACAGGCATTACACATTCACTTACCTAAAATGTGTTTTATTTTCCACCTGCAGCCAAAGTTCCTGGGACCTCTGGTGACAGAGGTGGCAAGACAAGATGTATTTGGTCTGTACACCTTGTTAAAAAATCCTGCCATGAGATAAAGATTTTAAAACTTGTGACAATTGCAATTACTTGATTTGGTCATACATCAAATATAGGTCACTTTCACATCATACCAATTGTAAACTATCGCTACAGATTTTTAGAGCTGTACTGATACCACATTTTACGGCCAATACTGATATCTGATAGTTTTTCTATTTCCGATATAGGTTTTCTAATAAACCAATATTAAATATTTAGCTGATACTTGAGAAGTGATATTTATTATTGTGATAATAGGATTACACAGCATAACCACTACGGCTGTGTTGAATTTTCTAAAATTCCTAACCAGTGATTGTTCACAAAGTGTTTTCTTCAAACTTGTCTGTTTTTGGTCAGTGCACGAGGTCAAAGCAGCATCACAGATTGAAAATGTATCACCAAAAAAGTGGTACAAAAACCCTCAAAAAAAATATATATATATATATGACCGCTTTTAGAATTAAAATTCATAGTAGTCAAGAATCTTACCACTTGTCTACAAAGTCACTTGTGCAAGTAAAGTGCTTTTGATAGTACTTAAAGTATTTTTACTAGTACATACACTACTCAAGTGAAGTATCTGTACTATAGGCTTGCAATTGACCAACACTGATACTTGTAATATCGGTACTGATATCGTTATAATATTGGTATCGGTACAGCCCTATAGATTTTACACATAAACCAACAGTCTCGTATATCTCGTTCTTAATACTCTTTGTGGTGTAAATGTTCTGCTGAATACACTAACATTCAACAGGTAAGAATTTAATAGTTTCCTTTCAAAGTTAAAGCAGCATTTATTTAAAAGATACCAGAGGTACCTTATTATGCAGGTGGCTATAGTAGGCATGGTGCATCACTTTTTATACACTTATATACACTGTAAATTCAAATGGGTACAAATGACCCAAATTTTTGGGTTGTTTTACCTGCAATTCAAATGACCGATTTTTTGGTAATAATGACCCAAGGATGTATTGGTTTTTTTTAACTTTGTAAGATACAGTCATATTACCCAGATGCTCTATAGTCTCTTCAACCTCTAGCCAGGTGTTTGAAATAACCTTGCCATCATGGTCATTTTAACCATCTGTGGTAAAATTAACCGATGTCACAAAAGATTTGTTTAATTGTTTGTTTGTTTGCATTAATTAACAAGTCAGTCATCATTAGTAATAACATACATTAATCTATCTTTAACACATATTCACAATAATTGTTACATACTGCATTTTAATGCTTTAAACATACCTGCTCTTATAGAGGTTTCAAATTGTATTTAAAACCTATGTTCTCCATGTTCACTTTTGATTGTGGGATGTAACACAACTGTTATAACGGCCAGTGTACTGTAAATTTAACCATGTAGCTGGTCATCTAAACTTTACTTTAGTAGACTTGACATTTCACACTCAAATCACCAAAATATGTTATTTCAACATCCTAAGTGAACAGTTGTATTGACCTTCCGTGGTTATTTTGACTGATTTAGTTCAAATACCTACTCTGGTTACAACCACTTTTAGATGGTCATTTTAACTACATAAATTCAGTATCTAGTGTGAATGAGTACTTTTTCATACAAACATTAAATACTTCTACCTGCAGCCAAAGTTCCTGGGACTTCTGATGATGCAAGATGTGGTCCATACACTTAGTTGACAATCCTACCATTAGATATTTTTGCTTTATATAGAGGTGCTGTTTAGCAACAAAGTAGTTTTCAGCTTGATCTCACGTTTGCATTGTACAGATCATGTATGTAGTGTAAATGTGGCTGTGGATTAATATTTATCACTTTACATAATGGCTTGATTATAACCTCCACAGCATAAATCATCAAGTATGCCAGTATTCTAGACTCTTAACCATTAAGCTTCATTAGTGGTGCCAGTATGCCATTTCAAATCATGCCACACCACACCAATGAAAGAATATGACAGATGCTTATTACTTGTACTACAGCTTGCCACAGCTTAATTCTATCCCAAGACTTGAACTCCATTTTTAGCAAGTCAATTTAAACCGCATATCAAATGTGTTATTTGAGATGTTGTGGGGACTTTCCAAGAGTTATAATATGGTAATTGTCAGCCAATTGTATCTGTTCCTTAGTTTTTGTTCAACAATGTGATACATGTAACAGCTGATGGTAGGCAAGGAACATGATGGTAGGGCAAATTATCGACTACTGGCTACACCTTTGCCTTACCTAGTTTATTTTATTTATTGTATTAAAATAATGTACAAAAGAGTAGTGTCATACGTGTCTATGTGTGTGTATAGTTAGGTAAAGTACTATAGTTAGTTTGCAGGCTATGTCTAGTAATGTCTGGCATCGCACTTAAAAGTTCAGGGAGGTGATTACAAATCTTTACAGTGTCCGGGCAAAATAAATTCAGATGACAGTTGACTCTAGTAGTACCGACAGTTCCAGGAAGAGGGGAGGAGTACATAGGAGCATGTGCTCCCCTCCCACTCCCCAAATTAAAAGTCTAGATACTCTAATAGAGCAGTCAGTCAAATACTCTAACAGAACAGTTACCACACAAAATGCTATGCCTGTTCTGTGTGGTCAACATAATAAAATTGAAAAGGTACAAAGGCATGTTGCAAGGTTTGTTACAAATAACTACAATGATGCAACTGTTACTTCCATGCTGGAAACTTGGACTGACCTTCCTTTGAGAATAGGTGAAAAGAACTTAGAGTAATAACATTTCAATAGAGGCTCTGGTCTCATCCACTAGTTGGTTTTACTATACTCTGATGCCCTTGTCTAAATAATGGTTATGATATTAATGACTATGTATTTAGCTATTGCACATCCATGGTTAATATTTGCTCGGTATTAAATATTCACTATACTTATTGGGCCTGAGGCTCATGCTCTATACTAAAAATCAGAATCTTGGCATCAATTGTTCTGTACAATGGTAAGATACTACTAGGGAAATGTTCAGGGTGAAGATGTATTGGTTAAAAGTTATTGAATATTATTATATTGATTAGAGTGCTGACTGCTCTATAGGAAATTAGACTTGATTTTTAATGTCTGTGAATTGTGATATCCTTTTGGTTTGCTTCAAATTTCCATCTCCTCTATATACCTTTTTATTGATCCTATGTGACCTAGAAAATTTGCGGGCTTTGTCAATCCAGTGTAGACCTGAGTCAAACATGCTCAAATTTTTACCCAAAATGCTTCCACCTATTATGCTCATCAATGCTCCCATTATGTTTGTACTATGCTCCTAGATTAGCTTTTTGTATGTTTGATTTTGTAGCACTGTGGGTAAAGTGTAAACCAAGTGTAAAGCTAAAGGTGCTAAAAGTGGCCAAGGATACTTGTAGTTTCTTGGACGTGCCTTTTTTACAGCGAATGTGTACATGTTTATGGGGCTGACAGTACTTCCTTATACTGTGTAAGATAAACATTGTAAGAAGTAAACAGAATTCTAGACATTTTACATTTGCTTTGATTTTGTATATATCTAGAGATGGAGATGCTTGCACAGACACAAGATACGAGATACGTAATTGAAGGCTGTGACACAAAATTATATCCACTAGGCCTAATATCCACTGATTATGCTGGCATAATGTTGAGCATAATAGGTGCCTGAAAGCATTGAACATAATAATAAAATAATAAGCAGAACACTTGTGCTATACTATAAGTTGCTTTTCAGATATGGTTTAATAGAATAGTCAGAAACTCTAATGGAACAATCAGACAGCTGACTATTCTATTAGAGTAGTAGACATAGGAACTGAGGCATAAATGTTGAGCATAATAGGCATTGAGCACCACTAAAAAACATACATCACTAAAAGGCATAATTGGCAGGTCCCTAGACACAATGTTAGTGAATGCAAACAATGTTACCTACATGCTACAGCACTGTGGTATTATAATATTGTGAATTTAATTGATTAGCTTATTAATAATCTTACCTTGATGTAATATTGCTTACACAGGATGAAGTGTTTGTGTGGCTTATGCAGCCAAATTTGGATGTAGACTCAGGTGAGCATATTATAATAATTACTTTATTTTTGGATGTAAAAAACGCTTTGCAATATGTGTACAGTGGGAGAAATTAATGTTAACAGCTTCTCACCGTCTAACTAGCTGATTGGCTGGCCAGCCAGTTGAATGGTGCCAGCCAGGAAACTTATAAAAGTGACTTAGTGCATGTCCTGACTCAATAAAACAAACAAACAAACAAACACTACCTTCATTTCAAAGTCCACAGCTTAACTCTGGTTCAACTTCACAAAATATAAACCCACAATTGATCCTGTGAAGTGTCATTATTATAGCAAAGGAGATAACATAGTTTTGTTAAAAATCTGAATAATTTCTGGGAATTCCTGGAAGCAATTAACGAGAAATGAAGGTAATATACTCCCTCCTAGGAGGGATATACTTTGATATACTGTCTCTGTTTTTCGTTAATGCATTCCTGAGCACTGTTAGCAATGGCATTTGTACACCTTTTCTTCCCTTTGAAGTGAGGTGTTGAAGTGGTACATATATACCGTGGATCTGAACCTCAGTTATTAAACACCCTGCTTATCCAATATTACTGCCAAAATGACTGCTCTATTAAAGTATTTTGTCCTTAGTGTGCTCTCTATTAGAGTAAATGACTGTTCTAATAATATAGTTGAATGAAGCTCTGTATATAAATCACTGGACTTCAGTTATCTGCTTATCTGAACACCTTTGTCTAACGATAGGAATGAAAATAACTGAGGATCCACTTTACATAATTAATAGCTAAAATAATAATAAATACAGTGGAACCTCAGTTATTCAAACTCTTTCGGACCAGGGATGGTCCATGAGTCTGTAAAGTCCATATCTCTGAAATTGTACATAAATAACTGTAAAATAGAGTTTTTTTAATATCAGTATTTTCAACTACCCTAATAAAACAATCACTACTCTAATAGAGCAGTCATTTCCATATTTCAGTTAACTGAGAATCCGGATAAGTGGAGTCCGGATAACAGAGGTTCCGCTGTATTTGCCACATTGATGCATCTTACAGTAGTAAAGTCAGCAGCTAAGCACACTTGGACACTTAAGAATTTTGACCAACATTTGTAGCTAGCTATTCATGTAAAGGTTTTTGTGTAAAAATTGTTTAACTTTTTGCGTGCGAAAATTATTTTACAACGGAAAAAGCAGATTACAGCAGATTTGTATTAATTTTGTGTTATTGTTATGTACAGCACATTGTACATATGGCATAGCACTAAAATCTAACTGCTTGTTCCTATATAACTGCATACTACACAGGTATAATTAACGTAGTTGCTTAACCACTGCATGAATACTAGTATATTACATTTTGAAAATGAAGTGGGGATCTAAGGATAAGAAAAGATTATCTAATCCAAAACAGCCAAGATGTAAAAAAAGAGTGTGGCCCTTGAAAAGGCTATGGTGAAAAAAATGTGAAATCCAAGGTGGCGGCCGAGAAATGGCTGTGATGGTAGGTTAATGGTAAAATTTTAATAATGATAATTCAGGTGAATTTGGTGCCACTTGGTCTTGGCACAAAATTCACCTGAATTGTCGTTATTAAAATTTTTACCATTAACCTACCATCACAGCCATTTCTTGGCTGCCACCTTTGATTTCACATCTTTTTTCACCATAGCCTTTTTGAGGGCCGCACTCTTTTTTACAACTTGGCTGTTTTGGATTAGATTTCACTTCTTTTTGTATTTGTATACACCAAAGCCGGCCTATGACCGGCTTTGTGGCTTTTTTAACTCATATTTTTTTCTTTACCACAGGAAAAAGAAAAGATGAAGCAGATGTTAATTACTTTAAATATTTCTAGTTTTATTATTAAATGTTAAATTATATATATATATATATATATCTATAAGAGTTCAACTACAAAGAAACCATCCTGTAGAGAATTCAGCTACAAACATATCATCCTGTAGAAAGATAAGCTAGAAGAAGTTACCTTGTAGAGAGTTCAGCTACAAAGAACCATTCTGTAAAGAGCTCAGCTGCAAACAAATCACTTGTACAGAATTCAGCTACAAAAAAATCATTCTGTAGAGAGATCAGCTAGAAGAAGTTACCTTGTAGATAGTTCAGCTATAAACAAATCACCCTGTGGAGAGGTCAGCTAGAAGAAGTTACTTTGTACATAGTTCAGCTACAAACAATTCAGTAACTTCTTCTAGCTGATCTCTCTACAGAGTGATTTTTTTGTAGCTGGATTCTGTACAAGTGATTTGTTTGCAGCTGAGCTCTTTACAGAATGGTTCTTTGTAGCTGAACTCTCTCTACAAGGTAGCTTCTTCTAGCTGATCGTTCTACAGGGTGATATGTTTGTAGCTGAATTCTCTACAGGGTGCTTTGTTTGCAGCTGAACTATCTACATGGTGGTTTCTTTGTAGCTGAACTCTCTTCAAGGTGACTTCTTGTAGCTGAACTCTCTACAGAATGATCTTTTCGTAGCTGAACTCTCTGCAGATGATTTGTTTGCAGCTGAACTCTCTACATGGTGGTTTCTTTGTAACTGAACTATCTACAAGTTGACTTCTTCTAGTTGATCTCTCTACAGGGTGATTTGTTTGTAGTTAAATTTTGTACAGGTGATTTGTTTGCAGCTGAGCTCTTTACAGAATGGTTTCTCTGTAACTGAACTGACTACAAGGTGACTTCTTCCAGCTGATCTCTCTACAGGGTGATTTGTTTGTAGCTGAACTCTCTTCAAGGTGACTTCTTGTAGCTGAACTCTCTACAGAATGATCTTTTCGTAGCTGAACTCTTTACAGATGATTTGTTTGCAGCTGAACTCTCTACATGGTGGTTTCTTTGTAACTGAACTGTCTACAAGTTGCCTTCTTCTAGTTGATCTCTCCACAGGGTGATGTGTTTGTAGTTGATTTTTGTACAGGTTATTTGTTTGCAGCTGAGCTCTTTACAGAATGGTTTCTTTGTAACTGAACTCTCTACAAGGTGACTTCTTCCAGCTGATCTCTCTACAGGGTGATTTGTTTGCAGCTGAATTCTCTACAAGGTAACTTCTTCTAGCTGATGTCTCTACAGGGTCACTTCTTTTTAGTTAAACTCTCTACATAATGGTTTCTTTGTAGCTGAACTCTCTACATGGTAACCTCTTCTAGCTGATGTCTCTACAGGGTCACTAGTTTGTAGTAGCTGAACTCTGACATGATGGTTTCTTTGTAGCTGAACTCTTTACAAGGTAACTTTTAGCTGATGTCTCCACATGGTCACTAGTTTGTAGTTGAACTCCCTACACGGTGGTTTCTTTGTAACTGAACTCTCTACAAGGTGACTTCTTCTAACTTATCTTTTTACAGAGTGATTTGTTTGTAGCTGAACTCTCTACAAGGTAACTTCTTCTAGCTGATCTCTGTACAGGGTTAATTGTTTGTAGCTGTACTCTCTATAAGGTAACTTCTTTTAGCTGTTCTCTCTGCAGGGTGAATTGTTTGTAGCTGAACTCTCTACAGGGTGATTTGTTTGTAACTGATCTCTATACAGCTTATTTATTTCTAACTGATCTCTTGAATTCTCTTCAAGGTGACTGCTCTATTAAGATAACTGCTTAATTAGAGTATCTCGATCTCGCACTTGCTACACCAAGTTGGATTTTGTGTTATAACTCTGTGGCTTTAAGTCTGATTCTTCTACACCACTGAAGAGCCTTTCTAAGATGATTACTCCATCTGTACAGCGATTTTCAAAGCATTACCCCAAGCAGTTTTTCTGGTAGGCCTGGAAAGTAGTTGTTTTTTTATTAGCTAATCTCAATTGCATAATTGTTAGGTGGGGTCTATTCTATGGAATGGAATGGAACAGAATGAAATGAAGAACTAAACTACAGAATGGAATGCTTTCTCAAATTGAAGCTTGCAACGTGCCATTGCTGAAACTGCCCTTACAAGTTATCAGTGGCACCCCCAGTAAGTGATTAACATAAGATAAAAAGAATTAAATGATTGATTGTGGGTTCATGTTGGTTGTCATTAGTAATGAAGTATTGATTGTGGGATGAGCTGTATCAGGGATGTTCATCCATGGTTCATCTACGGATATATCAAGAAGGGCACTTTATATGAGCTGTTTGCTTGTATTGACTTTAGAAAACAGTCTGGGCCAGCTTTTCAAGTCATATATCAGTGTACAAATAAAGCAAGCAGTAAGACACTGGTAACAGGAAAGAGCCAGCTGAATTAAAACTTGAAGAATTTTGTGCAGTGTGTGAGGAGCAAACATTTTGGCAGATGGCAAGGAGGCTATATTCTGCAAACATCACTGAAGTGTATGTATGGAGTTATTAACAGCCGGTGTAGTGGACTAATGCAGTGTTCAATAGTGAGCTGATTTTTTCTGTTGCACAAATTCAAGGATGTGTCTGACTGCTAGCCTTGAATCAGGCTAAATGCTAAAACCGGCTCCAATATCAACCGGATCTCAATTATAAGCCTTATAAGCATGTGAAATCATGCCCATAGCCACCAGGCAAATGTAATTTGGACCGAGATGTGTGTGTGTGTATGTGTGTGTGTGTAATTTCAATGTATCTAGTCAGACCTGAAATGGAACACTCACATTAATTACATACCATCTAAGAATCTTAGGATTCTTAAGTGTAACATTTCACATGCTTCACTTCGAACAAAACACTGTTTGTGTATTTTCAAGTGATTCCAAGTCTAGCTGGTCCATAGTGTTGGGAGTAACGCGTTACGTAATATTATTACTTTTGTGGTAACAAAGTAATATAACGAAATACGCTATAAAAACAGGTAATATAACGCAAGCTACTTTACTTACAAATGTAACGTGTTACCTAAATAATATAGTTACTGTAACGAGTCTAATATTACGTAATATTATTATACAAGTAACGAAGTTACTCATCTCGTTAGTTATCGTCTGAGTAACGCCTAGCCACAACGAAGTAACGAGGCCTACTGAATGAAGCTTATTCACCAGCTTCTTACTTATAACCAAGATTTGCGCATTGTCCAACAACGCAATCATGTCACGTAGTTTCACACGTGACAGCTTAAGACTGCGGACACAAAGTAATATAATATGTAATATTATTACAGTTACTTTATTTTATGGGTAATATGTAACTGTAACTAAATAGTTCAGTTCCAAGTAATATGTAATATGTAACTAGTTACTTTTACAAAGTTACTTGCCCAACACTGCTGGTCCATGACATTACAATGGGATCACATGTATTTGTTACAGTGCGGGCTGCTCTGTGTTGGATCCACCATAGGGTTGAGATTTCAAGGTAGACTGCCAATGTACTGACACTGTTGTCGCATATTTAAGTGGAGGACAAATGAATACAGTAATGCTAGATTATTTATGTATACAAATGTTTCATAATGAAATTGATATCCCATTTTGATTTGTACCTCCACTTTGAAACATATTCAAGAACAAGAGTTACCACCGTTTAAATCTCCAACCACTGTCGTTAATTAACCAAGATGTCACCAGTCTTTGTTTTTTCCATCTACAGTTTTGCCTTGGAACAATAATTATCTCAAGGCTCTAATTATTATCTGTAATTCACCTTATTGTAGTTGTACTAATTTTATCGATTTGTCTGTATGTTTTCTTCATTTTCCTTTGAAGTTGTACAGTATAATTAGGTAAACAAAGATAAATTTTCTCTCCCGTCTTATTCTAGGATTTGTACTAAGAAAAATTTAATTATTTGTTTACAGGCTCAAAATTGAGAAAATATAAAGAAAGTCAATTAATATTATCCAGTCAGTTTGCTTTTGAATATTTAACGTCTCTAACTGCAACAAAAATTCGATAAATCCATGCATCTCATTGCTGGTCATCTAAACATTGTGAAAGTGATACCTCACCCAATCAACCATATATTCTGTTTATTAGACTGAATAAAGTCATGATCACCTAGCTGTTTCCTGTCACCAGTAACTTTCTAGTTAATTTCTATGTGGATATTATGCTCCGAAACTGAAGAAATTGAGTGGTCTTCTAAACTATTTATCTTGTCAAGATCAGCAGAAACAACTGACATCCAATCCACAGCTACTGTATTGTAGTAACAAAATTTGCCTTGGTCATGCAATAAATGAATTGAAGAAACCTGCTTTATATATCAGGTAGTAGAACAATCACTGCATGAGACAGCTATTAATATTAATTATTATCCTATTCCATTTTCCTGGGGGCTCCACTGATAAAATGCAATTTCAGCAATGATAACGGCTAGCCAAGCTGCAAGTTTTGATTCAGAAACATTCCATTCTGTAAAATAGACCCCATCCCGGATTCAACTCACTACTCAGGCTGAGATATCTAGCTTTAGTCCACTACTCTGTTAATGAATCATTGATGTTCACACAATATAGCCTCCTTGAGGTATCTGAGTGTTTGCTCCTCACACACTGTACAAAATTCCTTTAGATTCTGCTTAGACTGAGTTGATTCAGCTTATCACCATACTCGTTTCCTGGCGTACTGTAGCTACATACTGACTTATGCTGATTAGAAAGGCTGAGCCCTAGACTGTACATTCTAAAGCAAAAACAACTCACGTACTAGTAAAAACAAGTCATGCGTTAAGTTCCCTACTTGATACATCTGAAGATGAACACACTGAGTTGGCTATTCCCACAATTAGTGCTTCGTTACTAATGACAACCAACAAGAACCCACAATTGATCCTTAAATTTGTTTTATCTTTCTTGGGGTGCATTTGATTACCTGCTGGAAGTGCCACCGATAACTTGTACAGCAATGGTAAGCTGCAAGCTTCAATTTGAAAAAGAATTCCGTTCCGTGGTTTAGTCTATCATTCCATTCCGTTCTGTTCCGTAGAATAGATCCCACCTAATTGTTATGCACTGTTGGTTTTTCATTGTATCTTTGTGGTTCTAAGCTCGATTTCTTTCAAACCACAAAAGGTTTTAGGTTCAATAGTTAACCTATTCACCCACCAATTTTCAGCTGCTTCCCATAAGCGGTTTACCCTGAAGGCGTGACAACATATTGTTATTTTTCGTGAATAATCGTTAATAACACTTTGCGACTTTGTCTGTTTATCGTATTCCAGCCAAAGTTAGTACTGAGATGTGCCTTTATACCCAGGGGCGTATCTAGCCCAAACATGATGCCTGGACAAGCCCATTTACCTGTACACCTAGTCCAGTGAACAATTTGTGTGGGTTCATACGTACATTCATCAAATTGTTGTTTTCAAGTGCATGGCATGGCATGGCATGACTAGCTACAGTTATTAACTCTTATCTGTATGCATATATAATAGCTCATCAGTCTGTAATCACTCCATACTAGTCTCTAGCTATGATGCATGTAATCGATTATGGGACTGCAGCATCACGTGCCACACAAAAGGATACTTCCAACTCATAATGAACGATGCTACTGAACTGATAGATTTCTTGCACTGACTTGTACTTATGCAGATCACAAAACCGTCATGACACCGGTGCATCCACGTACTCACTAGGGGCATCCATCCCTGCAACCACCCGCCAACTCTACCACGCCCTGCTGAGTGGTCCTACAAAGTATCGTCAGCAGTTCTCTCATGTTATTCCCTTGACATTCCTTCATCGTAGTTGTATCACAATAAATCCGGGCGCTGATTAGCTATTCAAATATCCTCGAAAATGTATGATTAGACCGCTACCTGCTGAAATCAAGTAGCCAAACAGCTAGTCGTTTTCCACTTCACGCGGTCTATATACAGGCAAACTCCAAACTATCATTACTTAGATCAGACATGGGGTCAAGTACATTTAAAAGTACTTAAGTAAAGTACAAGTACTTTTGAATTTTCCAAGTACAAGTACAAGTACTCCAGCAGCAATCAAGAGAGTACTTAAGTAAAGTACAAGTACATGTTGGAAGTACTTAAGTAAAGTACAAGTACATTTTGCTGTAGTAAAATATATGCTGTATTCAGTGTACTGTAGTATGTAAGTGTGCCTAGGGGGGTTGGTTTTTGTCAACTATTCTCTCTATTAAACTCTTAAAACGCACTGACTTGAACAACAGCATTGGCGACATCGTTAATCATGGCAACATTATACACAGTAAGGTTGGGGAAGGCATTAGAAGAATCGCAAGAAGTTGTAAACTGCACCTTCATACAATTTTGATATTCTTATTGTACACCCACTGTGTACAAACTATGTACAATGTTTGCAGTACTTACAAGTACTTTAAGTACTCAAGTACATATACAAGTACTTAGCAAAGTACTTGAGTATAAATACAAGTACATTGGGGAATTTAAGAAAGTATTTAAGTAAAGTACAAGTACTTTCAAATCTGTACTTAAGTGTACTTAAGTATAAGTACTCATGTACTTGGCCCCATGTCTGACTTAGATGAGACTACAAATTGGCACTATTCACTAGAGTTTGGGCAAGCACATCTCCGTTTTTCAGATTTAAATACAGTAACTCGTAATCTACGGGGCTATTATTAGAAGTCAGACTCTTAATTAAACGCGCAGTGCTTATGTTCCATGCAAGAATTCGCTGCAAACGTTTGCTACAGTCAATGGTGGATAGAATTGTAATTACTGAATTATGAGCAGTGTATTTTCATGCGTGGCTGCCACGCCAGAAGATTTTCTGATGCCCGGGCAAGGTGAGCTGATGCCTGGGAAAATGTCCGGGTATGCCCAGGTGTAGATACACCACTGTTTATACTCGCCTCCTGTGTGCCAAATTTCAAGGCAATTGGATAAGGCATTCGCGTTTTATAGCAGTTTTTGTAAGTGTGCAAAAAGAGGAAGAAAAATAGTTCTGTGGAGAAAATCCCTACATTGTCAAGAATTATTTTGTTCAATGCTAAAGTAAGGATTTTCCCACAGAGCTATGTATAATCTTGTCTCACTATAGTTCCATTTTAAATTAATATATTAGGGTGACTACTTTATTAGAGTATATTGATCAATGGTGGTCCAACTACATAGATTGTAAAGGGGTGTATCGCTCGATTGTTATTGGTCCAGCTACCATGTATGTATATTCTAAGCATGCTTGCATGCCTCATTATTAAGTAGTTGACTATTATATAACTTCAGTGAATCTATTTACTACAGGCAGTACCATTCACTCTGCATTGGTATATTTATGTGACAAACTTGTACCACTAGTATCCACAAAGTGGTATGACCTTGGACTAATGTTACTGGATCCGGTACAGTTAAGACTATTGCAAGAAACTGAAGAACAGAATAAGCAATTTGCATTTCCATACTGTCAAATGATGCTCAGTAAATGGTTACACATGTTTAATGCTGCTACTTGGTACCAGTTAATAAAAGCTGCTAGAAGTATAAAACTTAAGGACATAGCTGATAGTATAGAATTCCTGTTACTACAAGGTGAGTAGATTTGACAAACTAAGAGTGTACACAAGCACCACTGTAATGATAATGTAATGTGTAGTATTGTAGTTGTTATTTGTGCCAACCTTTGCTGCATGCACAGATATAGTAGTACTGTATATTACAGATCATGAAGGTTTGGGTTTTCTGGCCAATAAACTAGCTTCACAATGCCATCCTGGTGTCTTGGCAGTATTGGCTAGGTATAACCAAGCCCAAAAGTACCTTCAGTATGGCCCTAGATGCTTCCAATAGGTATGTAGCTACAATTTAAAAAAAATTATTCAATAGAAATTTCTACTGACTAACTAATTGCCTACATGCCTGATGCTTATGCTTTCAGGCAAGTGTAACTCAATAACGGCTATGGTTACAGGCTTGATTTTTTCACTGTTCAACATCACTTCATCCATACGGTAGATGTACCTTTGGCATACCACAGTATGTAAAATGCACTCATCACGGACTTAACGTTGTCATTCTTTGTGTCCCATTTCTTTTTGCTGACAGTCCGAGGTGTCGATTTGCGGTAGTGTGATGCTTGTAAACTGGAATCATCCATACTTTCTATGGTGAATGGATTTATTGCAGAGGTGTCTCATTTGAAAATGCTGTGTAATGTACTGAAAATGGGTAAAAGCAAAGCATCAAAGGCCACTTTACTTTTGAATCAGTAATTGGCACACAAATCATCTATATATTTTGTGGTGGCCTGATTGATTGTAGAGGCGCTTCTCCTGCTGTTCTTTGTTTGTAATGCTGTCTAATGGGCTGAACTTAACTGAAAGCAAAGCGTAATGTTCACTTCATTTTTGAGTCAATTATTGATAGCTGGGATGCGCATATAGACAAAAACATTACCTCTGGCACTTTCCTTTATTTTGATGCAGTATTCATGGGTTCACCAATCATAATAATGTTACAAAAAGTAAACAAACAAGTATAAGGAAAAATCAGGAATTTTAAGTTTGATTAGGAATCATTGAAAAAACTTGGGAAACAAGGGAGGTCGCCTATACCTACAGATATACTAGTGAACATTTAATCCCTAATTCATTCATAGGTATATACAGACTGAAGTAGGGATTAAATGTATAAGTATATCTATAGGTGAAAATTATATCATGTAAGTGTATCCACAAAGCACGGTATATCACTTATACCACAGTTTGCCGTGGTATATCAGTTATATACCACAACAGCACTTTTGATCCCAACCGCAGGTGTGGTATATATTATATGTTTTTCTTACCAATTATTGGTATTATAGTGGCTTCTGATTTAAAGTAAAAGTTTGTTTTCTACATGTCAAATCACTAGAGCCGAATATGTATAGAAATATTCTTTGACTCATCACAACAGCATTGATTTCTATATGTACACTGTAGGTGTTGTTGGATCCAAGGATGTGACGACAAGCTGTAAAGCTAGAATATCAAGTATGTACATTCCTGTATCATGTGGTTTATTTTTCCACAATAATTATTTCTTGTGACTGTCAGTTAACCAAATAGCCAACCAGCTACTGTCACAAATTCAATTGTCATGCGGTTAATAACCACATACCAGTTAACTGATTTGTAACATACACAAATGTATGTTTTGGGTATTCTCTTCTCAAGTTCTCATTCTTTAGTATTGGTATCACACTTGTGGTAGGATTCATTATACATACCCCTGCAGGGGCGGATCCAGGAGCTGGCAAGGGGAGGGGCACAAACAGGTTAAGTTGTAGGTGGTTGGGGAGAGCAAATTCTCTTGCATTATAGAAGCAGCAAATAATCACCTCTTAGTATTGTAATATCTCTTATTTTTGCTATTTTGGCCTTTGTGCTTAAAAGGTTAGAATTTCTTTAGAACCAGCAATACGATAATTATTATTAGAGGCGCTTAGTACGCACAAAGGTGCTGGGTGACAGTTTGACAGTTGCTTTAAGTTTTGTTTTAAGTATATAGTAGTAATATATGGATATTATATAAGTTATATAGATACTATTGACCATGGACTGACCAAATGCCTCATCCTGGATTCGCCATTGCCCTGTAGTTATTGTTACTACTGTACTACAAATTTTAAAATGCACATGCATAGTTTACATATTATCATTGCTATGTCAAGGAGTCTTACAAACTCCCAATAAAACTGAAGCTTAAACTTTCAATATAACATAAGATTTAGACATGCTGGCATTTTCCAGTATAATAACACTGTAGCACCAACAGCTATTTCGTCTGTATAATTGTTTTTTACATAATGTACTTTAGAAAGGAAACTTGTATTGTATTATCAATATATGTTATTGACATTAATGTTTGTTACAAAATATTGGTGGACAATTTGGTTATAGGTCCTACAATGAAAGAATTAGATAGATATGTTGTCCCATTAATTGGTACAAAATGGTATCATATTGGACTAGTGTTACTGGATGCAAAACATGCATTGGACCAGTTGGAAAAGCAATATAAACATTACACACAGCACTACTGCCAGTTGCTATTCAGTACATGGTTGTGCATATCTGACAATGCCACCTAGTACCATTTAATAGAGGCTATTAGAAGTATCAAGTTGAAGGATACATCTTATTACATAGAATCAATGTACATGTATTTATAAGGTAAGTACCTATAGCTGTGTGTTTACTAAGCATCAAAGTTTAAGCATTTGAAGTACCTAATCGCTGCCACTTTCATGTCTAAACACGTACCGTAGTGCACTTACCAAAACAAACAGTGATATGTGTATGTGATCAGATTTGACAAAATTGATCCAAATTGCACATCAGGCAAAATCAAACTAACACCACGCTCCACTATTGTACTACTAGTTTTAACCCTCAGTACTACTTTACTACTCGAGACTGGTTTTAACAGACATCTTTTCCGGGTGGTGTGGAGAGCTCAAATGGCAGTTTCTGGCCTTGTGAACCTAGCTTGGCAAGAATCAGTGGTTTACTGGTGGATGGCCTGATAATGTTGGCCAGACGTTTTTTCTGTTGCTGTATATCGGCCACTAAGAAGCCAGCACAGTCCTGTTTGGACTTCTCATGGTCTGCCTCCATTTTGAAGTCTATCTCTTGCCCACCCTGCAGGCTGCCACCCCCACCCTCCTTCCTTTTGTGAGCACTCCTGATACTACTTCACTTGTTCGTTCAACTGTTCAGATTTTCTATCTTATTTGCAGGAAACTCTACCACAGCTACAAGTACTGGAAATGGTCTAAAAGATAGTAGACTGTTGCAACTCTTGTGTAAATTTCATATGCATGCTTGCTCTTCTGGCAAGTTACATATGCTGTCTCGAATTCTTTGAAATCATTTAAATTATCTAATATGCAATTTGGATCTTGTTTCCAAAATCCAGTCACATATAAAACTTTGATTAGTTGCTGCATGCATACAGTAGCTTTTTAACCCTACAAACTTCATAACTTTACATTTATGCAATGCTTAGAAAATTACCTTGCTAAATCTTATGTTTATGTGGTGATTATGGTTAATAAAAGCATTCATTTTTTTAATACTTTCTCACTCTTGTTAAATTCATGTAACTGTGAATTTGGGGTATCATGATACTGCTTTTGCTCTCTTTGCTTTTCTATGCCAAGTTTTCTGAATTAGCAAGAGCTTGGGCTTTGGTTTCAAGAACAGTGATACAGGCATCTCTCCAGCAAGGCTGCCAACTGGAGGGGGGGGGGGGGGGGGGACTGGGGAGTTTTTCCCAGGGTTCCACTTTGTAAGGGGCCCCAAGGGGGCTCCAGGGGCCTCATACAGTATATAGCTGTCCCCTAGCTATTTATCCAAACATAGCTACAATAAAATGAACGTACAACTGTGTAAATGTACCCTGTAGACTCAAAGATACATAAGAAGCCCCAGTGTAAGATATACCATCCAAGCCCAATGAGATCCATAGCAATGCAGTCCAGCAGTGGCAGCAAATCATAATTCATAATATATCTTATAAGGTGCCTAATAGTATGTAGACAGTGTGACTTCCACATAAGATCGAGATTCTCTAATAGAACAGTCACCTTATTATAGCAGTCAGGCAAATATCAGTCATAGTAACTGTTAAAAATCAGTCTAGCAGAGGGTACAATAATTTCGTAGGTGGTATGTTTTTGGCAGATAGCTGGCTGTAAAATTCAAACTTGAGATGTCCTATATAATACACTAATACAATGGTCCAATACATCAAGACACACGGTAGTGTGTCGTGCGGCCCAAGAAGCCGGCGCGTAACACCCGTGAGTATATTGACAGGAAGAAAGAAAACGCAATTTTCGCACCTCCGTAGCTCTGTGCTTCCTTGATGAAACAAGACGATTTTTGCTGTGGACATGCCCTCCAACTTCAGCACTCCACATTCCTAATTTGAGCGAAATCGCTTCGCGCGTTCCCGAGATATGCGACTTCAACAATTGGCTCAGTTTCTTCGGGTTTTTTTTTCTTCTTATTTTTCTTTTTCTTGTCGCACACTTATAATAACTGCTATAAAACGCGAACGCCACATCCGATTGCCTTGAAATTTGGCACACAGAAGGGGGATATAAAGGCGCATCTCGGTACCAACTTTGGCTGGATTACAATAAACATGCAAAGAGTTATGAGCGATTATTAACGAAAAATAACACCAATATGTTGTCACGCCTACAGGGTAAACCGCGTATGGGAAGAAGCTGAAAATCGGTGGGTGAATAGGTTAACTATTGAACCTCAAACCTTTTGTGGTTTGAAAGAAATCGAGCTAAAAAACAGAAAGATACAACGAAAAAACCAACAGTGTGTAACAATTATGCAATCGAGATTAGCTAATTAAAAAAATGACTGCTTGCCACGCCTACCAGATAAACCGCTTGGGGTAATGCTTTGAAAATCGTTGTACAGATGGAGTAATCATCTTAGAAAGGCTCATCAATGGTGTAGAAGAATCAGACTTAAAGCCACGGAGTTATAACACGAAATCCAACTTGATGCAGCAAGTGCGAGATCGAGATACTCTAATAGAGCAGTCATCCTAATAGAGCAGTCACCCTGAAGAGAATTCAAGAGATCAGCTAGAAACAAGAAACCTGTATAGAGATCAGCTACACACAAGTCACCCTGTAGAGAGATCAGCTAGAAGAAGTTACCTTGTAGGGAGTTCATGCAACTATGGAAAGAGATAGTTCAGCTAGAAGAAATCACCTTGTAGAGTTCAGCTACAAAGAAACCACCATGTATAGAGTTCAGCTACAAACAAATCGCCCTGTGGAGAGATCAATAGAAGAAGTTACCTTGCAGAGAGTTCAGCTACAAAGAAACCATCATGTAGAGAGTTCAGCTACAAACAAATCTCCCTGTAGAGAGATCAGCTAGAAGAAGTTACCTTGTAGAGAGTACAGCTACAAAGAAATCATCATGTAGAGAGTTCAGCTACAAACAAATCTCCCTGTAGAGAGATCAGCTAGAAGAAGTTACCTTGTAGAGAGTTCAGCTACAAAGAAACCATTCTGTAAAGAGCTCAGCTGCAAACAAATCACCTGTACAGAATTCAGCTACAAACAAATCACCCTGTAGAGAGATCAGCTACAAGAAGTTACCTTGTAGATTGTTCAGCTACAAACAATTCACCCTGTAGAGAGAGCATCTAGAAGAAGTCACCTTGTAGAGTGTTCAATTACTGTTCAAAGAAACCACCATGGAGATTTCTGTAATCAATATATGTATTATATTATATATATAATTTGTACATTTACTGATAAAATATTTAATTCAAAGTACATCTACTTCATCTTTTCTTCTTCCTGTGGTAAAAAAAAAAGACAGGTTAAAAAAGTCCCAAAGCCGGCCATAGGCAGGCTTTGGGTCTGTATACAAATACAAAATGAAATGAGATCTAATCCAAAACAGCCAAGCTGTAAAAAAAAGTGTGCGGCCCTCAAAAAGGCTATGGTGAAAAAAGATGTGAAATCCAAGGTGGCGGCCAAGAAATGGCTGTAATGGTAGGTTAATGGTAAAAAATTTAATAATGACAATTCAGGGGAATTTTGTGCCAAGACCAAGCGGCACAAAAATTCACCTGAATTGTCGTTATTAAAATTTTACCATTAACCTACCATCACAGCCATTTCTTGGCCGCCACCTTGGATTTCACATCTTTTTTCACCATAGCCTTTTTGAGGGCCACACACTTTTTTTACAGCTTGGCTGTTTTGGATTAGATTTTAATTATACTGAATTATTAAAATTGCTGTCATATTTAATCTCAGAGAGTCTAGTTTCTCAAAAATTTCCTGTGAGGCATTCCCCCAGATCATGCTTCACATGCTAAAACCGTCATGAGCTTGTAAGTTAGTAGCTAGTGGCTTGATTTTAGTTGTAGTCAGCTTGTTCTTGTAAAATCACTCTCATATTTGATCTCAGAGAGTCTAATTTCCTGGAGGGGTATGCCCCCAGACCCCCTCCTAGGTTGGCATGCTTTGCATGCTAAAACTGTTAATCAGCTTATCAGTTAGTAGCTTGTAGTCTAAATAGCTAGTTAGCTAAGCTTGTATACCTGCAAAATTGCTCTCATATTCAGTCTCAGAGATAGGCCTCAGGGAATTATGCTCCAAATTTTCATCATTATGCTATTCCAAAATTTTCAAAAAAAGTTATCATTATGCTTTTATTATTCCCAAAATGTATTCATTATTCTCAAAATTATTTCAAAATTTTATAAAATATTTGATTTTTAAAAATTTATCGTACAGTACGATAGTAATCATACAGTACGATAGTAACTGTAATAATAGTTTTTTTTATTTATTTTTTATTTTTTTTATTTTTTTACTCGGGCTTGATGGACTGCCCTTGCCTACCACCCCCAGCACATAAATGGCCTGTGCTGGACAAACCGGGACTTTCTTAGTCCACGGCAAACTGAGACTCTGCCCGAATCAGCTCCACAATTGGGGGAGTCTTAACATAGTGACCGATGGATGAGCGGGCTCCGCGGATGCATTGTATGGAGGACCGCAAGAGAGAAAAAGATAGACAGCACCTTAACCACCCCATGACAACAGAGTAATCATCGCCCCACTTGTTTGAAAGTTGATGAGCCAAGCGTTGATAAAAAACAGAAGCCTCATGAGCCAGACCACCAGAGGCAGACATTACCAGGGGGGTAAAAGAGGCATGCTCCTCCTCACGAATTCTCTGAGCATACGCACGTTTCTTAATGTTCTCGTGCCTCCGATAACAGGAGGCCAGTGATGAGGACGCATTAGAAGCAGCCAGAGGGTTGAACACCCGCACATCCACAAAACATCTTTCACTTCTTCCACCCCAAAAACCATTCATGGCGATGTCAAGACGGGCACCATCTTGGATATTGGCAGAAGCAGGGTAGTCCTGCTGTGAAACCGGCTGGAGCTCTGGTTCAACAGCTACCTGAGAGCATACTTCAGTCAACAGGGTAGCAGTCAGATCTCTGATCTCATTGTGTCGGATAGAAGGTAAGCCACCCTTGGGACAGGATAAAGCATGCTCCACTGAAAAGGAAGTCCCACATGCACAGTGAGCAGGAGTCCGCTGAGGAGACCACCCATAACGTAGTGCCACGGCATCGTGAAACGCGGACTTATGCAGTGCAAAGCCATGTTCCTGTAGGGGCCGGGTGGTAAGCCAGTTGGAGGCCCCTTTGGCTGAGGCTAGATCTAAAGCGCGTTGAGAGGAGGGATCTAAGTGGGTATGCAAACTGGAAGATCTATCCGAATAGTTGGAAGATTTGGAATTGCGGATTGCGGACTTGCGAGATAGCTGTTCTGTTTTAACAATAGCCGAATTGATACCCCGGTCCAGAATGAATTGTGAAAGAGGCTCAGCAATGTGACACGAGGCTGAATACTCCTCAGCTGCAATAAGAGTTGGGTTTATGATACCCAAACCACCATATCGAGGTGGAAGGGCAAATAATTTACGGATTGTGTCATTTGGTGGAGAGCAACCCATCAAAGTAGGGATAAGTACCAGCCGGATGTTGTCCTCAAGGGGTTGTAAAGCCTCTGATATGTTTGGAGTAGTGCGACAAAGGTAGAGCCAATGGCTTGACAAGCCATGAGTGAGAGCGGAATAAGCAGCATGCGGCTGAACTTGTGCGAACTTGGCAAGCCGTGTAATCTCTGCTGACCAACCAACAACCTTGTCCCTCACAAATTCCTGGACATAAGCGTTTGAACCAATGGCAGCCCCAAGGTAGGGACGGCCCGCGGAAGTAATTTGAACATCAGTATCTGAAAACAGAGTAGTAGCAATTGAATGGAACCTTTCCTTAGAAACTAACCAAGTTTTAGGAGCATTCACAAAATAGCCAAAAGCAGGTCCCTTAATACAGAGCTGGTTCCACCAGATGAGCAAGTCCTGTATACTGCCACAAGCACAAGCATCATCAGCATACCAGACCTGGTCCACTGTCCCATGAAGTTGATTGATTAAAGGCACTGTAGCAAGGGCATACATAGGCATAGCTAGTGGGTCTCCCTGTGTAGTACCCTCCTCTGATAACATAACCTCCCCAGAAACAAGCAAAGAGGCTGGAGACCTATAAATATTGATCAGAATAGTGGAAAGTGGCGGGCACAGTTGTCTGATGTTGTGTAGAGCCACCAAACGGTTCAGCGAGTTAAAGGCATTGGAGGCGTCCACCAGCAACACAGCCTCAGTGCTTCCTTCCTCAAAAACCTTTCGGACAGCATGAACCGCAGCCTCCGCCCCAGAAAGTTGCCCCGCACAAAGTTGGTGTGAACCAGCTGCCTCCTGAATGTCATCCCGCAGGATGACCAGCACAGCCTTAGCAACAATACGTCTCATAACCTCGCACACACCAATAGGCCGCACCCCAGGATTTTTATCCAAAGCAATGAGGCGACACACCAAAAAAGGCGAGAGCAAATCTGGGGAGAGGAAAACAGTACATAAACGACGAGCAAATGAGGACATTGCAACACACAATTCACCTGAAGCAGAGTGGAATGAGGTACAAAGTCGACGCCAACCACGAGCGTCAATCCCAGAGGGTCCAGCCGCACCAGATGTTCGCAAAGCAGCAGACCTGATAACAGCAGCATTAAGAGAAGAGAATATAACAGGGTGTACGGATGGTGGGTCAGCCCAATGCTGTAGAAGACACTTAGGATCCAAAGGCTGAGCTGGAGGATGTTTAGCCCGCAGAACATCGCGAACACAATGGCCGGGAGAAGCAGAATCAGCTATCTCATCCAAGTTTAGAACTCCACCACGTTGGTAACCTGAGACTAATCGTAAAGCAGCCTTGGTTTTACCCTCAAACATTAGCTTAGAAAAGTTACGTACAAGTTGTGCCTCACTTAGTTTTGGTAAATGGCTCTTGAGACGACCCTGTATAGCTCCTCCCTCAGTAACCAGTTCAAGTAGATTCCCATCCTTCCACTGTTTCAGCCGCTGCTCCAATAGGAGAGTGTGATCCTTGTCCTTAGATGTGCGGCTTGGCTTCTGGAGCAGTAATATACAAACCACAACAATTGCCTTAAGGGCGACAGATTCCAGGGAAGAACCCTCACCTACAGCACGAAACAAACGAGCCAGTTCAAGTACAAAAGCCTTACCAGCTGAACCCCGTGGAACTGCAAAACTGTTCTTCTTCCAATGTATCACTTCCAAATAAACTTTATCCAATTCTGAGATAAAACAGCTTCCATCAAGATCCCCCCACTGAAAGTTAGGCTGAACTACAGGTTGAAAATCAGGTAGGTCAACACCTGACGAATTGTTCAATAGAATGTCGTTGGAGTTGTTAGAAGTCAAGCAGGGGGCGTTAGGTTCTTCCTCCTCGTCAACCTGCGCGACGGATGAGGGACTTTCCTCCCGGAGAATTGAACTCTGCGGATCCAAGCTGGCCCTCGAGCTGGCCTGGAGTGTCGCATTTGGTTCAAAACGGCAACGACGCCTGCCCATCTCATCACGATAAGACACCAAAAACTTCAATATGGGCTGATCTTGGTAGCGAATGGTTGTCTTCCAGTTCTTAGAAGAAGCTTTACCCGCTTTGCGTTGAAGGTCACATGGAGTCAAAAGGTCCCCATTGAGCCGAACACAACGACTGGTGCCACTGGACAGTTCCTTGGTTATCAACTTCGCTTGCAAAGTCCCACATACTATGTCGACGGCCTCCAGAGTTGAGCGACTCTCCGGAAAACCAGGGAGAGAATCGACCATTACGATTCCCACAATCGAGTTTAGTAGGGACCACAAAGGAGTAGGCGTGGCCCACGGAATAATATCACCTAAAAACCAGCCTTGATTTTCCATTACGACGATGAGGCAGTATTGGTGAGGTAAAACTAAGCCCAAACAAGCTTTCAGATCGACCCGAAACGCTTTCAACAAATTGCTACGGAATTTTAAAAATTTTTTATTCAACAGAATTTTCTACTGACTGACTGAGTAACTGACTGACTGAGTAACTGACTGACTGACTGATGCCTTCAGACAAGCGTACCGCGATAACGGCTAAGGCTACGGGGTTGATTTTTTCACTGTTCGACGTTGCTTCGGCCCAACAGGTGCCTTTTGGCATACCGCAGTACGTGCAATGCATTCTTTATGGACTTACCAGTGTCCTCCTTTGTGTCCCATTCATCTTTGCTGACAGGGAAAGGTGTCGATTTGGCACGAGCACCTGATGGCTTCCCTTCGAAACGGAAATTGTCCGTATTTTTCATCGTGGCTATTTCGATTGCAGAGGTGCTTTTCAAACAGTTCTTGATTCGTACTGCTGTGTAACGAGTTGAACATAGCCTACAGCGAAGCGTAATGGATACTTTACTTTTCAGACGATAATTAATATGATTGGGGCGCGCGGCACGATTTCTTTCTTTTGGTATATGTGGATTGTAGAGGTGCTTTTCGAACAGTTCTTGATTCGAAATGCTGTGTAACGGGTTGAACATAGCTGACAACGAAGCGTAATGGATACTTCACTTTTGAGACGATAATTGATATAGTCGGGGCGCGCGGGGCCTTTTTAGATGCGGTATGCGTGGGTTCACCAATCATAATAAAATTATTTACAAAAAAAGGTAACAAACAAGTACACGAAAAATGAGGAATTTTCAACTAGAGTAGGGACCATAGCACATCGATAAAAAGTACCGAAACAAGTTGGAGTAGTCCATAATATTAAATCACTGTAAAACAATAAGAAGTGTTATATCCCTACTGTGCTCAAGATACCGTAATGGAAATGCACAGTAGGGATATAACACTTCTTATTGTTTTACAGTGATTTAATATCATGGACTACTCCAACTTGTTTCAGTACTTTTTATTGATGTGCTATGGTCCCTACTCTAGTTAATTTTTTCGTGCACTTGTTATAATAATGTTTAGCAAGATTTGAGAGCAGTAATCATACTCTTCTATTAGACAGAAAAGCTAGCTTTTAGCTGGTAAGTCACTTAGTTGCTGTTGCAACAGACTAAACATCATTTTTGCTGACTGCTCTATTAGAGTAGGTGACTGCTCTATGTAACTGCCCTATTAGAGTATACTGATCTTCACTTACGTTGAATTGTATATTATGCCAACTATGCTCTTAAATTGCTTCAAAATGCTGTAATACTTCCCAATTTTTTACCTCATCATTATGCTCACAATTATGTAGGCATAATTCCCTGAGGCTCAAAATTTTCCTGGGGGGCATGCGGTTTACATACTAAAACTGTTAATAAGCTTATCATTTAGTAGCTAGTTTGTGTTTGGTTGTAGTTAGCTAGTTAGCTAAGGTTGTTCTTGTAATGTCCTTTTGTCTGTTTTTCTTCTTTGAAAATTATGGGTTATAGGGCCCCATATTCTAAATACCCTGGGCCCCCTAAATCCCCCAGTCACTGTGTTGTGTATTTCTGTAGGCAAACAAAGAGTTTGCTAATCGGTTCAGATTTCCTCCATTTTGTAACACTTGTTTCTTTTTAATAGTAGTTTTAACAGCACAATTAGATGCTGGATAGTATGAAGGTACCAAAGCCTATTTGTACTGAAGTTTCTGAACACTGAAGCAGTGAACTGGAGACCATTGTTATTTACTGGAGACCATTGTCACTTACTGGAGACCAAAATTAACATGACATGTGTCCAGCATCCAATAAATGGAACATGTCTCCAATAAACGACATAAACATGTCTCCAACAAATGTCATGAACACTGTCCATGTCTCCAATAAATGACATAAACATGTCTCCAACAAATGTCATGAACACTGTCCATGTCTCCAATAAATGACATACATGTCATTGTGTCCTCCTATGGCTTCTGTAACCAGATACCCAATTTTTTTGTATACATGTAAGTATCAATACCATTTAAATTTTGGAATCGCTCTCAGCATCCAACTCTGGTTTTAAGTCTTATTATCAGATTTGCACACTCTCTTGTGTGACATTTTTTGCTATGTGGATATCTCCCACATTTTCTGCATTTTTCTGATGTGAATCTGCAGGCCTCTACTCTCTGTATCCCTCCAACAGCTGTTGGCTTGTCTTCCTATCTGTGATTCATCATTTGCGCAGTATACAAATGTTTCTTAGGTTTGCTATCACTCACTGCTTGTACCTCACTCTCTGAGTTCTATAGTTGACTAGCATTTCTTTCCACCTATTCCATTACTTTAAACAATTTCACAATCCCTTTTAAATATTAAATTCTCTTCTCTCAGTAAATTCCTTTGGGCTGATTGTTGACAGAGTCTGCAAACTAACTGAATCCACCAAACTCACGGTATGTCAAAAATTGTTTCAGTGCTGTGATGTAATCTGCCACACTTTTGTCTTCCTGTTGTGTTTGCTTGTAGAACTGATAACAGTCTGCTATGACAACCTTTAAATAAGAATGAAGCATCGTCACTAACTCTTTGAATCATTGTTCTCGGGTGGGTCCAGTGCTAACAAGTTCCATAACAATGTATAGACTCTCGCTCCAAAACAGACAAAAAACAGTTAACTGCCTTCTTAGCATTTGGAATGTCATTTGCCATGGACAATTGTGCCATTCTTTGAAGTAACAACCAAAACCATCGTTTTCTATGTCAAGTTCATTGAGATGGCCAATAGTGATTGTAGTCAACAGACAATAAATGACACACATGTCTATCTCTTTAATCAATGTACACTTATATAACACAATGTACTCATGATTATTATATGTTGCACTGTAAATATGCAGGCTTTCTTAAGTGAAATTAACAACTTTTTATAATTGTTCTCAGCAATGAAAAATAATATTTTGACAATGCAAGGTTGCAGTTACATTTGCATGCATGTTGTTAGGCCTTCTGAACATTTATGTTTGTACAGTTTAAATAACTATGGCTAATTTTGTTTTTGTAGGTGGGATGCAGAAGAGAGCTCACAATCACCATTTTAACTCAAAGCAGCAGATCAGAGCTACATTTGTTGATTGTTTAAGAAATAGAAATATTGTATACAAATGAAGAAGTGTCACCAAGTTATTAAACAAATGAATGTCCAAAGTACTGAGCAATATGAATTTGTACCATGACTTGAGTAGTAGCCACTTTCACATTCTCTTTCTCTCTGTCCCAAAGTGCTTGGTAGTATTATCCATGGGGAACCAGGAGCTGCCTGTAGTCAAATAATAGGTATTCACCCATGAAATACATGCCTTAAGGATGTTATAGTAAGAGTTTATACACCAAACAAGTCAGTTTGCGTGAAGAGAAAAATTGGTTTTCTTGATGTAGGCCAAAGAACCACTGACCACCACAAGGACATGCCAATGGAAGAAATAGAAGTTTTGAGTCTTGACTTACGTAGTAGTATATATATAGCACCTAGCCTATACTGAGTACTCTCAAGCTATAGAGATAAGGCTTAGTTGACTTAGTTTAAACCATTAAATATAAAATCTGGTATAAAGGTTGGAAGAGGAACAAAGAATGGGTAGAGAGTAATTATTAGCATTCAGAAGTGAAATTAAAAAGCGAAGGTACACAAGTGTGAACAAGGGTGTGCATGGGTATATACAAGGGCATTACCCCTTGTTTACCCATGTACATGCACCCATGTTTATCTATGCCCAGGTATAGTTCTAGGATTTTACCAATTTCCAGAAACCAGCCAGCCTTGTATAGTTGTGAAAATAACAGTAGCTGGTAAACTGTTCCACATTTTAAGAGTTGAAGGAAAAAGGAGTGCAAATAAACATCAAGGTGAGCTTGCAATTGTTGGAATCTTTGTGAATGACCTCTTTTACTCGAGTTAGTCATTGTAGGAATGTGATGGCTAGGTATACCGACTACATTATATAAAGTCTTATATAACATGGTGAGATGCAAGATTTCACAACAGTGTTACAAGGAAAAGTGATTGTAACTTTTCTGTAACACTAGATGTTAGTCCAAACTTCCAGTCACAAATCGTGCAGCTCTTCGCTGTACTGCTTCAATCAAGTTGACGTTTGTATGACTATAATATTATATACATACTAGAGATTAAATGCCTTCTATAGTATATATAGCTGCAGGTGTAGGTGACCTCTCTTGTTTATTGCTATTTATATGATCCCTACACAAATTTAAAAGTCCTAAACTTGTTGTTTACTTATAAACATGAATTCATTACTGGTGGACCATTGCATACATCAAATGAAGGTATGGAATTAGACACAAAATAAAAATTAATTGCATGACTGAACATGTGCCCTGGCTATCAAGCACTGAAATGCAAGCTATTAACATGTTCCAGATAACAGACAGTTAGGCCTGAGTCACGTACGCTCAAAATTTTGCCCAAAATGTAGATCCTAGTCGATTATGCTGGTGTAATTTAAAGCATAACAGGTGACCAAAAGCATCAAGCATATAATGCTAGCATAATAGGGATGAAATTTAAAAATTTAATGAAATTGTGCAATGCATGCATCTGAAACAAAGCAAAATAATTACCTCCAATATGCATTATTACTGTATTTCATATTTAGAATAACTTACTTAGCCATTTTTGGTTGGTTATTCACACTTTATGAATTAAGATTGAGATACTCTAATAGAGTGGTCACTTGCTCTAATACAGCAGTCAGGAAACACTATAATATATTTGTTAACGTACAAACTCAGTCATGAGTATATTCATACATATGTAGCTAGCTACTTACAAATTTATATAATTATTAAATAAATCAAGAGATGGAGCTTGGATAATAGGATTATCTAGTTGGTTCTATAATTTTATTATAAAAGGAAAGGAGTTCTTATAAGCATCTACCCTTGTTGGCAACTGCAGAAATCTTTGATGGTGGCCTCTAGTTATGGTGTTGCTTGGTCTGAACTGTTGGTGCACATTAATATCTACCATGTCATTAATAATTTTATACATTAGTGAGGCTCTCAAATTATTTCTTCGCTTCTCCAATGTGTGCCATTGCAACATTTCTGTAACACTAGCTGTTCTATTATAGTTATTCATCACAAACCTTACTGCTCTTCTCTGTACAATTTCTAATTTATACACTGTGAAAAAGATGGGATATAAAATGGTATTTCCAGTGGCTTATTGAATACAAATAAGCCTTAATATAAACCCTGTATTATACTCATGTTATACTTTAGTATAATGCATACTATACTATTACATATATGGTTTCAGTTTATTTACCACATTACCTGAAATAGCTTGCCCACACTATACCACCACATATGTGGTTTCAGTATGTTTAACACATTAACTAAAGCCTTACTTGTGATTGTTAGTATACTACAGGTTATATCAAGTTTTTTTGTATTCAATAAGCCACTGGAAATACCATCTTATATCCCTCTTTTTTTTCACAGTGATAGATGTTATGTTCATGGTATGTAGACCACACTGTACAGGAATATTCTAGAATGGGCAAACAAATGTATTATAGCAGTAGCATTTAACTGTTGCAGGACACTTTGCCAGATTCCATTGTAAAAGACTTCTTACTGAGGTTACTTTTGTGGTGATCATGTTCACATGTTGTGTCCGTTTAAAATTTTTGTCGGTAATGAAACCCAGATACTTTGTATGACTTACTGATGGTATTAAGGTATTAGATAGGTAATAGGATGATTAAACATATTTAATTTTATTGGTAATTCTCAAAAATTCAGTCTTTGAAGGATTAAATGACATCTGCCAAACATCAGGCCATTGTGATAAAGTATCCAAATCATTCTGAAGGGCTACCACATCTTGTTCAGAATGATTACTTCTGTAAAGTATCATCTGCATATAACCAAATTTTTGATGAAATAGTGTGTACAGTATTGTTAATGTAACATAGAAACAAGAGTGGTCCCAACACTGACCCCTGTGGCACTCCTGAAGTTACTTTACACAGATGGTTACATTCGGCCATTCACAACAGCTTGTTGGGATCTGTTCATCGGAAAGCTTTTAATCCATCTTAATACATTTCCACAAATACCATAGTGACTAAGTTTGCTGCAGAGTCTGTTTATAGGTACGGTATATTAAAGGCTTTGGACATATCTAAGAAAATTGCATCAATTTGTCCTGATAGGTTGAGAGAACTTAATCATCAGAAATAATTTATCTACCATGGCAGGGGCGAATACAGGGGGGAGGGGGGGTAAAAGGGGGCTCTTGACCCCCTCCAAAAAGTTTTAGTATACCAAGATCAAGATACTCTAATAGAACAGTCACTCTAATAAAGCAATCACAGTATTAGAACAGTGTGTAGTGAGCTATTTAAGGATTTTTATGTACTTTATCAACCATAAATGCATGGTTGGTGAGGTGGGCAGCTATTGTCAGCTGGCTGTGACCTTTTTTTTTTTGGTCTCACCTTATCAAACCAGAGACAATGTAGTGCCTCAGTTCATTTTTGACCCCACTTTCCATAAGTCTGGATCCGCCCCTGCAGAGGACATCCAAATAGCTAGATTCAAGCAACCATTTACAAGAGTTAGTTAATTTAAATTAGAGATTTCCAACTAAATTAAACAATTAACATTCCATACATTCATTGGTATGACAAATATTGTGCATTTTGTCAGGGTCATTTCAGTACAAACCCCACCTCAATCAGTGGTTCCTATCAAAAGATATAAGGAAAAGAAGTTGAAAGTGTGATGATTTTTGTGTACAGCATTTCAATGCATTTTATGTACATTGCACGACACCAAACACAATACACAAAGTGTCATAAATCTAGATAGGAAACTAATAACAACATGAAATTTTTACCACATATCTATTTTATGAAGAACAGCATATGAACTAAGTAAAACCTCTCAAAAGTGACCACTTCTTTGTAGACTGACCACTCAGAATATTACAAGTGATTCACAAATAAAACTGTGTGTATTGTGTAATACTAAGTATACACAGGTACTTAATGCAATTTCAAGGATAACTAACTAGACAAATCAGTAATATTTTATAAATGGCAAGTACTGGCATCACAAGTCACAATTAACACGTACTTCGGAAACATAACAATCAGATAACACACTGTAAGAGCAACATTATTTTTAAAATAGATTTGTTTGGACACTGCTCAACTTTATTTGTCACATTGTAAGCACTAAGGATGATAATTATTATATAACACAATGACATCACTATACTACAAAGAGAAATTAAAAATAGTTTCTGATCAAAATTACAATCACTGAAGCTGCTATAAAATGTATCAAAACAGCAGTAAATACACCAGAATATAACAACAGGCACGTGTGAAGCCATGTAAGGTTGGTATCACATGCCAGTCTCCACTTTTGAAAAGATTATGCTCAACCTTGAACCTTATTTTGCAATTCCGCGCAAGACAACAAACTGCTCACCTTCAAACTATACTTGCATCGATGCAGTGGGATGCCTTGAAGTCCAGGGTGATTGTAATGCTGAATTCTGAGCACTGTTAGATGGCGATTTACCTTTAAAAGGGCCATATTTCCATCGTAATCCAACATCAATCGTCCTCCAATCAAAAAACACATGACAAAATCGAAATCAGCATATACGGTTTGCCCAGAACCACTTTCTTCGTCCTCATCAGCAGCAGATTCACGCGGAAACACTCAGAAACTTCGGCTATCACAGGTGCCACATTCTTCCAATTAGAATTACGTACGCAATTATTTGTATGGGCTCCCTATGGGGATTTTTTTTTCTCAAACTTTGATTTGCTGTATTTCAATAAATACCGCATGGATTTTAATCCAGTAAAGTGCAATACAAAGTACGAAGCATTGGCCACTATTTACTGGAACGGCAACTTGTGAAACGTTTATTGAAGGTGTATAATTTAAGAAGCAAAAATATGTGTGAAAAATTGGTAGGTTGGAAATCGCTATTTAAATATTCCTTTTTACCCAGATGCAATTAAATTAAATTGTGGAACAAATTACAGTACCACTAGATAGCTACTATTGTACAGCATTATAAAGCTTTAAGGATCAAGACACACGGTAGTGTGTCGTGCTGCCCAAGAAGCCGGCGCGTAACACCCGTGAGTATATTGACAGGAAGAAAGAAAACGCAATTTTCGCACCTCCGTAGCTCTGTGCTTCCTTGATGAAACAAGACGATTTTTGCTGTGGACATGCCCCCCAACTGCAGCACTCCACATTCCAAATTTGAGCGAAATCGCTTCGCGCGTTCCCGAGATATGCGACTTCAAAAATTGGCTCAGTTTCTTCGTTTTTTTTTTTTTCTTCTTCTTCTTCTTCTTCTTCTTCTTATTTTTCTTTTTCTTGTCGCACACTTACAAAAACTGCTATAAAACTCGCACGCCATATCCGATTGCCTTGAAATTTGGCACACAGAAGGGGGATATAAAGGCGCATCTCGGTACCAACGTTGGCTGGAATACGATAAACAGGCAAAGAGTTATGAGCGATTATTCACGAAAATTAACACCAATATGTTGTCACGCCTACAGGGTAAACCGCGTATGGGAAGAAGCTGAAAATCGGTGGGTGAATAGGTTAACTATTGAACCTCAAACCTTTTGTGGTTTGAAAGAAATCGAGCTAAAAACCAGGAAGATACAACGAAAAAACCAACAGTGTGTAACAATTACGCAATCGAGATTAGCTAATAAAAAACGACTGCTTGCCACGCCTACCAGGTAAACCGCTTGGGGTAATGCTTTGAAAATCGCTGTACAGATGGAGTTATCATCTTAGAAAGGCTCTTCAATGGTGTAGAAGAATCAGACTTAAAACCACGGAGTTATAACACGAAATCCAACTTAGTGTAGCAAGTGTGAGATCGAGATACTCTAATAGAGCAGTCATCCTAATAGAGCAGTCATCCTAATAGAGCAGTCACCCGAAGAGAATTCAAGAGATCAGCTAGAAACAAGTAACCTGTATAGAGACCAGCTACAAACAAGCCACCCTGTAGAGAGATCAGCCACAAACAATTCACCCTGTAGAGAGATCAGCTAGAAGAAGTTACCTTGTAGGGAATTCATGCAACTATAGAAAGAGATAATTCAGCTAGAAGAAATCACCTTGTAGAGTTCAGCTACAAAGAAACCACAATGTAGAGAGTTCAGATACAAAGAAACCACCATGTAGAGAATTCGTTTACAAACAAGTCACCCTATAGAAAGATCAGCTAGAAGAAGTTACCTCGTAGAGAGTTCAGTTACAAAGAAACCACCATGTAGAGAATTCATTTACAAACTAGTGACCCTGTAGAGACATCAGCTAGAAGAAGTTACCTTGTAAAGAGTTCAGCTACATAGAAACCATTCTGTAAAGAGCTCAGCTACAAACAAATCACCCTGTAGAGAGATCAGCTAGAAGAAGTTACCTTGTTGATAGTTCAGCTACAAAGAAACCATCATGTAGAGAGTTCAGCTACAAACAAATCTCCCTGTAGAGAGATCAGCTAGAAGAAGTTACCTTGTAGAGAGTTCAGCTTCAAACAAATCACCCTGTAGAAAGATCAGCTACAAACAAATCTCCCTGTAGAGAGATTAGCTAGAAGTTATCTTGTAGAGAGTTCAGCTACAAAGAAACCATCATGTAGAGAGTTCAGCTACAAACAAATCTCCCTGTAGAGAGATCAGCTAGAAGAAGTTACCTTGTAGAGAGTTCAGCTTCAAACAAATCACCCTGTAGAAAGATCAGCTAGAAGAGGTCACCTTGTAGAGAGTTCAGTTACAAAAAAACCACCATGTAGAGAGCTCAGCTACAAACCAGTGACCTTGTAGAGACTTCAGCTAGAAGAAGTTACCTTGTAGATAGTTCAGCTACAAAGAAACCATTCTTTAAAGAGCTCAGCTGCAAACAAATCACCTGTAAAGAATTCAGCTACAAATAAATCACCCTGTAGAAAGATGAGCTAGAAAAAGTTACCTTGTAGAGAGTTCAGTTACAAAGAAACCACCATGTAGAGAATTCAGCTACAAACTAGTGACCCTGTAAAGACATCAGCTAGAAGAAGTTACCTTGAGAGAGTTCAGCTACAAAGAAACCATTATTTAAAGAGCTCAGCTGCAAACAAATCACCTATATAGAATTCAGCTACAAACAAATCACCATGTAGAGAGATCAGCTAGAAGAAGTTAACTTGTAGAGAGTTCAGCTACAAACAAATCACCCTGTATAGAGATCAGCTAGAAGAAGTTACCTTGTAGAGAGTTCAGCTACAAAGAAACCACCATGTAGAGAGTTCAGCTGCAAAGAAATCACCCTGTATAAAATTCTGCCACGAACAAATTGCCCTGTAGAAAGATCAGTTAGAAGAAGTTACCTTGTAGAGAGTTCAGCTACAAAGAAACCATTCTGTAAACAGCTCAGCTGCAAACAAATCACCTGTACAGAATTCAGCTACAAACAAATCACCCTGTAGAGAGATCAACTAGAAGAAATTACTTTGTAGAGAGTTCAGCTACAAAGAAACCACCATGTAGAGAGTTCAGCTGCAAACAAATCACCCTGTAGAAAATACAGCCACAAACAAATTGCCCTGTAGAAAGATCAGTTAGATGAAGTTACCTTTTAGAGAGTTCAGCTACAAAGAAACCACCCTGTAGAGAGATCAGCTAGAAGAAGTTACCTTGTAGATCGTTCAGCTACAAACAAATCACCCTGTAGAGAGATCAGCTAGAAGAAGTTACCTTGTAGAGAGTTCAGCTACAAAGAAACCACCATGTAGAGAGTTCAGCTGCAAAGAAATCACCCTGTAGAAAATTCTGCCACAAACAAATTGCCCTGTATAGAGAGATCAGTTAGAAGAAGTTACCTTTTAGAGAGTTCAGCTACAAAGAAACCATTCTGTAAAGAGCTCAGCTGCAAACAAATCACCTGTACAGAATTCAGCTACAAACAAATCACCCTGTAGAGAGATCAGCTAGAAGAAATTACCTTGTAGAGAGTGAAGCTACAAACAAATCACCCTATTGAAAAATCAGCTTGTAGAAGTCACCTTGTAGAAAGTTCAGTTACAAAGAAACCATTCTGTAAAGAGCTCAGCTGCAAACAAATCACCCTGTATGAGAGATCAGCTAGAAGAAGTTAACTTGTAGAGAGTTCAGCTACAAAGAAACTATCATTTAGAAAGTTCAGCTTCAAACAAATCACCTGTAGAGAGTTCAGCTACAAACAAATCTCCCTGTAGAGAGATCAGCTAGAAGAAGTTACCTTGTAGAGAGTGAAGCTACAAACAAATCACCCTATTGAAAAATCAGCTAGAAGAAGTCACCTTGTAGAAAGTTCAGTTACAAAGAAACCACCATGTAGAGAGTTCAGCTACAAACTAGCCACCTTGTAGAGACATCAGCTAGAAAAGTTACCTTGTAGAGAGTTCAGCTACAAAGAAACCATTCTGTAAAGAGCTCAGCTGCAAACAAATCACCTGTACAGAATTCAGCTACAAACAAATCACCCTGTAGAGAGATCAGCTAGAAGAAGTTAACTTGTAGAGAGTTCAGCTACAAAGAAACCATCATTTAGAAAGTTCAGCTTCAAACAAATCACCTGTAGAGAGTTCAGCTACAAACAAATCTCCCTGTAGAGAGATCAGCTAGAAGAAGTTACCTTGTAGAGAGTGAAGCTACAAACAAATCACCCTATTGAAAAATCAGCTAGAAGAAGTCACCTTGTAGAAAGTTCAGTTACAAAGAAACCACCATGTAGAGAGTTCAGCTACAAACTAGCCACCTTGTAGAGACATCAGCTAGAAAAGTTACCTTGTAGAGAGTTCAGCTACAAAGAAACCACCCTGTAGAGAGATCAGCTAGAAGAAGTTACCTTGTAGATCGTTCAGCTACAAACAAATCACCCTGTAGAGAGATCAGCTAGAAGAAGTTACCTTGTAGAGAGTTCAGCTACAAAGAAACCACCATGTAGAGAGTTCAGCTGCAAAGAAATCACCCTGTAGAAAATTCTGCCACAAACGAATTGCCCTGTATAGAGAGATCAGTTAGAAGAAGTTACCTTTTAGAGAGTTCAGCTACAAAGAAACCATTCTGTAAAGAGCTCAGCTGCAAACAAATCACCTGTACAGAATTCAGCTACAAACAAATCACCCTGTAGAGAGATCAGCTAGAAGAAATTACCTTGTAGATAGTTCAGCTACAAACAAATCACGCTGTAGAAAGATCAGTTAGAAGAAGTTACTTTGTAGAGAGTTCAGCTACAAAGAAACCATTCTGTAAAGAGCTCAGCTGCAAACAAATCACCTGTACAGAATTCAGCTACAAACAAATCACCCTGTAGAGAGATCAGCTAGAAGAAATTACATTGTAGATAGTTCAGCTACAAACTAATCACGCTGTAGAAAGATCAGTTAGAAGAAGTTACTTTGTAGAGAGTTCAGCTACAAAGAAACCATTCTGTAAAGAGCTCAGCTGCAAACAAATCACCTGTACAGAATTCAGCTACAAACAAATCACCCTGTAGAGAGATCAGCTAGAAGAAATTACATTGTAGATAGTTCAGCTACAAACAAATCACGCTGTAGAAAGATCAGTTAGAAGAAGTTACTTTGTAGAGAGTTCAGCTACAAAGAAACCATTTTGTAAAGAGCTCAGCTGCAAACAAATCACCTGTACAGAATTCAGCTACGAACAAATCACCCTGTAGAGAGATCAGCTAGAAGAAGTTACCTTGTAGATAGTTCAGCTACAAACAAATCTCCCTGTAGAGAGATCAGCTAGAAGAAATTATCTTGTAGAGAGTTCAGCTACAAAGAAATCATCATGTGGAGAGTTCAGCTGCAAAGAAATCACCACTGCCCAAATTTCAAGGCAATAGCTCTTTCCATTCTGAAGTTATCAATTGTCAAAGTTGGCAAATTGGATGTGTATGGAAGGCCCCTTTTCGCAAATCCGGTCCCATATGTATTATATATATAATTTGTACATTTACTGATAAAATATTTAAAGTACATCTACTTCATCTTTTCTTCTTCCTGTAGTAAAGAAAAAAAACATAGGTTAAAAAAGTCCCAAAGCTGGCCATAGGCCGGCTTTGGGGTATACAAATACAAAAAGAAATGAAATCTAATCCAAAACAGCCAAGCTGTAAAAACAGTGTGCGGCCCTCAGAAAGGCTATGGTGAAAAAAGATGTGAAATCCAAGGTGGCGGCCAAGAAATGGCTGTGATGGTAGGTTAATGGTAAAAATTTTAATAACGACAATTCAGGTGAATTTTTGTGCCGCTTCACAAAATTTACCTGAATTGTCATTATTAAAATTTTTACCATTAACCTACCATCACAGCCATTTCTTGGCCGCCACCTTGGATTTCACATCTTTTTTCACCATAGCCTTTCTGAGGGCCGCACACTGTTTTTACAGCTTGGCTGTTTTGGATTAGATCTAATTAACAGTCAATAATATTTGCACACTCACGATCACCACACCTTTTAAATAGTTTTTATGTACGTCTACACTCACCTAGAGTTCTGTACATTACATATATTTATTGATACTACAAATCATGGCCTGGAAAGTTTTGAGGAATGAGTTTTAAAATGTGTTCCTCAAAAGCCACATGAATTTTACTTCATTTGTAAGGATTTCATTATACATGACAACTGTAAATAATCATGCACTAGTCATGTACATGCAAAGTTAATCAGTTTGGAGAAATGGAAGGAATATCACAAATTTCTATAGTCACTCATTTTAGGTAAATTTCAAAACTTCCTAGTTACAATCTTATCCTATAAGGCCACATAAATTTACTTATTAGTTTCTCATCCTCCTGTACTCCAAATAGCAGTGTGGGAGGACAGATTTTTAATGCTATTTTTTACTATGTAGATAGCTGAAATACCTAGCTAAAATGACTCAGAATGCAGTTTCCTTAGACTGCTCTAGCAAGGTACTAACTTCTAGAAGGTGCTGGATAGCTGTACTTAGCCACCATGCAGCAGTAGGATTTTTTGAAATGAGGAAGGGGGGGCTTAGCTGGATAGGGACATAGGTGACTAGCCAGACATTAGAAGATACCAAGCCTTCTCACAGGGCACTAGTTGTAAGATTCATGGTCAAAATTAGCTATTTGGAATAGTGACTACATTAGTGTGCAAAGCACACTATAGCATGCCAACCTGGGGGCATGCCCACCCCCCCCCCCTCCTCCCCCCAGGAAATTTTTGAAAATTAGGCTGTATAAAGGTGAATCTGAGAGTATTTTTAGCAGTTTTTCAGTGGAAAATATGGAATTTCAGTTTATTGTATATATATTTCATTAAATCAAGACTGATTGCAATATGCATTGAGTATAGTTATTATGCATGCATGATAATCGTTTCATTTGTAGCTACACTGTACCAAGCATTTAAATATAGCTAGCTATATGCCATAATGCATCAGCTCCTCTTATCCATGCTCTAATCAGCTAAGTCTGTGAGGCAGAAACATGTAGAGTTAAGTAGTATTGGTGTTGAATGTCACAATTATTAGTATGCAATACTATGCATGCTCCTTAGCCTAGTGACACTTTGTTAGTGATAACACCAATAAAGTGTACTGAAAAGCAGAATGCAGTGAAGGGTACTAGTAGCTGTTAGCTAGTCCACTGACATTCCTTAGCGAAGTACAACTATATTTGCGTTTATGGCTTTCTGAATTTGTTGTTGTGATTGTCAACTTGTTAAGATCTGCCGGGTTAGGCCCTTATTCGGTGATTATTAGTTTCTCATTCAGCCTTTCTAATTATTATGATGCGGGCGGGTGGGAGGGTATTACCATTATTATGCCATTATTTTATAATATTAACACACTGATGTACAGACCTTGTCCAAATTGTCTTTCTTTCTTACTACAAACATTTCCTTCACCAGCTGATTCTACTTTTCGTGATCGCCAACTGTTTTTCGACGGTCAACTGAAAGCCTGCTTTGATGAAGTCGATAGAGCACGATTGCAACTGGCACTGCAGCAATTTGCTAAGGAAAACAACAGTTCTCCTGGTGATATATAGCGCATTGTAGCGTTCATCAACAAAAATTATAACAGTTTGGTATCACGTGTTCTTCCGAGCATGCGCAGAGTAAATAATGGCTTACCATGCGGTAGCTTAAGAAGGATGCGGGCGGTGGATGAGAAACTAATAATCACCAAATAGGGGCCTTATGAAGACTGACTGATCTATAGCTAGCTATATACAAATGCCAGCACCATAATCCACAGCATGGGGTCATATCAGAAGGTAACTGATACAGACTTTACTTTCAAAGACAAATATGGGTGAATATACTAGAGCTGCCTTATGAGACTTATACAAATTACCAAAAGACTACAGTATGCTAAATGGCTGAGTTGGTAGTTATACATATTATTCTGAAGTTGATAAATCTGAATCATATAATTCATTTTAAAATATAAAAACCACACTAATCACCTCTTATAGCCATAGTGGAAAACACTGCTACTCATCTGAATAAAACAAACCCCACAATTAAAGTTTTTGTAACTGGAGATGCAACCCACAATCGAAACTTGTTTTTGAAGAATTAACCCTTGAGGAAAAGGAAGCTATATTCTCCTGAAACAGAGTTGAACAATAGGTATAGTTACATAGACATTATTTGTGTTGTTAGTAATGCATAGTACCAGAAATAATTGGTACACATAGAAGATTTAGGGTTTTATTGGCCAAGTACTAACTTAGAAAGAGGGGGGGGGGGGGCTGCAGCCCCCTTACCCACCCCCCCCTGTAAATATTAAAAATCCTTGATAAGGTAAGAAAAACAGACATGTGCAAGGTCGGAGCCCATGCACGGTCCGGCATTGGCCGATTGGCCGGACCGCTTTTCAGCTGCTTAAACTTTTTGTAAAAGATATACTCTAATAGAGCAGTCATCATAATATACTCTAATAGAACAGTCATTGCAATACTCTAATAGAGCATTCGGTATAGTATATAGCAACTGTTCTATTTTGTCTAAGCCAATACATTTATGTTAATTGTTCTCAATTCACTCAAAAGTTCCAGTGAGTCATCCGTATGGCACTGCATTGGGCTAATTGATCATGCATATCATGCATGCATTAGCAATTACAATCCCAATAGCTTCTGTATCTCAAAGAACTATGTTTTCTGAATTTTGAAAGTAAAATTAGATATAAAATTGAACAAAATGGTATACCATAGTACAAAATTACCAGGATATATTCTAACTATATAATGTAAACAAAAAGGAGAAAGAAGCTTTGCAAGTAAAATAGCTTCCAGAAGCCATTTTGGAGCATCTGTTTTCAAACATTTTCCTGGGGGAGCATGCCCCCCAGACCTCCTAGATGGCCTGACCACTTGAAATCTCTGGGCTCCAGCTCTGATGCAGGCGGGAATGAAAAACTAATAATTAAGTTTATGTAGCCTAAAGTCTATAGTTTTTACCTATACGTAGGTACTGGCTGTGGTAACAACATGAAATCAGCTGGCTGCAGGCATCCATGATTAAATCTTATTGACACCTGCATGTACTCTATCTTTCCCTAGCAATCAACACTCTCCTGGGCCTGAATAGGTTTGTAGCAAATTCAACTACTTGAGTGATTTACAACATCATCTCTTAATTTGTAATTCCTCATCTGAGATTTGTGTAACTACATTATAGGCAGGCTGATGTTTTAACATTAGCTTAAATTTTACTTAAGCTTTGTATTGTTGTGTAGTAGATTATGTATAATTTATGGTATTATTGAACATGGGTTACATATAGCTATAGGTTAACACAAAGTGGGTTAAATTCTGCAGATTTAGGAAGCTATTTCAAAAAATCATCATAAATCAACCACATAATCTTATTTTGAGGTAGTGCAGCTTAATTTCCTATGCCACTACAATCTTGAATAGTGTCCATGATTATAATTTGTACGTCTTTCACTATAGTACAGCTGTATGTAGTACGTATGTATGTAGTATGTATGCTTAGCTGTCTACAGTGTTCCTATACACTAAAATTTCTCCATAACATTAAATTATGGATATCTACATGCAACATGAAACAATCAACTTACTAGGATAGTGTCTCCTAATACCCTCACATAGTCTCATACACATTGCTCCAGATAAGGCATCGTATACAGGGTCAGCCTACCACATCAGTGACAATTTGAAAAGCATAGAGCTACAAAGCTATAAACAACTAGCTAAACTTATTATAGTTCCTTATTGATCAATGGATAGCTATATATGTTTATGACCAGGTGCAGGTAGGAATGAGAAACTATATTTATACACCCATAGCCTTTGCTGTCATTGAGTTATGTTTGTCTGAATGCATGCATACAGGTAGGTAGTTAGCTAGTCATTAGAAAAAATTGCATTTTTAAAATCATGTAGCAAACCATTAGAAACATTTTTGATCACTCTAATAGTGAGGTGGGTTTTTTTGTGAGAAAGTACAAATTCCCAAGATCATAATAGCACTACCATGATATATGTATTTGCAATGGTAACTCACAGGTATTGTTACTTTGTTGGATGGCAAAGTCAAAACTTACAAATTAAGTACCCTGAAGGGAGAGCAAATAATATATCTTGCAGGTTGATATTTCAACTGACTCCTATAGAAACTATGATATCATTATGTAGCTAGTTTCCATGTCAACTTTATGCAAGTAAACAGCCTGAAATCAAAATGTACTCAAGCTGAGTAGACAAGCATCTGATATATAATGCACTCCTGCCATGTTTAAACTAATAAAGAGTTATTTATATCTCATCAAACGTTCATAATATAGACCATAGGTAGGCCTGCATGAGTCAAATATGCTCAAACCTTTTCCCAAATTGCCTTCAGGAATTTCCCGAAATTTCCACCTAGCTATTATATTCTTTCAGTGTTCCCATCATGCTTACATTATGCTCCTAGGCTAGTAATATTTCTAACTATTACCTTGGAACATTTCAATCATGCAGTGAATGCTGTATTAGAGTATTTCACTACAAAGTGACTGTTCTATTAGAGAATATCAATCCTAGGAGCTACACTGTTAAAATTGAAGAGTAACCACCACTCTAAGGAGTTCCCAGTGTAGGGAGGATTTAACACCCCTGGAGAATAACTAACACTCTGAAGAGAATAACCATTACTCTAAAGAGTTATAAGTAATATCGCCTTCAGAGCATGTGCTACTCCTTTAGAGTAATAGTTAATCTCCAGGGGTACCCCTATTATGGGAACTCTTTAAGAGCTGTGGTTACTCTTTATTTTAACAGTGTGTGTACAATGTAGTTGAGTGCTCTACATGCTGTTTTCACTGACTACTCTATCAGGAAGTATCAATCTATTTTAAGTTCCATATAGTTTGAAATATCAACCCAATATGTCAGCATTTTGCTGGCATAGCACTCCAGCCTATTATGCTGACATAGCTTGACCCAGGCCTATCCATATAGAAAGAAATTTTTGTGGGATACAAATTTTTGTGGATTTCGCGGGAATCTTATATCCACCAAAAATTTTGTAGCTCTTTTGATGTCTAAACCACGAAAATGAAAATTATTGATTTTATAACATTTTGGCAATCCACGAAAATTGTAATACTGCAAACATTACTTGTAAATTATATCCTATAATATGAACTCTTGATCTTATGTAAGGAGGCACTTAATGTTAGGCCATCATTCATTGTTTCCCGTCACCACATAGCAGAAGGGTGAAAATCCCTTCAACAGAATGCATGGGTGTGCAGTTCTGGTAACCTTAATGTTTGAAATACTCTAATAGAGCAGTCAGAGACTGAAATAAGTGTATAATTAATAATCAATAATCACCTCCCACCTGCATAAGTTTTTTTGTTGTATTGGATGACGGGAAACAAGCAATATAGCAAATAATGCAAGTGATTAGCTATTTTGTAGAAGAACAGATTTATTCTTTTGACAGTTGAGTATGTAAATACCTTTTTAAAACTGATTAGTTTTTGAAAACGAGGGAAACCCCCTAGTACTGCCAACATAATGCATTTCATAGTATTTCTAATGAAATTTCTAATTTACCAAAATGCATAGCAACAGAATATGAAACACTATGTTTCATGCATAAGTTAATGCAATTGTACTATCAAAGTAAGAAAGTTTTTGCAGATGAGCACTTGAAGAGAAGGTTGGAGTTTGTAGTTAAACAAATTTAAAGCTAATTTTGCATATAATAGCTACATTGTCCCAAGGAAAAGTTTTGTAGCAGAGAAGTAATTTTTACTACATCAAGCTCATATACACTCAATATTCTTGGGAATGTAAACCAGCTAGGTTTTAGTAACATAACTCTCTATAGTGACTTGCTGATCTCTAATCTCTTTACTTGTAATTTAACTGAACTCTCTGTCTCTCTCAGGGTGTAGCTGAACTTTCTATACAAGATTACTTGTTTGTAGTTAAATTCTCTACTGTGCGATTTGTTATATGTATAGTTGAACACTCTACAAGGTGACCTGTATGTACAGTAGCAGGATGACTTGTAACACATCTGAACTCTCTACATGGTTACTTGATCTCTGTACAGGGTGATTTGTAACGTACCTTAACTCCTTCAGGGTGAATTGTTGCAATGTATACGTAACTGAACAATCTGCATGGTGACTTGCTATGTGGAATGCTCTAGAAGACAACTTGCCATTTTAAATAAATTGTAATAAATTTGGAATAAATTTGAAAAGAGATGCCATTACAAAGCAAATTTTTGTATCGCTGGAGAGACTTTTTATGGCAAGTGTTTAGTTTCAGAGCATCTGGCAAACTACCAAAATACACCTGAATCTTTTAAAGATGCATGTGTAACTGAATGTGAAACCAACATTCAGTAGTATGTAGGGTGCATGTTTACAACATCTTTATACATTTTTGTCAGCTATGTGTTGAGCTGCAGGTGTAGTTGCCAAAGTACAATTTTTGTACATCATACTGAAGCTACTATCACAAGGATGGCTACTCATGTTTGTCACCTATCAACTCAAGTATCATCTAAGTGTTCAGATTAGAATAAACGGTGTGCTTTTTAATTCAAACATCGGGCTGTGGTAAAGACACAAACATGAATAATTGTAAAGTCAGGGGATTGGTGGATTATGTCATATCTGTTTATGTCTTAATGCCCACTTTGTGAATAGTGCCCATAATATTCTAGCTAAATAAAGGAAGTGACAAAAGTACTACAAAATGAATGTCACAATGATAGGTACATATACCATGACCATGAGCTAATGGAATTTAGGCATCTGCTAATTGACAATACATTAATTTTACGAATTATGATACGCAGTACATGTGGGAGATGCAGCATGGTGTGACTTTTACGGGATGTTTAGTAATAAGTCAAGAGCCGGGTGAATTTATATGGTCAGGAGTATTCAAATGGTCAGGAGTATTCAACAGTAAACTGTAAAAGTTTTTATGTTTTACAAAAGCTTTCATTGTTCATCATAGCTACTTTTAGGCAGTGAGTGTTATATTCAAAATAAACAGATATTCCCAAAACTTCAGTGATACAGCAAGAAATGTGTATAGCTTACTACATATCCATATCCTATGCTACATATCTTGTGTTAGAGTATGTCTGTCCTGTTTGGCATCTTCATACTGCCAAACATTAATGTTTTAGAATTGGTACAGTGAAGAGCTGCCTATCGGGCTTCCAACAGCAAGTGGATTCTTTCATCGGATTGTTGGAGCAAGTCTTCTGATGTCTGCTTACAAGAGTTAAACCGGCCTTCTACCCAACAATGTCATATCTATTAATTTTCTCCATTTGTTATATTCATGATCTTCACCACAGGAACTCATTACTATTTTGTGAACATTTTCAGTTGTCTCAAGTTCCTACAAGATCACATCCTCTATGTATTTGACCTATTTGCTTCTTATATTAATTATTTCCATCATTCTTTCATTGTCAACAGCCCATTTTTGTGGAACATCATATCCCATGTCATTCTGCAGATTAAAAGCTCACCCTTATTCCGTTCAGCTCTCATAATTTCATTGTTTTTGTAATGTCTTGTGTTGTGTTTGTGGGGAGTATGTTTGCAGGCTTGTCCTTTTGTACAACCTATGCAATGCATGTGTATCATACAAGTTGGATGCATACCTACCATATCTGTAGTTTGTGGGATAAGCAGTCTGACCACGCATGCGTAAGCCCGAGGGTTAGCCTGACGGTGCTAGTAAACAAACTTCATCCATCCAAAAAAAGTTATGGGCAAATTATTTTTGAGTTTACTTGCAATAATTATATAGTTTGACATAAATGTGTTGTCAGTATACTGTAATATTTTATTAATTGTGATATCATATGTAAGGAAATTTTGACACAAGAAAATTTTGATGAATGTTTAATTCATCAAAATTAAATTCGTCAAATGTCCTTAAGCAGTACATGTTTTGTCTAGATTTTAGTTAACAATTAAATCTGATGAAATGTACATGTGAATTTGTCAAATTTTTTATTATGTCAAAAGTTCCTTGCATACAGTAATAAGCCCAGCAATAACATTTGGAGGGTATCATCTAACCCTACCCCCACTATATACTCTTGACAATATTTATGGTGAAACTTGAAACTCTACAGTGTAGATTACATCTTAAAAGACCACGAGAATTGTTACTGATTATAACTTCTCTATTTTGTTGCATATAAATATACGTATATGATCTTAATTTTTTATAACTACAAGGACAGATTTAGCAAAAGTGGCTAAGCTGCACAGCAACATAATTTAAATAAGTGGCTAGCCAAACATTTTGTGATGCCAAAGAGATATTAATGATGAATGCAGATAGAGGTCAAGTGATAATATTCTGCAGTAAAATTGTGTGGAAGGTAGTGTGCAAAGCGGAAGCACACCAGTGGCGTAGCTACCCACCTTAGCTACGTCACTGAAGCACACTGTCATGCAAAGCATACTGAGGTCTGGGGCATGCCCCACTACCCACCACAGGAAAATTAAGTGAATTTGAGAGCACTTTCAGCAGTTTTTAGTTAGACCAATGTTATTTTTCTGTTAAGATTGATTCTAATATAGCTATCATGGTCTTTTCTGTAGCTCGATAGCTGCCAAACATTTAGATATTAATTTCTCTTATAATAACCATCTTTTGATTTAACCTATGAGCTAGAAACAGGTATATCTCAGTTGCAGTATATAAATGGTTTAAATGTGATGTTGACACCTGATCAATGCATAAGAATTGCACTATTTAGCAGTATTATGTTCTGAGTTCAGTTGAACTCAGTGTCAACTCTATATATTATATAGCTAAATTAACATTTTGAAACCATATAATTTATTCTTAAATAGTTGATTATAAGGTATTAGAACCATACTTTGAATAAGAATTAATTATTTGAATAAACAAACCCACAATTAAAACGTTTGTATCTTTGGAGGTGCTACCCACAATTAAACCATTTCCTGATGAATTCTTGAGGAAAGGAGCACTACCCTTCTGGAGCAGTGTTAACCTATAAGTACAGTTACATATATAATTTGTATTGTTAGTAATGTATAGTTTCTGCAGTAAGTCTGCTTTTGATTAAACATAGAAGAATTATAGGATTTTCCATAGAAACTAACTGGAAAGATTTGTTCTGAGGCATTTTGAGCTTGGATATGCTTAACCGATACTGCCAAGCTATTTTGAAGGAAACCTGAGGCTTTTTTTAGTGATTTTGAAAGCCATGTAAACACTGTGATCCTAATACTGTATAATTCTAAAAAGACTACTCATGACATCTAGAATACCTGTAAAACATGCACCACACATGGGATTCATGCAGGGTCCTAGTATCCATGTATACATGACAATGGTATAATTGCATTATCTCATTCAAATACACAGTAATTTGATGTGCTAGTTTTCGAATAATAGATCTAGACACATAGTTATTATGTTTTAATTCATGAACAATTAGTATCACTTCTATGACCTACTACAGTTGTGCTGAGAAGCCGAACATATAAATGTATATCAGCATATCTATAGATCTGGTCTTGGGAAGAATCACATGGGTGACGTAGAAAGTCCCTTTTGACTATGAAAATATTTCAGTAGTGATATTGCAAAATAGCTACAAATAATGTAATGCCTTACCTTCTAAGGAACACTGACAACTTCTAACTATGATATTTCATTGTCACCATCACTACTTGATTCAAAAAGGTTGACTTTAGCAACACTTTCTGTTTCTGTAAGAGATACCACATGTGTTCTTCTGAGCCTTGTTCTGCCTAGCTGAGGATCACTATCATCTGATGAGGCATCATTAGACTCATTCAAGAATGGATTCCTACTAACAGAAGTACATTTCTTCCTGTTCAATATACCATTTTGTTTCAACAATCTTTCTTTCTTTAATTACTGGACATCTTTCAGCATTTCTGCATCGTCATCACAGTGATTCTCTATTTCCTCAGATTTAGGGTACAGATAATCTAGAGCAACTATACGGTAACATTCTTCCTCATTTGATATAAAAAATCTTAGATGAGCAGTGGATGATAAACTGTACCATTGTTGATGTGATGGAAGAGAAAAATGAGGAGTGCTTAGATAATGATGTATCCCTCCAAATTTGTCAATGTGTTTTGAATGCTCTGAAACTGTTTAAGGTTGATTATGGCATTTTCTTTTTTTATGTTTTAACTTTGAAGCACTGTGCGAATGTTTTGGAAGTGATGGACGTTGTTTACTATGTGAAGAAGAAGAATGTCTAAGTGACTCAAGTGAAATGGGTAGATATTTATGAATGTGTGATAGAGGAGTATCTCTAGCTGCGACTGACATTTTAGTACGTATCAAAAGCTTGTCGATGGTGAATGCTACCACCTTAGATCTTGCTACAACCATGCTGGAAACCTTGTGCTGAGGTGGGTCTAATCATAAACTTTGTAAACGTACTAATGGTAAATGGTGTTCATATTGTGGCCTTGAGGCACTAGCAGAGAGTACACTACCACTACTGATACTACTGATACCGGAATCATGAATAGTTAAGTATTTGTGTTCTGTTTGATTAATATCAGCAACAATGGAATTGATCTCCTTATTAAGACCAGTTAAATGCAAACCAGCCCAACTGCAAACCATTTCATTTAAATTAAGTTTGATGGTATCCAAACAATCGTTTTCATTTATATCTAAAGTAAACGCACACACATACTATTACCACTATGCATATGTAATACTAAGTAACATACTTACTTTTATTTGTATAATCTCTAATACATTCTGAAATAAATGTTAGCACTTCTAATGGAGTTTTAAAGTCATATGAAACCTAAGTAGATATGATTACTAAAGGAAGTATACGTACATATCATTGTACACTTTCTAAAACTGTTACATACGAATGAATGCTAAAACATTACTTTAAGGATACAATCAAGGCACACGGTAGTGTGTCAAGAAGCTGGCACACCACACCATGAGTATACTGACAGGAAGAAAGAAAACATAATTTTCACACATTCATAGCTCTGTGCTTCCTTTGTGAAACAAGACAAGTTTTACTGTGAACATTCCTGCCGATGTCAGTACTCCGCATACCAAATTTCAGCAAAATTGCTTCAAGCATTCCTGATATATGACACTTCAAATATTGGTTTGCTTTTTTCTTTATCTTATTTTTTAGTTACGGAAACTTCTGAGATATGGATGGTAGTATGTACCAGACTGCCCAAATAAGATAGGTTCCACTGTACCTGTCTCACCACCCGATCATAGTCGCAAGGATAGAGGTCAAACAAAGCACCTGGTAGTATTAGGTAGCAGCTAATATAAAATTATTGCAATGGGCCACACCCCTTAAGCGATCAGAACACCCCACAACACCTCTTTCCTAGTCCAGGCCCCTCACCCATCTAGCTCCATAGAAAACACAGTATTGTACCATGCCCCCCTCCCCCAGCTTAATCTATTGAGAAGCTGAGTAGTGAGATCAAGATACTGTAATACAGCAGTCACAGTAACAGTGTATTTAATAGCTATACTCTAACAAAAAAAAGTTAGCTAACAAACCAGGGGCGGATCTAGGATTTTTTGAAAGGGGGGGCTAAGGGACAAAGGTAACTAGCCAGACATTAGAAGATACCCATCCTTCTCACAAGGTCCTAGTTGTAAGATCATGTAGTATCCACGATCAAATTAGCTGTTTGGAATAGTGACTATGTTAGTGTGCAAAGCACACTAGCATGCGAAGTATGCCAACCTAGGGGGGTCTGGGGGAATGCCCCCCAGGAAATTGTTGAAAATTAGGCCCTCTAAAGGTGACTTTGAGAGTATTTTAAACAGTTTTTCAGTGGAAAATAATGGAATTTCAGTTTATTATATATCATTCAAATTTTACTTTTCCATTAAATCAAGACTGATTGCAATATGCAGAGTATAGCTATCATGCATGCATGATAATCTTTTCATTTGTAGCTACCAAGCATTTAGATATAGCTAGGTATATGCCATAATGCATCAGCTCCTATTCTAAATCTGTGAGGCAGAAACATGTACACTGTATAGCTAAGTAGTAGTGGTGTTGAATGTCACAATTATTAGTATGCATGCTCCTTATCCTAGTGACACTTTGTTAGCCATGTGTACTGAAAAGCAGAATGCAGTGAAGAGTACTAATAGCTATTACCTAGTCCATTGGAAATCCTTAGCAAAGTGCAACTATATTTGCATTTATGGGCTTTCTGAATTTGCTGTTGTGATAGTCAACTTATTATATCCGCCGGGTTATGAAGACTGAACTATAGGCTAGCTACAAATGCCAGCACCATAACCAACAGCATGGGGTCATACCAGAAGGTAACTGATACACATTTTACATTCAAAGATGAAAGTTGGTGAATACGCTATAGCTAGCTGTCTTATGAAACTGCAAATTACCAAAAGACTATACAGTTTTCTAAATGGCTGAGTTGGTAGCTAGTTAGCTACATATTATCCTGTGCCAAAAACAGTCCAGCTGTAAAAAAAGGCGAGGCCAAGAATGCACAAGTACATGTTCATGGAGTAACCAAAAGACATGATATCAAAATCTGGCCAAGAAAGCATTTACAGTATAGGCACTTTTGTGCATTCATTTTCTATATGCTTCACATTATCACATCTACATGTGTGCTTGTAATATAAACAATACTACGGAGATGATAAAAGATATTACACTGCATTGTTACCAAAATTAATTTAACTAAAAATTTACAATTGGTTTCTACTTGGCCATCTTTTTATTTTAATATACAGTACAAAAAGATGGCCAAGTAGAAACCAATTGTAAATTTTTAGTTAAATTAATTTTGGTAACAATGCAGTGTAATATCTTTTAACATCTCAGTAGTATTGTTTATATTGCAAGCACACATGTACAGCTAGCTGGATGTGATAATGTGAAGCATATAGAAAATGAATGCACAAAAGTGCCTATACTGTAAATGCTTTCTTGGCCAGATTTTGATATCATGTCTTTGGTTACTCCATGAACATGTACTTGTGCATTCTTGGCCTCGCCTTTTTTTACAGTTGGGCTGTTTTTGGCACAGGATATCACTACTTTTTGTTGACTAGAGAACATACAGCTAGGTATTATATTACATAACCTGTAAATCCAGAAGTGTGAAGGTCACACTGTTGGTATGACTCCTGCGGTCGCTTAGTGTTCAAATTCCCACAAGGACTCACGTGATATCTCGCGTGATGTTCCACGTAAGATAAGAACTGGCAAAGTCGAGGCTACAGTCTTAACTGTTCTTGCTGAAGCAGTGGGTTGGTGATATAACTAGTGTAGTCGAAATCTGTGCGTGACAAGTGGAGCCGAATCAGCTGCGAGTTGTTGCTGAATGTATGCCTCGGAATGGACATGAAACCTGATGGCACTGAATGCATCACACTATTCTCCCAGCAAATTTCCGGGTAAGTTCGTGTATAGTTGAGTTATTGTAAATGGCTATATAACTACTGTCGTATTTTTAGACAGGAATCCCATGCTATAGTAGCTTCCTGGGATTATATACTATGCTTGTGCATGTAGGCCAGAGCAAGGGGGTGTCACTCAGGCTCTTGCTGTAGGTCGATCTGCGACCGCGGTCAAACCCTAAGTCAACGGTCAAGGCCACAAAATAGCTCTTACAGTGGGTCAAGGGTCAAGACGATACAGAAGATTTGAAATCCACAATCGAAAACTATACGTAGCTACTATCAAGTTTACGGAATTATACATAACTCACAAGAAGTAAGGATCTCCAAGAAGATGTTTTAAAGCTCCAACATGCATTTCGCCGTAATTATGATTTTTCTCTCCCAGCTGCTGGTAGCATGCACTAAGAAATTACCATACTAGGTTACAAGTGCAGGTGCGTATAGGAAAATAGAGAAATAAGTGGAGGTCAAAAGTTCAACAAGAAATGCTCAAGTCATGATGATAAATGCTGCAAGTCAAAGGTCAAGGTGAAAATTGGTCAAGACTTTGACCGCGGTCGCAGATCTACCTACAGCGTGAGCCGACGTGACCCCCCCTTGCCAGAGCCTTGTAGCTGGCTTGTTTTAACTGCGTGGGTCAGACCGTGAACAAGTTGAGCCTAACCCTGAGAAAACAGTTAAAAATGAAAGAGGATATTTTCTCAACATTTCAACCAACCAAGATGGTTGGTGATGACAACAAAGATGTCAAGAGCAAACAAGTGCTTCCACCAACAGTTCAGGAAAGGTTAATAGGCTATATACTTTTATGGCTTCCTGTAATGTATGGTGAAAACTTTGGCTATAAATAATGTGTCAGGCATTTGAATGATTAGCAGGTAAGTCAATACTACAAATGAGTTAATATTTTTGAGGGCTCAGCTCAATGCGTACATACAGTAGGCCGTAATTACTATGCGTCGATTGATTGATGGGATAATAATATAAGCAGATCGGAGACAACCATGGACCCTATTATATAGTAACTGGGCAGATATATAGAGTTATGTATACTCTGATATAATTGTTGAGTGTTGTAGTTTGCCAATGGTCAAAGCTAAATTAACCATTATAGACAGCTTTTTGTGATGTTGAAGGTGTCAGGCAAACTCCAGTTAGGGGCAGGCAATAAAAGAATATTTTTTAAAGCAGGAGAGGAACATGCTTAGGCCCGCAAGGTACAGGCTTAATCTACTTACCCCAGTAGATGCACCATATTATATATGATGCACATATCAATGTATTGCCCTACTAACCCCTCCCTCGGGCATATATAGGACTATAGTAGGCACAACCGAATGTTAAATGCCCCATGGTAGGACAAACCTATTGTGTCAAATCCCCACCATTGGCTCCAGTTGCAATGTGGGGGATTTGACATAGCTTAGAAAAAATACTTGGGTGTTTAATGAATGATTGTCAAATGCCCCATAGTGGAGCAGCAGTTTCATGTCAATTCGCCTTGTAAAGCCCCACTTACAGGCATTACATCCAAGGGGGGAACACATTGGTAGGTGCATAATGAGTTTACATGTTAAAATTTAGTCTGTCTTGCTTTTTTCATGCTTATAGCAGCTAATGTGCTTATTCTCAAACAATCAGGACTGGAAATACTACAAATTGTCTTCTACTTTTATCTATCAAATATCTAATCACTGCTAGTTTAATTAAAATTTCCTTTGCTGTTGTGTAACTTGTCTACCATTATGCTATAACCTCCTAGTTTATATGTCTTCTAGCAACAAAAATTGTTATGTCAACAATGTAGGTGAGAACCACAAAACAAGTCAAGTAATATATTCCAAAATTGGTCATCAACTGCTGCAGTATGCTGAATACATCTTGGGAATGGCTATGTGGGATGCTCACTTTCACAATAATCATAATAGTGGAATTAAGTGTTTGTTGACATGTTAGTCTGACTATATGATTACTTGGTTTTAGTTGCTGTGCCTTACCATACTGTATCCCTTTCTGTATGTGCAGGGTGGATACTGATGTTGTGACTGTTGGCGGGTGAGTTTATGGTCAATGTACAAATCACGCAAATGGTGAAGAAAAATTAATATGTGGTAGCTACCAAGACCCCACTATACTATATTATGAACTCTTGGTGGTACTTCATAGCCAAACGCTAGTGTATCTGGCTTCTTGTGCTATTGTAGTCATTTTTTTTAATTTTATGGGATCATCATAATGTAAATGTTTACTATATTCATGCTATCATTAAAGAGTTTCGGTCTATAATTGTGGGTTACTGAAAGGTGATGCGCTGATGCTAAGTTAAGTGAACACTGAAATTTCACAAGCACTGAAGGGCTGGGGCGGGATTAAAGACGTGCACGGGTAATGTAGCAGTAAGTTACTTCAACTATATCACTACAGCGGGTATGAAACAGCATGGCTATGGCTATGTACGGCCCTTAGTGGGCCGGCCCGCGGAGTCACGCTATAACGAGTCAGTGGAGGCATACCATGGCGAATTTAAAACAAATCAGTGACTGGACTCACAATTAAACCAAGAGTTGACAGCACAATGAAATCAGCCAGCTCGCTATGGCTAACCACTTCCACACTGTTTGGGTTTGGGAATTGAGGCGGGCGCCTCACATCTCTACGTCATGGCGGCAAGTTTGAATCTTCAAAGAGCACAAAAGCGATCTCATAAACCAACGAACAACTCTTAGCGAAATTGAATGTACAGATACATTGTGTACAAAGCCCCTGATAACCGCAGCCTTTTTACAATACGACTTCATGGTTGAAAGAAAATCGCTCCAATGGGATGCGATGACGAAGAAAGTGAAAAAAAGAACGATGCACATTTGAATAAATAATTTAATTAATGCATTGTAAATGGGTGGGCGATGGAACAAACTACTCCAACAATTCGCCTGACTTTTCGTGTAGTAGTTACTCATTATACAAAGGTTACATGCCCTTGGTTTCGAGGCGGAATCTTTTAGTAAGGCTGAGATTTCGTCATGCGGATTCTACAGGCCCGTAGCCAGGAATTTTGAAAGGGGGGTTCTTTTTGACCAAAAGTGGACCTTTACTTGCATGATGATTAATAAAGGTACTGAATCTAGGGGGTCTGGGGGCATGCCCCCCCAGAAAATTTTTTGAAAACAGATACTAAAAGGTTGAATTTAGTGGCATTTCAGTCAATAAAAATAACAATTTTTTTTAGGTAAACTGAAGACCAGCTGTATGAATGATATCTGGAATAATATCTCTACTGCTACTGTAATTATACCATCTGCACATGCATGTGTCTAAATATAATATATTGGAATGTCACAATGAATAAGAATGGGAAAGATTGAGCACTCTGCCATGATCAACAGGGGCAGTGTAGCAGAACAAAGGGTGTCTTAAACAATGAAATTTACACATTGCATGGAGTTGAAGCATGGATGCTATTCGTGGGCTCTGCATGGAGGGGCTTGTCCACCAAAATCTTATATTTTAATGAAAGCTCGGCTTAGACAATCTACATGTAAATTAAGTAGCTTTTAAAAGAAAATGTAATTGTGACTGTTCTATTAGAGTGGTTGTTCTATTAGAGTGGTTGACTGCTCTATTAGAGTATCTCGATCTTGCATTGCATTTAATGCAAGCACTGAATGAGTTACTCGGAGCACTTATTTTAGCCTCTTATTATAGTGGTATCTAGTAAACTGTAGCTAATGGGCTTTTGCTCCTGAAAATTTGGACTTGTATACTAAAATTGTGGACCTTTTTGCTAAAATTGTGGACCTTTTACTGAAATTGTGGACCTTTTTTCCAAGAGGGCGGTTCTTCAGAACCCCCCGAACCCCCCCTGGCTACGGGCCTGTTCTAAAAAAATGTGTAATCGATCCCTCATGTTAATGACTCACAATAGTGGTCGCATGCTTATTATTTTGTGGGCGCGCGCTTTGTGCTTCTTGGCCTCGCGACTCACTACCGTGAGTCTTGATACTGAAGCTGATAAATCTAACCTTACCAATTAAACCAACTAACACTTTTTGAATCTTTTAAACCACACTAATCATCTCTCATAGCCATGCATAGTAGAAAACACTGCTAATCATCTGAATAAAACAAAACCCACAATTAAAACTTTTGTAACTGGAGATGCAACCCACAATCGAAACTTGTTTTGAAGAACTCTTGAGGAAAAGGAAGCTATATTCTCCTGGAACAGAATAGAACAATAGGTATAGTTGCATAGACATTATTTGTGTTGGTTGTGATGCATAGTTCCTGACATAAGTGTGCTTTTGATGTACATAGAAGATTTAGGGTTTTATTGGCCAAGCACTAACTTAGAAAGGAAAGGGGGCTACACTCCCCATAAATCCGCCACTGCAAACTAGTGCAATATTAATGAAGTAGGGTTCCAGCAATAAAAAGTAGCAAAACAAGGGATGGTGGTATGTAGCTATGAGGAAAAATCACTACTTGGCATTGTAACAATGTGGGAAAATCCATACTTTGCCATATAAAAGATGGCAAAACATGCCAATTTAGAAACATAGGGATTTCCCCCAACATTTTTAAAATCAAAGTAGGGATTTTCTCTCATATCTACCATCATCTCTTGTTTCACTACTTTTTATTGCTGGAACCTACTTAATTATTTGCTAATATATTTATTGCACTAGTAATTAACTGAGAAGCTAGTTGTTGAAATGTAAAAATGATGTACATACCGTATCAATTGCAATAACAGTCTAAGAATGGGCTTAAGTACACACTACATGTGTGGTCATACACCAACATACACAAAATTACAGGCACACAGGAAAATGCATAGGTGCACACCAGCATTGAAACCGGGTCACTACTGCTGACCCGGATGACCCACTGACCCGGATAGCAATCCGGGTCAGACACGGATTTGACCCGGATGTGACCTGGATTAATTAAAGCCGAGACGTGCAATAAGAGCTATGTTTCGGCTAGTCTCGAGCGAGCGAGCGAGACTACGTTGTGAGCGTTCGATTCATGTTGAGTAAACAAGGGCGGATCCAGACTTTTAGAATTGCAACTTTAGCCTAGCTGTAGGTTGAAGACCAAAACAAAAGGTCATCACCTACTAACAATAGCTACCCCTCACCATAGATACCCTCAGTTTCGTACTACAGTACATACTGCACTTACTAATAAATGGGCATGGCTGAGCATATGTTTGTAACGTGATAAGTGGGTGTGGCTAACGAAAGAGCTACGCGATAGCGTTTATAAGTTTCCACGTCGTTAAACGAACAATTTCGTTTCTCACGTGATCCAATCCGGGTCAGACCGGAGAAAATGTGACTCGGTTGACCCTACCCGATTTCAATGCTGGTGCACACACATAATTATGCAGTATGGATGTAATATACAGCGACATAACACTTACCTCTTTCATGGAGCTATGCATAATTTCAATTTTTTCTTATCCTAAATCAACAGAATTGATTGACTTAACAAGTGTATAAGGAACAAGTTCATGCTGTCCTACTTCTAAAACCCAGGTGTCGTGCAGTATAGCTAGCTTATTAGGAATTAATAAACCACATATGTATGCATACTACATACGTACTATGCTATTATTTATTAATTTTTGTTTGTAATGATACATCACTAAGTTTTTGTAATTTCGGGTTTCATGACAGGGAGGGGGATTTTCTGTGGTTCGAGAAAGTTCCTCTGAAATTTAACTTGTGAGCTTGCAGCATGAACTCCAGATAATTTGGCAGCACAAATACACAGAATAAATGGGAATAGGGCAGGGTAGTATGGCTACAGTTTAATAGGAAACTTACACATTTATTTCTGAAAGAGAGAACAAGGGTATACTTTTTAAGATCATATTGCTGAAGTCAGAAGTCAGATAACATACAGTATGTTAACATATCTGATCATGGTCTTAATATATTAGTCCCCTATCTGATCATATAGTCTCCTATCTGATCATATAGACCCCTTTCTAGAACTGCCCGCTGCTATAGAGCATTCAAAAGTACACTGTAACCCAGTAGAGAGTTCAGCTACATTGTTACAAGTCACCCTGTAGAGCATTCAGCTATGTAACAGATCAGTTCAACTACAAACAAGTTACTCTGTCAAACTTCCTGCTACATCAGAATTCACCTATGTATATAGCAGAGATTTCAGCTATGTAACCAATTACCTATACACTTCAGACCTTTTGCTATGTAACAAGTCACCCTGTAAAGAGTTCAGCTACAAAAAAGTTACTGTGTAGAGAATTTAGCTACAAACAAGGCACACCTGTAGACAGTTAAGCTATAAAGTATGTTACAAGTCATGCTTTAGAAGGTTTAGATATGGAGAAAGTCATGCATCCTGTAAATATTTCAACTACAAACAAATCACCCTGTAATGAGTTCAGCTACATCACAAGTCACCCTATAGAGAGTTTGGCTACATCACAAGTCACCCTGTAGACCATTCAGCTATTATGTAACAAGTCACCCTGTAGAGGTTCAGCTACACAGAATTTTCTCTTCTTCCTGTAGTAAGAAAAAATGCTAATAGAACAATTATAAAAAGATGTGATATCTATACTGTATACCAAAATAGCAATTGTAAAAAAGAGTGTGGCCTCTGAAAAGGCCAGGGTGAAAAAGTTATGTGGCAGTCAAGTAATTGCTGTGATGGCACGTATGTTAATGGCAAAATTTTAAACTGACAAAATTCAGTTAAATTTACTACCAGTGAAACTTGGAGGAGGCAACACAATTCATCTGAATTGTTGTTATTAATATTATTGCCTATCACAGTCATTTCCTGACCACCACCTTGGATTTCACAACTTTATTCACCCTGGTCTTTTTGCAAATGAGCAAACAAAAACACAATATTTTCTTCAAGATTATTTGGTTTTGCATGCTAAAACATATACATATAAAATACATCACTTACCGTATATGTAACTGTGTCATCAGTGACTTTATTTGGTACTTTCAACAACACGTCATCATTGATTTGAATGGATGTGATATTTTGATATGCAAAACCATCCATGTTACTACCACTGACTTTAAACTCTAGCAAATAAGACACTACTGCTTGAGAAACATGATAAAACAACTCAAAACAGCCCTCTTTGATGCCTTGAAAATAAAGTGCATATTCCTGTAGATCAAACATTTTAGATACTATCTTCTTGACTTTATTTTTAACATCAATTGTGCATTTTTCTGAATTGACTTTTATCCTCATCACAGGCTGTGTTAACTCTTCTTGATATATTTTGAGGTACAAGACCAACATTTTCTAATGCAGATAAATCAAATTTTGCTAGAAACTCATCAAGAATATCCTGGGCTTCTTCATATTCAGTTAAGTCAATAACCAATATTAGTAGATCATAGTCAAAAATATTCCAAAAGTCTTTTTAATTTTCTCCATAACTCATCGACAGATCTAGAGGTTATTTTTTCATACATGTCTTCATCAAATATGGGTGCCTTTTATTACTAACAGCAGAGACAGCACAAAGTTGTTCAATCAATACAGCAACAGATATTTTATTTTTATGTAAAGCTTCTTTAATTCTAGTAGTCATTTTAGCAAATTCCACTTCAATTTTGTCAAAATTTTGTCAGCTTAACTGTAACCTGTTTACAATCCTTATGTGCAGGGGTTGACTTGTCTATTCAACGGTAAACAAGTACAGATCATAGAAATACCTTATAGTTGGTACAATTTTTTACCAAAATTTCTCTTAGAAATTAGATGTATATAAGTACATACAACTTAATTAAACAGAAGGCTATATTGTACTTCTAAATTACTTCAATTAAAGTAGCTTTCTGTTTATTTACTATTACTTGCGATGGATGGTGACTTCTATATTTCCAGATGAATATAGAGAGAATGGTTACAAAGCTATATTGCTGCACAGGAACTCTTTTCCTGCCAGTGGTTCCTATATACATACCTATCTCAGGTTCTACAAATTTCTACTAAAGTTCTATACAAATTTCATCTGTCCATGTTACATTAATCAATGTAAAGCAGATAATTCTAAATAATTCAACTATCTGTCCTGACTCCTCAGTCCTATGGATGTACAGCAGTGTTGCAAGTGGGTCAGGTCATTGGGTCACATTAAATATTCTGTCTGGGTCAAGTGGATCTCATTCATTTTGTTGAATATCAACAAGGATCATGATCACATGTGATCATAGATTAGCAATATTGATTGTAGTGATGGAAATGCAGTAGTTCATACTTGCATGGAGTTATTGCTCACCTTTCGAGAATATTGCCATCTGTAGCACAGTACAGACCCACTTACAACCCTGGCATAAAGGAAAGATACAATACATGTCAATTTCAGGTGTCAATTCTTTTATTCACATTGTGATTCTTGAACAAAACTTAAGTACAGTTTGATAAAGAAAACTATGTAACTAAAATTTTGTGCAAGCTTGCCAGTTTTGGGCAAGCACTAACTAAACAGATCTAATTAAATCTGATTAAATATATCAAAGTGTTACAATAAAACACTATACCCAAGTGTAATGCACTTACATACATTACATAACAATATCTTAGTCACACACTAATAGAGATACTGTATGCATAAAGTGGTCACAAGTCATGATCAATTCTATTATGATGCTTGAAAAAGAAGAGACAAGTAAAAGCAATCTTCCTAAGCCAGTCTACAGATCAGTTGTGAGATTTGCATACTGGACCAATAAAAACTTGCAATGTTTGCAAAAATTGCTACAAGATACAGTAAAAAAATACTTGCACTAGGTTAATGCATAATTATTTTATGTGCTTCAGTGTGTAGTGAAAGTGAAAAGTCTATGCATGTCATTGCCTATCTGCCTAACTACAGTAAAAAAGCTATATATAGGTTAAACAATGCATTGTACAACCACTGTTTTATGCCACCGTAACAAACTCACATATGGCATAGGCCTTTTAGCCAAGTTTCAACTATAATCTGCACTTTTTCCTTTATGTATAAGTACCTTTAATCTTTAATTCTTGTGGTCATTTCTTAATGTTACAAAATCGTATTGAGGTATTAATTGTGACCAGATTAAGTGAAAAGTGAAAAGAGGTCTTCCACACACATCCAATATGCCAATGTTGACAGCTTATAACTTCCGATTAGAAAATGCTATCAACTTAAAATTTGGTCAGTGGTAAGCACCAACATCATTTAGTGAATGAGATAAATTCCAGGTTTAAATGTTTATTGAACACTGAGTTATGGCCTTTGAAGTTTATAGAACATCTTTATTTTTGTTCACATGTAATTCGTCAAATTAAATCTGATGAAATGTGAATTCATAAAATTTTTTATAACATCAAAATTAGCATGTGTATAATAATAAGCCCAACAATAGCATTGGGAGAAAATTTTCACTATCCACTAACTCATAATAAACATTATGAACTCTACAGTGTGGGGACTGCGGAGTATATCTTAAGAGACCACAAGAATTATTACTTACAACTTCTTTATTAATTTTGTTGCATATAGTTATATATGATCTTAATTTTTACAGCATTGCGCGATCATAAGCTACTGTATACAGGGGCAGATTTAGGATTTTTCCAAAGGGTGGCTATGCTGCACAGTGACATAATTATATAGGTAGTTAGCCAAACATTTTGTGATGCCAGAGTGCTTGGTTTTATTATCACCACATGGGTCTCAATATATTTGCAGTACAAAATTAACCAATAATGATGGCTTAGTGGATATTTATATAGCATTTTACATAAACTTCAAGGCTATTTAGTTTGTTTTATAGGATTCCCAGATTTCTTGGTGAAATAGCGTAAAATCACTGCTTCATGCCTAACCAGGGCTTTGTCAAAACAAAGTACATTTTCTTGAAGCTTATGTGAAGTGCTATCTAAAGATCTACCGAGCTCTTGTGAACTTTAATGTTTGCTGGTTTTCTATTACTGTACAACTATTGAGATTTACATGAAATTTCAAATATTAACAATATTATGCAATTAAAGTAAGCAGCATACATGCATATCCTAGTGTGGAAGATAGACTTAGATAGTATGCAAAGTGGAAGCGCACTACCATGCAAAGCAAACTGACCTAGGACATACTCTCCACCCCCACGGAAATTTGAAATTAGGCTCTCTAAAATTGAATTTGAGAGCATTTCAGCAGTTTTTAGCTAGACCAATGTTATTTTCTGTTAAGATTGATTCTAATGTAGCTATATATGTCTTTTCATGTAGCTTGATAGCTATTCCGAGCATTTAGATACACTGTATATACCATTATTAATGAATCAGTTTCTCGTATAATAATCATCTTCTAATTTACCCTGTGAGATAAAAACACTGTTGCAGTGGTTAAAAAGTCAGTTTTGATGATCAGAAATTTGTTAGCCTTAAGTAACAAAACATAGCTAAATAGCTATATATATCTTGCTACCAAAGTAACCAAACACCTGATCAATGCATGTGGATTGCATTACTTTAAAAAAATTATGTTTTGTGCATCACTGCATTCTTCTGTCAGAGTTCGATTGAACTCATTGTCAGCTCTATATAACCAAATTAACATTTTGAAACCACATAGCTAATTTATTCTTAAATAGTTGAATATTATGTATGGGCTTTATCCACAATGACGTCACGAGTACAATATGGCCGCGTTATTTGGGGTACTAATGTACAGGCGCCTATGGAGAAATTCTTTTGATCGATCATATTTCAGCCAGGGAAGAAGATATCAAGCTCTAAGCAACAGGTACGGTTACAACACAGTACAACAAATGATTTGTATCACATGCCGGAAAATTTTCGAGATAACGCTTGTTTGCAATAGTTTTTGTTACTTTATATCCATACCTGTTGGTTACTCCTCGGTATCTTGCTTCACGAGTGAAATATGATGAATCAAAACAATTTCTCCATTGGCGCCTGTACATTAGTACCCCAAATAACGTGGCCATCTTGTTGCTCGTGACGTCATTGTGGATAAGGTCCATTAGAACCATACTTTGAAAAAGAACTAATTATTTGAATAAAACAAACCCACAATTACAACTTTTGTCTCTATGGAGATGCAACCTACAATCAAACCATTTCTTGACAAATTCTTGAGCAAAAGGAGCACTACCATTCCAAAGCAGTGTGAAACTACAGGCACAGTTATATAGACATAATTTATATTGCTAGTAATGCATAGTTTCTGAAATAAGTCTGCTTTTGATTAAACATAGACGAACTTTTGGTTATGATGGCCAAGCATAGGTTAATAAAGGAACCCCACCCCCATAAGGCACACACCGTACATTAGAAGTAGAGGGAAAAAATTAGAATTGCTAAGTTGGATTAATGATCAAAGAATAAAAAAGTAGTGAAACAAGGAAATAGCAAAAAGTGGTGATACAAGTTTGAAAAGAGGATTCCCTAATAGACATTTAATCCTTAATGCAGTCTAAACCATGACTGCATGAATTAGGGATTAAATGTCCATTAGTATATCTGCAGGTAGTTATAAGCAACCTCACTTGTTTCACTACTTTTTGCTATTCCTTTGTTTCACAACTTTTTATTCTTTGATCCCTAATCTAACTTGAAATTTCTAATTTTTCCTTCGGCTTGTTTTACTTTTGATAGTTATGACTAATGAACCCACATATACTGCATCAAATGAAAGAATGGCACTAGGCATGCCATAAAAATTTTGTGCTTGAATGCACATCCCAACCATCAATTACTGACAAGTGCAGTGGCCACAACATTTCGTCTTCAGCTATGTTCTGCCCATTACACAGTGATAAGAATGAAAAACAGTACAAGAAATGTCTCTGCAATCACCACAGAAAATACAAGCGATAAAATATAGTAGCTACCACCACAGCCACATGCAGGGAAGCCTTATTGTGCTACTGCAAATTGACACCTTGCATTCTCAGCAGAAAGAACTGGGGCACAAAGGAGGACAAAGGTAAGTCTGTATTGCATGTACTGTGGTTGGTGAAAAGACTCATCTCAGGATAAAGCTATGTCAAAAATCAAGCCCATATGCATAGTGTCAAATTACGCTTAAACTGATACTGCAGAGCTATTTTGAAGGAAAACTGCATGAGGCTGTTTTTTTGGTGATTTTGAAGGCCATGAAAACCCAAAACACAGTGATCCCTAATAATTATACAGTACTACCATACTGTATGATTTGATTCTAAAAGACTACTCGTGACATCTATATAGTGGGATTCATGCAGGGTCCTAGCATGTGTGCATGGTATAGTTGCATAATCTCATTCAAATACACAGTGATTTGTTGTGGTAGCTTCATAAAGACACATAATCATTATGTTTAATTCATTGACATTCAGTAACACTTCTATAACCTACTACAGTTGTGCTGAGCAGTCGAACCTATGTACATATATTGGCATCTTGGGAAAAATCACATGGGTCACTGTCACTGTCTTTAGAAAGCCGCTTTTGACTAAAAAGATATCATAGTGATATTGCAAAATAGCTACACATCATGTAATGCCTTACTTTATAAGGAACACTGACAACTTCTAACTATGATGCTTCATTGTCACCGTCACTACTTGATTCAAAAAGGCTGACTTTAGCAGCACTTTCAGTTCCTGTAAGAGATACCACATCTGTTCTGCTGAGCCTTGTTCTGCCTAGCTGAGGATCACTATCATCTGATGAGGCATCATTAGACTCGCTCAAGAATGGATTTCTATTAATACAGACTATAGTACGTTTTTTCCTGTTCAAAATATCATTTCGTTTCAGTAGTCTTTCTTTAATCTTTCTTTCTTTAATTACTGGATATCTTTCATCATCTTTTTTATTGACTGCATTGTCATCACAGTAACTCTCTGTCTCCTCGGATTTAGGGTAAAGGTAATCTAGAGCAACTATACGGTAATGTTCTTCCTCATTTGACCATGTTACAAAAAATCTTGGGTAAGCAGTGGATGATAAACTGCAACACTGTTGAGGTGATGGAAGAGAAAAATGAGTAGTGCTTTGATAATGATGTATCCCTCCAAATTTGCCAAATTTGTCAATGTGTTTTGAATGCTTGAAACTGTTTTAGGGACATGACTAAAACACGGAACGGACTGGGAAAACGGATTCACAAACGGACTGAAAGGAACTCCCCTGAAAACGTTTTTTTGCCATAGAAACTCACTAAATCACTGCTACAAAGAATATAACACGTAACAACAGCCTTAAACAAACCTCTAAACGTGTGCTCGAGCCACCATTACTACCCTGAGATAATTTACAAAGTGCCAGTCTGCCAGTTTGAGCGCCTGTGACAGCGAAGTTGTCGGTTAGCTACAGTTTAAGCAAACAAAGTAACAGAGACTGTATTTGTAGTAGCCAGTTTCTTGCCAGCTGATTAAATACAACGTGGCCGCCACGAAGCCTACCTGTCACGAGTTGTCACCTGTAAAACTGAAGATCAGCCGTCAAACTAATTGCAGCAATTAACCAGACCATGAATTCCAAGTAACATAGTGTCTTAACAGGCTTAAAGCTTGTGTCTTGTCTTGTTTACACATGCGAAACGAAAGTGCGCTTTTAATTAAACACAAAATGAATTTAATTTCAGACTATCTTTAAGCGCAGGGCTTAATATCGGCTTGAGCAAACTTCGACATCGTGTTCAGAGCAGTTCAGAGGTTTGTTTCAGGTCGTTGTTGCGTGTTATATTCTTTCTAGCTCCTATACAGTGAATTTCTATGGCCAAAAAACGTTTTCAGGCAAGTTCTTTCCAGTCCGTTTGCTAGTCCGTTTTCCCAGTCCGTTCCGTGTTTTAGTCATGTCCCTGTTTTAGGTTGATTATGGCTTTTTCTTTTTTGATGTCTTAATTTTGAAGCACTGTGTGAATATTTTGGAAGTGATGGGCGTTGTTTAGTATGTGAAGAAGAATGCCTAAGTAAATCATGTGAAATTGGCTGATATTTATGAATGTGTGATAGAGGAGTATCTCTAGTTGTGATCAACATTTTAGTATCAAAAGCTTGTTGACGATTAATGCCACCACTTTTAGGCCTTGCTACGACCATGCTGGAAACTTTGTGCTGAGATGGATCTAATGGTAAACTTTGCAAAGGTACTAATGATGAAGGATGTTTGTATTGTGGTCTTAAGGCACTAGCAGAGATTACACTACTACTACTACTACTGATACTGGAATCATGAATAGTTAAGTATTTTTGTTCTGTTTGATTAACATCAGCAACAATGGAGTTGATCTCCTTATTAAGACCAGTTAAAGGCAAACCAGCCCAACTGTGAACCATTTCAGATAATTTAAGTTTGATGGTATCCAAACAATCCTTTTCATTTATACCTACAGTAAACACACACACACACACACACACACACACACACGCACATGTACACATACTATTATCACTATACATAATAATACTAACACACTTACTTTTATTTGTATAATCTCTAATGCTTTCCGAAATAAATGATAGCACTCTTAATGGAGTTTTAGAGTCATACGAAACCTAAGCAGATATGATTAATTATAGAAACACTACAAAAAAAGTGTATTTGCTTCTGCAGTATAAATGTTGTACATCTGTTATGTATGTCATATTTGATCATGTTGTTTACACATGTGATAAAGTGTGTATGTAACTATTTAATACATATGTGAGCCATGATCTTTTTGTTTGTAGGCCAAATTTCAACCGTGTATGTGACTACTCAAATGTGAATCCTTTACCAGATGTGTCAGCAACCTTCATGTAATACATACATGTAATACATAAATATTATAAGCATTAGATTTGAAATAATTTTATGAAATTATTAATTTTATAAGTGAGCACTAAAAGGAGGTTACACATGTACAGTCAGTGTTGTACATCAAGGACAAAATGTTAAAGTCATGAGAACAGTTCGATTGCCCATTCTGGGGCATTGTCTGGTTGTCTCCTGTCAGATACACCCTCCACCTTAATCTCAAGGCACATAGCCTTAGCACGATCAGATCGTCTACACTCTAACTTTCTGTCAAGGCTATCAAAGACGGATTGCAACTCTTGGGATCTCCATGATAGCTTTTTTCTAATTAGTTTCTTTTTACTGGATTGCTGTTCACGATCATCCTCGCTGCCACTGCTGTCCGGATGCTCAGTAGAAACACTATCTACTTCAGATTCATCCGATGACATAAAATCCACCGTAAGAACGGCTCTTATTTCCTCTTTTCTTTCAGCATCTATCGACTTTGACAGATTTAAAGCCTTCAGCCTTGCATGTGCTTTCTGTATACAACAATCGGTAATTATAAAGTAAACCTAATAATGCTTTAAAACATACATTATGTTTTCTTTGACGCCTACGGGCAGCTTTAGATGTAGATTGCTGTTTGCCCCTTTGTACCCTTTGATGGGCACTCTTTCGTGACTTAAAATATGTCCTAGCAGCACCTATCAATATCATGTGTCCATAAAGCCATAGCAAATTCACACTATCATACTTACGTTTTATTAACGAAACATCATACTGAGAATCCTGAGCAACTGCCTTGACATTGTGGGTTATTGAGCTGTTTACATCCTTATTGGACTGATCATCAAAGCTATACGTATCCAATAAAAGTATGGACATACATTGATAGCAACATATTCATACCTGACTGTATAATTCCATTCACATTATTCTTCGTCCACCATTTTCTTATATACATCTCGAACAAGAGTCTGAAATTGCAAGAGACATGTTCACACTGTTATATAGCACCTCACACTAAGTTCTCGGGGCACATTTGTGAGCTTAATACCAGCAGGATTCCCTTTTTCCTTCATCTGCTACTTTAACATCTCTTCAATTCTAGCTGATGACGATTGCAGCTTTTTTTGCCATTCTTGGAGATCTTTTATAGGCTGTGAAACATCGATGTCCCTATTGAGATGGTCAACATTGGACAATGAGCATTACAATGGCAGTACAAACCCTGAGTCTGAAATTGGATCGTTATCACTTATTCCATGAGAGTGAAGACCAGGTGTGGATCTTGGTGTGGATGTAGTTGCTCGAGATGTTGATGGAGGTGTCCCGTTTCTTGTGCAGTTACTACTAGTGCTGGTAGTTGGCCGAAATATTCCTCCATTAGCAGAAACGGCGCGGCTGGTGCTTGAAGTCGAAGCAGGTGACTCGGAGCTATCCACGATTCTCCGTAACACGTCCCTAGGGTTTACACTTCTTGACGGATGGCGGTTTCTCTCGGGTGTATCACTAAAAGAGAAGATTGGCGTTCTTTCCTGCGAGCTTCTTCTTGCCATCTTAAAAACGTCCAGCTGCCTAGCAGGTGCAGAGTTCACGTGGCATCAAATACTAGGGGTTACTATTGACAACCATCTAGGACCACAATAATACAAATGGCGACGTTTCCGAGGAAACGAACACGGCATTGTGGCCATTGTGATCAAGACGTTAGCCATCGTGTTTACAAGAGGCATAAAGAGCAATATTATGATTTTAATAATCGCACTTGGACACAACGCAAACAGAGACAGTTTGATGATGATCACAATGAAGTCGTGCTGAATGACGTCATTGGAGCAGGTTCGAGTGCAGGTGAACATTCCGACTCACTATGCATGAACCAATGACATAATACTGTACCAACTGTTACACTGAATAATGGTCCTATTCTTCATGTGAACAAATCTTTGCATTTCATGTAAGAGCTGAGATTTTCAAAGAACACAGCTAGCTATCTACTGTACACTGTATAGCTAGCTATTGTGTTTTTCCTGCAAGGCAACTGATGAATCTGTCAATTTTGTGATCTCACTTTGCTGTTGAGGAATTTTCTTGGTGGTAATAGAACACTTAAGTATAGAATTACTATCTGACTATGGATTTTATGTGAAGTTAGCTAATTAATGTTTCCACAAATTGAAATGTGCATGCGCACAAGTCATAATACAAGCACATGTACTAATGTATTGGAGTTGGAGAATCTGTATAGAGATGTGACGGCTATGCTATAAATTAATCTTAACATAACGTTTAAGTGTCAAATAACGTTAGCCCCTAATGCTACACATATAGCTAGCTACTGTTAATCCTTTGACAATATAGAAGCATATATTCTTCAAATAGTGTTGTTCCTTAGTCACTTCACTTTCTTTAGCAGTTACTGCAATAGCTACAGTGTATACTGTATCTAATCAAAACCAGCCAAGCTGTAAAAAAAGGTGCGGCCCCCATAAAGGCCATGGTGAAAAAAGATGTGAAATCCAAGGTGGCGGCCAAGAAATGGCTGTGATGGTAGGTTAATGGTTACATTTTAATAACAACAATTCAGGTGAATTTGGTGCCAAGACCAAGCGGCACAAAATTCACCTGAATTGTCGTTATTAAAATGTAACCATTAACCTACCATCACAGCCATTTCTTGGCCGCCACCTTGGATTTCACATCTTTTTTCACCATGGCCTTTTTGGGGGCCGCACCTTTTTTTACAGCTTGGCTGTTTTTGATTAGATATCACTTCTTTTTGTATTTGTATACTGCAAAGCCGGCCTATGGCTGGCTTTGGGGCTTTTTTAACCCATGTGTTTTTTTCTTTACCACAGGAAGAAGAAAAGAACTTAAAGAAGAATTTTAGTACTTCAATTATTTTTGATTTTATTAGTAATTATACAAATTATATACATATATTTATTACATGCTCATTATTCCCCACAGGATTTTTTTTGCAGCTGATCTCTCTACTGGGTGACTTGAAATGTAGCTGAACTATATACAGGATGGTTTCTTTGTAGCTGAACTCTCTGTAACAGGTGATTTGTTTGCAGCTAAACTCTCTACATGGTGGTGTCTTTATAGCCGAACTCTCTACATGATGGTTTCTTTGTAGCTGAACTCTCTATAAGGTGACTTCATCTAGCTGAACTCTCTACAGGGTGATTTTTTTGTAGCTGAACTCTCTGCAGGGTGATTTGTTTGCAGCTGAACTCTCTACATGATGGTTTCTTTGTAGCTGAACTCTCTACAAGGTGACTTCGTCCAGTTGATCTCTCTACGGGGTGATTTGTTTCTAGCTGAACTCTCTACAGGTGAATTGTTTGCAGCTAAACTCTCTACATGGTGGTTTCTTTGTAGCTGAACTCTCTACAAGGTAACTTCTTCTCTACAGGGTGATTTGTTGTAATTGAATTCTCTACTAGGTGGTTTGTATGAGGCTGAACTCTCTACATGGCGGTTTCTTTGTAGCTGAACTCTCTACAGAGTGATTTGTTTGCAGCTGAACTCTCTACATGATGGCTTCTTTGTAACTGAACACTCTACAAGGTGACTTCTTCTAGCTGATCTCTCTACAGGGTGATTTGTTTGTAGTTGAATTCTGTACAGGTGGTTTCTTTGTAGCTGAACTCTGTACATGATGGTTTCTTTGTAGCTAAACTCTTTACAAGGTGACTTCTTCTAGCTGAACTCTCTATGGGGTAATTTCTTTGTAGCTGAACTCTCTATATGATGGTTTCTTTGTAAATGAACTCTCTACAAGGTGAATTCTTCTACCTGATCTCTCTACAGGGTGATTTGTTTGTAACTGAACTCTGTACAAGTGCGTTTTTGTGGGTGATCTCACTGCAGGTTGATTTGTTTGTAGCTGAACTCACTAAAGGGTGATTTTGCTTGTAGCTGAACTCCTTGCATTGTATCTAGTTTCTAGCTGATCTCTCTACAGGGTGATTTGTTTGTAGCTGATCTCTCTACAAGTTGATTTGTGTGTAGCTGATCTCTCTGCAGGTTGATTAATTTGCAGCCGATCTCTCTACAAGGTAATTTGTTTGTAGCTGAACTGTCTATAAAGTGATTTATTTGTAGCTGATCTCTCTGCAGGTTGATTTGTTTTAGCTGAACTCTCTACAGGGTGATTTACTTGTAGCTGAACTCCTTACATTGTGACTAGTTTCTAGCTGATCTCTCTACAGGGTGATTTGTTTGTAGCTGATCTCTCTACAAGTTGATTTGTGTGTAGCTGATCTTTCTACTGGTTGATTTGTTTGTAGCCGATCTCTCTACAGGGTAATTTGTTTGTAGCTGAACTCTGTACAAGGTGCTTTTTTGTAGGTGATCTCACTGCAGGTTGATTTGTTTGTAGCTGAACTCACTAAAGGGTGATTTGCTTGTAGCTGAACTCCTTACATTGTGTCCAGTTTCTAGCTGATCTCTCTACAGAGTGATTTGTTTGTAGCTGAACTCTCTATAAGGTGATTTATTTGTAGCTGAACTCCTTACATTGTGTGTAGTTTCTAGCTGATCTCTCTACAGGGTGATTTGTTTGTAATTGATCTCTCTACAAGTTGATTTGTGTGTAACCGATCTCTCTGCAGGTTGATTTGTTTGTAGCCGATCTCTCTATAGGGTAATTTGTTTGTAGCTGAACTCTCTATAAGGTGATTTGTTTGTAGTTGATCTCTCTGCAGGTTGATTTGTTTTAGCTGAACTCTCTACAGGCTGATTTGTTTGTAGCCGATCTCTCTACAGGGTAATTTGTTTGTAGCTGAACTCTCTACAAGTTGATTTGTGTGTAGCTGATCTCTCTGCAGGTTGATTTGTTTGTAGCCGATCTCTCTACAGGGCAATTTGTTTGTAGCTGATCTCTCTACAGGGTGATTTTTTTGTAGCTGACCTCTCTTCAGGGTGATTTGTTTCTAGCTGATCTCTCTACAGGGTGATTTTTTGTAGCTGACCTCTCTTCAGGGTGATTTGTTTCTAGCTGATTGCTCTACAGGTTGATTTGTTTGTAGATGAACTCTCTACAGGGTAATTTGCTTGTAGCTGAACTCCTTACTTTGTGTCTAGTTTGTAGCTGATCTCTCTACAGGGTGATTTGTTTGTAGCTGAACTCCTTACATTGTGTGTAGTTTCTAGCTGATCTCTCTACAGGGTGATTTGTTTGTAGCTGATCTCTCTACATGTTGATTTGTGTGTATATAGCTGATCTCTCTGCAGGTTAATTTGTTTGTAGCCGATCTCTCTACAGGTAATCTGTTTGTAGCTGAACTCTCTATAAGGTGATTTATTTGTAGCCGATCTCTCTGCAGGTTGATTTGTTTTAGCTGAACTCTCTACAGGGTGATTGCTTGTAGCTGAACTCCTTACATTGTGTCTAGTTTCTAGCTGATGTCTCTACAGGGTGATTTTTTGTAGCTGAACTCTCTACAGGGTGATTTGTTTCTAGCTTATCTCTCTACAGGTAGATTTGTGTTGATTTGTTCATTGCTGACCGCTCTAAAGGTTGATTTGTTGCAGCTGAACACCCTGCAAAGTGTTTTGTTTGTAGCTGATCACTCTAAAGTGTAATTTGTTTGTAGCTGAACTCTCTCCACAGTGACTTGTGTGTAGCTGAATTCTGTGTAACTGAATTCTCTAGAGAGTGACTTAATTGTAGCTGAATTCTCTACACAGTGCATGACTTGTTTATAGCTGAACTTTCTTCAGTGTGACTTGTAATGTTCTGAATCTCTATAGTGGTATATTTGCTTAACTCTCCACATGGTGACTGTCTTCTTGCTGAACTGTCTATAAGATTAACTGTTTGCAGCTGAACTCCCTACAGAATAACTTGTGATGTAATAAAATTCTATAATGGAGTAAATAAATTAGCCGAATGCTCTATTAGGGTGACTGTTCTATTAGAGTATCTCGATCTCGCATTTGCTACACGGAGTTGGCTTTCGAATCATAACTCAGTGGTTTGTAATCCGATTCTTCTGTACTACTGCAAGGACTTTCTATGAAGATTATTCCAGCTATACACCGATTTTCAGCTCATTGCTCAAAGCGGTTTGCCTAGTAGGCGTGAAAACTAATACTTTTTTATTCATAAAAATCGATCGCGTAATTGTGACACAGGTTGGGTTTTGTGTCATATCTCCGTGGTCTTTATCTCGATTCCTTTCAAACCACCAAAAGGCACTCCTACGATGGTTACTCCATCTACATAGCAATTTTCAACTCATTCCATGAAGCGGTTTACCCTGTAGGCGTGACAACAAATCGATCTTGTTTTACGCGAATAATCGGTCATAACTCCTGAACCATTCATCGGATTTGTACCAAATTTGATGCTAGGATTCGCCTTTGGACTCCCTTTCTGTGTGCCAAATTGCAAGGCGATCGGAGTACGCGTTTGCTTGTTATAGCAATTTTTGCAAGTGTGCGAAAAGACGAAGAAGAAAAAAAAAAACGAAGAAAAAAAAACGAAACTTTGGCAGCTCGTATCTCGGAAATGGCTGGAGCGATTTCCTTCAAATTTGGAATGTAGACTCCCTTGGCTGGCGGGCAACTGTGTAGCAAATTTGGTTCCAATCAGATAAGTGATCACCGAGATACAAAGGTGTGAAAATGACGTTTTCGTTCTTCCTGTCAATATACTCACGGTGTGGCGCGCCGGCTTCTTGGGCCGCACGACACACTACCGTGTGTCTTGATACAAAAATAATAAGGTTGTTGGTCTAAGTCCTCCTCCTTGATTTTATTATGATATTATGCATAGGAAATAAGATTGTTTATGTATGCAGCTGATGACATGTTCCTAAACTAGTTTAAATTGTTCATTTCGTAATTTTACTTTCTTGCGTATGTGTGCGCACACAGCAAATATTATTGTCAGATATTAACCAACAGTAGGTATTGTACTTTATCTCCTGACCTAGTGCTTTAGCATTCAAGTGGTTTGTATGAGGCTTTAAGGTGAAAATACATGTATTTATTTCCTTAGAGGCTACAGACTGGAATGATTACAGTGATATTGATTGCTCGTGCTGTGAAGATCATCATAATGCTTCTGTTCATGAAGCAGGTACAGATGAAATAGTTGAGGAGCATTGGGATGGTTTAGAGCTGCTGCTGAAATTCCATAAAATGACTTCCATAAAAGTAGAAAAGATAAAAGCAACATCCTAATTCTGTTAGTTTCAGGTGGCTGCGGGTCAACATTATTCCTCCATAAGTGGGTATCTTCTTTAGTTATATCTTCTTCACAAACATTAAAATCTCTATCTATACTTTCACTAGAGACATCTAGTTCAATTTCTACATTCTATTTTCTCCCTGCTAGCTCCTCTTTCACCACCTATAGCTGCATTGTTGGATATTTTTCCTAGCTATCTATACAAATTAAAGAAAATGTTTGATCTGTCAACCGATCCATTTGAGAAATATGTAATCTGTCCTCAATGTAGTACTTTGTATACTCAAAAAGAATGTTTACAAAAAAAAGCCTAAGTGGCATTATAAGTGCTAAGCCCTGTAATCACATTGAATTCAGAAATCACCTGTTTTCATCTTGCAGGAATCCTTGTGGTCACACACTCTTAAAAGAAGTGATTACTAAAACTGGTAAAAAGTTTTATCCAATCAAGAGTTATTGTTATTATCCTCTTGCGAAAAGCATATCATCTGTTTTAAGCCAACACAACTTAATGGATCAATGTGAACACTGGAGATCTCGCAATATTTCAGAAAACAATTTTAAAGATATTTATGATGGGAGAGTATGGAAAGAGTTTATGAATTATGATGGCAAGCCATTTCTTTCCAGACCATACAATCTAGGATTGATGCTTAACTGTGATTGGTTCCAACCCTTTGATTTAAGTACTTACAGCGTTGGAGTCTTTTACTTGGTAATTTTAAACCTTCCACGTACCATCCGATTTAAACCTGAAAATATTTTGATTGCAGGAATAATTCCTGACCTGGAGAACCTAGTTACAATGAAATAAACTCATATTTAAGACCCTTTGTTAAAGAACTCAACTTTCTATGGACTGATGGGTTCACGATGATGCACAATGATAAGTCAGTAGTTGTTCAAGTTGCTCTGTTGGCTACTGTGTGTGATGTACCTGCAACTGCAAAGATTGGAGGATTTGTAGGTCACATGTCCAAACACGCTTGCTGGAAATGTTCAAAAGAATTTCCATACAATAAAACACTAAACCGTGTTGATTTTTCAGGAATTGAATTAGGACATCTACAAGAGCACTCTCAGCACAAAAGAAATGCATTGAAGGCAAAAGATGCTACAACTCCTTCAGCACAAAAGAAATGCATTGAAGGCAAAAGATGCTACGACTCCTTCTGAATGTAATCATCTAGAACTGGAAAGCGGAAGTCGGTTCACAGAATTGTTTCATCTCCCATATTATGACTGTAATAGGTTTGCAATCATTGATCCGATGCATAATTTACTATTAGGAACTCCCAAGAGAATTCTTCATAAAGAGTGGTTAAAAAATGGATTGATTAACAACAAAGCACTAGAGGAAATACAGGAGATAGTCCATAACTGCACAGTACCTAGTGGTGTTGGTAGAATTCCTTCCAAAATTTCATCAAACTTTAGTAAATTGAATGCAGATGAATGGAAAAACTGGACTTTGTTGTTTTCTCCACTTGTGTTGCGTAATTATCTACCTCAAGATCACCTAGATTGTGGGCAATCATACATTTCTGCTTGTGAGATTTATTGCTCTTCAACACTAACATTAGATGACATCGACAGAGCAGAAGAGTTGATGAAATGCTTTTTCACATCAGCTGAATTGTTCTATGGTGCCCCCTTTTTAACAATAAACACTCATTTACATTTACATCTCCCTGACATTTTTAAAGACTATGGCCCATGCTACGGATACTGGCTATTTAACTTTGAACGCTATAATGGCATTCTGGGAAAGTATCATACCAATCAAATTTCTGTTGAAGTTCAATTAATGCGTAGGTTTATCGAGAATGCACACATTAGAAACATTGCTAGACCTTACGCACTATCTCCAGAGCATTGTTCTATTTTCAAAACCTTGCTAGGTGCCACAAGTAGTGGTTCTGCATCGGACACTGTGTTTGGCTAAACAATTTATCCAGCGGTAGCTGGTGATTTTACTGATTTTTCTTCATTGCAAACCGGCACGATTGAATTTTTGTCACCTTTTATATTATACCATTTTGATCGTACTGAGATTTTCAACTTGAGAAGATGCTACCAGAAATTTATTCCAGATGTAGATGTGCTAGAAATTCCACAACTTTGTCGCACATACAAAAAGGCAATGTGGTTTACCCAATATCTAAAAAGCTCCAAGTATCCTAAGGAAGTACAAACTTGCATTTTAGCTCACTGGGTAGGGAGAGATGGACAGATAATTGATGCAGCTGCTGGTGACTTATCATCTTGTGGTAGGATAGAATATTTTTTCAGCCAGCGGCTATTGCTTACCAATGGCCAGTACACTGAGACAAGAATGGCCTGTGTAAAGTGGTTTCAACAGCATGATCTTAGGCACGTCTTAATGAAACCAGCTCAACTTTGGCATGAAAATTTCTTTACGGCATTCGGTCCTGCATCATTTATTCCAATGGAGAAAGTACTGGAAATCTGTGTCTCTATAAGCTTATCTGTAGATTCAGAAATGGTAATTGCTGTAAATCCTTTGAGAAAAAAATCTTTCTATAAAAATATTATTACTCCATGAAATATGTAACCAATTATGTTTTGTATGCTTATCTGTTCATGTACTTGATAATTAGTTATGTGTTAGTAAAAAGTAAAGGTATTCTCTAACTATGTACATACTCAGTCAATAAGAAACGTATGCATGCCAGTTTGTAGACTTGCGTCTAAAAAGTTTCATATATAATGACCAGAGTTGGGGGTAACTAGTTACTTTTGTAACTAAGTTACATAACGGATTACTTTTAAAGTAACTAGTAATATAACTAGCTACTTGCTTTGTAACTAGTAACTTGTAACTAGGAGTAATTGTCTGAAAAGTAACTAAGTTACAATAGTAACTAATTACAATAGTTACATTGTAACTATAATTAATTATGCTTTAAAAGCAAGAGCACTTCAATTTTTGTGCCATATATGCTACAGCCACATTAAGTAGACAGATTCTGTGTACTGTTCTCTATGATTCAGCTTGAGCAACAGACATAGCAATAATTGAAACTGACCTGAAATAGCCACAGAATTGTTTTTAAGTGCACATATGTATTGCATCCCTTAATGATGCATATCTGGGTAAAATTCATGTTACAAAAGCTAAAAACAAGTCATATTTTATACTACAAAAGTAACTAGTAACTAGAGTACTTAGTTATCTTTTGAAAAGTAACTGTAACTGTAACTAAATTACATGGAATAAAAGTAACGTGTAACTAGTAACTAGTTACTTTTCTGAAGTAACTACCCCAACTCTGATAATGACCATGAAAGTTTCTCAACAATAGTATTTGACAGTTAATTATTTGGTAGTTACCACCTTCATGCTTTTCTTGTAAGACATACACTGATTATTTTCTGTCAGAACTGAATTTTATCAATTTTTATTAAGTATGGAATGACTGTATGCACATGCATATTTCCAGCATATATATAATTATGTGTTACATTAGGTGAAAAGTACACCTGTGATGAATATAACATTTTTTGTGAATGTGAAATGTAGCAAATATGAAACGCAAATGAATTTGTATGCACCACAGATTTATGACATGCTGTATTTCACATATTAAACACTTCATATTTCCTTTAGGTATTGCACAGGTCACATATGTAGTACATATTGTCTTAAATATGTGCAACATGTATGATACTAAAGCACATTTGAGCAAATACATTTTTTCTTGTAGTGAAATATATGTACATATCATTGCACACTTTCTCAAATTATCAGATATATGAATGCAAAAACATTACTTTAAGCATACTATTAAGACACACGGTAGTGTGTCGTGTGGCCCAAGAAGCTGGCAAACCACACTGTGAGTATACTGACAGAAAGAAAGAAAACACAATTTTCACACATTCGTAGCTCTGTTCTTCCTTTATGAAACAAGGCAATTTTTACTGTGAACACACCCGCCAATGTCAGTACTTCATATACCAAATTCAACAAAATCATTCCTGAGATATGACATTTCAAAATTGGTTTGTTTTTTCTTCATCTTATTTTTTCTTCTTCTTTTTGTTCACTTACAAAAGCTGCTGTAAAACACAAACGTGATATTTGATTGCCTTGAAATTTGGCACACAGTAGGAGGGTATAAGGTGTATCTTGGTACCAAGTTTGGCTGGAATCGCCTATATACCTTTGTAAGACATAATGAAATACGAGATATACGGCTCAATCAGGTGTGCTTTGATGATGTGATTGAGCCACCTTTGCAATCACGTTTTGTGAGGTTATTGTCCCACTGACCTCTAACAAGCAGGATGAAGCACGTGTTGACATTCACGCATGGGGATTTTGGAGAAGGAAGCAGGGTGAATTTTTTACATAAGGATTTTTCATCCTAATGCACCTAGTTACCATAATTCCACTATTCCCTCCATCTACAGGTGGCATGAACTGGCTAAAAAGAGACAGTATAGTGATCACATTCACAAGGTCAAACAGTCATTCTTTACTCCTAGTCTTTGCAACTACAGGGAGTAAGGGCAGAGAGGCAACCATTTTTTATCATTGACTTGTTGATCTATTGTCTCGCAGAAACACACTAACTTATAGTAACACATTGGCATATGGCTTCGATCTTTTTCATTGTTACGGTCTGTAACAATGTACATCCATAGAAGCCAGTCCATATTCTATCTTGCTCTGCAAATGCTTCTCCAGAGATGGGCCTGGCTTCTGGTCAAAATTATCAGCTTTTGTTCAACACTTATGCTATCTGTGCTGGGGGTGGTGGCAAGGGCATAACATCTAGCCTGGAAAAAAAACTGAAAAAGAGCCACGCCTACAGGTAGGGTTTCCAATGTTAAAATTCAACAAAATAATTTGCTAACTGCTGTTACATGCTGGATTACCTCTCACTTGAACACAGCTGCAGTGGTGATAAATTCCATTGCCTTCTTGGGGTAGAAATTGATTGAAATATCTATCTACAAAATCCCAGATTACGAGCTGTAACTCTCAGAAACCTTGACTTATCATAATACTGGAGTTTAACCTTCTTCTGTGAGTGAACCTAAAAGCATTTGTAGTTTGATTGGTGAAGTAGGTTTCCTGTCACTGCATCTTTTGAGCACAATTTTGGACTCCAAAAATGGGTTTTCATCTACGGACTCCAAACAATTGATAGCCCAAACTTCACAGTAGTAATCCTCCACCAACAAAGAAGTATGGTTAAGTTTGAACATCTCTAACCGTCTGTATGCGTGTGATATAGGGAAAACTTGCTGGAAATCACACCATGACAACACAACCTGTCCACTCAACTACTTAAAAATAGGTATCTCAGTGTAAAACAACTGTATCATCCATAAAGTATAACCAAGAGTTCATAATATATATATTATATATTATGAACTCTTGGTATAACTAATAGCAAAGTTATTGTTGCTGCAATTTAGCTACAAAAGCACTTAGCCTATTCAATCAGGTTCATGTTACTATAGGCTTATTGGGTGTGGTCAGTAATGATACACTGCATACATTTATTTATCAAGACACATGGTAGTGTGTCGTGAAGCCCAAGAAGCCGGCGCGTAACACCCGTGAGTATATTGACAGGAAGAAAGAAAACGCAATTTTCGCACCTCCGTAGCTCTGTGCTGCCTTGCTGAAACAGGACCATTTTTTCTGTGGACACTCCCTCCACCTTCAGCACTCCACATTCCAAATTTGAGCGAAATCGCTTCAAGCGTTCCCGAGATATGCGACTTCAACAATTGGCTGTTTCTTGGGTTTTTTTTCTTCTTATTTTTCTTCCTCTTTTCGCACACTTACAAAAACTGCTATAAAACACGAACGCCATATCCTATTGCCTTGAAATTTGGCACACAGAAGGGGGGTATAAAGGCGCATCTCTGTACCAACTTTGGCTGGAATACCATAAACAGGCAAAGAGTTATGAGCGATTATTCACGAAATATAACACCAATATGTTATCACGCCTACAGGGTAAACCGCGTATGAGAAGAAGCTGAAACTCGGTGGGTGAATAGGTTAACTATTGAACCTCAAACCTATTGTAGTTTGAAAGAAATCGAGCTAAAAACCAGTAAGATACAACGAAAAAACCAACAGTGTGTAACAATTACGCAATCGAGATTAGCTAATAAAAAACGACTGCTTGCCACGCCTACCAGGTAAACTGCTTGGGGTAATGCTTCGACAATCGCTGTACAGATGGAATTATCATCTTAGAAAGGCTCTTCAATGGTGTAGAAGAATCAGACTTAAAACCACGGAGTTATAACACGAAATCCAACTTGGTGTAGCAAGTGCGAGATCGAGATACTCTAATAGAGCAGTCATCCTAATAGAGCAGTCACCAGAAAAGAATTCAAGAGGTCAGTTAGAAACAAGTAACCTGTATAGAGATCAGCTACAAACAAGTCACCCTGTAGAGAGATCAGCCACAAACAATTCACCCTGTAGAGAGATCAGCTAGAAGAAGTTACCTTGTAGGGAATTCATGCAACTACAGAAAGAGATAATTCAGCTAGAAGAAATCACCTTGTAGAGTTCAGCTACAAAGAAACCACAATGTAGAGAGTTCAGCTACAAACAAATCACCCTGTAGAGAGATCAACTAGAAGAAGTTAACTTGTAGAGAGTTCAGCTACAAGAAACCATCATGTAGAGAGTTCAGCTGCAAACGAATCACCTGTAGAGAGTTCAGCTACAAAGAAATCTCCCTGTAGAGAGATCAGCTAGGAGAAGTTTCCTTGTAAAGAGTTCAGTTACAAAGAAACCACCATGTAGAGAATTCGTTTACAGACTAGTGACCCTGTAGAGACATCAGCTAGAAGAAGTTACCTTGTAAAGAGTTCAGCTACAAAGAAACCATTCTGTAAAGAGCTCAGCTGCAAAAAAATCACCTTTACAGAATTCCACTACAAACAAGTCACCCTATAGAAAGATCAGCTAGAAGAAGTTACCTCGTAGAGAGTTCAGTTACAAAGAAACCACCATGTAGAGAATTCATTTACAAACTAGTGACCCTGTAGAGACGTCAGCTAGAAGAAGTTACCTTGTAAAGAGTTCAGTTACATAGAAACCATTCTGTAAAGAGCTCAGCTGCAAACAAATCACCTGTACAGAATTCAGCTACAAACAAATCACCCTGTAGAGAGATCAGCTAGAAGAAGTTACCTTGTTGATAGTTCAGCTACAAACAATTAAATCACCCTGTAGAGAGATCAGCTAGAAGAAGTTACCTTGTAGAGAGTTCAGTTACAAAGAAACCACCATGTAGAAAGTTCAGCTACAAACTATAGTGACCTTGTGGAGACATCAGCTAGAAGAAACTACCTTGTAGAGAGCTCAGCTACAAAGAAACCATTCTGTAAAGAGCTCAGCTGCAAACAAATCACCTGTACAGAATTCAGCTATAAACAAATCACCCTGTAGAGAGATCAGCTATAAGAAGTTATCTTGTAGATAGTTCAGCTACAATCAAATTACCCTGTAGAGAGATCAGCTAGAAGAAGTTACCTTGTAGAGAGTTCAGCTACAAAGAAACCACCACGTAGAGAGTTCAGCTACAAACTAGTGACCTTGTAGAGACATCAGTTACTTTGTAGAGAGTTCAGCTACAAAGAAACCATCATGTAGAGAGTTCAGCTGCAAACAAATCACCTGTAGAGAGTTCAGCTACAAACAAATCATCCTGTAGAGAGATCAGCTAGAAGAAGTCACCTTATAGAGAGTTCAGCTACAAAGAAACCATCATGTAGGGAGTTCAGCTAGAAGAAGTTACCTTGTAGAGAGTTCAGCTACAAAGAAATCATCATGAAGAGAGTTCAGCTGCAAACAAATCTCCCTGTAGAGAGTTTAGTTAGAAGGAGTTACCTTGTAGAGAGTTCAGCAACAAAGAAACCATTCTGTAAAGAGCTCAGCTGCAAACAAATCACCTGTACAAAATTCAGCTACAAACAAATCACCCTGTAGAGAGATCAGCTAGAAAACGTTACCTTGTAGAGAGTTCAGCTACAAAGAAACCACCATATAGAGAGTTCAGATGCAAACAAATCACCCTGTAGAAAAATCAGCTACAAACAAATTACCCTGTAGAAAGATCAGCTAGAAAACGTTACCTTGTAGAGAGTTCAGCTACAAAGAAACCATCATGAAGAGAGTTCAGCTGCAAACAAATCTCCCTGTAGAGAGTTCAGTTGGAAGAAGTTACCTTGTAGAGAGTTCAGCTACAAAGAAACCATCATGAAGAGAGTTCAGCTACAAACAAATCACCCTGTAGAGAGATCAGCTAGAAGAAGTCACATTGTAGAGAGTTCAACTACAAAGAAACCACCATTTAGAGAGTTCAGATGCAAACAAATCACCCTGTAGAAAAATCAGCTACAAACAAATTACCCTGTAGAAAGATCAGCTAGAAGAAGTCACCTTGTAGAGAGTTCAGCTACAAAGAAACCATCATGAAGAGAGTTCAGCTGCAAACAAATCTCCCTGTAGAGATTTCAGTTAGAAGAAGTTATCTTGTAGAGAGTTCAGCTACAAAGAAACCATTCTGTGAAGAGCTCAGCTGCAAACAAATCACTTATACAGAATTCAGCTACAAACAAATCACCCTGTAGAAAGATCAGCTAGAAGAAGTCACCTTGTAGAGAGTTCATCTACAAAGAAACCACCATGTAGGGAGTTCAGCTAGAAGAAGTTACCTTGTAGAGAGTTCAGCTACAAAGAAACCATCATGAAGAGAGTTCAGCTGCAAACAAATCTCCCTGTAGAGAGTTCAGTTAGAAGAAGTTACCTTGTAGAGAGTTCAGCTACAAAGAAACCATTCTGTAAAGAGTTCAGCTGCAAACAAATCACCTGTATAGAATTCAGCTACAAACAAATCACCCTGTAGAGAGATCAGCTAGAAGAAACTACCTTATAGAGAGTTCAGCTGCAGTAAAAAGAAACCACCATGTAGAGAGTTCAGCTGCAAAGAAATCACCCTGTAGAAAATTCTGCCACAAACAAATTGCCCTGTAGAAAGATCAGTTAGAAGAAGTTATCTTGTAGAGAGTTCAGCTACAAAGAAACCACCATGTAGCAGGGGCGTAGCTAGCCAGAAGGTGATGGAGAGGCAGGCATACCCCCACGAAACACTCAAAATCATTCATGATTGCAAAAAAGGCTAATGACCCAATGGTGGGCTAACCAACATACGGTGTTGTATTATTACAGCTTAAAGAACTAGCTACGTAACTATTTCAGTACTGACTGCTTCCAATCGAGGTAGCTATATTCGTCGAGCATCATCGCACGTGCCACAACTGTACTCCAACAAATTCATCCACAGTCCGGTAGAGCTAATACTTTAGTGCAAATACAGGTTACTTTACGTTAGCCACAGCCTGTGCTGCAGTCCTAGCACACTGCTGACAGCCGGATGACGTATTCACTCACTTCACTCGGCGAAATTGAAATGCCATGTATTGCACGAAATCCTACCTGTCTTGCTAGCAGAACTTGTAAGCTTGACTGATCCACCTGACTGACTGACTGACAAAGTAAAAACAGACTGCACTGCCGTACGTACAAAGGTATAGTGTGATCGACTCGATAAAATAAACTTGGTACATTTATTTAGCTAATACTTTATCACCTCGTAGGCAGTAGGTTCGTAGCGTCATCTGGTCTCCTTTGTCACTTGTGACTCCTGCCGCGGAGAAGCGGGTCACTCTTTATAGATTCAAAAATGTTCTATCACGCGAGTAATCTAGGTTAAATATAGAAGTATGTCTCTAATATTTTCGTTCGATGGATTCACTAGTCTCGTGCCCAGACCCCACCCACTGCGTTGAATAGGGTCTGGTGACATTTGCAGGAGTTTTGGGCCCTACGCCATTTTTCTTTTCTGACCAATCGGATGCCTTGATTCAGGTACAACGCAATCTGATAGGCTGGAACTAGGAAAATGGCCGACTACAGCTATGGATACAAATGTGTAAACAATATGGCGGCGGGCCCAAAAACATAGCGTAAGTCACCAGACCCTATTCAAACGCAGTAGGTGGGGTCTGGGCACGAGACTATGGATTCACGAGCTAGTTGGATGTTGTGTGTGCGCATTCACTAGCAACCCCTGGTGATACCGCGTAGTAGTGTACATAATTTACAGTCATTTGCGTGTCAGTTTAATACTGGTAAACTTGTGACGAAGGTTTTAAAAAAATCATTTAGTGATGGGGGGGCAAATGCCCCCCCCTGCCCCCCCTTAGCTACGCCTCTGCCATGTAGAGAGTTCAGCTAGAAGAAATTACCTTGTAGAGAGTTCAGCTACAAAGAAACCATCATCTAGATAGTTCAGCTGTAAACAAATCACCTGTAGAGAGTTCAGCTACAAACAAATCTCCCTGTAGAGAGATCAGTTAGAAGAAGTTACCTTGTAGAGAGTTCAGTTACACAGAAACCACCATGGACAGTTCTGTAATAAATATATGTATTATATATATATTTTGTACATTTACTGATAAAATCAGAAATATTTAAAGTACATCTGCTTCATTTTTTCTTCTTCCTGTGGTAAAGAAAAAAAGATAGGTTAAAAAAGTCCCAAAGCAGGCCATAGGCCGGCTTTGGGGTATACAAATACAAAAAGAAGTGAAATCTAATCCAAAACAGCCAAGCTGTAAAAAAAGTGTGCGGCCCTCAAAAAGGCTATGGTGAAAAAAGATGTGAAATCCAAGGTGGCGGCCAAGAAATGGCTGTGATGGTAGGTTAATGGTAAAAATTTTAATAACGACAATTCAGGTGAATTTTGTGCCAATTGACCAAGCGGCACCAAAATTCATCTGAATTGTTGTTATTAAAATTTTTACCATTAACCTACCATCACAGCCACTTCTTGGCCGCCACCTTGGATTTCACATCTTTTTTCACCATAGCCTTTTTGAGGGCCGCACACTTTTTTTACAGCTTGGCTGTTTTGGATTAGATTTATTATTACTGGTAGGCAATCTTTGTATTGAGAGATAAAATCACAGTTGTAGCAGTGCACAAGACATTACAAGCATTTAAATGGCACAAATCACGCAAGCTTAATTGTAATTTTCGTAGTGCCATTTAATTTATTTTACGATTCCTGATGATGATAGCCTTACTTCTAGGTGTACTTTAGAAATCATACAATTGTTTTACACCAAGATTTCTATTTCTAAGCAGTTGAGTGGGCAAGTTGTGTAGTCAAGGTGTGATTTCCAGCAAATGTTGCCCTATATCACACTCACCCAGATTTAAACTTGTGGGCTTACATGCTAATATGGCAGCACAAATACACAGAATAAATGGGAATAGGGCAGGGCAGTATGCCTACAGTGTAATAGGAAACTTACACATTTGTTTCTCAAACATGGAGAAAACAAAGGTATACTTTTAAAAAAGATCACAATTCTCTAATAGGACAGTCAGATGTACTCTAATATAGCAGTCAAATAGAACATTCACAATGGAATATGGGAATTGATGAACAATATAAATATAATGAGATTTAAAGTAAACAATAGCATCTATAAATCTTTAGTCTTCACTTAGTGTATTACATTCTCTCGTTATTTATAACAATGGTTTTCAATTCAAATTTGGACATCCATAGCTATATAATGGACTTATGTGACATACTAAAATGTAACAAAACGTGTTAAAATATCATGTGTTTTGGAATGTTTTTGGCAGTGCTTATAGTTTATTGTTGTTATTAATATCTAATCCAAAACAGCCAAGCTGTAAAAAAAGTGTGCGGCCCTCAGAAAGGCTATGGTGAAAAAAGATGTGAAATCCAAGGTGGCGGCCAAGAAATGGCTGTGATGGTAGGTTAATGGTAAAAATTTTAATAATGACAATTCAGGTAAATTTTGTGAAGCGGCACAAAAATTCACCTGAATTGTCGTTATTAAAATTTTTACCATTAACCTACCATCACAGCCATTTCTTGGCCGCCACCTTGGATTTCACATCTTTTTTCACCATAGCCTTTCTGAGGGCCGCACACTTTTTTTACAGCTTGGCTGTTTTGGATTAGATTTCATTTCTTTTTGCATTTGTATACCCCAAAGCCGGCCTATGGCCAGCTTTGGGACTTTTTTAACCTATGTTTTTCTTTCTTTACTACAGGAAGAAGTAAAGATGAAGTAGATATACTTTAAATATTTTATCAGTAAATGTACAAATTATATATATAATACATATGTGACCGGATTTGCAAAAAGGGGCCTTCCACACACATCCAATTTGCCAACTTTGACAATTGATAACTTCAGATTGGAAAGAGCTATTGACTTGAAATTTGGGCAGTGGTGATTTCTTTGCAGCTGAACTCTCCACATGATGGTTTCTTTGTAGCTGAACTCTCTACAAGGCAATTTCTTCTAGCTGATCTCTCTACAGGGAGATTTGTTTGTAGCTGAACTATCTACAAGGTAACTTCTTCTAGCTGATCTCTCTACAGGGTGATTTGTTCGTAGCTGAATTCTGTACAGGCGATGTGTTTGCAGCTGAGTTCTTTACAAAATGGTTTCTTTGTAGCTGAACTCTCTACAAAGTAACTTCTTCTAACTGATCTTTCTACAGCGTGATTTGTTTGTAGCTGAACTATCTACAAGGTAATTTCTTCTAGCTGATCTCTCTACAGGGTGATTTGTTTGTAGCTGAATTCGGTACAGGTGATTTGTTTGCAGCTGAGCTCTTTACAAAATGGTTTCTTTGTAGCTGAACTCTCTAAAAGGTAACTTCTTCTAACTGATCTTTCTACAGGGTGATTTGTTTGTAGCTGAACTATCTACAAGGTAATATCTTCTAGCTGATCTCTCTACAGGGTGATTTGTTTGTAGCTGAATTCTGTACAGGTGATTTGTTTTGCAGCTGAGCTCTTTACAGAATGGTTTCTTTGTAGCTGAACTCTCTACAAGGTAATTTCTTCTAGCTGATCTCTCTATAGGGAGATTTGTTTGTAGCTGAACTATCTACAAGGTAATTTCTTCTAGCTGATCTCTCTACAGGGTGATTTGTTTGTAGCTGAATTCTGCACAGGTGATTTGTTTGCAGCTGAGCTCTTTACAGAATGGTTTCTTTGTAGCTGAACTCTCTACAAGGTAACTTTTCTAGCTGATGTCTCTACAAGGTGGCTAGTTTGTAGCTGAACTCTCTACATGGTGGTTTCTTTGTAACTGAACTTTCTACAAGTTGACTTCTTCTAGCTGATCTTTCAATAGGGTGATTTGTTTGTAGCTTCACTCTCTACAAGGTAACTTCTTCTAGCTGATCTCTCTACAGGGAGATTTGTTTGTAACTGAACTCTCTACAGGTGATTTGTTTGAAGCTGAACTTTCTAAATGATGGTTTCTTTGTAGCTGAACTCTCTACAAGTTAACTTCTTCTAGCTGATCTCTCTACAGGGTGATTTGTTTGTAGATGAATTCTGTACAGGTGATTTGTTTGCAGCTGAGCTCTTTACAGAATGGTTTCTTTGTAGCTGAACTCTCTAAAAGGTAACTTCTTCTAACTGATCTTTCTACAGGGCAATTTGTTTTTGGCAGAATTTTCTACAGGGTGATTTCTTTGCAGCTGAACTCTCTACATGGTGGTTTCTTTGTAGCTGAACTCTCTACAAGGTAACTTCTTCTAGCTGATCTCTCTACAGGGTGATTTGTTTGTAGCTGAACGATCTACAAGGTAACTTCTTCTAGCTGATCTCTCTACAGGGTGGTTTCTTTGTAGCTGAACTCTCTAAAAGGTAACTTCTTCTAACTGATCTTTCTACAGGGCAATTTGTTTGTGGCTGTATTTCTACAGGGTGATTTGTTTGCAGCTAAACTCTCTACATGGTGGTTTCTTTGTAGCTGAACTCTCTACAAAGTAATTTCTTCTAGCTGATCTCTCTACAGGGTGATTTGTTTGTAGCTGAATTCTGTACAGGTGATTTGTTTGCAGCTGAGCTCTTTACAGAATGGTTTCTTTGTAGCTGAACTCTCTACAAGGTAACTTCTTCTAACTGATCTTTCTACAGGGCAATTTGTTCGTGGCAGAATTTTATACAGGGTGATTTCTTTGCAGCTGAACTCTCTACATGGTGGTTTCTTTGTAGCTGAACTCTCTACAAGGTAACTTCTTCTAGCTGATCTCTCTACAGGGTGATTTGTTTGTAGCTGAACGATCTACAAGGTAACTTCTTCTAGCTGATCTCTCTACAGGGAGATTTGTTTGTAGCTGAACTCTCTACAGGTGATTTGTTTGAAGCTGAACTCTCTAAATGATGGTTTCTTTGTAGCTGAACTCTCTACAAGTTAACTTCTTCTAGCTGATCTCTCTACATGGTGATTTGTTTGTAGCTGAATTCTGTATAGGTGATTTGTTTGCAGCTGAGCTCTTTAAATAATGGTTTCTTTGTAGCTGAACTCTCTCAAGGTAACTTCTTCTAGTTGATGTCTTTACAGGGTCACTAGTTTGTAGCTGAATTCTCTACATGGTGGTTTCTTTGTAACTGAACTCTCTACAAGGTAACTTTTTCTAGCTCATCTTTCTACAGGGTGATTTATTTGTAGCTGAATTCTTTACAGGTGATTTGTTTGCAGCTGAGCTCTTTAAAGAATGGTTTCTTTGTAGCTGAACTCTCTACAAGGTACCTTCTTCTAGCTGATGTCTCTACAAGGTCACTAGTTTGTAGCTGAGCTCTCTACATGGTGGTTTTTTTGTAACTGAACTCTCTACAAGGTGACCTCTTCTAGCTGATCTTTCTACAGTGTGATTTGTTTGAAACTGAACTCTCTACAAGGTAACTTCTTCTAGCTGATCTCTCTACAGGGAGATTTGTTTGTAGCTGAACTCTCTACATGATGGTTTCTTTGTAGCTGAACTCTCTACAAGGTAACTTCTTCTAGCTAATCTCTCTACAGGGAGATTTGTTTGTATCTGAACTCTCTACATGATGGTTTCTTTGTAGCTGAACTCTTTGCAAGGTAACTTCTTCTATTGATCTCTCCACAGGGCGATTTGTTTGTAGCTGAACTCTCTACATGGTGGTTTCTTTGTAGCTGAACTCTACAAGGTGATTTTTTCTAGCTGAACTATCTCTTTCCATAGTTGCATGAACTCCCTACAAGGTAACTTCTTCTAGCTGATCTCTCTACAGGGTGACTTGTGTGTAGCTGATCTCTATACAGGTTTCTTATTTCTAGCTGATCTCTTGAATTCTCTTCAGGGTGACTGCTCTATTAGGATGACTGCTCTATTAGAGTATCTCGATCTCGCACTTGCCGTACCAAGTTGGATTTCGTGTTATAACTCCGTGGCTTTAAGTCTGATTCTTCTACACCATTGATGAGCCTTTCTAAGATGATTACTCCATCTGGACAACGATTTTCAAAGCATTACCCTAAGCGGTTTATCTGGTAGGCGTGGCAAGCAGTCGTTTTTTTATTAGCTGATCTCGATTGCGTAATTGTTACACACTGTTGGTTTTTTCGCTGTATCTTCCTGTTTTTTAGCTCGATTTCTTTCAAACCACAAAAGGTTTGAGGTTCAATAGTTAACCTATTCACCCACCGATTTTCAGCTTCTTCCCATACGCGGTTTACCCTGTAGGCGTGACAACATATTGGTGTTATTTTTCGTTAATAATCGCTCATAACTCTTTGCCTGTTTATCGTATTCCAGCCAAAGTTGGTACCGAGATGCGCCTTTATATCCCCCTTCTGTGTGCCAAATTTCAAGGCAATCGGATAACGCGTTCGCGTTTTATAGCAGTTTTTGTAAGTGTGCGACAAGAAAAAGAAAAATAAGAAGAAAAAAAACGAAGAAACTGATCCAATTTTTGAAGTCGCATATCTCGGGAACGCGCGAAGCGATTTCGCTCAAATTTGGAATGTGGAGTGCTGCAGTTGGAGGGAATGTCCACAGCAAAAATCGTCTTGTTTCATCAAGGAAGCACAGAGCTACGGAGGTGCGAAAATTGCGTTTTCTTTCTTCCTGTCAATATACTCACGGGTGTTACGCGCCGGCTTCTTGGGCCGCACGACACACTACTGTGTGTCTTGATTATTGCCATTAACCTACTATCACAGTCATTTCATGACCACCACCTTGGATTTCACAACTTTTTCACCCTAGTCTTTTTGTGGACGAGCAAGAAAAACACATTATTTTTTTCATGTACAATTATTTGGTTCTGTATGCTTTTTACACATGAAAGACACGGCTTACTGTATATGTAGTTGTATCATCAGTGACTTTATTTGATACTTTCAACAACATGTGATCATTGATTTGAATGGACATGATATTTTGATATGCAAAATCATCCATGTTACTACCACTGACGTTAAACTCTAGCAAATAAGACACTACTGCTTGAGAAACATGATAAAACAACTCAAAACAGCCCTCTTTGATGCCTTTAAAATAAAGTGCATATTCCTGTAGATTAAACTTTTTAGATACTATCTTCTTGACTTTATTTTTAACATCAATTGTGCATTTTTCTGAATTGACTTTTATCCTCATCACAGGCTGTGTCAACTCTTCTTGATATATTTTGTAATGAAGCACAAGACCAACATCTTCTAATGCAGATAAATCAATTTTTGCTAGAAACTCATCAAGAATATCCTGAGCTTCTTCACATTCGGTTAAGTCAATAACCAATATTAGCAGATCATAGTCAAAAATATTCCAAAAGTTTTTTAATTTTCTCCATAACTCATCGACGGAGGTTATTTTTTCATACATGTCTTCATCAAATATGGGTACCTTTTTATTACTAACAGCAGAGACGGCACAAAGTTGTTCAACCAATACAGCAACAGATATGTTATTCTTATGTAATGCTTCTTTAATTCTAGTAGTCATTTTAGCAAATTCCACTTCAATTTTGTCAAAATTTGTCAGCTTAACTGTAACCTGTTTACAATCCTTATGTGCAGGGGTTGACTTGTCTATTCAACAGTAAATAAGTACAGATCATAGAAATACCTTATAGTTGGTACAATTTTTTACCAAAATTTCTCTTAGAAATTAGATGTATATAAGTACATACAACTTAATTAAATAGAAGGCTATACATGTACTTCTAAATTACTTCAATTAAAGTAGCTTTCTGTTTATTTACTATTACTTGCGATGGATGGTGACTTCTATATTTCCAGATGAATATAGAGAAAATGGTTACAAAGCTATATTGCTGCACAGGAACTCTTTTCCTGCCAGTGGTTCCTATATACATACCTATCTCAGGTTCTACAAATTTCTACTAAAGTTCTAGACATATTTCATGTGTCCATGTTACATTAATCAATGTAAAGCAGATAATTCTAAATAATTCAACTATCTGTCCTGACTGCTCAGTTCTATGGATGTACAGCAGTGTTGCAAGCGGGTCGGGTCACCTGGATAATCCAGGTCATTGGGTCACATTCTGTCTGGGTCAAGTGGATCTCATTAATTTTGTTGAATATCAACAAGGATCATGATCACATGTGATCATAGATTAGCAATCTTGATTGTAGTGATGGAAATGCAGTAGTTCATACTTGCATGGAGTTATTGCTCACCTTTCAAGAATATTATTTTTTTGCTGTCTGTAGCACAGTACAGACCCACTTATATCCCTGGCATAAAGGCAAGATAGCGTACATGTCAATTTCAGGTGTCAATTCTTTTATTCACATTGTGGTTCTTGAACAAAACTTATAAGTACAGTTTGATAAAGAAAACTATGTAACTAAAATTTTGTGCAAGCTTGCCAGTCTTGGGCAAGCACTAACTTAACAGATCTAATTAAATCTGATTAAATATATCAAAGTGTTACAATAAAACACTATACCCTAGTGTAATGCGCTTATACATACATTACATAACAATATCTTAGTCACACACTAATAGAGATACTGCATGTATAAAGTGGACAAAACTTGCAGGTCATGATCAATTCTATTATGATGCTTGAAAAAGAAGAGACAAGTAAAAGCAATCTTCCAAAGCCAGTCTACAGATCAGCTTTGAGATTTGCATACTGGACCAATAAAAACTTGCCATGTTTGTAAAACTTGCTACAAGATACAGTAAAAAATGCTTGTAACAGATTAATGCATAATTATTTTATGTGCTTCAGTGTGTAGCGAAAGTGAAAAGACTAAGTCTATGTATGTTATTGACTGCCTGCCTAACTACAGTAAAAAAGCCAGAGGTTAAACAATACATTGTACAACCACTGTTTTATGCCACCGTAACAAACTCACATATGGCATAGGCTTTTTGGCCAAGTTACAACTATACTCTGCTCTCTGCACTTTTCCTTTATTTACAAATACCTTTAATCTTTGATTCTTGTGGTCATCTCTTTATGTGACAAAATCGTATTGAGGTATTAATTGTGACCAGACTATTAGGGGTTTTCCACACACATCCAATATGCCAACTTTGACAGCTCATAACTTCAGATTGGAAAATGTTATCAACTTGAAATTTGGTCAGTGGTGAGCACCAACATCACTTAGTGAATGTGATAAATTGCAGATTTAAATGTTTATTGAACACTGAGGTATGGACTTTGAAGTTCATAGAACTGGATGTGTGTGGAAGATCCCTTTTCACATATCCGGTCACAATTTTTCAGTATTAATACATTCCCATAAGCCGTGTCTATATGCAGACATCATTAATTATCCAATGTGCTTGCACTTCTTACGAAGGGGAAGTAGATAACTGCACTTATAGTAATTTACTAGAGAAAACAGAACACAGTAACTACACCCTTAACCATTTACAGCTGTATCATGTTGTATAGAGGCTCACACAACATCAACATTGAGATTGAGATACTCTAATGAAGCAGTCATTATACAACAGCCATGCACAATACTCTAAAACATCAGCCACAGTGTATAATCATAGCTACATTACTTGTATCATACAGTATTATAGTATTATTAGGGTTTGGGCTTTTTTGGCCAAAAATATCACCTTAGCTAAAACCAGCCTCACAATACCTTCATGGTACCTTGGCAGTATTGGTTAGGCACAAGCCCAAAAGTGCCTTCAGTACAATCTGAAATGCTTCCAAAAAGTTGCTACAAAATTAAATTTCTTTCATTTAATGGAATTTTCTACTGATCCTATAACATTTCACCACAACACACATATGGACCATTCGATAAAGGAGACTTTGTTCTCCTTGAGTCCCAAGTTTTAAGTAAATCAAACCAGCAGGTTTCAAGTTGTGAGCAAAACAGTAGTGCCTCTGAGATCTTTATGGGAATGAGACACTCTCCAATCACGAGGTACATATAATTGAAATATGCGGTGTCAAGTTTACATTTGAAAATGACAAATAAACAAATTTCTTTAAACTGAAATCCAGATCTATGATCCTTGATCAAGTTAAAAGAATAGTTATGTCATCTTGAAGAGCCTACTGATCAGAGAGTGTTTTAATATGGATAAAGCACTTGGCATCATCAGCAAATTTGAGTCATTAAGTAAAGCTCTGCTGTTCGATAATATGTACTGGTATTTGAGGAGTGGTAAATAATAGGCTCTACTGTTTCACACATAATTCACAATGTCCTGGTGAGCAACTTGGTACACAGAGAGACCAAAGGCTGCTCTGTTGAGTAGTATAAGCCAGAAGTCAATGTGTTGTTGTGCTGAGGAATTATAAGTGCTTATTGAACTGTGTTCAATAAATGGTGGCTTTTGCTACCCTTCACAAAGGTCTTACTTACTAGTATGCTAGAGAAAACTGATTCAGAAAACCTATCCTCGCCATTAAGGATACCATACTAAAACTACAAATTACCATTGCAAAGGATGTAATTTCCCTTAAACTAAGTTCCTACACTACTGTACATACTTTTGTGAAAGTCTTCTTTACTATTACACACTAAAAATAACAAAATTTCTTTTTACGACTTACAACAAAGCCACGTACCTTATGTAGCTATATTATTGTGAACATAATCGAGTGATCTAATAAAACAATTTTTGTGGTAAGATTATGGCTTCTTTTCATATGGCTTCCAATAAGATGGGTTTCCAGTATACGATGTGTTTTCAATGCCTCACAATGTGTGTCCTCAGGTCCACTGTTTACACCTACATACTAATAATATTTGCAGCATTTGCTCTTAAATTATTCACTACATAGTAATGGACATTTCTTGGGTTTCTTAATGTTATTCACAGCAACCCCCCCTTCACAAGGAATTTATTTTATCAGCTCAAATGTAGCAATAACAGAACACAGTGCATCCACCAAATGTGTGTTGTTGTTAAGTGTTAAGTTTTGGTCACTTTCTCACTTGGGTCTTGCTTCCTGCACATGTACAGGTCATCAGATCATTGGCATGCACAGCACCCCCCCCCCCCCCCCCCCCACACACACACACACACACACACACACACTATAGCATTAAAATCTACAAGCAACACAAATAAATCTCATTGTGGTAAAGAGGAAGTAGAAAAGCAAACAAGCTATCCTTCTCTTCCCTGCTGGCAGCATATGTGGGTGCATAACACTAAACACATGAAGTTTTGTGACATGCTTTCTGTGCAATATCTTTGAAGTCACCATCACCAATTTGGAATTCCATGCTCTCAATATACTACCACTATCTTTTCAAGCTGTGGTTGCTGGACCAGATAGCACCAAAGCCACTCCTTCACCTTGTCATCTAGATTCACCCGGAGCAGGGACAGAACTGCTAGAGGAAAATACAAAACTTCCCGCTACCTTGTTAACACCTTCACCAAACCACCTAGTTTCCTGTAAAGCAGCCAAACCAATCTTGTATCTAGCTCATTGATAACTTGATCAATTTTTCTTTCATCCATCACAGCCACATTGTCACAATATCTTGCAGTTTCGATTGGACCACCAAAATCTAGTAAAGTTATCACATTCCATGAAGCCAGGTTCCATACACTTAACTAAACTAGTTCTGAGTGCACAAGCATTTGAACCCTGAGAAGTCTAGTGTGAAAATCTTCTGCAGGGGGAGTGATGCCATCAAGTGACATCCTGGACTCGACACACAAGACACAGATTCCTTATGACAACTTTAGCCAGTAGTAAAAATAATACTGTGGTTGCCTGGGGTTCACCACACGGAGGCATTGACATAGGACAAGTAACCCGCAGAAGGCTGTACCATGTCCCACAGGTGAAGGTGTGGGCTGGGGAAGTCCCACCTGGACCTTCACCTGCTATATGAGATATGGACAGTAATAATTGGAATTTGTTTCCCCAGTTTACACCTGGTACCCATTGATGTTACAGTTGGGTGGGCTGCTTCCCCAGTTGGCAACAGGCCATTAGGTCCCCATTTAAAAGTTGGATAGACTGGAGCAATGTGGGTAAAGTTTGTTGCTCAAGTAAACAACAACATCAAAGTACACATGCATGCATGCACATGCACACACACACACACACACACACACACACACACACACACACACACACACACACACACACACACACACACACACACACACACATACACACACACACACACACACACAGAGGGGCAGATCCAGACTTTAAAAAGGGGGGTTCCACTTTGGAATTGCAAGCTGTAAGTTGAAGACCAAAAAAAAAAAGGTCATCATCTCTTGACAATAGCTACCCCTCACCATCTAAGATTCCCTCACCAACTATATTTCCTTATTTATAACTGGATACATAGCTTGCTTGCTTGCTACACTGCTCCTCAAAAGACTACTGTGACTGCTGTATTAGAGTATCTCGATTTGACTGCTCTATTAGAGTATGTCGAGTAACAGAGGCTCTTTCAAAAGGGGGGTTCCATGGAACCCTTTGAACCTCCCTGGATCCGCCCCTGACACACACACACACACACACACACACACGCATGCACACTCATGCATGCACACACTGTACTACAGTGAAACTTCAGTTATCTCTACTTACAAGTTTGAAAATGATTTTCTATCACAGATTAGAGTAGTAAGTGTTGTATGCATATTAGAAATTTCTTATGCCTTGAGGTGTGTGTTGTCCAAGCACCAAACAATAAATATTTTAATAGAGCAGTCACGTAGCTTTGATTCGAAATTACTCTCATCTTCTCTATTTCTTCTGCTAGAAATGACCCATTTCTGTGGATTATATTCCCAATCATCACCATCAAGCATTGTAATCAACACATGTGATGCATCAGACCCGGATATTTCATAATCTACATCAGACCCAGTTGACCAGGACAAAATATGATCCGGATGACCCAGCTGATCCAACCCAGTTTCAACTTTGATATACTGTACATATACATAAGTACACAGACATGCATACACGTGCACATGCACATACGGATGGGTACCTGCATACATACATATAATAATTATACTTATCCATATATAATTGGTCTTACTTTTCTCCTTCAACTTGTGGTCTATTTGATCAGCCAAAGAATTTAACTGGACACATGGACTTCTGAGAGCTTCTAATAATTGATTCCAGCTAGCATCCGGTTTAGTGTCTAACCACTTCTGAAGCATACATTTGCAACATGCCAAGACATCTTGAGGATGATTCTTTTCAATTATATTGAATACATTTTCATTAGGGGGATTAAGTAGTAATACACCGAGATCCCTCCATTTGGCTGCAATTCCATGTGATACATCAACATATAGATCTTTTAAAGAGGGGCGGTCATAAGCACCTTCCAGGGACAAGGAGGCAAAAAATAAATGAATTCAAATAAAGTGACAGTCTACTCTTTGATGTAGTTTATATATACACTATGGGATTACACAAGCTGTAAATAGTTTAAGTACAAATGTGATCATGACTTTGATCAAAGTCTTTATCAGACAAATTTTCTATCACTTAACACTTTTCAAGTGTTTAACTTGTCTGATAGCACTCCCTTCCATCCATATATGTCTCTATTGCAATGGATTTTAAATGAAAGCCTAAAGAGCTCCAGAAAAGATACCTAGGAAGACCTATAGCTACTGGGTGGGGAAGCATTCTAGTGGTGGGCACCCTGGACTCAGCAAAAACAAGGTCAGCCGGAACAGAAACTGAACTGAAGCTGGATGTCAAACTGCAGCAAATTTTGTGTTCTTAGTCTGCAAGATAGCTACATGTAGCTATGACGTGCATGTGCTCTCACCTCTGTACTACAGTACATCGATTCGATTGTGGGTTTATCCCGTCAAACCTCTGACTTCAGTGACCAGCATGGCATGCCTACGTTTCACCCCTTGCAAACAGCTGAGGGGAAAACTAAATAAGCGAATCCAACATGACAATTAGTTATATATATCCGAGTCCTTGTCTGAGTGGCAGGATTTCAACAGCGTCATAGATTTAGTTACACTTATAGCTATAAACTCCAGATGTTGCGGAACGAATTTCCGTTCTCTTTTTTAAAAACAAAATGTCAACACATAACACAAGCTTACCAGCCATAGCTAGCTAGCACCTCCTCGCAATAATGGAATGTAGCATAAGCGGAAATATTTTAATTACTATTTTAATTGCTGTTACGCAACACTGATGCTGTGGTTGGCCGCAAAAGATGTGACAGTACAGACTGTTGATATTTTAGCCGGTCATTGCAATTTATAATTAGTTAAAGCGTGACAAGAAAAGATATAGCTAAGAAAAATGTGATTTGAATCACGCCGGACGTTAAGGTTTTGAGTCCTTGTAGCCAGGGCCGCCCAGAGAAATTAAGGGGCCCAGGGCAATGAGTTAAAGTGGGGCCCCAAGGGCAAGGAGGTTTCCATTCTGAATCACAACTTCACCCAGGAGAAGACCATCATGATTATGAAGAATGTGTACAACAAAAAAGAGACAAGTAGTCTATGTGAATCCTCGGACTAACATGCAACCAAAGATCTGATCTACACAGTAGTCAGTTGTGGACATGGCAAGTAAAGAAAAAGTGTAACTACATGCATAGGTACATACATACATACAACAAGAAAAAGCCCTATAAGGTAACTACAAAATCTAGTTCAATCAGTCTGGGTCGATAGTGCATTCTTTAACAGTTCCTCCCAAAAAAGATCCTCTGAGATGCAGAAATTGCTGCCCCAGCCATTTCATTCAAAACAACTCTTACACTGGCTTTTGAAAACAATAAAACTTGATCCATGAAAAAAACTACATCTTTAAGTGCATTGACTGAATCAGGAAGGTAGTGATCCGAGAAGTTGAAGACTAAAAAAAAAAGGTCATTACATGCTGACAAAGACAATAGCTACCCCTCACCAACCATATCTCCTTATTTATAAGCTTGCTACACTACTCTGAAGAATACTGTGACTGCTCTATTAGAGTATTTAGATCTGACTGCTCTATTAGAGTATATCGATCTTTTAAACAGGTATTCAAAGAGCCCTTCGTGGGGCCTCCTGGGGCCCGTTGCCCCCCCCCCCCCCCCCCCCCCCTGTGGGCGGCCCTGATAGTAACTTGCAACCAGTTACAACTGTCCATAAAGTAACCTAAGTTACAATAGTAGCTACTGGTAATTAAAATGAAGTAATGCTCTGCGATTATTGTACTATTATATACACGTCAAGGGCGTCAGAGTAGGTGCGACCAGTGAGGCCAGAACCTCACCACTTCTTACAGTTCTTAGATGAAAACAAATTTTCGAACTTGATGAAACTAAAACTAAAAGTAGTGAACAATTGCAATAATTGGCAACAATTGACAGATCTACTCTGTCTTTCACTCAAAATAACTTCATGTCCACTTTGTAAGTGCTATTGTTGTTATGTTTATCTTTGGCTATGCTTCTCTCTGTAGCTACTTTGGAAAGTTTATCTCTTAATATTAATAAACTCATATGGTGTAATAGTTAAACGGTGTTATGGAGGTGCTTTTTGATCAGTGTCACAGTCCAGTTTTATTATTAAACACTGTCAGCCTGCAGTTAGCTAGCTAATGGTAGCACCTTGCATGTAATACTGCAGCCCAAAATTGCCTCCAAAGAGCACTCAAAAGTATTTTTCACAATATTTCCGTGGGGGTATGCCTTCAGATCCTCCTAGGTTGAGCATTACCACTTTCAATTTTACTCTGACAGTCCTGATACATGCTACAGTTAAATTATAGTTAACACATTCTGAGCTGTGTACTGCATGTATGTAGTCCATGTTTACGGCTGGTTAATTTTAACCCATGTATGTAAAAGTATAATTATTAGTGAATAAGTTAACATGTTATAACATGACTTATTCACAACATTTGTTAAAAGCTGAACAGATTCAACTTATCAAGTCACCAACTGGTTTCACTCTGGGCTGCATTCAACAGAGTTTTTAGTGATATGAGATTCTGACCCCTGCTACACAGACTTGTAGTAGCCTTTTTTGCAGGTCCCTAGTGAGATAATAATCACGTTTTGCATGAAAAATCGAGATACCTTAGACTCTGTTTATTAGGCGCACATGTCTATTAAGCGCATATTGCCTGTTAAGCGCATATGGTATTAAGCGCATATGGTTGAAATCAACCTCGTACTACATAGAATTGCAGCAAAAGGTTGTCAGAGTGAATCATACACGTCACAGCACACTCGATGCCTCACCAGGCGCCCGTGTCTAGCAGATACTGCCGTCTGTAATAACGATAGCTGTACCTACCTGACTTCTAAGAATTTCCGTTTCCACAACTGAAGCAAAGTATCAAATCGCTTGAAAACTATAGTGGGCACAACTGAATGCCCTCCTAACCGAAGTTCCTTACCGCAATATAAGCGAATACGCTTAACAAGTATGGTAAATTTCACAAATAATTCCTCCGAAATTTATAAGCGCATGCGCCTAATAACCAGAGTCTATGGTACTCTAATAGAATAGTCACTGCAAAATGAAAATACTAATAGATAAACTGTACAATCACGATATGTATACCTCATCTGGAAACAATTTTGCGACATCAGTGAATGTTCTATTAGAGTATGTAAATACAGTCTTCATGGATTTCATTGATATACATATGTGTATAGACACTTAGTAAAGTGCTATATACATCATATGGACCAATGAATTTGCTTTCCTTTGTAGTGTAGCTATACACATACTGATTTATGCCGATTAGAAAGGCTGGGCCTCAGACTGTACATTCTAAAGTCAAGTAAGTAAAAATAACTCACATACTAGTAAAAACAAGTCATGCATTAGTTCCCTACTTGATATATCCGAAGATGAACACACTGAGTCAGCTATTCCCACAATTAGTACTTCGTTACTAATGACAACCAACAAGAACCCACAATCGATCCTTAAATTCGTTTTATCTTTCTTGGGGTAACGTTTGATTACCTGCTGGAAGTGCCACTGATAACTTGTACAGCAATGGTAAGCTGCAAGCTTCAATCTGAGAAAGCATTCCGTTCCGCAGTTTAGTCCATCATTCCGTTCCGCAGTTTAGTCCATCATTCCGTTCCGTTCCGTTCCGTTCCGTTCCGTTCCGTAGAGTAGTCCCCACCGAGTTATATGGTATTATGTTGTGCGCACAGTATGTATACAGTATACTAGCTATAGTATGTTTAAATCTGTGGATTTTTTCTGTGATTGTTGTGTATTGCTCAAGTACAAATAGAGGCTTTACAGCTATATGTAGTTACAATTAAATTAATGCTCCTACAATAAGCACTGTGCCTCTTTTGAAGATAAAACAACATTTGAAGGCACATGTGTAACAGATGAAAACAGATTTGTTGTGATGCCTTTCGGAATGCATGATTGTCTCCTCCCCAGTGAATGCACACAAGTGTGATTGGTAATGGATAACTACATGTATCTGACTCTATATATACAACTTTTTTTTTCAGATTAAGTGTATATACTCTGCAACAACGTTGAAACCGGGTCACTACTGCTGACCCGGATGACCCACTAACCGGGATTTGACCCGGATGTGACCCGGATTGACCCGAAGCCGAGACTTGTTTCGGCTAGTCTCGAGCGAACGAACGAGTCTACATTTTGAGCGTTCGATTCGTGTTGAGTAAATATTGCAACTTCAGCCTAGCTGTAGGTTGAAGACCAAAAAAAAAAAAAAAAGTCTTCTCCTACTGACAATAGCTACCCCTCACCATAGATACCCTCAATTTCGTGCTACATACTACACTTACTAACAAATGAGCGTGGTTGAGCGTATGTTGGTAATGCGATAAGTGGGCGTGGCTCACGAAAGAGCTACGCGATAGCGTTTATAAGTTTCCACGTCGTCAAACGAACAATTTCGTTTCTCACGTGATCTAATCCGGGTCAGACCCGGATAAATTGTAAACCGGGTCAGACCCGGATGACCCGGAGAAAATGTGACCCGGATGACCCGACCCGGTTTCAACGCTGCTCTGCAATAGTTATGCAATAATCACCTTCTTAATCTAGCTGTGTACATGTATATAAGTATATAATCACCAGACATTCCCTCCAGCATGACCACCATGCAGGTGTGTGAATAATGTGTGTCATTTTTGGTATGTGATGCATATAGTAGATTTAGATTTAAGATTAGGTACTGGGCAGTCAGCTCAGCTGGTTTGCCCAGGGGGTGAAAACCCCAAATGGTACAATCAAATACATACATACATACATGCAATTTGATAATTAATTACAGTAGTGAAGGTTAAGTACGTAAATAAATTCATCCAAATTTCTTGATTCTATTATATTAATTGGCAACTCATTCCAGTCTTTAACAGTTCTAGGATAATAACTATATTTATAGGTGTTGAGGGTTGCTTGTGGCAGAATGAAATGATTGGGGTGATGTTGCCTGGTACAAAATTGAGTTCTGTGATAATGTGAGGGGATGGAGATCGGTAGTGTATTATTAATTATTTTATAGAATAGTGTTAATCTTGATGACTGACGGCGTTGTTGTAATGTAGGTATACTAAGAGAGGACAATAATGACGTAACACTATTTCTGGAGTAATCTGATAAAATCCATCGAGCAGCTCTTCTTTGCACCTTTTCTAACTTATACATGTCAGTGTTATAATACGGATCCCAAACTGGGGCGGCATATTCCATAATTGGTCGAACCAATGTTAAATACGCTGTTCTTTTAGTATCAGATGGGCAGTTGTTTAGGTTTCGTTTAATAAAATTTAGCACTTTGGTTGCTCTGTTACTTACTGTTTGTATATGTGATGACCATCACATATACAAACAGTAAGTAACAGAGCAACCAAAGTGCTAAATGGTAAGGTAAGCAGAGCAGTTAGTATGGTAAGGTAAGCAGAGCAGTTAAAACTGTTACCTATCATATTGGGCTTTTGCAGACAATTAATTATAATTATAATTACCCTTTTGATTTAAAGCTAGCTATACTCATATAAGAAACAAGAAATATTACGTTATTGAGAGAAATAAAGAAAATACTGTGTTGCATAAGTGACTTAAAATTACTGCACGATAATGAATTACGTACAGTCATGCATCTCTGTAAGCTTTACTCATGTACTGTTTTGTTGAGTTTTGTAATTAGGTTATTTAGCACTGATAATTATGGAAGTGTAAATGTTGTTAGCACTTATGTAAACATCTTATTTATGGATGTGTAGATATCTTATTAATAGGTAATCAACTTGTTTTTGTATTGTAACCATGGTATTGTAAGATTTGCATAGTAGAAATAGACTTGTGTTTCTGTACAAAGCGAGGGGTCCGCAACGCAGCAAAATCGCGTACGAGATTCAGAATCTTTACGGATTCACCGGAGATTCAGGGATTCCGAGGGATTCAGTCGAGATTCACTAAGATTCCCCTGGATTCGCTGAGATTCGGTGGGATTCACCCAAGATTCAGTGGGATTCACTCGAGATTCAGTGGGATTCACCCGAGATTCAGTGTATATTCAGTGAGATTCACCCTAGATTCAGTTTATATTCAGTGAGCTTCACCCGAGATTCGAGGATTCAATCAAATTTAGCCCGGCCAAAGCTCAGAGGTCGGCTTTCTAGCGACTAAATATTTCAGCTAGTGAATATCATAAGTTTGGCACTGTAGCTACGTAACTTGGACAACACTGATCAAGCAGCATGGAGTCAGTAGCTAGCTAGCTCTTCATACTGGCTCAGTGTGATGATTCCTTGTACCAAAATTTAACTACTGAATGTCCAGCTTATATATATATATAGGCTGCCATTAGGCAATTTGCAGTTGTAGCTAGCTGCTCGTATATACATATATGTACAAGTGTAATATTTCTTGTAGCAGATGTATCATGTACATAAATATACCTCACCATTTTTAGTACATGCCATGGAGATGGCTAAGTTGGACTGAGACTCGAATAAAACTATGCACTATAATGACTATATGCATCTATACACTGACATCAAGATCATGCATGACAAGTAATCATGCCGTGTGTACACTAACATAACATATTAACTGTAAGGATTTCACTTTTCATTTACAGTTTTTACAAAACCATTTTTGTCCTGGTACAATATTGTTATCAGTGCCTATGCACTCAAAGTGAAACCATTCTTTACACGTCATTTGGCCACATCACACCATTTCTTTTTCTTGTCATTTTGGGTGACCTACAGTAACAGTACACTTCTATTTTCACAATCTTCGATTGAAGCACTCTTCTCTCCCTGATAGTCGGAAATAGGGCCATTCTTTTAGTCTCAAGGCAAGTAAGTAAGTGTTCTCTCATCAAACCTTGATTGTACACAATTGATGATGGATCTTGTCCATGGGCAATACTGGTAATATAAGCGGCTGCAAACAGTCCACAATCATTGTCTCCAGATTGTTTGTTAACATTAGCAATTCCAACGGTAAAATACTTGTTCTTGGTAACACAATTAAGTTGCGACAGCAGTAATTTCGTGTTCTCATGGAGCAAAGAGTACTTAGAATCATATAGAATAACATCAGCACTATCAGCATTTCCACTAGCTGATGCTACTACCCAATGATTACGGTTTACCAAAAGTATCTGTCAATTCTGTGGGCATTGGTGTCATTTTCTGTAAATCTGGTTTCAGGGTATCTTGCAAAGAATAAATATGAGGAAATTGGCACTTCAACCTTGACTGTTAGCTTGACTGTTAGCTAGACTGTTAGCTAGGTATTATTGAAAAAGCACAACATGGCATGTAATTCAGTCCTCAATTTAGTCTCAGCACTATTAAGCCTGTTGGTTTTATTCAAGGATTAGGCTTTTCACCTAGCTTGACAAAACCTCTTGATGAAACGTGGATTTAACAGCAAAGTTTTGTCCTCCATACGTGTCCATACGCGAAGTGGTTTGTTTTCTATGTACCTGTCATCATTTAGTCTGCCTTCCACACCTCGCTCCGAGCTGCCCTCGCATCTGTCCAAGTCCTGAGCCAAATCCACTGCAGCTTCAGACATCGAGCTTGCACTGATCGAATAACCAACTATTGTACAACACAGTCAACACCTGAGCTATTGCCAGCTATCACAACGTACCAGTGTTAGCAACAGACAAAGGTGAGCTCTTGCGCGAGCCAAGTCAGTACAACGACACCTCGAACGACACGAGGTAACACCTCCAGCTGATCGCGATTTTTTAAAGTAGATCACGTGATCAATATCCGGGAAATTCCGGAAAATTTCGTGATAAGATTCAAAGATTTAGGCACAAGGTGTACGAGATTCAGGTTGCGTTGCGGACCCCTAGGTACAAAGGCATGTGTGTATGTTTTGGTGATCAAAGTTATTTCAAAAGTTATCGCGTGCAGAAGGAATATTACAGTGGCGACGAGGATCTAAATGGCAGCTCATGGCACTATATCGGAGTTCTTCAGTGCTCAAGAGACTTGGGCTCCTTATATTGAGCACCTTGAGCAGTACCTGGCAGCTAACAAAGTTGAAGATGCAGACCAGCGCAGAGCAATACTATTGAGTGTCTGTGGCCCTGCAACTTACCGGCGGCTTATCCACAATTTGGCGTCTCCCAAGAAGCCGACAGAGCTGAAATTCCAGGACATCGTGGACCTTGTTACGAAGCATCATGATCCAAAGCCATCTGTTATTGTTTAAAAGTCCCTGATGAGCACAGGGACTTTTAAACTTTCAGCAATCTGGTCCTTTTATTCAGTTGTCCAGCACGTGCTTTCTTTGTGCTGGGAGTGGTAGGCAAGGATAGTCCATCCAGCCCGGGGAAAAAAAAGCCATCTGTTATTGTCCAGAGGTACCGTTTCAACACAAGAAACCGCCGTGCTGGAGAGTCGATTTCGACGTATGTAGCGAACTTCGCCATCTCTCTGAACATTGTAACTTTGGCACTTCATTGAATGAGATGCTGCGTGACCGGATAGTATGCGGGATCAAAGATCCAACGAAGACTACTGGCAGAACCAGAGCTGACGTTTGACAAAGCTTTTGAACTGTCCCTAGCGTCTGAATCTGCAGACAAGAATGCCCAGGACTTGCAACCTGTTACAAAAGTTCCCCAGGATGTCCATAAGCTACACACTAAGCAGCAATCGCCTTGCTACCACTGTGGAGGGAAGCACAAATCAGGAGACTGTCGTCACAAAGTAGCAGAGTGCCACAACTGTGGTAAAGTTGGACACTTAGCTCGTGTGTGTAAGAGCAAGAGCAAGCCTACAACGGGAAAAGTGCCACGCCCATCACAACGCTCGACTACTACTCGTCCTACAAACATGCTTCTTGAGGACACCAATGATTATTCAATGTACAACCTGACAGGACCTCCAGTAAAACCTTTGGTGGTATCAGTAAAGCTAAATAACGTGGACCTCGAGATGGAACTGGATACTGGAGCATCTATATTTATTGAAACCATCATGATAAATGAGACATGTATATACATTTACAAATTCAGTAACCCTCGGTCACATGCGACCACAAGGCTGGTGATCAAGTGATACCAACGTGGGCATGGCAAGGGAGAAAAGCAATTACAATTACAAACAAAAACAACAATTACAAACAAAAACAACAATTACAAAACAAAACAAAAATATTAAATTACAAGTACATTATCACAACCACTCTCGGCAATCCCTTGCCATAAAAATCCTCTGGGATGCAGTCATACAAACCTTCGAGGCATCATCCAGCATCCGTCGAACCAGTGACCTTGTGATATTGATGTCCTTATCAATAAAATGTAGTACATTGTAAGTGTTAGTGACTGAAAATTGCTGGAAGTGACCTAAAACGCTGATCTCAACAGTCTCATAAAAGTTGGTAACATTTAACCGATCTAGCTCTGATAGAATTTGGTGGTATTCAGCCTTATTTTGTTTGCGGGATCTAGCCTGCTCAAGATGGTGGACACTGTCCAATGGACATGTCAGTTCAAATAAAAGTATACTAGAAGTGACGGTATTATGGATAACAATGTCTGGATAACAATATCATTAGTGAAGCCACATACAACCGACTTTGGCCACAAGGGAAAGCACCTGCTATACAAGAGTCCCATGTGAAGTTGAAAACCTACAGCGGTGAGCAGCTGACTGTGAAGGGAGTAATCAAGGTAGAGGTGCAGTACAAAGATCAATGTGAACAATTGCAGTTAGTTGTGGCTCGGGGAAATGGACCAAGTTTGTTTGGAAGGGACTGGCTTACCAAACTTTGCTTGGACTGGACTCAATTGTGTGCTAACCATGTATGTTATTCTCTCTCCCTGCAGGGTATACTGGATAAGTACACCTCAGTTTTTTCATCAGAGTTGGGAATTCTAAAGGATACTACAGTGACAATTTCTTTAGACCCTACAGCACAGCCCCAGTTTTGCAAGGCCCGAACAGTGCCCTATGCACTAAAAGGGAAAATTGAGAAGGAGCTTGATCGCTTAGTACAGCAAGGAGTAATTGAGCCAATTACCTTTTCAGAATGGGCAGCTCCAATTGTCCCAGTGTTAAAAAAGGATGGAACTGTGCGAATATGTGGTGACTACAAGATGACTGTGAACCAAGCAGCCACAGTTGACAGTTATCCCTTGCCCAAGATCAATGATCTCTTTGCATCACTAGCTGGAGGGCAGACCTTCTCAAAGCTTGATTTGGCCAGTGCATATCTCCAGATTCCACTTACTGAAGCCACGCAGAAAGTGTTGACAATTAACACTCATAAAGGCTTATACAAGTACAAAAGGCTTCCATTTGGAGTATCTGCAGCTCCTGCCGTTTTCCAAAGGACAATGCAAACAATTCTTCAGGGTTTACCAGGTGTCTGTGTCTACCTGGACGACATTTTAATTACCGGAAAGTCCAATGAGGAACATCTTGTCAACCTCTCAGCTGTGTTATGCAGATTAGCAACTGCATGCAGGTATGAAGCTAAAATCAGATAAATGCTCTTTTCTCTTGTAGGAAGTAGAGTATTTGAGTCACAAGATTTCGGCTAAAGGACTTCAGCCTACCACAGAGAAGGTGCAAGCCATAGTTCAAGCACCACAACCTACCAATGTGACCCAGCTTAAGTCATTTTTGGGAATGCTCAACTACTATGGGAAATTTTTTCCCAATTTGTCGACATGTTTAGCCCCATTGTACAAACTCCTCCAGAAACAGTCTTGTTGGAAATGGGGGCATGAGCAGAAGGAAGCATTTAAGAAAGCAAAGGAATTGCTAATGTCATCAAGTGTGCTAACTCACTATGATCCTACAAAACACTTGTTTTGGCATGTGATGCTTCGCCATATGGATTGGGAGCTGTATTGTCACATCAACTAGGATCAGATGAACAACCAATTGCTTTTGCTTCTCGTTCCTTAGCTCCAGCAGAAAAGAACTATTCACAAATTGACAAGGAAACCCTAGCAATAGTATTTGGTGTTAAGCATTTCCATCAATACTTATTTGGGAGAAAGTTTGTTATCAAATCTGACCATTACAACATCTATACTATTTGGTGAAAAGATGGGGATTCCAGCCATGGCTTCTGCAAGGGACCCAAGGGTGCAGCGTTGGGCACTCACCCTAAGTGCTTATGATTACAAAAGTACAATATGTCCCAGGAAAAGAGAATGCAAATGCAGATGTGTTCAGCCATCTTCCCTTACCTATACAGCCAACCGAGGTACCTATGTCAGAGGAGCTGGTACTGTTGTTAGAAAGCTTGGAGATTTTGACTGTGACTGTGACTCAGATAAAACATTGGACAGACCGTGACCCAGTTTTAGTCAAAGTGCACAGGTTTGTTCAGCAGGGTTGGCCCAGATCAGTCAGCCCAGAACTCCCACCCTTCCACTCAAGAAGATTGGAACTTAGTATCCAAGATCACTGTTTGCTTTGGGGAAGCCGTGTTGTTATCCCTCGACCAGGAAGAGAAAAGATTTTGAGCTTACTTCATGAAGGACACCCTGGGATTTGCAAAATGAAGGGTCTAGCTCGTAGTTTTGTCTGGTGGCCAAAAATTGATGCTGACTTAGAGGCAAAGGTGAAGCAATGCAATCAATGCCAACTCAGCAGACCATCTCCTCCAGTTGTGCCAATGCACCCATGGGACTGGCCTGAACATCCATGACAACGCATTCATTTGGACTATGCTGGCCCAATAAATGGCAAAATGTTTCTGATAGTGATTGATGCCCACTCAAAATGGATGGAGGTAGAGATAGTAATTTCTGCTACTGCTCAAGCCACTATCAAACATTTGAGAATGATCTTTGCTAGATTTGGTTTGCCAGAAGTGATGGTTACTGACAAAGGAACATGCTTTACCAGTAGTGAGTTCCAAGAGTTTGCACAACGCAATAACATCAGACATGTGCATATTGCCCCTTATCATCCATCTTCCAATGGCCTGGCAGAAAGAGCAGTACAGACCTTCAAGTTAGGCATCAGGAAGCAACTTGCAGGTACACTGCAAACAAAACTGTCATGTTTTCTTTTCCACTACAGACTTACACCCAATACCACAACAGGTGTTGCCCCAGCTGAATTGTTGCTAACCAGAAGACCTAGATCACATCTAGATTTTGTAGTTCCTCAGTTGAAGAATAGAGTGCAACAACAGCAACAGAAACAGAAAGCTCAACATGACCGACATTCACAATCTCGACTGTTTACACAAGGTGACTTAGTGTTTATTCGTGAATTCCACAGAGGAGCAGCAAAGCCCACTTGGATACCAGGAACTGTACTACAGCAGGATGGTGGACCAAATTACAAGATAAAACTCTCTGACAATCAGATTGTTAGAAGACATGCTGACCACATTCGTGCTCGTGAGAGTGACAGTGAAGATATTACACTACATGAAGAAGTAGATGATGTACCACCAATCCAGCCTATTCCAGTTAATGCCTCTGACCCAATAGAACTACGTCGTTCTCAGTGAGTTAGTAAACCTCCAGAGCGTTTTCAGTCTTAGGGGGAAGAAGTGTGGTAAACTGAAGCTTTACTCATGAACTGTTTTGTTGAGTTTTGTAATTAGGTTGTTTAACACTCATAATTATGGAAGTGTAAATGTTGTTAGCACTTATGTAAACATCTTATTTATGGATGTGTAGATATCTTATGGTAAACAACTTGTTTTTGTATTGTAACCATGGTATTGTAAGATTTGCATAGTAGAAATAGACTTGTGTTTCTGTACAAAGGCATGTGTGTATGTTTTGGTGATCAAAGCTATTTCAAAAGTTATCGCGTGCAGAAGGAATATTACAATCTCAATACTAGAAGACTGTCTTATGATACACTATATGTACATAGCAATCTGAATGTAGATAGCTATACATTACAACCTTACTCATGATCACTAATCAACTCAACCATCACCCATTAATCCACTACACTATGGAAAACATATAAAAGTAATTTAAGTAAAGCGGACAAATTGTGCATCAAATACGTCATGATTTGTTGGGGTTAAGCCATTTTTTAAACTCAACCAAATTGTTCTTGTGAGTAAAATTTATACTCTCATTTAGTCCACTCTCATCATCAGGTGATGATGGCAATGATTCTTTAGTATAAACTTCCTTTGCCCACTCAACTTCCAGATTGTCAGAATCAGCTAAAGGCCATATTTTCAATTGCCATTGGCTAGCCATTGAATGATGACACAATTCATCATCAATAATTATTTCTCTTTTATACATCTTGATTTACCAAAGCACTCAAAATGTTCAGTTAAAGTAGCACGAAGCACCTTAGCCTTACCTTAAAAAACACTTGAAACAAGTCAATAGAATATATATCTAACCAATGTAGACCTATTCTTCATTGCCAAAAGCAAATATGTAGATGGACTTGTTGATTTTGATAAACTGCTCATATTCAATTCCATTTTTCTTAGCTAGAACATAGTGGAGTGCCTCCTTGCCATGTGGCTTCCCAATATATGAAAACCAACCAGAATTGCTAAGGAAGTCAGTGATGTCTGTAAAGTAAAGTAAAGAATGTGAATACATTTAAAGTAAGACAAATGTGTTTTGCCGTCATGAATTTGTTCAGGTCCTACATATAAAGCACAAAATTGATTTTAAAAGTTAACAAAACATACACAACTTGCCATCATCCAAATCTGATTGTTGGTCATTGTCAGAGTCTGCCGGAATCATCATCATAATAATATTATATCAGTCTTATATGATTGAGTGATTGATATTGTTCCCTCCATTTTGGGTTGTCCATTTGAGTGGCATCTCTTAGCTTCGTACCAACCTAAGGCCTAAAAGTGTCCATTAGAGTAGAACATTTCAAGTAACAAAATATTACATCTGTCGGTTTGATAATCTAAAGCTCCTTGCCAGCTTCAATGGGTAAATCCTAATGCATAACAAATAAAATATTCTGCAAAAAGCAAGAGTACTTTCATCAGCAGTCTCAGCTAGAAATTCTGCTCTTGCTATACCTTAAATGGATCTTGTTTATACCAATGTACCAGCCTTCAATCTTTCTTGTTCCCTTTCAACAAATCACGCAAATGCTTGACCCTTGGTTTTCCAGCACTTTTATTCCATACATTTTTTGTATGTCTTAGTAATCAGTTTTTCTGAGTAGATGGAAAGTTCTTTCTTTAAAGTACTGGTTTTTATTTGGTTAGTAACCTCTAAGCACAGGTTAGAAATAGAAATTTCCTTAAATGGATCTTGTTTATACCTGCAGGCAATTATTTGTATTCCTATTCTTTCACGCGATAGCGAACAACCTTATTCTAGTTATAAAAACATCACAGAATATGTTTCTTGGTTCCAATGTTTTTCTACAGGTGACTGAATTTTGTGGCTATCCACTGAAATAGCAAAGATTCCTAATAGAGCTGTCAATGTATGTAGTAAAATTATTGAAAACATTTAATGTTTAAACATGCCACAATCCTAATTAGATTATCTGATGATCATGCTCGTGCTCTCAACTGATCACTGGGGTGTAGAGAAGTAGTGCAGAAAATTTCATGATGATAGCTAAATGTATGAGTAAGATATAAAGCAATATGTGAAGTAGTAAATGTTGTGCAATAATTGGGAAACCAAGGGCTAATAAAAATCACATAATACTCTAATAAAACAATCATTATACTGCTTCTTTATATGCAGTATGTAGTACCATCTATCCCCCTCCCCGACCCGCATGATCAACTATTAATTGTATGCTTTAGAAGAACAGTTAACTACGTACTGTGCTCAAACAGCCTTCATTTCTCACAAACTGGCTATATACTTTTACAATAAATTTTTGCCCACATAGATGAAGAAGCTGATGCTGAATTCTGTAGCAATGCCATAATTGTACAGTATGTACACTTTACAATACAATCAATTATAGTCTACATATGCAGCAGTACCTCAGCCACCTGATATATGTATACTAGTAAGCAAGATTTTACATGGACTATAACACTAGTATATATGTATCCACTGTTTGGCTGCATCATGCTCAGCATAATTATACTCATCATACATGATTATTCATCGTCTGTGATTCTCTCAAGCGCAAAAAGTAGCCAATGGGCTGTTTGAGCAAACAGAACCTAATTAAAATTGTACATTACTAGTATAATTATTAATACGTATCTACACTAGCTACATTCATTTCTGGTGGCAAGGCAAATATACTGGATGCAAATCAAATGGAGTGGTGTGGATTGTTTAGAATAAATAACTAAGTGTCAAAGGTAGTGATTTAATCTGTGGTTGAGATGAAATCAGTCTAGCAAGATACATAACTACATTGACATACATGTAGAGTATAGTTGTGACCATCATGTTGGCTTTTGTAATTGTCAATGGTTGCTTTGAAATTGCCTGTTAAAATGTATCAGTGATGCTTGGTCTGGTACTGCTTGGTGAAGTTGTGGCCCAATAATTGACTTTGCATGTTATCAAGTGAACCATGAAGTATCTTTCCATGCACCCATTAAGTGAGGTGTTATAATGGTCTCAGCTACCAGCGCTTGCACAAAACTGTAACCAGTGCAATATATACATTTTTTGCAGCTTTGCCATTATGCAAAAGTTGGTGGTGTCTTTGAAATGCCCACACAAAGTGGTACATTTTTGTATACTACTCCTGAGCACTGATAGCAATGCTGTATGGCATTTACACACCTTGTCTTCCCATTGAAGTGAAGTATTGAAAGTGGCACATTAAATCCTTAATTGTTGCACTTTTGTGTACATATACACAACATTTATTTAGTACTGGATGCCTAGATCTGTACACACAACTTACCAAATCAGAAGCATTAGGCAGTGCATTTACATGTAATAACATCATATCATTGATCTGAAGGGAAACTATGTTACATGCAGCGAAATCAGCCATGATACTACCAGTGACTTTAAACTCGAACAAATAAGATAATATTGTTTTTAAAATATTGCAAATAAATTGAATGCAACCTTCTTTTATGCTTTTGAAATGAAATGAATACTCCTCTAATTTATATGATCTCCTTGACCCTTTTCTTAATGTCATATGTGCATTTTTCTATGTTAACTTTTATTCTCAGCACAGCTAGGCTTAATCAAGTCTTCCTCCTTGTACACTTTACAACGAAGCACCAGATCAAATTCTTCCAATGCAAAGGGATCAATTCTTGCTAGAAAGTTATCAAGTTTTTTTTAGCATTCAAGCATTCAGTTATTTTAACAATAAATATTAGTATGTCATAATAAAAAATATATCCCAAAATCTTTTAGCTTTTTCCATAGTTAATTAATGGACATTACTTCTTGAAAAATATTCTGATCAAACAGAGGCACTCTTTTGCTTCTAACAGCAGAAGTAGCACAAAGTTGTTCAATCAATGCAACTACATTAATTTTATTTAATTTCTTGCAATGCTTCTTTGATTCTGTCAGTCATTTTTGCAAACTCCACATCTAATTCATCAAAACTTATTATTCTACAAATAGCTGGATCCTTATCTGCTGCAGAAGGACTGGCTGACTTATTCACACCTATTGAGCAATGCACAATGATTTAAAAATACTAGTACTACTATTGCTATAATATATAGTAATACATAACCATGGCTACAAGGTGTATTGTACTTATCAACAGTAAAGTTCCAATCTACATCTAAGTCATTTTTATATTTTAGCAGGGTTTTACTTGACCAATTCAAACAAATAAAATGGAAGAATTATTTGCTATGGTGAAGTATGTGTTGAAGCACAATGTGCTCACATTCTTAGCCATATGTGAATAACTTTCAAAAACATAGTTTTCTATGTACATGCATGTCAATTTGACATGTATAGCTCTTGGCACTAGCCTTAAACTGGATCACATCTTGGTTTGCTATCCAGGTCAGCAGGTCATGCTACTGACCTACAGCTGGTTGCAACCGATACATGCACACACATGTGTTTCAAAGAATAAGACAGTGTACACCCACAACCTATCTGTAGGCACATATCTAATTAAACAATAGATACTGACATAACAGCCTAACTCCTAATATCATTAACGTAAATACAGTAACATTTGGTAGCCAAGTTCACTCATTTAATAAGTGGTGGAGATGGGGGGGCATGGCACGACCCCCCCACCCCACCCTCCCCCCACTTTAATGGGATAATATTTGCAAGAAAAGATTGAGATACTGTTATAGAACTGTCAAGACCTAGATACTCTAATAGAGCAGTCACAGTATTCAGAGAAACAATGTAGCAAGCTACGTATGTGTACTGGCCTGGCCCTCTCACTCTCTGGCTGGCCTGCTCCACCACCCCCGACTCATTTTGTTCTATGATACGCCAAATTGGTATAATTATATCCGACTTGGTTTCTAAATTTGATAGCCAATTAATTGTGTGTCCTACCATATTGTAAATTTTATCACTATGCTTATGTTTCTATGCATTAAAATCTATATGTGCATTAGTCTTTCAAGTACATGCAAATTAACAATCTATGACTTAATCAAACATAGCTATATAAGTGGCTCGCACAGTACTATTATTATTAGCACTTTAAAGTGACCAGCACTGAAGGTCTGACAGCAACATGTGCTGCAACCTTAGGATTACAATGATGTCTGTAGTAGTATTGTGTGCTGGCGGGTCATGCTGAAGATGTAACAAATCAGTTGTAACCCAGTTTACAAGGGTAACAGAATTGGGCGGACATGGACATTCTAGAGATACACTTTTACATTTATATCACAGTTAATTTTAATACCTAACATTGCTCTGTATAGTAGTCTAAATTCACTGACAGACCCAGACATCATCTTCATATAATGCTTATCCATTTATAAGCCTATGTGTGGTGATTTGCTACAGAATACTATATTATACCATATGCTGTTGTACACATACATGATCTATAAATTTAATGCAGTCTTTTGTAATTGTAGAGATTCAAGTGGTATGCCCTAGCTTAGTCTTGCAGTCTTGCAGGCCAGATCCAGGAGCTCATAAGGTGCAGGTACTTATACCTAAGCAATTAGGCTTCAAGGACCTGGCCTATAAGTATAAATTGGGCATGACAACTGAATCTCTAGTGTCAAATATCTAGAATATGTATGGTCTATAGTAGTACTCGGTAGCATCCTAGCCAATTCTCTGCACATGTACTTACACTATACAAAAATGATGTCTGAGTCTGGCAGTGAAGACTACTGTACAGAAGAATATTGGGGATCAAAATTAATTTAAAGTTGTTTGTGTCCATGTTTGACTCTTCCTTTTATCCACACAGTCTGCACCACCACAGGAAGTCATAATACATTGCAATGAATTTACTAATCCTGAATTTTGGAAAATCACTCTTATGGTCATGCCTGAAATTTTTGAAACTAGCTTGGTGCTGTTAATAGCTATATAGCAGAAAACACTTTTCAAATATTTCTAAATTTCCTCATCAAGGTATCTATGGTTTATTCTACCCTTAATGGGTGGAAATTTAACTTATAATGCTGTGTTTCAGAACTAAATGTTTAATGTATTGAATGCACCCATAATTGTGATTTTCTAAAATTCGGTCACATACACCAGTATTACCCTGCAATGGGAATATCCACAACTATGTACTTATATACTGGTCTGAATGAATGGGATGCAGTGCAATGGCTAAACTGAATATATACCATGCACTCATTCAGCAATAAATTAGGCTAACAATGGCTATTATGTTGCTACATGTACACTACTCAGCAATGAATATCACTTCAGCTACACGTCTAAATTTGAAGCAGTGTAATGGCTGCATGGAAAGTGAAATTAATACACTATATGCATCTTAATGTGAAACCAGCTATAAATATATTTACTAACCATCAAGACTGTAAAATTGTTCCTTGGACACAGTCCTAGGCTATAGCCAACATTAGCTTGGCTTTCTTGCTCCTTCTGTGTTACAAATGAGTGCCTTTTAATCCACGTTTGCCTAAATACAAAATAGTTGTAACACACCCATTTAATTTATATTTGATTTGTAAAAGCTCTGTCCTGGTACATACAGGACTCACGTGTCACTTTTACAAACTATATTAACTGCACCTACTATGCTGAATAATCAACACAGGTCACAATGCACACCCACCCACCCACCCACATACACACACACACACACATGCAGTACACACAGAGTCTACATGCATTGTACAAAGTAGGGCCCAAACGAACTTGGATTGTCAGAGTTCGAACATTCATCAACTAAAGTTCACGAATCTTTCGAACTTTTAAATGGGCCTGGTTCCTCGTTACAAATTATAAATCACAGCATATTAAATGTTAAATGCATGTCTCAAAAGTTTGTAACACACACATACAGTTGTACTGATTCAACAGTTTTACTGAGAAAACTTGAAATTGAATACCACAAGTAAAAATACTTGTGGTTACTAGGTTTTAAATACATTTTACTACTGCTATACAGTTGAGACAAGTGACTGGCACCACATAGAAACCTTAAAGCCTCATAGCCTGTGACCACCACTAAACCATCAACACATAACTTAATTAAATGCCAAATACCATATGTCTAGCTTCCCCTACATCATTATGGAACACAGCAAGATGGATAGCTTAACTGTATCACTATCTAATTAGTGGCTATAGTTCGAATTGTTCAACCCACATTCGAATGTTCGTTCATTCGAACGAAGAATGAACGAACCTTCGAATTCACCTAAATTCGTTTGGGCCCCATAGTACAAGGCAAACTGGCAGCTATAATATTAGTTTTATAGGTAATTGTCAATTATTAGGAGTGGTTCCATGTAGGTTTACAGACAGGGTGTTGTGCATACCTACAAATTTCACCGAGTGTACACCTTATGTGGCTTCATGTATGTCTATAGACAACATCAGACAATCTTGATCAGTGCATGGGCATGACTCACATGTACACAAAAAACAGCTGGCCCGTATGACTCATACATTACATCAAATACAAACTATATTCTTGTAATCAGTCTTTTTTGGACATCTGTGTACATTTATGTACTGTATACACTAGTCATTTAAATATTCTTCTTATGATTTCTGATCATGCCCAACTTGTCCTCAATAATTTGATCAGCCAAATAATTTAATTGAATAGATGGAGATCTCAAAGCATCTAGTAACTGGCTCCAACTAGCATCTGGCTTAGCGTCTAACCACTCTAGAATTGTGATTCAAAGTTATGTAATGCATTACTATTCATAGTCTAGACTAGTAATATAACTTAAGTGGTTTTCAAGGAACCCATAGTTCGTTATATTAATAACGAAAGTAACGTGTTATTATGTAACGTGTTGTGTTACTATTTTCAGTTTGTTAGCCACGTGCAACGATATTTATAGCACATTACCAGGTCCATTACTAACCAATTAGTGTTACTCAACAGCTCTTAGTGGCTGCAATAATCTACTGTTCCGATCCCCTATAATAAAATTATCCATATTAGTTCACACTTCAGACAACTGGTCACGTGATTTGCCAGCAATGTTTAGGTATGGCTGAAGTGGTAAAAACAATGAGCATCTCTACACAGGTGCAAGACGTAGTTATATTTACAGGAGTGTTGACTATATGCTAGCTCAGTAACTAACATGCATGCAAGGTGTAAAGGAAAGGTGTATGGTCAGAGCACTAGTAACTTAATGAAATACTTATATAATTATCAAGTTACTTCTCATTTGGAGTAATTAATATGTAACTGTAACTTATTATATTGCCCAAAAGTAAAGAGTAATATGTAATATATTATATTGACAAAGTAATAATAATACTAATAATGCTTTACAGAATAATAATTCTGAGGGTCTTCCAGTGACCTACACAAGTAACAGAGGCGGTGGAGCAGGCCAAAGAGTGAGAGGCCAGGCCAGCTTTAAGTTGAAGACAAAGAAAAAAGGTCACAGCCTGCTGACAATAGCTGCTCTCCACCAATTATATCTCCTTATTTATAACTACACATAATTATGTAGCTAAGTAACTTGCTACACTAAAGACTGTGACTGCTCTATTAAAGATCCTGACTGTTCTATTAGAGTATCTCGATCTTTTCTTGCAAATAGTGTCCCATAAAAGTGGGGGCCCATGGCCCCCCCTCCACCGCCTATGCAAAGTAACTTTCCCAGCACTGTTGAGTATAGAGTGAAATGCACTTATATTACATACTGCAGTTTTCTGTTTTGCATTCAATATGTACAAACTTGTCAAATGAATTAGTAAATGGCACTGTAACTTTTACATGTGTACAATTTGATCATGAGTAGTCTTCTTCAACCAGTTAGTGGCTGGCATGTAGTTAATACCAATGTTTATATGATGCATGTTCACAACCGTGGTGTGATCAATGCATTAACGGGCATTTGAACTAGTTGATAACACACAAATTTTGGCTCAAGCTATAGCTCATGCACACAGTGCAGTTTATATAGTAATGACTGTTACTTGTTAGACCCACAAAGAAAGACTATATATGTACTCATTGCAAATTGCATACATGCAAAAGTTAACTTACGGTACAATTAATATTACTGATTCATTTGACAAGTTTGTACACACCAAATATAATTCAATTTATAGGAAAACCAACTACACATTCAAGTGTATGATATGCATACCATAAATGTACTATGCTGGGGCTATTTGATGGGCCATTTTGCACATAATTAGGTTTGATACATCTTTCCCAGCACCTTTCAAAGTTTTGACCAATGTGAAAGATTTAGTATTGTCTTTATGATGACCTAGTTTAAAAACGGAAGGGTGAAGGTTGTTCAGCGAATGAACTGCTGTAAATGTTTCATATTGCTGAAAACTTTAAAAGGTGCTGGTCTTGAAATTGTCTAGAAGCTAGGCAGATTTCTTGGATGGCTACTATAACTACACTTGCTACCAAGCACACATTCTTGCTTTTTCCCTTGAGAAAGCAAGTTAGGTAGTAATATTGGAAATCAGTTTGTAACATAGGCTGTTTCAAAATTGTAGAAAATGTGTTCAACACCAGTGCCTAAGCAAGCTAATAAAACCTATAGATGAACTATGCTACAATTGACTTTTCAAGCATTTGCCCTTTCCTGGGTACACACATCTGGCCATGGATACTGTATTATTACTATGTGGCATAAATACAGAGCCACCACCACTTTAGAATATAGATTGTCTTGATGCATTGCTCAGTAGTAAACTAGTTTGCAAGGTGGATCACCACATGGACAATTCAATCTATTTACCACTTTGCATTTCAAGGATGCCTCCATTATAACCAGGTACGTAGATTTGTTTGCTGAGATAGTGTACGTTTCTGCATGATTATGCATCTTTTTGAATCTTAAGTTGCCTTGCAACACTCTATTGTGTCATCTAAATTGCATGGTGGTAAAATTTCATTCTGTATAGTCATAACAGGGTGGACCAACTCCAGGAGGAATTTCAATCAACTACTATACACTATCCATGATCTCCAGTAGCTGAATGTATACCGTTAAAAACTCAAAGAATGTCTATAAACTAGACTTTCTAGCATAATAGGATTCTATATCATCAACATAATTATGCCACATATAATGTTAGTTGGAAGTACACCAAAGATGTGAACTGTTACAATATTTACACTTTGCTGTCCTACCATGAAATTGGCAAGTTTAAGGACAGGCAGGTCAAAAATTAAACTTACTGTACACTGAATAAACAACTTCAGAAAAGCCAAAAAAAGCTTTGCTTTCCTTACCCCTATATTGTTAACATGCAGCAAGCCAGGGTAACTTTGGAAACAAAATTACACAGTGAAGTTTATAAAAGGTCTGTTATAACAATTTAGACTGTTCTTACTATGTTTTTACAGATACATTATTAGCTACAGCTTATCAAAGGGGATATTTACAATTATATGTTAGTGGTTGACTGCTCTATTAGAGTATTTAGATTTTTTGTTTCAAGCAGTGACCAATGGGTATGGCACCCCTTCTAACATTGATCGAAATGCTTCAACAAACCTTCAGAAAAAAATTTTTGTGCTTTTATCCACTTCATAACAATTTCCTCAAAATTTGATGCTAAGCTACGTGCCTACTATAACTAGTGAACCATATAAGTAAATGCTGTTGCTAATATCTTTCTTTTTATGTGCTTGTTTATTGACCACATAGACCACTCGAAGGATATTTTGGTCAACATGCAGTAAATATTTCTCAGTATACCGACTTAACAACTTTGTTGTGTATGTGCCACAAAAATGTTGCTTATAAAACAACTGCTACCAGACTGATTGGTGGTTTCCACTGGTACATTCATGTCCGCATACATGCCCATGTCCACCTTACCCAACTTTATACCCAGATGATTTGTGGGCCATAACCTTCACTCATCCTTCAGTTGCTTACCTGGCTGCACTTCAATGTGCACATTTTATACTGTAAAGTACGTGGCCACGTGTAATGTCAGATACTCTGATACTTGTAACCATATAATATAGCTGCCATTCTAGCTATGTGACTAGCTTAACTTCAAAAGGTAACACAGTGCAAATTAACAAACACAGTGCATGCATCTTCACCAAAGATGTGGTATTATACCATATATTGCTGATACGTATTTTACACCCTCACAGCCATGGGTATACTAGCATTTACTAATTTCCATATATATATATATATATTAATATATGAAATTTCTCAGTTAATACTTTTTGTCCCTTTGTAATTTGTAGTCTTATGTGTATTATCTAAATGCTACCACTATAACGCCATTCATGCGCATCTAATTTTCTAAGTATATGCATACATCCCCTTCAGAAACACATACGCAGTTTTAACTACTTCCAACACAAAACATACATAGATGTAAATATTATCTAATCAAAAACAGCCAAGCTGTAAAAAACGGTGCGGCCCCCATAAAGGCCATGGTGAAAAAAGATGTGAAATCCAAGGTGGCGGCCAAGAAATGGCTGTGATGGTAGGTTAATGGTTACATTTTAATAACAACAATTCAGGTGAATTTGGTGCCAAGACCAAGCGGCACAAAATTCACCTGAATTGCCGTTATTAAAATGTAACCATTAACCTATCGTACCATCACAGCCATTTCTTGGCCGCCACCTTGGATTTCGCATCTTTTTTCACCAAGGCCTTTATGGGGGCCGCACCTTTTTTTACAGCTTGGCTGTTTTTGATTAGATATCACTTCTTTTTGTATTTGTATACTGTAAAGCCGGCCTATGGCTGGCTTTGGGGCTTTTTTAACCCATGTGTTTTTTTCTTTACCACAGGAAGAAGAAAAGAACTTAAAGAAGAATTTTAGTACTTCAATTATTTTTGATTTTATTAGTAATTATACAAATTATATACATATATTTATTACATGCTCATTATTCCCCACAGGATTTTTTTTGCAGCTGATCTCTCTACTGGGTGACTTGAAATGTAGCTGAACTATATACAGGATGGATTCTTTGTAGCTGAACTCTCTACAGACGATTTGTTTGCAGCTACACTCTCTACATGGTGGTGTCTTTATAGCCGAACTCTCTACATGATGGTTTCTTTGTAGCTGAACTCTCTACATGATGGTTTCTTTGTAGCTGAACTCTCTACAGGGTGATTTTTTTGTAGCTGAACTCTCTGCAGGGTGATTTGTTTGCAGCTGAACTCTCTACATGATGGTTTCTTTGTAGCTGAACTCTCTATAAGGTGACTTCGTCTAGCTGAACTCTCTACAGGGTGATTTTTTTGTAGCTGAACTCTCTACAGGTGAATTGTTTGCAGCTAAACTCTCTACATGGTGGTTTCTTTGTAGCTGAATTCTCTACAAGGTAACTTCTTCTCTACAGGGTGATTTGTTGTAGTTGAATTCTCTACAAGGTGGTTTGTATGAGGCTGAACTCTCTACATGGCAGTTTCTTTGTAACTGAACTCTCTACAGAGTGATTTGTTTGCAGCTGAACTCTCTACATGATGGTTTCTTTGTAACTAAACACTCTACAAGGTGACTTCTTCTAGCTGATCTTTCTACAGGGTGAATTGTTGTAACTGAACTATCTACAAGGTAACTTCTTCTAGCTGATCTCTATACAGGGTGATTTGTTTGTAGTTGAATTCTGTACAGGTGGTTTCTTTGTAGCTGAACTCTGTACATGATGGTTTCTTTGTAGCTAAACTCTTTACAAGGTGACTTCTTCTAGCTGAACTCTCTACGGGGTAATTTCTTTGTAGCTGAACTCTCTATATGATGGTTTCTTTGTAAATGAACTCTCTACAAGGTAACTTCTTCTAGCTGATCTTTCTACTGGGTGATTTGTTTGCAGCTGAACTCTCTACATGGTGGTTTCTTTGTTGCTGAACTCTCTACAAGGTGAATTCTTCTACCTGATCTCTCTACAGGGTGATTTGTTTGTAACTGAACTCTGTACAAGTGCGTTTTTGTGGGTGATCTCACTGCAGGTTGATTTGTTTGTAGCTGAACTCACTTTGCTTGTAGCTGAACTCCTTGCATTGTATCTAGTTTCTAGCTGATCTCTCTACAGGGTGATTTGTTTGTAGCTGATCTCTCTACAAGTTGATTTGTGTGTAGCTGATCTCTCTGCAGGTTGATTAATTTGCAGCCGATCTCTCTACAAGGTAATTTGTTTGTAGCTGAACTGTCTATAAAGTGATTTATTTGTAGCTGATCTCTCTGCAGGTTGATTTGTTTTAGCTGAACTCTCTACAGGGTGATTTACTTGTAGCTGAACTCCTTACATTGTGACTAGTTTCTAGCTGATCTCTCTACAGGGTGATTTGTTTGTAGCTGATCTCTCTACAAGTTGATTTGTGTGTAGCTGATCTTTCTACTGGCTGATTTGTTTGTAGCCGATCTCTCTACAGGGTAATTTGTTTGTAGCTGAACTCTGTACAAGGTGCTTTTTTGTAGGTGATCTCACTGCAGGTTGATTTGTTTGTAGCTGAACTCACTAAAGGGTGATTTGCTTGTAGCTGAACTCCTTACATTGTGTCCAGTTTCTAGCTGATCTCTCTACAGAGTGATTTGTTTGTAGCTGAACTCTCTATAAGGTGATTTATTTGTAGCTGAACTCCTTACATTGTGTGTAGTTTCTAGCTGATCTCTCTACAGGGTGATTTGTTTGTAATTGATCTCTCTACAAGTTGATTTGTGTGTAGCTGATCTCTCTGCAGGTTGATTTGTTTGTAGCCGATCTCTCTATAGGGTAATTTGTTTGTAGCTGAACTCTCTATAAGGTGATTTGTTTGTAGTTGATCTCTCTGCAGGTTGATTTGTTTTAGCTGAACTCTCTACAGGCTGATTTGTTTGTAGCTGATCTCTCTGCAGATTGATTTGTTTGTAGCCGATCTCTCTACAGGGCAATTTGTTTGTAGCTGAACTCTCTACAAGTTGATTTGTGTGTAGCTGATCTCTCTGCAGGTTGATTTGTTTGTAGCCGATCTCTCTACAGGGCAATTTGTTTGTAGCTGATCTCTCTACAGGGTGATTTTTTGTAGATGACCTATCTTCAGGGTGATTTGTTTCTAGCTGATCTCTCTACAGGGTGATTTTTTGTAGCTGACCTCTCTTCAGGGTGATTTGTTTCTAGCTGATTGCTCTACAGGTTGATTTGTTTGTAGATGAACTCTCTACAGGGTAATTTGCTTGTAGCTGAACTCCTTACTTTGTGTCTAGTTTGTAGCTGATCTCTCTACAGGGTGATTTGTTTGTAGCTGAACTCCTTACATTGTGTGTAGTTTCTAGCTGATCTCTCTACAGGGTGATTTGTTTGTAGCTGATCTCTCTACAAGTTGATTTGTGTGTATATAGCTGATCTCTCTGCAGGTTGATTTGTTTGTAGCCGATCTCTCTACAGGTAATCTGTTTGTAGCTGAACTCTCTATAAGGTGATTTGTTTGTAGCTCATCTCTCTGCAGGTTGATTTGTTTTAGCTGATGTCTCTACAGGGTGATTTTTTGTAGCTGAACTCTCTTCAGGGTGATTTGTTTCTAGCTGATCTCTCTACAGGTAGATTTGTGTTGATTTGTTCATTGCTGATCGCTCTAAAAGTAATTGATTTGTTGCAGTTGAACACCCTGCAAAGTGTTTTGTTTATAGCTGATCACTCTAAAGGGTAATTTGTTTGTAGCTGAACTCTCTCCACAGTGACTTGTGTGTAGCTGAATTCTGTGTAACTAAATTCTCTAGAGAGTGACTTAATTGTAGCTGAATTCTCTACACAGTGCATGACTTGTTTATAGCTGAACTTTCTTCAGTGTGACTTGTAATGTTCTGAATCTCTATAGTGGTATATTTGCTTAACTCTCCACATGGTGACTGTCTTCTTGCTGAACTGTCTATAAGATTAACTGTTTGCAGCTGAACTCCCTACAGAATAACTTGTGATGTAATAAAATTCTATAATGGAGTAAATAAATTAGCCGAATGCTCTATTAGGGTGACTGTTCTATTAGAGTATCTCGATCTCGCATTTGCTACACGGAGTTGGCTTTCGAATCATAACTCCGTGGTTTGTAATCCGATTCTTCTGTACTACAGCAAGGACTTTCTATGAAGATTATTCCAGCTATACACCGATTTTCAGCTCATTGCTCTAAGCGGTTTGCCTAGTAGGCGTGAAAACTAATACTTTTTTATTCATAAAAATCGATCGCGTAATTGTGACACAGGTTGGGTTTTGTGTCATATCTCCGTGGTCTTTATCTCGATTCCTTTCAAACCACCAAAAGGCACTCCTACGATGGTTACTCCATCTACATAGCAATTTTCAACTCATTCCATGAAGCGGTTTACCCTGTAGGCGTGACAACAAATCGATCTTGTTTTACGCGAATAATCGGTCATAACTCCTGAACCATTCATCGGATTTGTACCAAATTTGATGCTAGGATTTGCCTTTGGACTCCCTTTCTGTGTGCCAAATTTCAAGGCGATCAGAGTACGCGTTTGCTTGTTATAGCAATTTTTGCAAGTGTGCGAAAAGACGAAGAAGAAAAAAAACGAAGAAAAAAAACCGAAACTTTGGCAGCTCGTATCTCGGAAATGGCTGGAGCGATTTCCTTCAAATTTGGAATGTAGACTCCCTTGGCTGGCGGACAACTGTGTAGCAAATTTGGTTCCAATCAGATAAGTGATCACCTAGATACAAAGGTGTGAAAATGACGTTTTCGTTCTTCCTGTCAATATACTCACAGTGTGGCGCGCCGGCTTCTTTGGCCGCACGACACACTACCGTGTGTCTTGATACATCATAGCAACCTTTGCTACAACAAGCTAGTGTGGTGAACACAACAACAATTATTACATAGTCACTACTCATTATTAAAGCCATGCATGCATGAGATACATATACAAAAATTAATATAAGCTAAATAACTACAATATACTAGAAATGTTACATAAAACACAAAGTAATTACACTAATACTAACAAATCAGTAATCAAACTGCTTTTCTTTCTTTCCTAATGTATATATATACTACTATCCATTCAGAATCCTCCTGTGTATTAAAAACATGGGAATTAATGTGTATTAAAAACACGGAACACAAAATTTGCCCTCTTTCAAACCTTTATCGCCCATAAAGTTTGGTGCCATCAGCAGGCATTCTGCAATTAAGTGGCTTTATGATACAAAGTTGCAGAATGCAAATACTTCATTCCACTACTGAGATATGTCCTGTTGTATGACAAGGTGTAGCTTGTGTCTACATGCCCTATTATTGCAAATCTGGTTATTATTGTGTTCCTTATTCGTTAACAAATATAGTTGTGCCCCTTCAACTCATATAGTCTAAACTTCATGAAAAATAACTACTATTAAAAGAAATTTAGTGCATAAGGATTATTGTTGGTTGGGTAATCAGAGATTTAAATGAATGCAACATGTGTTACAATATTGAATACTATACTAGTATCAAAACCACTCACCTCTAGTTTCTATACAGCTTGAGCCATGCAGTGTTTTAAAATTGTTTATGTAATGTGCTAACATGGCAGCTTACATAACAGTTGCATAGGTTGTACAGTAGCACTTGTTAATAGTAATACTCAGGTTCAAGTGAACTGTAGTGTTTCAGTCTCCTTGTAGTGTAAACAAACCTTTGATTAGTGCAATCTTTCAAAGTATCAGTATATTTGTACTGACTTAACTGTTTTATGTTGAAAGCTTTCCTGGGGGCTATTCCTATGTCAGTCATATATAGAGTATAATCATGACTGAAGTAGGGATAAAATGTCAACTAGTATAGCTGAGGTGTAAATGACTTTCCTTGTTTCATTGCTTTTTATGATCCCGGCCTATTCAAATATAAAATTTCTATTTTTCCTTACTCTTGTTTGTTTACTCTTTGTGTTTAAAAGCAGTGAACCAATGCATACCGCATCAAAGGAAAGAAAAGTGCCAGCCAGACATATTATAAAACCATTAATTCTGAGTGACTAAAAAATATTGGCTTAGCTGAGCTACCCAACTTGAACCCTAATTACTGGAAAGCAATGTAACCATTCCACTTTGTTATCCGCTTTGTTCCACCCGTTCAAGTACAAGAAGAACCTCTGCAATCAATCCAGTCACTATAAATTATGGATTAGCTATTTTCATGATAGAGAGCTGCACTGAAACTATCATACATTATTGTGAGTCAGTACCTACGCAGTAGTGGAGAAAGAAATGGAACGCAAAGGTAAGGCTGTGCTTAGCAAAAAAGGCACAGTTTGTCAGCAGAAAATTCTGTTAAACAAATTTTATAGAAATTATTGGAAGGATTTGTGGTTACTCTGATGGGTTTGATTATGCCTCACCAATCCTGCTAAGCTGACATGAAGAAGTGAGGGTGGTTTTTAGATGATTTTTTTGGAAAGGTAAGCCCAAACCTTCATGATCCCAATACTACACAGTATTATACTAGTACATATGCTTGTATATAGAGCAACAAAAAGATTTAATGTACTGGCTTACTGAGAAATTCTATGGCAGTTTTTGCAGCGCCCTCCTTTGCCTGAAGTGCTGTATGCTTTACTGGTCCATAATATAAATTTCCACATATTTTGATTGTATAATTAAAGCCCTTAGTATGCTTAATCTCCTTGTAGTCCTGAATTACTAGTTTCTTTTCCTGGCAATACTCTTGTAACTCTTCAACAGCACTTTTTTGCTGCATTGACTCATTGTAAGAAAACGGTGACTGTTCTGCAAACTTAGTTGAAGTTTTAACAGAAGGTTTACTGTGAGGTGAAAGTTCTTCTGATGACTTGGTTACAGTTCCACTGGGTAGTTCAAATGATTTTTGTGTAAACTCCATTGACTTATTGCTGTCGATGTCAAACTCATCCTGAAACTCAGTTAAAGATTTGCGATCACCTGTTATACATTACAAATAATCTGTTAGTTAGTAATAGGAAAGCAACCTTGTACAAAATACTTTTATCTTATTTATTAAGGCTTTACAGCACAAGTGCTGAAGGCCTGGTCCTACAGTCTGTCTAAAGTTGTTACAGAAAGTGTGTATGAAAAGGTGGAAAATGGAGAGAAAAAATCCATGCCTGGACCTGGGCTGCCTCGAACCTGCAGCCATTTGATTAACGCTCGAGCGCTTACAGGAGTCTGCCAGGCAGTCAGGATGTTTTCTCATTGTCAATTTCATGTATGTATCTAATCAAAAACAGCCAAGCTGTAAAAAAAGGTGTAGCCCCCAAAAAAGGCCATGGTGAAAAACGATGTGAAATCCAAGGTGGCGGCCAAGAAATGGTTGTGATGGTAGGTTAATGGTAAAAATTTTAATAACGACAATTCAGGTGAATTTGGTGCCACCTTTTTTACAGCTTGGCTGTTTTTGATTAGATTTCCCTTCTTTTTGTATTTATATACTGCAAAGCCGGCCTATGGCTGGCTTTGGGGCTTTTTAACCCATCTGTTTCTTTCTTTACCACAGCAGAGTACAATATAACGGTCGGCCACCGGCCATTTTCCGACCAAGTAATGCTGTTGACTGGTCAATGTAGCTATTTGTTGGCCATTTGTGCCGATCAAATTTTTCACAACTGTAATTCTTTATTATTAGTCTGTATCCACCCCAAAAACACCTTCGCTGTAAAAAAGGTGCGCCCAAGAAACTACAAGTACCTGGAACCCAACAAAAAGAAAAATCAGCTTAGCTGAAGTGAAAAGTAACTGGTAACTTAAAGAGCTGATATCTGAAGCGGCCAAGAATACAATTACTAAAGTTTAATCCATGCAAGAACACCTTGGCTATAAAACAGGTGTATACATGAAAGTAACTGGCAACTGAAATGGCTGATATCTGAAACGTCCAAGAATGAATGGTCATATACAACTAATTCAAAAATTTAACACTGAACCTTTATAATTCAGCTGTGTTCTATATTCACTCTTGCTGCATCGTAAAGTAATTTCTTTTAACTCTAATTGGCTGGTAATTTGGCCGCCTTTTTTTGCTCTATTATACTGACTATTAAAAAAGGTGGCCAAATTACCAGCCAATTAGAGTTAAAAGAAATTACTTTACGATGCAGCAAGAGTGAATATAGAACACAGCTGAATTATAAAGGTTCAGTGTTAAATTTTTGAATTAGTTGTATATGACCATTCATTCTTGGCCGTTTCAGATATCAGCCATTTCAGTTGCCAGTTACTTTCATGTATACACCTGTTTTATAGCCAAGGTGTTCTTGCATGGATTAAACTTTAGTAATTGTATTCTTGGCCGCTTCAGATATCAGCTCTTTAAGTTACCAGTTACTTTTCACTTCAGCTAAGCTGATTTTTCTTTTTGTTGGGTTCCAGGTACTTGTAGTTTCTTGGGCGCACCTTTTTTACAGCGAAGGTGTTTTTGGGGTGTATATCACTCATTTTTGTCAGTGATAGACTCTACATTTGGTTTAAAAGGTAATTTTTTTGGAAATGAGCAATTAACATTAATGCAGAATATTATCTTGGAGAGTCAGTAAAATCCATACATAATAATGATTGTTTCATAACACTGTAAATTCGGAAGTATGAATTTACGGTGTAGTATGACTGTTCTATTAGAGTAAATTTATCTTTACTGCCTGCACGTGATGAATATATCTCATATGTGTCCATGTTAAATGCTTCAGACACCTAATTAAACTTGCAAGTGCCTAATCAGTTCACAGTTGCTACACAGCTATAAATACATTTGTAATTGTTATCATCATCATAATAATTTATCATGTTATAACCATTTTTTAATATTTTGGTCACAACTTCAGGATTAGAGCAGCAGAGAAAGGAATAGAAGACTCAACCATCAAGACTTGTATATGGGAGATGGAACAGTATTGCGATGGACAATGCCGGTACTAACCCCTCAAGGGTGTTGCAGTACAGTATAGATGCAAGACCAGAGCCTCGATCGTCACCTTTTGACTGTGGTCACAACTTCAGGATTGGAGCAGCAGAGAAAGGAATGGAGGACTCAATCATCAAGACTCGGGGAGATGGAATAGTATTGCCATGGACAATGCCAGCACTAACTCCTCACAGTGCAGTATCGATATAACCACTCCAACCAGTGCATAAGACCAGAGCTCGATCATCACCTTTTGGCTGAAATTTTTATACTTGATGAAGCAATTAAAACAAAAAAGTTGTAGTACTTGTACTTTCCTGAGGGAACATGTCCTCAGAGTCCCAGACTCCCTTGCCTGTTCAGCAGAATAATAGGGTTGAGCCTTACTACCACTTTCACCTTTATCCTTGGCCTGAATCAAGACACACGGTAGTGTGTCGTGCGGCCCAAGAAGCCGGCGCGTAACACCCGTGAGTACATTGACAGGAAGAAAGAAAACGCAATTTTCGCACCTCCGTAGCTCTGTGCTTCCTTGATGAAACAAGACGATTTTTGCTGTGGACATGCTCCCCAACTGCAGCACTCTACATTCCAAATTTGAGCGAAATCGCTTAGCGCGTTCCCGAGATATGCGACTTCAAAAATTGGCTGAGTTTCTTCGTTTTTTTTTTCCTTCTTCTTCTTCTTCTTATTTTTCTTTTTCTTGTCGCACACTTACAAAAACTGCTATAAAACTCGAACGCGTTATCCGATTGCCTTGAAATTTGGCACACAGAAGGGGGGTATAAAGGCGCATCTCGGTACCAACTTTGGCTGGAATACCATAAACAGACAAAGAGTTATGAGCGATTATGCACGAAAAATAACACCAATATGTTGTCACGCCTACAGGGTAAACCGCATATGGGAAGAAGCTGAAAATCGGTGGGTGAATAGGTTAACTATTGAACCTCAAACCTTTTGTGGTTTGAAAGAAATCGAGCTAAAAACCAGGAAGATACAGCGAAAAAATCAACAGTGTGTAACAATTACGCAATCGAGATTAGCTAATTTTTAATATTTTTATTTTATTATTATTATTATTATTATGCTTGCCACGCCTACCACTTGGGGTAATGCTTTCAAAATCGCTGTACAGATGGAGTTATCATCTTAGAAAGGCTCTTCAATGGTGTAGAAGAATCAGACTTAAATCCACGGAGTTATAACACGAAATCCAACTTGGTGTAGCAAGTGCGAGATCGAGATACTCTAATAGAGCAGTCATCCTAATAGAGCAGTCACCCTGAACAGAATTAAAGAGATCAGTTAGAAATAAGTAACCTGTATAGAGATCAGCTACAAACAAATCACCCTGTAGAGAGTTCAGCTACAAACAATTCACCCTGTTAAAACATCAGTTAGAAGAAGATTTCTTGTAGAGAGTTCAGATACAAACAAATCACCCTGTTGAAAGATCAGCTAGAAGATGTCACCTTGTAGATAGTTCAGTTACAAAGAAACCACCATGTAGAGAATTCAGCTACAAACTAGTGACCCTGTAGATACATCAGCTAGAAGAAGTTACCTTGTAGAGAGTTCAGCTACAAAGAAACCATTCTGTAAAGAGCTCAGCTGCAAACAAATCACCTATACAGAATTCAGCTACAAACAAATCACCCTGTAGAGAGATCAGCTAGAAGAAGTTACCTTGTAGATAGTTCAGCTACAAACAAATCATCCTGTAGAGAGATCAGCTATAAGAAGTTACCTTGTAGATAGTTCAGCTACAAACAATTCACCCTGTACAGAGCTCAGTTAAAAGAGGTTTCCTTGTAAAAAGTTCAGCTACAAACAAATCACCCTGTAGAGAGATAAGTAAGAAGAAGTTACCTTGTAGATCGTTCTGCTACAAACAATTCACCCTGTAAAGAGATCAGCTAGAAGAAGTTACCTTGTAGAGAGTTCAGCTACAAAGAAACCATCATGTAGAGAATTCAGCCGCAAACAAATCATGTATAGAGAGTTCAGCTACAAACAAATCTCCCTGTAGAGAGATCAGCTAGAAGAAGTTTCCTTGTAGAGAGTTCTGCTACAAACAAATCACCCTGTAGAAAGATCAGCTAGAAGAAATCACCTCGTAGAGAGTTCAGCTTCAAAGAAACAATCATGTGAGAGTTCAGGTACAAACAAATTGTCCTGTAGAGAGATCAGCTAGAAGAAGTTACCTTGTAGAGAGTTCAGCTACAAAGAAACCATCATGTAGATAGTTCAGGTACAAACAAATCACCCTGTAGAAAGATCAGCTATAGAAGAAATCACCTTGTAGAGAGTTCAGCTACAAAGAATCTATCGTGTAGAGAGTTTAACTACAAACAAATCACCCTGTAGAAAGATCAGCTATAGAAGAAATCACCTTGTAGAGAGTTCAGCTACAAAGAAACCATCATGTAGAGAGTTCAGCTACAAACAAATCGGCCTGTAGAGAGATCAGCTAGAAGAAATTACCTTGTAGAGAGTTCAGCTACAAAGAAACAATCATGTAGAGAGTTCAGCTGCAAACAAATCACCTGTAGAGAGTTCAGCTAGAAACAAGTCACCCTGTAGAGAGATCAGCTAGAAACAAGTCACCTTGTAGAGAGTTCAGCTAGAAGAAGTAACATTGTAGAGCTACAAAGAAGCTACCATGTACACAGTTAAAATGAAGAGTAACCACAACTCTCAAGGAGTTCCCAGTGTAGGGAGGATTTAACACCCCTGGAGAGTAACCATTACTCCAAAGGAGTAACTGGGGAGTAACACATGCTCTGAAGGTGGTGTCACTTACTCTTCAGAGTAATGGTTATTCTCTTCAGAGTGTTGGTTACTCTCCATGGGGTGTTAAATCCTCCCTATACTGGGAACTCTCAGAGTGGTGGTTACTCTTTATTTTTAACAGTGTAGAGTTCAGCTGCAAACAAATCACCCTGTAGAGAACTCAGCTACAAACAAATCGCCCTGTAGAAAGATTAGCTAGAAGAAGTTACTTTATAGGGAGTTCAGCTATGAACAGATCACCCTGTAGAGAGTTCAGCTACAAACAAATCACCCTGTAGAGAGTTAAGTTACAAAGAAACCACCATGTAGAGAGTTCAGCTGCAAAAAAAATCAATCACTCTGTAGAGAGTTCAGCTAGAAGAAGTCACCTTGTAGAGAGTTAAGCTGCAAATAAATCACCCTGTAGAGAATTCAGCTACAAACAAATCACCCTGTAGAAAGATCAGCTAGAAGAAGTTACCTTGTAGAGAGTTCAGCTACAAAGAAACCACCATGTAGAGAGTTCAGCTGCAAACAAATCACCTGTAGAGAATTCAGCTAGAAACAAGTCACCCTGTAGAGAGATCAGCTAGAAACAAGTCACCCTGTAGAGAGTTCAGCTAGAAGAAGTCACATTGTAGAGAGTTCAGCTACAAAGAAACTACCACGTAGAGAATCCAGCTGCAAACAAATCATCCTGTAGAGAGTTCAGCTAGAAGAAGTCACCTTTTAGAGAGTTCAGCTACAAAGCAACCACCATGTAAAGAGTTCAGCTGCAAAAAACTCAATCACCTTGTAGAAAGATCGGTTAGAAGAAGTTACCTTGTAGAGAGTTCAGCTACAAAGAAACCACCATGTAGAGAGTTCAGCTGCAAACAAATCACCTGTAGAGAGTTCAGCTAGAAACAAGTCACCCTGTAGAGAGTTCAGCTAGAAGAAGTCACATTGTAGAGAGTTCAGCTACAATGAAACTCCCATGTAGAGAGTTCAGCTGCAAACAAATCACCCTGTAGAGAACTCAGCTACAAACAAATATGCAGTGAAAAAGATCAGCTAGAAGAAGTTACCTTGTAGAGAGTTCAGCTACAACGAAACCACCATGTAGAGAGTTCAGCTACAAACAAATCACCTGTAGAGAGTTCAGCTAGAAACAAGTCACCCTGTAGAGAGATCAGCTAGAAACAAGTCACCTTGTAGAGAGTTCAGCTAGAAGAAGTCACATTGTAGAGAGTTCAGCTACAAAGAAACCACCATTTAGAGAGTTCAGCTGCAAACAAATCACCCAGTAGAATGTTCAGCTATGAACAGATCACCCTGTTGAGAGTTCAGTTAGAAACAAGGAATCCTGTAGAGAAATCACCTAGAAGTATCGCCTTGTAGAGTTCAGCTACAAACAAATCACCTGTAGAGAGTTCAGCTACAAACAAATCACCCTGTAGAGAGATCAGCTAGAAGAAGTTACCTTGTAGGGATTTCAGCTACAAACAAATCACCCTGTAGAGTGTTCAGCTACAAAGAAACTATTCTGTAAAGAGCTCAGCTGCAAACAAATCACTTGTACAGAATTCAGCTACAAACAAATCGCCCTGTAGAGAGATCAGCTAGAAGAAATTACCTTGTAGATAGTTCAGCTACAAACAAATCACCCTGTAGAAAGATCAGTTAGAAGAAGTTACCTTGGAGAAAGTTCAGCTACAAAGAAACCATTTTGTAAAGAGCTCAGCTGCAAACAAATCACCTGTACAGAATTCAACTACGAACAAATCACCCTGTAGAGATCAGCTATAAGAGGTTACCTTGTAGATAGTTCAGCTACAAACAAATCTCCCTGTAGAGAGATCAGCTAGAAGAAATTACCTTGTAGAGAGTTCAGCTACAAAGAAACCACCATGTAGAGAGTTTAGCTGCAAAGAAATCACCCTGTAGAAAATTCTGCCAGAAACAAATTGCCCTGTAGAAAGATCAGTTAGAAGAAGTTACCTTTTAGAGAGTTCAGCTACAAAGAAACCATTCTGTAAAGAGCTCAGCTGCAAACAAATCACCTATACAAAATTCAGCTACAAACACATCACCCTGTAGAGAGATCAGCTAGAAGAAGTTACCTTGTAGATCGTTCAGCTACAAACAATTCACCCTGTAGAGAGAGCAATTAGAAGAAGTCACCTTGTAGAGTGTTCAGTTACAAAGAAACCACCATGGAGATTTCTGTAATCAATATATGTGACCGGATTTGCGAAAAGGGGTCTTCCACACACATCCAATTCCGTAAATGTTGGAGACCATAACTCAGTGTTCAAGTAACATAATATTATTAACCTGAACATTTCACCATGTATTCAGCTATAGTGGTGCTCACCACTGCCCAAATATCAAGGCAATAGCTCTTTCGAATCTGAAGTTATCAATTGTCAAAGTTGGCAAATTGGACCCCTTTTCGCAAATCCGGTCACATAATTATGTATTATACAGTATATATAATTTGTACATTTACTGATAAAATATTTAAAGTACATCTACTTCATCTTTTCTTCTTCCTGTAGTAAAGAAAAAAACATAGGTTAAAAAAGTCCCAAAGCTGGCCATAGCCATAGGCCGGCTTTGGGGTATACAAATACAAAAAGAAATGAAATCTAATCCAAAACAGCCAAGCTGTAAAAAAAGTGTGCGGCCCTCAGAAAGGCTATGGTGAAAAAAGATGTGAAATCCAAGGTGGCGGCCAAGAAATGGCTGTGATGGTAGGTTAGTGGTAAAAATTTTAATAATGACAATTCAGGTGAATTTTTGTGAAGCGGCACAAAAATTCACCTGAATTGTCATTATTAAAATTTTTACCACTAACCTACCATCACAGCCATTTCTTGGCCGCCACCTTGGATTTCACATCTTTTTTCACCATAGCCTTTCTGAGGGCCGCACACTTTTTTTACAGCTTGGCTGTTTTGGATTAGATGTACATATCAGCAACATAATACAGTAGCTGTAGATAATGCTAGTTAATGCCCCTAGGCAGAGCTATAGGGGTGGGAATTTTTCCCTACTATCATACTATCATAGTAGTTCTTCTCGCAGTTCTTTGCCTGGCCATCATCAACTGCTGTCCATCAACTGCTGTCAAAACATTAGTTTCGTCCCCCAGACCCTTCCTCAAGCATGCTTATCACACAAAAATAACTTAGTTTAGCAGTGCACAAACAATTATTCATTGACAGCTTATACTACACTTACCGCATTTTTGAACCATGTATACCACCAGAATCCACCAGATTGACAACTAACACGTGATCTATTTAGGGGAAATCTCGTGGAAAGTCCCTAATTACTTTAAGAGGACACTCATGATACGTGGTTTTAATTGAATGGTTAAGAATGTAACTGGATGGTGAGGCGTACTTTAATCGGCTCAACTTTACTGAGAAACTCGAGCCCCTCGTGAGAAACTACATCGCTTGAGCAACGCTTGAAAAATTAAGAGTCAAGAATACTGAGGGACTCTATGATATATGCCGGTCTTGAATGCTAACGAAACGAGGAGTGAAGTTTGTGCAACGTGTCACATCGCCACACACTGATTCACCGTGTTTGTGCGATAGGGTTTTTGGACCTGTCCACCAGATGTTGAAAGGAAATTCATTCCACCACATGTTGAAAGGAAATTCATTCCAACTTGTGAAGTTATTGGTATACTCATTGTTGGGGTCCATGGGGACATCGATGATCATTTACCAGCCAGCTGTAAGTGATGTCACAACAGAAGGAAAGGAACCATTTCCATACCCCTATGGTATACTGATTTTCCATGTCAGTTTATGTACACCCAACCACAGAAATGTAGAACTTTGGTTGCAGGTGGAAAATAAACACCTTTTTACTCAGTTACAAGAGATTCACCCAGCTGGGATAAAATGTTGAAGTGAATGTCATTAGTACCTACTTGCGGTTCATCAGGTATTGGACAATTCCAAGTGTCCAGATTATGCAGTTGTCCTCATGTTCAAGTTTACACGTTTAGGCAAGTTACACAACATCCTATAATCTATTACTATATCAGTGTGGAATAATGCTTATATAATATTTTTCATATTCCAGGCTTTAGGTATGTGTATTGTATTTAACACCTGCTTGTTGGTTTTTGCAGGCCGTCTGGTCATACTGGTTTATCCACTAGCAGTTGAATGTGATCATGGTACATATGTAAGTTGAGACCATGCAGGAACAAAGATACAGGTGTCACGAATTTCAGGTCAGTTGACATTCAGAGGAATTGTATTATTGCAATTGCTCTTTTTGTAGTTATCAATTATCAGTGACCAGTTTGTGATAGCGTACTTTTGTTTGACTAATGACCAAATGTTCTGGTTTACATGCTCACCCAACAGTTATGTTACTCACTTAACCTGCATATGGGATATATATTTTTAGTTCATTTTGATTATTCATCCTTTATTGGTACAGCCTGGCATATTGATTTTTTGCACATTCTCTTTTTAATTCAGTGCCTGCTGGATTGTTTCGTCAGATATCGAAACAGATGTCTTTGGTGTTGCGACCGATGTTCCAGGTCAGTTTGCGTGTGTGTTTAATTTAAGGTTGACTTTAGTGCCTGCTTATTCTTTTACAGATCTCGGTATTGAGTGTCATGAATTTCAGGTCAGTAGACGTACAGAAGAATTGTATTATTGCAATTGTTGTTTTTGCAGTTATCAATTATCACTGTATACTAGTGATGTGAATTTGCAGGTCAGTCTACTCAGATGTATCAGGCAGTGTTGATGGGTTCGAACAAGTATCCAGTGTAGACTGTAGTGGCATCAAGGGTGTTAATTTCCAGGTCAGTTTACATGTTGTGATGTTAGTGATTTTTTCCTAGTACCCAGATATTAAGTGTATTGTATTTAATGCCCACCTGTTATGTTTTTAAATTATGGTATATCAGTGTAGACAGTGCAACAGCAGAGGAGGGTGGAAGCGGTTTAAGCGCCGTTAAAATGAATTATGCTAAATGCTCGTTTTCTGGATTAACTAAATTGTCTGGATGGTGTAACGAAGTGTGGCATCATTGTCTTGTTGAAGAATATACATACCTGGTTTAGTGCAAGCGTACTACGCGCGGAAGTGTTTCATCAGTTTTGCCCTGAAAACTAAGTGATTTTACAAAACAAAGTACATCATCATAATGCTAACACGAAGTACAATCTAAATATCTAATGATCCCCAGTGATCCCCACCGTTCGCTAGTTTTGTATTGCGACTATTGAGGCTCACGTGAAATTCTAAACAGAGGTATGCAATTAACGTAATATTTTCGAGCATCGCTTCCACCCTCCTCTGGTGCAACAGTAAGCCTTCTGTGTTGTAGTAACTATTTGTTTCATAATATTATGCTGTTGTCCCGGAATGGCACAATTTTTGGGCAACCAGTGTGAAGTCCGGTGGTACAAACATTGTATTATGACCAAGTTGTGATAGCGTACTTTTGTTTGACTAATGTCCTAATGTTCTGGTTTGACTAATGTCCTAATGTTCTGGTTTAACATGCTTACCCAACAGTTATGTTATTTATTCACTTAGCCTGGGATATAATTTTTGTTCATTTTGATTATCCATGCTATTATTGACACAGCCCGGCATATTGATTTTTTGTACATTCTCTTTTAATTCAGTGCCTGCTGGATTGTGTCATCAGATATCGAAACAAGTGTTTTTGGTGTTGCGACCGATGTTCCAGATCAGTTGCATGAGTGTTTAATTTAAGGTTAACTTCAGTGCCTGCTTATTCTTTTACAGGTCTCAGTATCGTCATGCTGACATACAAGAAATCATCACTATTGTTGGAACTATTTTTAGTCAAGTCTTGATGTGATGTTAATTAACGTTGTTACACATTGTTGTATGTTTACCATATGGCAAGAAATTATCATGGCCATCATGAAATTTGAATATTGTGTAAGTTGTGTGGACCAACCCCAACTCATACATGGTCACTGGCAAACCACGAGCCACATTCGAGCCACAACACCACCAACCACATTCGAGCAATCCATTACAAAATTTTGTTGCACCATTTGTGTGTGCATAATACTTAATGAAAGCCACAACACAAGCTACATGGTACACACTACATAGAGGTGGTAACCCCTAAAGACTTGTTACCTTTTGTATTCACCTTATCGGCCTTTGTGGTTAATCTATTAAAAATTACATGTAAATAGAGAATTGAAGAGTATGCTTAAAGCACCTTCGCTAGTGATTTTGTTCTTCAAACCATATAAGACAACTGGCGATTTATAAACGCTCGAATGGGGTGTGGTACTAAATGGAATTTAAAAGATTTCTGCTTAAAACGCCATCCCTAGGGAACTTACGGTTCAGCACGCTGTCACAACTTGTTTATCAGGTATTAGAGTTTGTGTCCACGTCGTGTCTTTAAAAGTTATTGTAGGGATTAGAGGTTGATTGAAGAAAATACGCGTATAGGCAAACCAGGATTGGATAATGTCAGTGCTAGATGGACTATACAAACACGGCTATGTTGACTGGTTGACTGGTATAACGTGACAGTAGTTGTAACATAAGGTAGAGAAATAAAGTGAAATACGCCTATTTTTTATTTTGCGATGGTTACTTTTTTATTTTAGCGAGGTCGCAAGAAAACTATGATGATGATAACGACTCCTAAAGATTTTTTATCACGTAACGCAATACAAATCTATTGAGAGATGTTGCGTAATTTAGGACTAATATTGCGAAACCGGCCCTACACGTAAATAACTCACAGTAGTGGCCGCGCGTCTTTTAATTGGGCGTGCGCTTTGTAGTTTCTTGGCCGCGCGACTCACTACCATGAGTCTTGATACCATGTATTATTATAGTTATAATTATTGTCGCATCGTTACCGAAGCTATTTAATTGCTGCTTAAAGTCTTGATCCCGTTGAAGCATCGACTCGATGTGCTTGCATAAGCTAGAGCACTGCACCTTGTGTTTACCCCGAATTATTGATTGTGGATTACAGTCGATGTTGTGAAGAAGTGATCACTACACTGACTACACGAGTGGTGCTTTCCAGGAGAAGAAAAGAAAATAATGTTTACGAAGTGTAGGTACAATATTAAGTATAAGATGGCCATTTCGTAGTTAGAATGTGTAGAGAATGCACTGACTGGATAGAGTGGAATGAAAGTCAGGTGATAAAAATGTTCTGTACATGGCAAGTTCGAGAACTACGGGTAAGTTTTGATCTATTTCTATTCACAAGAGAAACTTTAGCAATAGCTAGTTGGATAGTTATAATTCAATCTGTGCTGACTCAACACCACTTGTAACAACGAAGCATTTAGCCCAGCTAAGTCTACAAACTGGCTGTACATTACAATGATTCATAGTTTTTTCATGTATTACTAATAAACACAACTAATTCTCTGTAAAATGTATGTGCATAAAGTTCAGTGATAAGTAGCTGAAAGTGGTCTCAGATTCAATCTCAGAGTGATCCTTTTTAAAAAAAATTCTGGGGGGGGGGGGGGGGGCAGACCCCCCAGAAGGCTTGTGCTTCGCACTGCGGGGTGTGCTTTACAAACCAGGATGGTACACCTCTATCTTATGGCCATTCAATTTCAAAAATGACCAATTAAATTTGCTTTTGATTGGCCATTCTGTCTGAGCAATAATTTTCCCTTATATTGTACACTGCACAGGAAGAAGAAAAGAACTTAAAGAAGAGTTTTAATACTTCAATTATTTTTGATTTTATTAGTAATTATACAAATTATATACATATATTTATTACATACCAATTATTCCCCACAGGATAATTTGTTTACAGCTGATCTTTCTACTGGGTGACTTGAAATGTACAGTAGCTGAACTATCTATAAGATGGTTTCTTTGTAGCTGAACTCTATACAAGGTTACTTGTTTCTAGCTGATCTATCTACAAGGTGACATCTTCTAGCTGATCTCTCTGCAGGGTGACTTGTATCTAGCTGTACCCTCTACAGAGTGATCTGTTTGCTGTTGAACTCTCTACAGGGTGATTTGTTTGTAACTGAAGTCTCTACTGGGTGACTTTTTTCTAGCTGATCTTTCTACACGGTGATTTGTTTGTAGCTGATCTCTCTACAGGGTAATTTCTACAGGTTGATTTGTTTGTACGTAGCTGTACTCCCTACATTGTGTATAATTTCATGCGGATCTCTCTACAGGGCATTTTTTTTGTAGTTGAACTCTCTACAGGGTGATTTGTTTGCAGCCAAACTCCCTGCAGGATAATTTTTTAAATAAATGAACTCTCTACAGGATGATTTGTTTGTAACTGAACTCTCTACAAGGTGACTTATTCTAGCTGATCTCTCTACAGGGTGACTTGTTTCTAGTTGATCCCTCTATAGGGTGACTTGTTTCTAGCTGAACTCTGTACAGGATGGTTCCTTTGTGGCTGAACTCCCTACAGGGTGGCTTATTTGTAGCTGTACTCTGTACAAGGTGAATTCTTCTAGATGATCTCTGTACCTTGTTTCTAGCTGATCTCTGTACCTTGTTTCTAGCTGATCTCTGTACCTTGTTTCTAGCTGATCTCTGTACCTTGTTTCTAGCTGATCTCTCTACAGGGTGATTTGGTTGTAGCTGAACTCTCTTAGGGTTTGTAGCTGAACTCTCTACAAGGTGATTTGTTTGTAGTCAAAATCCCTGCTGGTGATTTGTTTGTTCATTTGTTTGCAGCTGAACTGATTTGTTTGTAGCTGAACCCTCTGCAGGGTGTGATTTGTTAGTAGCTGAACTCTTTTCGGGGTAGTTTCTTTGTGTCTGGACTCTCTACAAAGGTGACTTCTTCTAGCTGATCTCTCTACAGGGTGACTTGTTTGTAGCTTGTTCCTCTCTAGGGCGACTTGTTCATAGCTTAACTCTCCACAGGGTAATTTTTGTGTAGTTGAACTCTCTACAAAGTGACTTCTTCTAGCTGATCTCTCAACAGCATGACTCATTTCTACTTGAACTCTCTACATGGTGATGATCCGTTTGTAGCTGAGGTCTTTACAGGGTGACTTGTTTCTAGCTGATCTCTCTATAGGGTGACTTGTTTCTAGCTGAACTCTGTACAGGATGGTTTCATTGTAGCTGAACTCTCTACAGGATGGTTTATTATTTGTAGCTGAACTCTCTACAAGGTGACTTCTTTTAGCTGATCTTTGTAATTTGTTTCTCTCTACAGGGTGATTTGATTGTAGCTGAACTCTCTACAAAGTGATTTGTTTGTAGTCGAAATCTTTACACAGCGATATGTTTGCAGCTGAACTCTCTACAGTGTGGTTTCTTGTATAGCTAAATTCCTTACAAGGTAACTTCTTCTAGCTGATCTCTCTACAGGGTGATTTGTTTCTAGCTGAACTCTCTACAGTGTGATTTGTTTGTAGCTGAGCTCCCTGCAGGGTGATTTCTTTATAGCTGAACTCTCTACAAGGTGACATCTTCTAGCTGTGAACTCTCTCTTGTTTCTAGCTGATCTCTCTATAGAATATCTTGTTTGTATAGCTGAATTCTTTACAGGGTGGTTTTTGGTTGCTGAATTCTTTACATGGTGATTTGTTTGTAGCTGAATTCTGTACAGAGTGACTTGCTTGTAGCTGAACTCTCTACTGGGTGCATGACTTGTTTATAGCTGAACTCTCTTCAGTGTAACTTGTAATGTTCTGAATATCTATAGTGATACATTTGTAGCTGAACTCTCTACAGGGTAACTTGGCTTGTAGCTGAGCCATCTATAAAATTAACTGTTTGCAGCTGAACTCCCTACAGAATAACTTGCAATGTAATAGAAAATTCTATAATGGAGTAAGTCATAAACATAACTGAGTGCTCTATCAGGGTGACTGTTCTATTAGAGTAACTCGATCTCGCATTTGCTACACGTCGTTGGCTTTTGAACAATGGTTTGTAATCTGATTCTTCTGTACTACTGCAAGAACTTTCTATGATTATTATTCCAACCACATACCGATTTTCAGCTCATTGCTCTAAGTGGTTTGCCTGGTAAGTGTGAAAATTATTAGTAATTTCGTTCATGAATCTCAATCGCACAATTGTTACACACCTTTGGTTTCGTGTCATATCTCCATGATACAATTTGATTTAATGTGTTACTCAGAGCCCAAGAAGACAGACAATTTCAAGTATAGCACAAGCAGGGGTGGATCCAGGGGGGCCAGTTCCCCCCCTTCAGAATTCTTATAGTGTTGCTCATTGAACATAGCTATACGCACCTTAGACATAATTCAAACACTTTTATGCAGCTTATGACTATGTGTAACATAATAAATGTGTCTGTAGCAAATTGTTACCCATATTGACATAGCACAAGGGGAACTAGGTGGGATAGAGCACCCTCTACATTTAGAAATCGAGATACTCTAATAAAACAGTCATTTACTCTAATAAAACAGTCAAGAGTAACATGATTATAAAACACTGTTTTGTCATTTTAAACAACTAAAACACCTGTTCTAATTTGAGTCAATGACTCTATCCACACCCTAGTGACTATAGAAATTCTCTGGAAATGCAGCTGCACACCAAATGCCAGGATTATCTATATGCTTAAATTTTTTTGTGATGCTTGTGCAGAGGACATTATGCAAATTCTAAAAAATTCAACTTTATTTCAGCCAAAATTAGCACCAAAATCATTCTCAAAACGTCAAATTTTTCAAATTTCTTTATAGACTTTATAGCTACTACAGCTCATGCTTCCGGCATTGAATTTTCATAAGCATTTACAAATTTTAGTCAAAATTATCTGACAATGTTAAGTTTTCAATATTTCATTAGGGAGCAGTTTAAACTAATCCTGCATGGTTTTTAACTCAGTATCTTCTAGTGTTTGAACTATCAACAAATTTCAGTCAAAACTGTCACCAATTCAATCTCAGAATGTTAATTTTTCAAAATTTCCTTAGGGAGTAGCCTAGGCCTTTGCATTAATTCTGGTTTTTAACTCAGTAGCTTCCAGTGTTTGAACTATCAACAAATTTCAGTCAAAATTGTCACCAAATTCAATCTCAGAATGTTGATTTTCAAAAATTCTTTAGGGAGCAGCCTAGGCCATTACTCTAATTCTGGTTTTTAACTCAGTATCTTCCAGTGTTTGAACTATCAACAAATTTCAGTCAAAATTGTCACCAAATTCCATCTCAGAACATCAAATTTTCAAAATTTCCTGGGGGGGCATGGCCCCAGACCCCCCTAGAAAGCTCATGCCTCACATTTCGCGGAGTGTGCTTTGCACACTGTGGAATGACTTCTCCTGTGTGCCCCCCTTAGCAAAATCCTGGATCCGCCCCTGATAAGAGCAGCAAATATTGATCTAATGAAGCAAACTCTTGGTGATGTTGACTGGGTATCCATACTGGACCCCCTTGATATGAATGATGGTTGGTTGCAATTTAAGTCTATTTTATAAAATACTATTGACCAGTGTGTTCCTACTTATAAACCCAAGGAAAAGAGAAGTCTGTATAGTAACTCTGAAGTATTTAGTTTGAAAAAGAGGAAGAATCATCTTTGGAAAGGTATCTCTCAACTCGTTCTGCTGCAGATCTCTCAAATTTAAATCAGTTAATAACCAGCTTAGGAGCTTAACTCGTAACCTCAGAAAAGACTATGAAAGCGATTATCCCAAGGTGTGAAATCTAGACCTAAAGCATTTTGGCAATATGTTAATTCGAGGACAAAAATACACCATAGTATTACTAAACTGCTTTCTGCTGATGGTTCTGTAATACACTCCGATACCAAAATGGCTACCTTTTTAATGAATATTTCTCCAGCGTGTTTACCTGTGAAGACACCATAACTATTCCTGCAGTTGATCCAACCAGTTCCGCTCTTCTTAATGATTCCATTGAGATTACTCCTATAGTTGTATTCAATAAGCTTGCAGTTCTGCAAAGCAACAACTCTCCTGGACCTGACAGGTGTCCTATATTTGTTATTAAATCTGTGAGTGAATTTATTTCTGTGCCACTATCTATCTTGTTCAATAAGTCACTAAACAGTGGTATTTTGCCACCAGATTGGAAGTGTGCTAATGTAACACTCATTCACAAAAAAGGTGCACAGAATCTAGCCTGTGATTATCGACTGGTTAGTCTTGCTTCTATTTTCAGCAAGTTAATGGAATCTATAGTCAAGGATCATATCCTAAATCATTTATCTACAAACAACCTACTGTCCCCTTACCAATTTGGCTTTATACAGGGAGATCATACTCCACACAATCACTTCTGTTATTGGACTATTTAACTTGTTATTTAGATAATGGATATTCTATTGATGTAATCTGTTTGGACTTTCAAAAAGCCTTTGCCACTGTTCCGCACCAACGTTTATTACAAAAATTAACATCATTTGGTATTCATAATAATATCTTGAAATGGATTGAAAGCTTTTTGTCTAATAGAAAACGAGTTGTACTAAATGGTCATCAATCTTGTTCCATACCAGTTACTAGTGGTGTGTCCCAAGGTTCCGTGCTGGGGCCTCTACTATTTACAATGTTTGTGAATGAGATGCCATCAATCATGTCAAGCCCTGTTCTAATGTTTGCTGATGATATGAAAATTTTTTGTGTCATTAGACTACACCATGTTACAGAATGAATTGGACAGATGGCCACAGCAGTGGCAATTGAAATTTAATGTTTCCGAATGCAAGCATCTTCACTTTGGCCCAGCTCACCATCATGGCCCTTACTATCTCAATGGAACACTAATTGAATTTGATACACCACACAGCAACCTTGGTATTCTTTTTGACATCCAACTAAAATTTCATGACCACACTGCTCAAGTCACAACCAAAGCTAACCGGGTACTTGGATTGATTAAAAAAATCTTTTGATTATCTTGACCCTATCATGCTAACACAATTGTTCAGTATGTTAGTTCGACCCATCTTAGAATATAACAATGCTATTTGGGGACCTCATTACGCTCTTGATCAGAGAAAGATAGAGAAGGTGCAACGAAGAGCTACCCGTCTTCTCCCACAACTACAGGATAAATCCTATTCTGAGAGGTTGACATTATTATCATTACCATCACTCCAATACAAACGTTTGAGATGGACTTCATCGCTGAGAACAATAGAGCAACTGAGATCTGACTAAGGAAATATATAATTGTTTTTCACAAGGATAAGTGTTTGTCCCTAAAAGTATGATGGAGAAGTACCAGGGTTTGTTTGGCTTTTTCTGCAATGATTTTATAGCTATAGTGCTCTGACCATTGGGGGTTTGTCAGTAAAAGTAATACCGAGGTCTTTGTGCAATGTTTTGCTTGGAGAGTTGAAGCTCTTGGCCAGAATTGTAGATGAATAGCTAAATTCAGTTTTGTTGAAAAGAATATTAGTGTTGTAGCTCCAGAGTGAGATGATCCTCTTGAAGTTGGTTTATGTCATTGGATATGAATTGATAATCTGGAGTCATTTAGTATCATCAGCAAACTGAATAGGAATTGAAGAGTAAATACTCTCTCTGGAAGATCATTAATAAAAATGGTGGCCCACGGACACTACTTTGTGGTACTTCTGAGAGAACATTGCATAGCATTTTGACACACTGAGATTGGAACTTTAAGTAAGATTTGAGCCATTGCCACAGATTAGTAAAGTGCTCAGTAGTTAAGGTAGCCTAAAATCTTCTAGAATCTCAAAGCTTTCTATAGAATATAAAAATTTCTGGATTTTCCCTCAGAACTTTTGTTATTTTTATTTCTATTTATTATTTCAGAAACCCCTTTCAAATATCCTAGATCTGCCACTGAGTTTGCATCATGTACTGTAGCTTTGAGGCATATCAATTTTTTTTGCAACAATTGATAGGCAAAGCGGACCTCAGAATTGCCCCTGACTGGCCTGGGCAGGGTCAATAGCTAATACTGTATACACGTGCCATCTTTAAATCATATGCGGCTGGGGCTAGCTGAGAATGGCAGTCCATCAAGTCCAGTAGCTAAAATAGAAGGGAGAGCTGTCCCATACACGTATGGGCTGCCCATACGTGTATGGGCCCCATATACGTATGGGCGTCTCATATGCGTATAGGACAAGTGATCTGCCCCATACACATATGGGATGCCCTATACGCATACGGGGCAAAATACGTATATGGTTCATAACAAGAATAAGAAGAAAACAAAACAAAACAAAGAAATAAAAACAAACTTTTGGCTACTCATATCTCGGAAATGCCTATGACGATTTTCTTCAAATTTGGTGTGTGGGATGGCCTACCTGGTGAGCACCCCTGCAGCAAAACTGGTTCCAATTAGATGAAGGGTTACGGAGCTACGAAGGTATGAAAATCGCGTTTTCTTTCTTCCTGTCAATATACTCACGGTATGGCGTGCCAGCTTCTTGGGCCACAAGACACACCTTGATCCATAGGAACTATAGAGAGTGACTTATTATCTCAAAGTACCCCATGTGGAACCACATGGATATTAGTTTATTTATTATTAAGGCTTTTACAATATATGTAAATTATTGTTCAGGGAAGAAGAGGTTAAACGTTGCTTTGAGGTTGAACCACTGCACAACCACCCATTCACATTCAGTTCCTATTTAACCTTCCACTTGGTAAAGTAACTGACAAACCATTGGGCTGCAATTATAAGGGATTGAAAATTCTTGAGTAAAGTGCTAATAGTTATACACTTGAAAGAAAAAGCCAACAAACAGAATGGCTACACATTCAGTAATGTGGATGGAGCCTCACATAACAACAGATAATAGTTCACATACATTTCAATATTATAGAGATTTAGACTAAGTACATACGTATGCCAACACTTAGCCATCCACAATGCAGTAGCGAATGTTTAGTTGGTGTATCATGGGAGCAAAATGCTTTTATTAAAAAGACATTTAGCACAACACTAAAATCTTGAAACAGTATCATTAGTTAAATACCCCACCTCACTTTAATCTACCATTGGGTCCATAGCATATTTTATGTTCTGTGTAAGGATACATCTTTGGTGCTCCTTTTTACTACCTTAATCATCATAAGTTAAGCACTTGTAACAAATGGGTTCACAATGTGATTATAGGCTACATCTCATGCCCAAGTTTGAGTGACTGGTTAACAACACCTTTCATGCATACTAAACAACTCCAAAAAAGTATTGCTGGCAGAGTTGCAACATTGTAACTGCTTTTAAGTCTTACAACAACCTAAAATATATTTCAACCATGAAGACTATGTTGAGTGCTGTTTCACACATAATGTTATTTCAACTACAACTCAAGATTGCTCTCTCCTCTTCCTTTTAGATGGTGAATCTGAACTTGTTTGTGCCTCTCCCCTTGTCTCCTTCACCCCCTGTTTATATGCCTGGTTAATAATCATTCATAGGAGCATGAAATGTTGTTACAGGATCATAATGCTTGGGTGGAAAGACAGTTCATTACTGTCTTTCTGTGGCCCTCTAAATTGGTTTAATTTTGGCATAAATAAAATATAGATCCCAAAATAGTCTGTTTTGCACCTAAGCATTATGTTCCTTTCTTGCTGGCTAGGCAGTTTACCACTACTTGCCTAATTTAATAGGCCCCCTTCACCTGTACACCTACCAAACCCACACCCAATCATGTTGACTGGATGCTTGCTTCCTTCAGAATTCTACCTCATGTCCAGGCACTGTGATAGAGGAGGGTATAAAGGCAAGGAATAATATTAATGTTGTAATGACTCCTACTGTTTTTTGGGAAAACCAATATCCAATATATTTTTACCATGTTTTACTGATAGTTAACTGATACGTTTCTGCAAGTTATACTTGTGTATATATTCCACCAAAAGTAGTGCTAGTAAAGCCAGCCAATGCTGATATTGTACACTTAAAGTTGGTAGTCAGACAAGAGCAGCCTAAACCATCACTGTTTATCTTTGTGGTTTCTACAAAACATCAACTTAAGTAGTACCAGAGCCTTGGGTGTCTGGATTCAGTGGAATAGAATGGTGGAATGAAATGGTGGACTGGAATGGAATGGTACTTAGGTAATTTCAGTCAGTAGTCACCTCTTAATAAAGACCACCTGTTTACAAAGATCATTTTATTGTTGTTTAGAGTGATATATCTCTATAAGACAGTCTTATCAATGAATTGTGTGCCACATGTTGTGTCTAGAAAAGCCAGAGTGATATCTGATTTATTATAAATACAGTAATAGCTACCCCATACAGAAAAAGCTTGGCTATATACAAAAAAAAAAACGATACATCCACAAAACTAAAAGCAATGCAACTAATGGAGCTAACATTTGGTGTAGCCAAGAAATGAATGTTAATTATACTGGCAACTAAAAAATCTTGGTCTTTTATCATTGACTTGTGTAGTCTGCTGCATTCCTAATTAATTCCCTGTAATTGGTACCTTTTCTAATTGTCATTATAGAGGAGAAAAAGGCAGCTAAATTACTAGAAAATTAGAGTTAAAGGTATACGTAATTACTTAGAAATGCAGCAACACTGTGCTTAGTCAGTGATAAAGGACCAAATTTTTAAAAATTATAGCCAGTTAGTTGCTGGTATAGACATTCATTTCTTGTACTCACCAGATAATGATATCTGGTGAGGCCATGATATCTGGTGAAGCCAAGAAATGAATGTCAATACCGGCAACTAACTGGCTATAATTTATAAAAATTATTCTCCTGTAGTTGTCAGTCATTTTTAGCTTGATGGGTATGTCAGTTTTGTACAGCCAAAATGGCTATATTACAAATCAGATATCACTCTGACTTTTCTAGGGCATGCGGCACACAACTGATCAATAAGACCATCCTATGAGGATACACTTTAAAACAACAAGATAGCAGCAATTTAAACATAAAAGTTAAACAGTGTTTATAAAGAGGTGGTCTTTGTTAGAAGGTAGTCTTTATAAAGAGGTGACTAGTAATTGAAATTACCTAAATACTATTCCATTGCACCATTCAATTCCAGTCAACCATTCCATTCCAGTCCATTCCACCATTCCATTCCACTGATCCAGATGCCCCAGAGCCTTTGCCACCAGCCTTCTGGTGGTACTGCTGCTGCTGCTGCTAAATAGACCAATAATCTACTGGCCACAGCCCATTACAACCAATTTCCAATTATAGTAAAAACAGCTAATTATCAGCTTCTAGCAATCACCAGGTTCTAGAAATCACCGCTCCGATTAGTAAAACTCTAGTATATTTGTACTTTCATGTGCTGACTGAACTTCTAGGATTCCTTGTACACAATATTGTTTTGTAAAATGATGAATCATTCCTTATCACCATGCTTTTAAGCAAATCTAGACTGTTGAATTCCTGTAAGTCTGATTGTATGATTTGTGTTGGATTGAGCAGCAGTTTTCAGATAGACCGCATTGGCATCCTGAATCAAAGCTAGTGTTATTACTTGAGATAGGCTTGTCTGGGTCTAGAAGTTTCTTTGACACTTGTTTAAAATATTGACGAAGAGTTATGGGACACCGCCATTTAACAACATACTGCTGTGTATGTACATGCCCACACTAAGCACATTTGACAACCATATAATTCAATATTTTGTATAATAGAATGTCTTGACATAAATTTAAGAATCATTTATTTGAATTATATACAAAATTATAAACCCTTCAAAAATAACCCACTGCATGGAATACTGGTACTCTTAGCATTACTGTACAAGTAGAAGGAAAAATTAAAATTCAGCTAGGTTGGGCAATATTGAACTTGTGACATGCGATTATTACATGAGGCGATTATTGCAATATTGCATGTGAAAATTGAAACACAACCACAGAGTGTGACAAGCCAGAGTCCATATAACTACTTGTTTTCATTGAGAATTAGGTTAAAAGCACAATTTCTTTGCTAACAAGGTAACAAACTGGCATAGTTAGCAATGATATGCATGAACTGTATCAAATGTGAGGCCTAGATCAGAGATGCAAAATAGATAATAAATGCAATGATTATTGCAAATTATGATAAATGTTGCCTATATAATATTACAAAGGTGAAAACTTGCGTCTTGTGATAATAGTATTGCAAGAACTTCCTTAGGTGATGTTGGTGATTTATTGAAACGTTGCCCAACCTTAGAAGTACATAAACAAGTAAAAAGTAGTGAGATTTCCTATACCTGCATATTTAATTTACTAGCAGATGTTGCTTAATCCCTAATTCAGTCAGTATAGAATCAGAGATTAATGTCTACTAGTATGTCTGCAGTATACTTTTTAAAATGGTAAATACACAAGTACAATAAACAAAACAGAAAGCTCATACAGAAATCAGTTCTTTAAGCGTGATTCCACTCTAACCAGATCCATTGGAAATGGAGTTCTGTCAAAGTGAACAGATGATGATCAAGCACCATGGATACAGGCAATAGCAGAGTGCAGCAAAGAAAGACGGCACCTGAGCCAGCCTAGAGTAACCGAGTAACTATCCCCCCACTCATTGGACAAAAGAGAAGCCAGACGTTTGTAAAAGATAGTGGCTTCATCAGCCAGACCTCCAGTATACTTGAACATTTGTTAACCTTTTACATATTGAATTATAGCTGGTGAATCCATGCGTAATGGTATAATACGGATAACAATGGTGATATGGGTATAAGTAAAAGTAATCCTGGAAACATGTGTAATACTGGAGACATTGTACTGTAGCTATACAGCTGCGTATAAAAAGTGCAAATATACAATTGGCTTAGTAGCATTTCTAACTCATATGAACCTACAAATCTAGGTCTCTTTAGGCAGATCGCCTTAATGGTAAGTACAGATCACTGGCCACTGAGTGATTTCAGAATTTATTCCATATTTTTGATATATGTGACTGGATCAGCGAAAAGGGATCTTATAGCCTTTCCAAATTTTTCAAATTTTGATGAGTTATAACTGATATGTGTTTAACTTATTGTTTTAAAATTAATCCAGGAATATTACTATGTTAGGAGTGTAAAGTGAACAAATTTCAGGCTGGTACCATACTTACATGTCAAGTTATGGATTACCAAGTATATGCAATTGTGAATGCATCAAGTAAAAACGGAACCTTAGATGCGTTTATACTTTTTGAGATAATTGAACTTGGAAAGTTTAGAAATATATTTTCGCGTACTACACGGATATTTGGGTATACACTGTATTTATTAATATTACCGTATATTTCCGTGCCGTTTAAGACATGTGGAATCCACGCCGAAAGTAACAAGAAGGAAGGAACGAGAAGGAAAGAAGAAAGGAACAAAAAGAGCGCTACTTAGGTGGAGCATCAAGGCATCCATACTGCCATACACCGTCCCTGGAAACTTCGTTTTCAGAAGGTAGTTCTAATGACACCAGCGGGACCAGCCTTGACGACAGTGTGGGAACTACTACGCAAAGTGTTTGTTCAAAATGTGAGCCTGTTCTTCTCCGATACGCCGATATATTTAAGCAGTTAGTTCCTCAAGGCACTGAACTAAAAAAAAAGAAGAAGGTTAATCCCAACCCCCAAAAGCCTGGTACACATTATCAGGATGTGAAGCGCCAGAATGACTGGTTAAGAGAGAACATGTTTGACGCCATGGGGAACTATCTTTTCTGTTGTGCATGTGTTAGAATCGCCTTTGGGATATCCAAGCAAAGGATTGCTCGTCAAAGAGTTATAAAGAGAAAACAGTTTAAGGAGCCATTACAGAGTATGTCAAAAGGTGAAGTTGAAAAGGAACATCTTGGTGAGTATGTTGTGATGCCAGAAGGTTTAGATGTTAGGTTTAAGAAATGGTGGAGGTTTCTTGATCCATCTGCCACAGTTGATGTTAGAACTCCCCATTCAAGACACGGAAACAGTGGGAAAGTATCTAATTATACCAAGACATGTGTTATGAATGATTTTCTAGAATTTGTTGATGTTAACAGTCAGCCGAATGGCCGTAGTGCAGACTCTACTGGTCCAACATTTTACTTTCTTCCAAATTTTCTACAATACAAACTCCTAAAACTGGTATTGCTAACTATGAAGAACGTGCTAGACGATCAGTTGTAGGAGAATTCAACCGATCACAACATGAGGCTGGCAAAGGAGAGTGTTCCAATGCTTCATCCCATAACTGGCTTAAGAAGCATCGACCTAAACATGCAGTTTGTCTGCATCAAGAAGACTATTGTGATACTTGTGCAGAAATGAAGACAAAGATTTCCTCACAACAGACTACCATAAATCATAAGAAACAATCTTCTGATACCTTGCCCGATGATCTGAAGCACTTGGAAGATGAATTAAGTGGTATGAAACATTCACTAGAGATACATCGTGAAGAAGCCAAAGGAGCACACGACTACTATCAGAAAGTCACTGTACAGTGCGCTGATTAGTGGGAAAGAATTTTAGAGTTTGTTGAGAAGCCTTGCCTTACAGAAACTGAGGATAGGGAATTAGCAACATTGAAGCACAAATTTAACCTTGTTGTAAGTGCAGACTACCAAATAGGAAAGCTAGTTCCTTACTGGGGTGAGTCACCTCAGCCAGGTAGCACCTACTATTTTCAGAAACTCAACCACGATGTGTTTGGCATTGTCAATCATGCCACCAATAAAGCTGCTGTGTACTTGTTTGATGAAAGAATTAGTCCAAAGAATACAGACCATACAGTTTCCTATCTCACTCATTACCTTGCTGGTTTACCAGATATTGTGCGTCGGGTACATTTGTTTTTGGATAATGCTTCTAGCACTAATAAAAACTGTTTTACAATGGCTTGGGCTATGGAAATGATTCAGCAAGGTAAACTAGATTTTATTCGTGTATCATTCATGATTCCAGGTCACACCAAATTTGTTCCTGATTTGTTGTTTTCAAAAATTTCAAAAACATACAATAAAAGTGATGTATTTACTACAGAAGAGCTACAAAAAGTAATCCTTCCTTATGCCGAAGTTATTGTTGATGATGGTAGTATTGTGTCAGACTGGCGAAATAAGCTATCAAAATACTCCAAATTTTCGGGTATTCGTAGCCTCTATGACCTCCTGTTTGTAAAAAATTCAGCAACTGGAAAGGTTGTCAGCAAAGTACGGAAGCTCTGCTATACTGGAAGCTATACCAATTCTACTATACACCTGCAAAGTGATCGAAGTATTGATGAAAATGTGTTATGCACTGAAGATGATACCTACAAGGAAAAAAATTGTACCAAACAAATATCAGCAACCAAACTTGCTAATCTTAAACACATGCACACTACTTTTATTTCAAACAAACGTTGGCTTTCATTTTTATAACTGTATGTACGTATACAATTGTCATCAATTAATGACGTGTGTGTCCTTTCTGTTATGGGCTGAAAAACTATGGGTTCTATACCTCATATCCTTACCATTTTTGGCATGTGAACAGTCAATGCATTGCACAACATGAGTCTAAAGTAAAAGGTTTTTTTTAAGTGTGTCTAAGGTTCCATTTGTACTTGATGCGTTCACAATTGGAAAGGCTATAAGACTCCTAATCACAGATCTGGTCACATATACTTGCAAAGCAGAATGCAAAGTTGTAGACAAAAAAAGGAAAGTTACAAATATTGTAGTTTTCTAAAACTTACAATGAATGCACCATAGACATCTCATGAGTACATCACATGTGTATCATCTAAGGTACATATCATGAGTACTTAAAGTGTGCATCACAATTGTATCATTAAGGTGCACAGCTTGAGTACATCACATGTGTATCACTGAGGTACACATCATGAGTACATCGTTAAGGTACACATTATGAATTGTGTGGTCACAAGTGTATCATTTAGGTGCACATCATGAGTACATCACGTGTGTATCACTAAGGTACACATCATGAGTACTTGAAGTGTGTATCACAAGTGTATCATTAAGGTGCACAGCATGAGTACATCACAAGTGTATTACTAAAGTACACATCATGAGTACTTGAAGTATGTATCATGAATGTATCATTAAGGTGCACATCATGAGTACTTGAAGTGTGTATTACAAGTGTATCATTAAGGTGCACAGCATGAGTACATCACATGCGTATCACTAAGGTGCACATTATGAGTACTTGAAGTGTGTATCACAAGTGTATCATTAAGGTGCACAACATGAGTACATCACATGTGTATCACTAAAGTACACATCATGACTACTTGAAGTGTGTATCACAAGTGTATCATTAAGGTGCACAACATGAGTACATCACATGTGTATCACTAAGGTACACATCATGACTACTTGAAGTGTGTATCACAAGTGTATCATTGAGGTGCACATCATGAGTACATCACATGTGTATCACTAAGGTACACATCATGAGTACTTGAAGTGTGTATCACAAGTGTATCATTAAGGTGCACAGCATGAGTACATCACATGTGTATCACTAGGGTACACATCATGAGTACTTGAAGTGTGTATCACAAGTGTATCATTGAGGTGCACATCATGAGTACATCACATGTGTATCACTAAGGTACACATCATGACTACTTGAAGTGTGTATCACAAGTGTATCATTGAGGTGCACATCATGAGTACATCACATGTGTATCACTAAGGTACACATCATGAGTACTTGAAGTGTGTATCACAAGTGTATCATTAAGGTGCACAGCATGAGTACATCACATGTGTATCACTAGGGTACACATCATGAGTACTTGAAGTGTGTATCACAAGTGTATCATTGAGGTGCACATCATGAGTACATCACATGTGTATCACTAAGGTACACATCATGACTACTTGAAGTGTGTATCACAAGTGTATCATTAAGGTGCACAGCATGAGTACATCACATGTGTATCACTAGGGTACACATCATGAGTACTTGAAGTGTGTATCACAAGTGTATCATTGAGGTGCACATCATGAGTACATCACATGTGTATCACTAAGGTACACATCATGACTACTTGAAGTGTGTATCACAAGTGTATCATTAAGGTGCACAGCATGAGTACATCACATGTGTATCACTACGGTACACATCATGAGCACTTGAAGTGTGTATCACAAGTGTATCATTGAGGTGCACATCATGAGTACATCACATGTGTATCACTACGGTACACATCATGAGTACTTGAAGTGTGTATCACAAGTGTATCATTGAGGTGCACATCATGAGTACATCACATGTGTATCACTAAGGTACACATCATGAGTACTTGAAGTGTATATCACAAGTGTATCACTAAGGTACACATCATGAGTACATCATTAAGGTACACATCATGAATTGTGTGATCACAAGTGCATCATTGAGGTGCACATCATGAGTACATTGCATGTGTACCACTAAGGTACACATCATGAGAACTTGAAGTGTGTATCACAAGTGTATCATTAAGGTGCACATCATGAGTACATCACATGTGTATCACTAAGGTACACATCGTGAGTACTTGAAGTGTGTATCACAAGTGTATCATTAAGGTGCACAGCATAAGTACATCACATGTGTATCACTATGGTACACATCATGAGTACTTGAAGTGTGTATCACAAGTGTATCATTGAGGTGCACATCATGAGTACATCACATGTGTATCACTAAGGTACACATCATGACTACTTGAAGTGTGTATCACAAGTGTATCTCTAAGGTACACATCATGAGTACATCATTAAGGTACACATCATGAATTGTGTGATCACAAGTACATCATTGAGGTGCACATCATGAGTACATCGCATGTGTACCACTAAGGTACACATCATGAGTACTTGAAGTGTGTATTACAAGTGTATCATTAAGATGCACATCATGAGTACATCACATGTGTATCACTAAGGTACACATCGTGAGTACTTGAAGTGTGTATCACAAGTGTATCATTAAGGTTCACATCATAAGTACATCACATGTGTATCACTAAGGTACTCCTCGTAAGTACATGAAGTGTGTATCATTAATGTATGTACAAATCAAGTGTGTGTATCACATGTGTATTCATCAAAAGTCTATGAAAGAAGAGATGTCTACTCTGTCCTGTATGACCACATTTTATCTACAGTGGGACCTTGTTTATCTGAACCTGCTGGGGCCAATCCCTGTTCATAATTGGATAATCTGTGACTTCGAATCATCCATTAGAGTATGTATAAATGCAGTCACTTACTCACTATATACCTGTTAAATGATGGTACTCAATGATACTACTGTAATAAGAGCACTTTGCACTTCAATACAAGTAGATTACCCCACTGTCTGCTGGGGTTTGGTCTGTGGTCACTACCAAACTATCGATTAATTAACCAATGGTTACCACCAAACCATCTTATTACATTCCAATGTCTTTGAATGGCTGCCCTCCAGCTGGCAAGCAGCCCTGGCAGCCCTTTAAGCTGTTTGACTCCCTTTAATACAAGGCTTCTTTGGAATGAATATAAATAAAATGTGGTCATATGGTAACAATCAGCACTTCTAATTAGCTCAATGGACTCTTGTTGATGGAGAAATGCTGTATTAGATTATGGACTCTTGGTATACCATAACAGTACATAAAGTGTATATGTGATCGAATCTGCAAGGAAGGGACCTTTATACCCTTCAGTTTGACTGATTATAACTTCTCATGTATTTGAGCTATTTCAACCCCAATGGGATCAAATGGACATTAGTAATGCCTTAAAGTAAAAGTCGGTTCACGATGGCGTAACACAGTTCTCTCTGCTACAGTTGTTAAAAACTTTTCTTTTATAATGAGCTATAACCTGAGACTGGGAAAGTGGTGTCTATTGGCATGTGTGTCCAAACAGTGCTACCCATGAAGTGAATACTGGCTAAAGTCTTGAATTAAACTTGCTTTACAAGTGATAATGTACCAGTACTGCTGTGTGATAATTACAGTACTGCTGCGTACATGCTATCAGTGCTACCCATGTTACCAGTGCTACCCATGTTACCATGTTACCAGTGCAACCCATGTTACCAATGTTACCAGTGCTACCCATGCTACCAGTGCTACCCATGTTACCAGTGCTACCCATGCTACCAGTGCTATCCATGTTACCAGTGCTACCCATGTTACTAGCGCTACCCATGCTACCAGTGCTACTCATGTTACCAGTGCCACCCCTGTTACCAGTGCAACCCATGCTATACCCATGTTACCAGTGCTACCCATGCTAACAATGCTACCCATGTTACCAGTGCTACCCATGTTACCAGTGCTACCCATGTTACCAGTGCTACCCATGCTACCCATGCTACCAGTGCTACCCATGTTACCAGTGCTACCCATGTTACCATTGCTACCCATGTTACCAGTGCTACCCATGTTACCAGTGCTACCCATGCTACCAGTGCTACCCATGTTACCAGTGCTACCCATGCTACCAGTGCTACCCATGTTACCAGTGCTACCCATGCTACCAGTGCTACCCATGTTACCAGTGCTACCCATGCTACCCATGTTACCAGTGCTACCCATGCTACCCATGTTACCAGTGCTACCCATGCTACCAGTGCTACCCATGTTACCAGTGCTACCCATGCTACCAGTGCTACCCATGTTACCAGTGCTACCCATGCTACCAGTGCTACCCATGTTACCAGTGCTACCCATGCTACCCATGTTACCAGTGCTACCCATGCTACCCATGTTACCAGTGCTACCCATGCTACCAGTGCTACCCATGTTACCAGTGCTACCCATGCTACCAGTGCTACCCATGTTACCAGTGCTACCCATGCTACCAATGTTACCAGTGCTACCCATGCTACCCATGCTACCAGTGCTACCCATGTTACCAGTGCTAACCCTGTTACCAGTACTACCCATGCTACCAGTGCTACCCATGTTACCAGTGCTACCAGTGCTACCCATGTTACCAGTGCTACCCATGCTACCCATGTTACCAGTGCTACCCATGTTACCAGTGCTACCCATGTTACCAGTGCTACCCATGTTACCAGTGCTACCCATGTTACCAGTACTGTAGTATATACTACACAATGATGTAATGATGATGTATTGTAAGGACAAGATACACATAGAACCACCCAACATATAAGCCTGAAATTTTCTTCATTTATTAAGCTATGTTGGTGCTCACTACTGACCAAATTTGAAACCAATAGTTGTTTCCTATCTGAAGTTATGAATTCGCGAAGTTGGTAATTTGGTTGTGTGTGGAAGACCCCTTTTTGTAAATCTGATCACATATAGTGTATATACCTGTATTAGTATATCCATTTCTAAACAATGTTGGGAATACAAGTCTACCATGCATCAACAGTACAATGTGCTGAGGCAATAAAATCATCTCACTCAACTTTTTTTAACAATGCGTCCTTACTTGGGGCTACCTCATTTTAAGAATACATTAGTTTGTAACAATTAACGATTCCCTTCACCCTGAGGCACTATTGATCCTTATCAACTCAATTCTACAAGACATTCGTAGCGCTTCCACCAGATGCTTGTACAATTCATGGTTGAAACCGGATCCAAGCGATATATCTGGGCCACATTTTGTGTGATCTCATCCTCTTTATACAGTATCCAAGTCAATGGATCAAATATGACAATAAATTAATCAAGCTTAATAGTGCTTGATAATGCGTATGGATATAATCTCACATAGCTAGATCACTTTTTCTCAGCACAGTACTTATCAATTAGAAAATGTAAGCGACTTTTCCAAAAATGGTATGGAACTAGGGTTGGGTATTATATTAATAACAATTATTTCTACTGACAGTATCTAATACTGCCACATTACAGAAAGACCATCATACCAATATTGACCATTATGTCTCAATATCATGTATAGCTGTTTCTTAATGCAGTTGTATGCTTACATATGTTAACAATACTATAATGTGCTTGTCAATTATTAGTTTTTGGCCTCCACATGCTAGAAAAAACTGTTTGCACTGCTGCAAAGTCTTCTCGAGTGTACTTGCAATAATTCATTTCGATATTTGAAACAATCAAACTTCATACTTGAAAAGTGTGAAGGAAATCAACCCTACTGGGAATAACTTTATTATTGTAAAATGTGTAGATGAGAATTTGGTGACAACAGGGATCGCACTCAGCCATCAGTACACCGAAACATTTACTGCTACATTTACTACTAGTAAGTCTAAGCCAGCTAGGTGGTGTCAGTGACATATTAAATTAATACCAAACCAGTTAGCAATGTGATTGTCACCAGACCCTATTCATAAATCTATGGTTATAGTGTGTGGTTAGCAGATCAGCAGTACTGACCTGTACCGTACAAGTATAGGTATGACATGCAATACTTTAATGGATTAAACCATAGCATAGACCCTAGGATCTATGATTAAACACACAACAATAGATATATGTCAATTGGGTGTGGTCAGGCTACATCATATCGTGAATCAAATCGCCACTCGAGTCATGGCAATTCATGAGCCGATGATGCATACACTATGTTGCACCACAGATAATACAAGATCCCTATGTTGCACTGTGTATGAAAATTCAGTATTAGAGGGACTCTGACCAGCCAGTGCCTCGGCCAGTGCACTATTAATAGTTCGGGTCACAGCTGGTTTACAACGCAATTTGTGAGTTAACCATACACAAAACTAGTTTTAAAAAATGCCCCTACTATTGGACGCCATGTATATCAGTTTTGGTCGCCAAACGGTGAAGTCCCAGAGTGTGAAGTCCCGGCCACCATCGATGTAATCACATGAGTCAACTTTTGCTTCCCTTTTAAATAATTTAATAGTTTACATCTTAAATACTTATCTAATCCAAAACAGCCAAGCTGTAAAAAACAGCGCGGCCCTCAAAAAGGCTATGGTGAAAAAAGATGTGAAATCCAAGGTGGCGGCCAAGAAATGGCTGTGATGGTAGATTAATGGTAAAAATTTTAATAACGACAATTCAGGTGAATTTTTGTGCCGCTTGGTCTTGGCAAAAAATTCACCTAAATTGCCGTTACTAAAATTTTTACCATTAATCTACCATCACAGCCATTTCTTGGCCGCCACCTTGGATTTCACATCTTTTTTCACCATAGCCTTTTTGAGGGCCGCACTGTTTTTTACAGCTTGGCTGTTTTGGATTAGATTATCATTACCATCACTCCAATACAGACGTTTGAGATGGACTTCATCGCTGAGAACAATAGAGCAACTGAGATCTGACTAAGGAAATGTATAATTGTTTTTCACAAGGATAAGTGTTTGTCCCTAAAAGTATGATGGAGAAGTACCAGGGTTTGTTTGGCTTTTTCTGCAATGATTTTATAGCTATAGTGCTCTGACCATTGGGGGCTTGTCAGTAAAAGTAATACCGAGGTCTTTGCGCAATGTTTTGTTTGGAGAGTTGAAGCTCTTGGCCTGAATTGTAGATGAATAGCTAAATTCAGCTTTGTTGAAAAGAATATTAGTGTCCAGTAATATTCTGACTGGCCTGGGCAGGGTCAGTAGCTAATACTGTATACACGTGCCATCTTTAAATCATATGCGGCTGGGGATAGCTGAGAATGGCAGTCCATCAAGTCCAGTAGCTAAAATAGTGGGGAGAGCTGTCCCATACGCGTATGGGCTGCCCATACATGTATGGGCCCCATATGCGTATGGGCGTCTCATATGCGTATAGGACAAGTGATCTGCCCCATACACGTATGGGATGCCCTATATGCATACGGGGCAAAATACGCATATGGTTCATAACAAGAAGAAAATAAAACGAAGAAATAAAAATGAAATTTTGGCCACTCATATCTTGGAAAAAGCTATGGCGAATTTCTTCAAATTTAGTGTGTGGGGTGGCCTACCTGGTGGGTACTTCTGCAGCAAAACTGGTTCCAATTGGATGAAGGATCACGGAGCTACGAAGGTATGAAAATCGTGTTTTCTTTCTTCCTGTCAATATACTCACAGTGTGGCGCGCCAGCTTCTTGGGCCACAAGACACACCTTGATCCATAGGAACTATAGAGAGTGACTTATTATCTCAAAGTACCCCATGTGGAACCACATGGATATTGGTTTATTTATTATTAAGGCTTTTACAATATATGTAAATTATTGTTCAGGGAAGAAGAGGTTAAACGTTGCTTTGAGGTTGAGCCACTGCACAACCACCGATTCACATTCAGTTCCTATAATAAGCAATCACTTGTACTAGGCAACGTAATATAATCATTACCATTTCCTGCTGCAAACAATCAATAAGCAGGTGTAGAATTTTGATGATTAGCTAGTGCAAATATGCCACTACATGTCGGTAATTTTGCAGTTTAATTTTTCATGCAGTCATATGTACTATAAACAACCAAAGTGACTACACATTATGTCTATTTGTCACCTCCTGACTTTTAAATAGACATGCAACATAGTGACTATAAACAACTAAAGCAAAAAAAATATGCATTCAATGTTTATATAGACACTAGTAACAATACTGCATGGTGCATACAGTAGCAGTGTTTATTCTAGGGCAGTTAGGGGGAACGTTTTCCACCTAAAATCTCAGACTCACCCCCTAAAATAATATTTTGAATGACTATGTATTGGTTTTAAAAAGCACACAAAACTGCAAAAATGTCCCCTCAGACAGTCTAATATGCAAAATTTCCAGGGTAAACTTGCATAGCTGTATTATGCTGCAATCTTAGGATGATTTTTAGAAAAAAATCTGATTAAAAAAAATGCTTTAATTATAGCTACATATGACTCTAACACAGGTAAAGGCATCAGTCAGTCGCTTACTTACTTACTCAGTCAGTCAGTAGAAACTTCCGTCAAATAATTAAAAAAAAAATTCCATAGCAACTTGTCAAAAGCATTTCGGGTCGATCTGAAAGCTTGTTTGGGCTTAGTTTTACCTCACCAATACTGCCTCATCATCGTAAGGGAAATTGAGGCTGGTTTTTGGGTGATATTATTTTGTGGGCCACACCTACTCCTTTGTGGTCCCTACTATACAGTTAATATTGTATTGTATGATTCTTGAAAACACAAGATTTTTAGCAAGGCAACGCCTGCCTTTACGAGGGGATGGAAATGAAAATAATTCAAACTTTAAACAGCTTTTTCTACTGTGATCCAATGATAATACATTTGCAGAGTGGCTTTGTAAACATAAGGATAATTACCTGTCAAAAGATATTCAAAATGCTTTGCTAGGATTAATGGCTAAATGTGTATTAAGTGAAATACCATCCAACATCCAACAGTCCACATTTTATTCTTTAATGGCTGATGAAACGACAGATGCTGGTAACAAAGAGCAACTCGTTGTTGTTTACCATTGGATTGATGATGAATTTGCTGTACATGAATATTTTGTTGGCCTCCGTGAACTAAAAAAGGCAGATTCCCAGTCAATATTTCAAGAGCTTACCTCATCAATGAGTGACTTAAGCCTTGATGTTCACAGAATGCGTGGCCAATGTTATGATGGAGCAAGCATGATGTCTGGAAATAAAAGTGGCATTGTCAAGCTTTTCAGAGATATTGAGTCAAGTGCAATTTATACGCATTGCTATGGCCATGCATTAAATCTTGCTGCTAGCGATACTGTCAAGAGATGCAACTTGATGAAAAACAGATTAGATACAGTTGATGAAATATGCAAACTGGTGAAGTAATCAACAAAAAGAGATGATCTTCTCCAACAAATTAAACAGGAAGTACAAGCTGATATCCCTGGTATACAAGTCTTGTGTCCTACACGATGGACTGTACGTGCTGATTCAATTAAAAGCATACTTGACAACTACAGCTATCTTTTGGAATTGTGGGATGAAGCCTATGAGGAAACAAAAGAAACAGAAGCAAGAGCTTGCATTAAAGGTGGTGTTGCACAAATGACCACTTTTGAGCTTTATTTTGGAGCTTCGTTGGCTCATCTACTGCTACGTCACAGTGACAATTTGAGCCATACTTTGCAGCATAGAGGTATGTCTGCTGCAGCTGGACAACATGTAGCAAAAAGTGTTGTTACAACACTGCAAAGCTTACATAATGATTCTAGATTTTCACTATTTTGGAAATTAGTGAAAATTCAATCACAACCTTTAGATGTTGGAGCTCCGAACTTACCTCGACGCAGAAAGAGACCTGCTCGTTATGAACCTGGCAATGCTGCAGAAGAATTTGCAACTGATCCAGAGGACCATTACAAAAGAATATACTATGTAGCACTAGGCATCAATAACAGACCGTTTTGATCAACCTGGATATGCACTTTATTCAAACTTGGAACAGTTACTTTTAAAGATGAGGACTATGAAGAAGAACTAAAATCTGTATCAGAGTTGTATCAAGCCGATCTGCGCACTGAGGATTTGAAAGCTCAACTGTTGACTTTATCTTCACAAATTTCCAATCCAAACTTTTCTGACATTTTGAATTATTTACAGAAGCTTGATAAGCCTGCTCGTAGTTTATACTGTGAGGTTGTCACTATTGTTAGACTTCTCCTTGTGATGCCAGCTAGCAACGCTACAAGTAAAAGATCATTCAGTGCCTTGAGAAGAATAAAGACCTATTTTAGGACTACTATGACCCAAGAAAGGCTCAACAATTTAATGTTGTGGTCATAGATCTGAGCACCATTGCTACTACGATCACAAGGGCGGATCCAGACTTTGGGGGTTCCACTCTGGAATTGCAATTTCAGTCTAGCTGTGAGTCAAAGACCAAAAAAAAAGGTCATTACCTGCTGACTACAGCTGTCCCTCACCAGTTAGGTTTATTTATAGCTACATAGATGGTTTGGTACACTGCTCCTCTATAGAATACTGTGACTGCTCTATTAGAGTATCTCAAGTGAGAGACTTTCAAAAAGGGGGTTCCATGGAAGCCTTTGAATCCACCTGGATCTGCCCCTGGATCAAAGGTAAGCTATACACGCTATTACAGGCTTATTTGCTTCCAATTTTGGCACGGTACATACTTTAATAAGCCATACAGGAACTTACTAGTTCACAAGTTACACCATAACTAGCTGTGCTACAACAAAAAACTAAACAAACTAGTATTTTAAAAAACTGTTAATTTAAAATGAAGTTGGGATCTTTGCAATAAAAGGTAGTGAAACAAGAGATGAATGATGGTATCACAGCATAGCTTGATGGGAAAGTCCCTACTTTGGTACATTAGCTATAATTTTGCTCAATGTCAAAGTAGGGTCTTTCCCACTGAGCTATGCTGTAATACCATCATTCATCTCTTGTTTCACTACTTTTTATTATATAGATCCCTACTTCATTTTTAAATTAACAATTTAAAAAAAAATACTAGTTTAATTATGGGTATTGCACAGTCTCACTCAGTGGCTTTTATTCTTATTCCTGAAAGGACTTTCCAATCATTTCATAAGTTTGGTTTCTCTTTATACAGTATATACATAATGTTTACTTTGATTCTTTTCAAACCACCAAAGGGCACTCCTATGATGGTTGGTCTTTCTACAAACTGCTTTTCAAATCATTCCTTGATATGGTTTACTCTATAGGCATGACAGTGATTCAATGTTTTTAATGCAAATAATTGGTTACAACTCCAAAAGTTCTTATTAGATATTCACCATACACCAAAATAGCACGGTTTTTGCAGTGTGTGAAAAAACAAAGAAGATTATTCTATGTCTTCCTTTTTCTTCTTTGCTGAACTAGAATTAGAAAACAAATGAAGACAAAGGCCAAAAATATAGTTATATAGTATGTCAGGAATGGCTGGGGAAAAATTTGTATGTGGACTGCTCTACCAGGTGGGAACCTCCACCATAAATTTTGTTCTATGAGGATAAGGAATCATGTTCCATACAGATAAGAGATCACAGAGCTATGTATGTATGTGCATTTTTTTCTCTCTGGGTCAATGTACACACACTGGAGAATTGTAGCAAACTTGATAAGTGAATTCATCTTTATACACTGTTTACCTGTGCCAACTTTCAAGGAAATCAAGTTACATGTTTCTGATTTATAAGAAATTTACAGTAACTAAATGTACTAAAAGAAGAAACATCTTTAAGAAAAAGAAATAAATTTAAAAATGGTAATTTTACTATAGCAAAATCCATCATAATTATTAGTGTGGCCTGCCCTACCTGTTGGGTACGTATGTGCTTTGAAGAAGGGACTACGGAATAATGCATGCATAAAAAGTATATTCTTCTTCTTCCTATTGATGTATGCATGGTGCGGCACTCCAGTTTCTTGGCCACACAACACACTACCATATATCATGATTCAAGACTCACTTATAAGCATTTGAACAGCCACTTCAGCAGCACTTTCCTTTACCTCTTCTTCAACAAGTCTAATAGCTCCAGTGTATGGTGTCTCTGCTATGGTGACTGTACAGTAAAATCCACCACCATCTTCTGTTGGTAGTATTGTGTAGTCGGGATCACTAAGTTGATGTTTTTGGCAGTATTTCTGTAGTTTAGCAGTCGATGAGTTTGCTATAGTTGATTGTAACATTACTGAGGCATCTATTGACACTTCTGGCCACAATGGCTGCAATATATGATGTTGAAAGTTCACTGTTGGACTGCTCCTTTCTGTATGAATACAAATACAATACCATAAAACCAATACATATGCTACCTTGTAACCTGTCATTTGCACTGATAGAGTTTATACATATGCTTGGACATATAGACATTAGAATACACATACAGGTAAAGCATAAGAAATTATAATGGTCTGCAGAATAGGTAAAGAGTTAGTACAAGAATCATGAAAATGTGTCAGAGAAAGGTTCATTAAGGTAAGACACTTTCCTAGCTCGACCACCTACATTTGCAAATCTTTTCTTTTCTTTGGTTTTTTCACATTGTCATACTGAAAAAATGCTACAATTTCTATGTAATTTTAAAACATATTACATCAACTGTGATCACTATGATTTGTATAAATTTAATGAGGTGCTGAGTAAAAACTATTATCACGTACCTAATGCACAAATTACAAGAAATTTGCACACCTTAACAATCTATCACCTTATTACATAAGTGAAACCCAAATCCAGTAAAATATGTAGGAGTTATATAATGAAAGCTAAGAAGATGGTCAGATTAAAACAAAGTGCTCTATCAGAACAATTAGTCATGTTCATGTTCTGGAAGAGAACATTGAAAAAAAACATTCAAACCATCACCAATAATCCTCAATTGTATTGCACCTATAGAAGAGTAAAAACAATTTGTACACTTGATATTTAATAAAAATAAGAGGGATTCAAAGCTAGTTACAGTTGGTTTTAGGACTTGTATTAATAGCACAGATGGTATAACTAAGTTATCTGGTAAAGAAATGTATGCAGCTTTCAAATAAATAGTTAGCATTTATGTATAGTCATTCACATCTGGATCATTTTGATGTAACAATCATTATAATTATTACCTATCAAATTACCTGGAAATGAATCAGCCAAAATGTTCACAGTCTCTGTCAACTTGTTAACAAACTGTGGAGCTTCAAATGAAGGAAGAGAACTGTACAGTTTCTTCATTCTATTGTTGACATCATTTAAAAGCATTGTGACATCTTTACTTTGTGTACAAATCTTGTCTGTTAGGAGTTCTATCCACAAACTACCAGAATGTAGTTCTTTGTATGGTAGTATTGAACAAGCAACCAGAATGTTGTCTGTTTTAGGTCGAGAACCAGGACTCAACAATATTTCAGGTGTAAGTCTTGATGGCTCTAAATCTCTTAACAATGAGTTTTGACATAAATTAAAGAAAAACAATTTGGGATGCTTCAAAGAAGTAAAAAAGTGTACAATTTCTGCTCCACAAATCATGTTCCTTCCATTTTGTGTACGCAGTTGTAAATGTGTACTGTTATCTTCTCTATAATAATAATGATGTCTCTTACCAGGTGCTCCATAACCAGAAAATACAAACACAAATTTCATGCAAGAAGGAGATGATAATAAAGTTGCAATGTGATAAATAATCCTAGTCAACTCATTCCTATTCATATTTTTACAGTGACAAACAGTATATCCTAGCTTGGTGAATGTTACAAGCATTTTTTCAGCATCTCTGTGGGTTCCACTGAGTTTAAGTAGTCCAGCTTTATTGTTGTCATAATCATTTGAAACAATAACAGCCACTCTAATTTTTGATGTTGATAAATGCAGTAACTGCATTGATAGTTGCTTCAATGGGTCCTGTTTGTAAACTAGTGAAAACATAAAAATGGATTTACAATGCTTATATGCAATTTACAGAATTTACTATAGATGTACTTATAGAACTTTGTGTGGGCGAGATCAAAGGAAAAAGTGTACTTTAAATTTCATAAAGTACACTCCCAGCCGGCCAACTGCTTCATCGACCACAAAGAGTGCTTTATTGCACCACAAAGAGTGCTTTATTCGTTCAATAAAGCACTCTTTGCGGTGCAATAAAACACTCTTTGTGGGCAATAAAGCACAGTTGCCCACGTGCCTTAGTGTAGGCTAATAGCCTATGGGGCCCGCGCCAGTACGAGTAATCACCCTAGCCGGTGAAGGCTGATAGCCTCGCCGAGTGATCAATCACCCCAGCCAATACGAGTTCCACCACTGGATTGCTTTTATAGACATACGTAAATGCTTCGATGATGGGTGGGAGAAGGTAACGTTGCTGTTACGTTTGTTAATGTAAATGGACAAGTCCTGGAGATATCACGGAAATACTTCACCATGTGACTCGCAATAGAATCGATTGTGGGTTGCGAGCAAAACCTGCCAAAAGACGCGATGAACGTCTACTATGCCAAACTATGGTGAAATACGCGTGAGTTACTTTGTTAAACTAGTTTGTGTGCGTTCAGGCTGCTAATAGTTCGTGCAACGCTTGTTAATTACGAGTCCTAGTATATGGTGAAGCTACACAACTAGAAAGTTCCATAAATCATTTAAAGCATAGCCTTGCTCGTGCTATATGAAAAATAAAGTACTCGGCGCTTGGCCTCGATGCTAATAAAGCACTCGGCTTCGCCTCGTGCTTTATTAGCATCTTGGCCGCGCGCCTCATACTTTATTTTTCATATAGCACTCGCGGCTATGCTTTAACATATACGTATATACATAGTACATAAGAAATGTTCATTCATCACACCACAGCAATCAACTTGTCAATCAATAATAACATCATTTACTGAGAATTAGATTGACAATTGGTAGAGACCAACAATTGGCTGGCTTTATCATAATCAGATGAGTTGGGGTCAGCATACTAGTATTACTGCATAATCAGCTACAGCACTATGGAAGGCTACTATCAAAGGTATATTAAAATGTGCACTAAGCTACCAAGGTCATTGACTAATGTGGACCTAAGGATTTTAAAATGGAGGCATAACAGTTTGAAGCAATAAATATGGCAGTTGCAGACCTTAATTAGCTTAACAATTTAAATGGTTTTGTTATTATATGGCTGGTTAATCAAAATGTCCACTATTTTATTGTTTACTGTGATTTGTTTAGTCACAACAATGACAATGTGACTACAAAAGGCTAGGCTTGTAGAGGTAACACCTATACACAATACAAAACAGGTACTATACATACACGAAACAGTTACAAAGGAAAAGCTAAGAACCATACAAATACGAACTTAAACCCACTACGATTAGATATTGAGAGAACAGAATAATAAGGTATGCAATTCCAATAAAACACACTGTATACAAAAAAAAACTTAAAACATTACATCACAGTAATAATGGTTTTGTCAAAAAAGCATGAGCAGCTTCACAGACAAGACAGCATATAATGAAGAAGAAACTAATTAAGGATATAGCTGTGTTAGAAGCAGTTGTACAAACACATCCAGTACAAGGTGCATGCATGGGAGCTCAATAAAGCACACAGCCGGATATTATTGTGCATTCTTTTGGATAATGACACCAACAATACATGTAAAATAAGTACTATCACAAGATTTTAGTATATTATTATTATATTTATTGTTAATCAGCAGGACCCTCCAGGGGTATAATGCTGATGTGCAATTACATGTGTACAATTTCAATTAGTTACTTAACTATATAAGTATAATACAGGTATAAGTACGTAATACACCAATAAAACAATACGATAGTGCTGTTTAAGTAGGGATCACCCCGAAAACGACACAAGCCGCCTAAAATGATACCTTTAAAATCATCCTAGAGACATCTTATGCCACGAAAATCACCTTTACGGAATAATATTAGTCCATCTAACATGAAATACAGCATTAACAACAAGAAAACACTTACAAGTAACTGGAAATAGAATTTTTTTTAAATCTCCAAAACTTGAAATTTTGTCTCACTCACTCACTCACTGACTACAGTTGCAAGCCTAGAGCCCAAACGAAGCAGTGCGTGGTCACCATTTTACACCACAACAACAAACTCACCTGTGGGATGTGCCTTTTGGGGTTCCGATGAGTGTACGCCCTGTGTGCCTTGTCTTTCCTTTTATCTTCAATCAGGTTGGTTGTCTTCCACTTCAAGTATTGAAACCATATCGAGGCACTAATGTTTCGTATCAACACTTTTCTCTGTAGACAACACAAATTATTTCAGAAAGCGCCTATGCTGCTGAGAGAGCGGGGCACTTATAATTTCAAGTGTTGCACATGAAGGACGGCAACATCAGGTGAATGATGAGGAAGTGATTGGATAGTACTCGAGTGGAAATTGTATTACTTCATCCTGTTAGTCGAGACTAAGTTCCAGACAACTGAAAGGGCCTGTTCGTTTGAACAACTTCCAGCCCAGGTGAATAGAAACCAGACCATCATACTGAGACGGGTCATAGATCTGAGCACCACTGCTACTACGATCACAGGGGCAGATCCAGACTTTGGGGGTTCCACTCTGGAATTGCAATTTCAGCCTAGCTGTGAGTCAAAGACCAAAAAAAAAGGTCATTACCTGCTGACTACAGCTGCCCTCACCAGCTAGGTTTATTTATAGCTACATAGATGGCTTGGTACACTGCTCCTCTATAGAATACTGTGACTGCTCTATTAGAGTATCTCAAGTGAGAGACTTTCAAAAAGGGGGTTCCATGGAACCATTTGAATCCACCTGGATCTGCCCCTGGATCAAAGGTAAGCTATACACGCTATTACGGGCTTATGTGCTTCCAATTTTGGCACAGTACGTACTTTAATAAGCCGTACAGGAACTTACTAGTTCACAAGTTACACCATAACTAGCTGTGCTACAACAAAAAACTAAACAAACTAGTATTTAAAAAAAATTGTTAATTTAAAAATGAAGTTGGGATCTTTGCAATAAAAGGTAGTGAAACAAGAGATGAATGATGATATCACAGCATAGCTCGATGGGAAAGTCCCTACTTTGGTACATTAGCTATAATTTTGCTCAATGTCAAAGTAGGGACTTTCCCACCGAGCTATGCTGTAATACCATCATTCATCTCTTGTTTCACTACTTTTTATTATATAGATCCCTACTTCATTTTTAAATTAACAATTTTTTTAAAAATACTAGTTTAATTATGGGTATCGCACAGTCTCACTCAGTGGCTTTTAATCTTATTCCTGAAAGGACTTTCCAATCATTTCATAAGTTTGGTTTCTCTTTATACAGTATATACATAATGTTTACTTTGATTCTTTTCAAACCACCAAAGGGCACTCCTATGATGGTTGATCTTTCTACAAACTGCTTTTCAAATCATTCCTTGATATGGTTTACTCTATAGGCATGACAATGATTCAATGTTTTTAACGCAAATAATTGGTTACAACTCCAAAAGTTCTTATAAGATATTCACCATACACCATAATAGCACAATTGTTGCAGTGTGCGAAAAAACAAAGAAGATTATTCTGTCTTCCTTTTTCTTCTTTGCTGAACTAGAATTAGAAAACAAATGAAGACAAAGGCCAAAAATATAGTTGTATAGTATGTCAGGAATGGCTGGGGAAAAATTTGTATGTGGACTGCTCTACCAGGTGGGAACCTCTACCATAAATTTTGTTCTATAAGGATAAGGGATCATGTTCCATACAGATAAGGGATCACAGAGCTATGTATGTATGTGCATTTTTTTCTCTCTGGGTCAATGTACACACACTGGAGAATTGTCGCAAACTTGATAAGTAAATCCATCTTTATACACCGTTTACCTGTGCCAACGTTCAAGGAAATCAAGTTCCATGTTAAGAAATTTACAGTAACTAAATGTACTAAAAGAAGAAACATCTTTAAGAAAAAGAAATAAATTTAAAAATGGTAATTTTACCATAGAAAAATCCACAATAATTATTAGTGTGGCCTGCCCTACCTGTTGGGCACATATGTGCTTTGAAGAAGGGACTACGGAATAATGCATGCATAAAAAATGTATATTCTTCTTCCTGTTGATGTATGCATGGTGTGGCACTCCAGTTTCTTGGCCACACAACACACTACCGTATATCATAATTCAAGACTCACTTATAAGCATTTGAACAGCCACTTCAATAGCACTTTCCTTTGCCTCTTCTTCAACAAGTCTAATAGCTCCAGTGTATGGTGTCTCTGCTATGGTGACTGTACAGTAAAATCCACCACCATCTTTTGTTGGTAGTACTGTGTAGTTGGGATCACTAAATTGATGTTTTTGGCAGTATTCCTGTAGTTTAGCAGTCGATGAGTTTGCTATAGTTGATTGTGGCACTACTGATGTATCTATTGACACTTCTGGCCACAATGGCTGCATTGTAGGATGTTGAAACTTCACTGTTGGATTGCTCCTTTCTGTATGAATACAAATACAATACTATTTTCAAGTCATAAAACCAATACATACACTACCTTGTAACCTGCCATTTGCACTGATAGAGTTTATACATATGCTTGGACAAATAGACATTAGAATGCATACAGGTAAAGCATAATAAATTATAATGGTCTGCAGAATAGGTAAAGAGTTAGTACAAGAATCATGAAAATGTGACAGACAAAAGTTCATTAAGGTAAGACACTTTCCTAGCTCGACCACCTACATTTGCAAATCTTTTCTTTTCTTTGGTTTTTTCACATTGTCATACTGAAAAAATGCTATAATTGCTATGTAATATTAAAACGTATTAAATCAACTGTGATCACTATGATTTGTACAAATTTAATGAGGTGCTGAGTAAACATTATTATCATGTACTTATTGGACCAACTACAAGAAATTGCCCACGTCAACAATCTATCACCTTATTACATAAGTGAAACCCAAATCCAGTAAAATATGTAGGAGTTATATAATGAAAGCTAAGAAGATGGTCAGATTAAAACAAAGTGCTCTATCAGAACAGTCAGTCATGTTCATGTACTGGAAGAGAACATTGAAAAAATACATTCAAACCATCACCAATAATCCTCAATTGTATTGCACCTATAGAATAGTAAAAACAATTTGTACACTTGATATTTGATAAAAATAAGAGGGATTCAAAGCTAGTTACAGTTGGTTTTAGGACTTGTATTAATAGCACAGATGGTATAACTAAGTTATCTGGTAAAGACATGTATGCAGCTGTCAAATAAATAGTTAGCATTTATGTATAGTCATTCACATCAGGATCATTTTGATGTAACAATCATTATAATTAATTATTACATATCAAATTACCTGGAAATGAATCAGCCAAAATGTTCACAGTCTCTGTCAACTTGTTAACAAGCTGTGGAGCTTCAAATGAAGGAAGAGAACTGTACAGTTTCTTCATTCTATTGTTGACATCATTTAAAAGCATTGTGACATCTTTACTTTGTGTACAAATCTTGTCTGTTAGGAGTTCTATCCACAAACTACCAGAATGTAGTTCTTTGTATGGTAGTATTGAACAAGCAACCAGAATGTTGTCTGTTTTAGGTTGAGAACCAGGACTCAACAATATTTCAGGTGTAAGTCTAGATGGCTCTAAACCTCTTAACAATGAGTTTTGACATAAATTAAAGAAAAACAATTTGGGATGCTTGAAAGAAGTAACAAAGTCTACAATTTTTGCCCCACTAATCATGTTCTCTCCATCTTGTGTATACAGTTGTAAGTGTGCACTGTTATCTTCTCTATAATAATGATGATGTCTCTTACCAGATGCTCCATAACCACAAAATACAAACACAAATTTCATGTAAGAAGGAGATGATAATAAATCTGCAATGTGCTTAACAATGTCAGTCAACTCATTCCATCTCATATTTTTACAGTGAAAAACTGCATATCCTAGCTTGGTGAATGTTGCAAGCATTTTTTCAGCATCTCTGTGGGTTCCACTGAGTTTAAGTATTCCAGATTCGTTGTTGTCATAATCATTTGAAACAACAACAGCTACTCCAATTTTTGATGTTGATAATGATAACTGCATTGATAGTTGCTTCAATGGATCCTTTATGTAAACTAGTGAAAACATAAAAATGGATTTACAATGCTTATATGCAATTTACAAAGTTTACTATAGGTGTACGTATATACATAGTACATAACAAATGTTCATTCATCACACCACAGCAAAATCACCTTATAATAAACACCATTTACTGACAATTGGATTGACAATTGGTAGAGACCAACAATTGGCTGGTTTTATCATAATCAGATGAGTTAGGGTCAGCATACTAGTATTACTGCATAATCAGCTACAGCACTGTGGAAGGCTACTATCAAAGGTATATTAAAATGTGCACTAAGCTACCAAGGTCATTGACTCATGTGGACCTAAGGATTTTAAAATGGAGGTATAACAGTGTGAAGCAATAAATATGGCAGTTGCAGACCTTAATTAGCTTAACAATTTAAATGGTTTTGTTATTATATGGCTGGTTAATCAAAATGTCCACTATTTTATTGTTTACTGTGATTTGTTTAGTCACAACAATGACAATGTGACTACAAAAGGCTAGGCTTGTAGAGGTAACACCTATACACAATACAAAACAGGTACTATACATACACGAAACAGTTACAAAGGAAAAGCTAAGAACCATACAAATACGAACATAAACCCACTACGATTAGATACTGAGAGAACAGAATAATAAGGTATGCAATTCCAATAAAACACACTGTATACAAAAAATAACTTAAAACGTTACATCACAGTAATAATGGTTTTGTAAAAAAAAACTTGAGCAGCTTCACAGACAAGACAGCATATAATGAAGAAGAAACTAATTAAGGATATAGTTGTGTTAGAAGCAGTTGTACAAACACATCCAGTACAAGATGCATGCATGGCAGTTCAAGTACACAGCCGGATATTATTGTGCATTCTTTTAAATAACAACACCAACAATACATGTAAAATAAGTACTATCACAAGATGTTAGTACAGGTATAAGTACGTAATACACAAATAAAACAATACGGTAGTGCTGTTTAAGTAGGGATCCCCCCAAAAATGACACAAGCCGCCTAAAATGCCACCTTTAAAATCATCCTAGAGACATCTTACGCCATGAAAATCACCTTTACAGAATAATATTAGTCCATCTAACATGAAATACAGCATTAAAAACAAGGAAACACTTACCAGTAACTGGAAATAGGATTTTTTTTTAAATCGCCAAAACTTGAAATTTTGTCTCACTCACTCACTCACTCACTGACCACAGTTGCAAGCCTAGAGCCCAAACGAAGCAGTGCGTGGTCACCATTTTATGTCACAACAACAAACTCACCCGTGGGATGTGCTTTTTGGGGTTCCGATGAGTGTACGCCCTGTGCACCTTGTCTTTCCTTTTATCTTCAATCAGGTTGGTTGTCTTCTACTTCAAGTACTGAAACCATACCGAGGCGCTAATGTTTCTTATCAACACTTTTCTCTGCAGACAACACAAATTATTTCAGAAAGCGCCTATGCTGCTGAGAGAGCCGGGCGCTTATAATTTCAAGTGTTGCACATGAAGGCTGCATGGGCTGCTGAGTTGTCACTTCTACTTTTGCCAATGCCTGGACTGCAATCGACAAAGAGATTTGTTACTTAATAGATGGACTGATACTCAACGGCTTGTTCCTCTGAACACACTGACTCAGCCACTCAGTGCCAAATGGCAAGATCAGGTGAATGATGAGGAGAGTGATTGGATAGTACTCGAGTGGAATTTGTATTACTTCATCCTGTTAGTCGAGACTAAGTTCCAGACAACTGAAAGGGCCTGTTCGTTTGAACAACTTCCAGCCCAGGTGAATAGAAACCAGACCATCATACTGAGACAGGTCATAGATCTGAGCACCACTGCTACTACGATCACAGGGGTGGATCCAGACTTTGGGGGTCCCACTCTGGAATTACAATTTCAGCCTAGTTGTGAGTCAAAGACCAAAAAAAAAAGGTCATTACCTGCTGACTACAGCTGCCCCTCACCAGCTAGGTTTATTTATAGCTACATAGATGACTTGGTACACTGCTCCTCTATAGAATACTGTGGCTCTATTAGAGTATCTCGAGTGAGAGACTTTCAAAAAGGGGGTTCCATGGAACCCTTTGAACCCACCTGGATCTGCCCCTGGATCAAAGGTGCACGCTATTACGGGCTTATGTGCTTCCAACATTGGCACAGTACGTACTTTAATAAGCCGTACAGGAACTTACTAGTTCATAAGTTACACCGTAACTAGCTGTGCTAGTTACACCATAACTAGCTGTGCTACAACAAAAAAAACTAAACAAACTAGTATTTTAAAAAATGGTTAATTTAAAAATGAAGCTGGGATCTTTGCAATAAAAGGTAGTGAAACAAGAGATGAATGGTGGTATCACAGCATAGCTCGATGGGAAAGTCCCTACTTTGGTACATTAGCTATAATTTTGCTCAATGTCAAAGGAGGGACTTTCCCACCGAGCTATGCTGTAATACCATCATTCATCTCTTGTTTCACTACTTTTTATTATATAGATCCCTACTTCATTTTTAAATTAACAATTTAAAAAAAAAAAAAGTTTAATTATGGGTATTGCACAGTCTCACTCAGTGGCTTTTAATCTTATTCCTGAAAGGACTTTCCAATCATTTCACAAGTTTGGTTTCTCTTTATACAGTATATACATAATGTTTACTTTGATTCTTTTTCAAACCACCAAAGGGCACTCCTATGATGGTTGATCTTTCTAAAAACTGCTTTTCATGAATTCATCTTTATACACCGTTTACCTGTGCCAACTTTCAAGGAAATCAAGTTACATGTTTATGATTTATAAGAAATTTACAGTAACTAAATGTACTAAAAGAAGAAACATCTTTAAGAAAAAGAAATAAATTTAAAAATGGTAATTTTACTATAGCAAAATCCATCATAATTATTAGTGTGGCCTGCCCTACCTGTTGGGTACGTATGTGCTTTGAAGAAGGGACTACGGAATAATGCATGCATAAAAAGTATATTCTTCTTCTTCCTGTTGATGTATGCATGGTGCGGCACTCCAGTTTCTTGGCCACACAACACACTACCATATATCATGATTTAAGACTCACTTATAAGCATTTGAACAGCCACTTCAGTAGCACTTTCCTTTGCCTCTTCTTCAACAAGTCTAATAGCTCCAGTGTATGGTGTCTCTGCTATGGTGACTGTACAGTAAAATCCACCACCATCTTCTGTTGGTAGTACAGTGTAGTCGGGATCACTAAGTTGATGTTTTTGGCAGTATTTCTGTAGTTTAGTAGTCGATGAGTTTGCTATAGTTGATTGTGACATTACTGATGCATCTATTGACACTTCTGGCCACAATGGCTGCATTATATGATGTTGAAACTTCACTGTTGTACTGCTCCTTTCTGTATGAATACAAACACAATACCATAAAACCAATATATACGCTAGCTTGTAACCTGTCATTTGCACTGATAGAGTTTATACATATGCTTGGACAAATAGACATTAGAATGCATACAAGTAAGGCATAATAAATTATAATGGTCTGCAGAATAGGTAAAGAGTTAGTACAAGAATCATGCAAATGTGACAGAGAAAACTTCATTAAGGTAAGACTCTTTCCCAGCTCGACCACCTACATTTGCAAATCCTTTCTTTTCTTTGGTTTTTTCACATTGTCATACTGAAAAAATGCTACAATTGCTATGTAATTTTAAAACATATATACATCAATTGTGATCACTATGATTTGTACAAATTTAATGAGGTGCTGAGTAAAAATTATTACCATGTACCTAATGGACCAACTACAAGAAATCTGCACACCTTAACAATCTATCACTTATTTACATAAGTGAAATTGAAATCCAGTAAAATATGTAGGAGTTATGTAATGAAAGCTAAGAAGATGGTCAGATTAAAACAAAGTGCTCTATCAGAACAATAAGTCATGTTCATGTACTGGAATAGAACATTCAACAAAACAATTTTGAACAAAAATAATTAATTTTGCAAATCATCACCAATAATCTTCAATTGTATTGCACCTATAGAATAGTAAAAATAATTTGTACACTTGATATTTGATAAAAATAAGAGAGATTCAAAGCTAGTTACAGTTGGTTTTAGGACTTGTATAGCACAGATGGTATAAAAAAGTTATCTGGTAAAGAAATGTATGCAGCTTTCAAATAAATATTTAGCATTTATGTACAGTCATTCACATCTGGATCATTTTGATGTAACAATCATCATAAATATTACCTATCAAATTACTTGGAAATGAATCAGCCAAAATGTTTACAGTCTCTGTCAACTTGTTAACAAACTGTGGAGCTTCAAATGAAGGAAGAGAACTGTACAGTTTCTTCATTCTATCATTGACATCATTTAAAAGCATTGTAACATCTTTACTTTCTGTACGAATCTTGTCTGCTAGGAGATCTATCCACAAACTACCAGAATGTAGTTCTTTGTATGAACAAGCAAACAGAATGTTGTCTGTTTTAGGTTGAGAACCAGGACTCAACAATATTTTAGGTGTAAGTCTTGATGGCTCTAAATCTCTTAACACTGAGTTTTGACATAAATTTTAAAAAAACAATTTCGGATGCTTGAAAGAAGTAAAAACGTCTACAATTTCTGCTCCACTAATCATGTCCTCTCCATCTTGTGTATACAGTTGTAAATGTGCACTGTTATCTTCTCTATAATGATAATAACGATGTTGCCTCTTACCAGGTGCTCCATAACCAGAAAATACAAACACTAATTTCATACAAGAAAGAGATGATAGTAAAGCTGCAATGCGTTTAACAATGTCAGTCAACTCATTCCTTCTCATATTTTTACAGTGACAAACTGCATATCCTAGCTTGGCAAATGTTACAAGCATTTTTTCAGCATCTCTGTGGGTTCCACTGAGTTTAAGCAGTCCAGATTTGTTGTTGTCATAATCATTTGAAACAACAACAGCCACTCCAATTTTTGATGTTGATAATGATAACTGCATTAACAGCTGTTTCAATGCATATGGTTGTTGATCTATGGTGTAAATAAATAAAATGGGTATAGAATGTAATTTCAAGTATTCACTATGGCAAATGTAAGTGAATGCCAAAGTATGACCTGCTAAGCAAAAACCGGCCATTTTCGCATATTCCTCGAATTTTATTTTACTGTTATCTATAGTAACAAAGGAGTGGACAGCCAAAGTTTCTGTCTTTTGTGATGAATAGTCTTATAGGCTAAACAGTTGGAACAGGTATAAACTTGATTTGCACAGCGACAACATAGCAAATAAATTACAGGTGCTTATTTAATCATGACTTAGACAAGCTACCAGATAGGGTTTGGCTCAGTCTGTTCACCATAAACCGGCACATCAATCAAGGTATAGTGTTTTCCCTGTACGTCTCTGTGTGGACAAAAGAAGAAGGCCATTTCAACAATGAAATGACAATGATAAACTTTATTTCTACAGCACTGTAAGTAAGTGCCCATAACTCATGTACTGTATGATGTAAAAATACGAAACAAAGATATTCTCACTTCCCATGAACAGGAAAATCGATTTGAGCTTTGTTTCAGCACATGCTGAAGTGATTAAAACAAATTTATTATGCAGCACACATATTTTACCCATTTTACTTCAATATGTTTTTATAGCAAGATAGAATTTTGCAAAAATAGCTGGGTTTTGCTCAGCTGGTCAAAATAATGAATCACACCACAACAAAAGTGACAAAGTTATAATTATGCCAATAATTGGGTCAGTGATTGTGAGAGGTTAATAATCACCTGTTTTGCTATGGTTGGTATTGATTAAAATCTGCTGTGGCTAGTACAGTAACATTAAGTTCAGAGGTACTGTTAATAGGGATAATTATGGTTTGGGTTTTCCAGTCCAACCATATCACCCTAACCTAGCCTCAGTTTTCCTAAAGCTGGTTGATACTATAAAGCTGTATGCTGAGGTCAGTAGCTGCATATGCACCCACAAGCCACATCATGTGACACCCACAAATACCTAATAAGCTATTAAATTTCTTGGAATACATAAATAAATGTAATACAACCAGAGTTGAATGTTATACCATTAGCGTTCTTTGCAGTGAACTTCACACTGCAGGAAGGCTTGATCAAGACACTACTGTTGTGCAGCCTGAGAAGCCTACACACCACGTATACACACAGACAGAAAATGCAATATTCATACATATGTAGCTCTATGATCCCTCAACCCTCTAATCATAGGGTTTTCCAGTGGATCATATTGTAGACTGAACGTGGAGCTGTATTAGCCAACCTAAACAGATATTTACTTAGTAACTATTTATCAAAACGCTCCCTATGGACTTAGGAACTCGATTGAGATGTTTTATTTACAACAGTAAAATCACGAAACAGTAAAATCAGCTGTAAGCACGATCCTATCTTTAACAAACTAGTATATAATAGTACTTCCAATACTGTTCTACGGTGTTAACTCATGGAGCAATTCACATTAGGTCCTGTTTCGAGTTTTCAATGTCATGTCCAATGTGCATGTGTAAAGAAATGCATGACTACTATGCTGTGTCCTCAAACAGTAGCTTGAAACTGTTACCAGTGTTACAGATTGTCTTCTTCCATTCCTTCTTAATGCTAGACGATTTACAACTTGAGGAACTAACAAATTAGTCTTCTTTTATGACTATACATCTTCCATTTGTAACTCTCACATAATAATCTGTGAGGAATCTATTTACCCCAGTAACCAGAATCCTGTGGCGTGAGGACTTCAGAGTAAGTGCACTGCATTAATAAATACACAAACAAGCTGTTAAAATTGTACTCAGTGCGTAAGTTATTAATTCTGAGGGTTAACTGATTGGAAGCTTTTTTGTTTTATAGATGTATGCCAGGTAGGGGAGTCCACATACCCAATTAGACAAATTCGAAGAAAGTCACCCCAGCCATTTCGGAAATGTGAGTGGCAAAAGTTTCAGCTATTTTATTCATTAAACTTTTTCTTCTACTTTTTTACAAACTTTGCCATAAAACACAAATGCACACTCTAATTAAGCTGAAACTTGGCACACTTGAAGAACTTATCAAAGCAAATCTCAGTACTAAGTGAAGTAGAAATTTGATCAAAAGTTATTACCAATTATTTGCATAAAATAAGACTATAAATTTCTGTTACAGTTACACCTCTATAGAGTTCAACTATACATTACAAGTTACTATGTACAGAAATCAGCTGTAAACAAGTCACCAACAAGTCACCCCCTAGAGAGTTGCAAAACAATATATGTACAAAAATAAGTTTCAAAGTATGTAGCCAGATACACATGACAAATTCTTCCTGTAGTAAAGAAAAGACCAAAGCTTCAAAGTTGAACATCAGTGCAGTCACTTCTTGACCGCCACCTTTGATTTTGTATCTTTATTCACCCTAGCTTTTTGGGGTGGGGGGCTGCAACTTTTTTCATAACTTATGGTGCCTGCATTCATAAATGGCCAAATTTTAAAATACCCATAACTTTCTACTAGATAAACATTAGTACATCATTTATGGATACCAAGTGGAAACTAACTTGACTTATAACATACTTCAAGGGTAAGGTCATGATACACCCAGTGGAGGCGTGGTTGGTTAAACTCACAGGCATGTGCACCGATTTATAGAACCCCTGAATTTTGTAGAATTTAAACATAGGAATGTACTTTCAAAGTCCCTCTATTATCCAAACTCATCAAGCCTTGAGTGTGCTCAGACAATCGAAAAGTTCACATATGTAAGTGAAGCCCATTCATTTATATACAAAGCCATGCTTAAATATTCTAAAATACATACCTTAGACAAAATACTAACCCTGAGAATGCACTAGAAGCCACCTACGGGAGTCTAAAATGCAAAAGTTTCCTGGAGTGGCATTGTATTCTCATGTACCTGAGAATGAAACACATGCAATCTAAGAGTCTAAAATACAAAAATTGGCATGCATGTTATAATATGTATTCTCAGGTACCTTAGAATGCACCAGAAGCAATCTGAAACAATGAATCTAAAATCCAAAAATTCTGGAGTGGCATGTCATTTTCCACCTTAGAGTCTAAGATACAGCAGACCTCCTAGATGCTGTACATGTGTGCATAAAGATTAACAAGTGGATCTTTAATTATTGCCCCCCTTCCTTTCTCCCCAGTCTTGTACCTAGACCACTCCCCCTAATCTTCATTTTTAATCCCAGCACATGTGTGAGGTTAATCTTGCTTGAATAGTAATATCTTGTTGCACTTATATCGAATACTAAAACTCAGTGTATTACTATATCAGTTCATGCACAGTTTAGTCAACTAGTTTCTTCATGACCCTTCAGTCTCTAAGCCCTTACTCCTTCAAGCATTTCTCTCATCCCAGACCATGCTTGCTCTTGCAAGTGCCTATTTATAAATGCTTCAGATAAGAGGTGCTTATCCCCAAGCCACTGTGGATATGATGTCACCATTGTTGTGTCACGGTATGCTCACAGGTATACAGGTGATATGCTAACATTTTTAGTATGTAATGTACACAGGTTTGTTTCATACTCTTCTAGTGTAGCAGCTCAGTATGAGATGCAGTTATTGAGATGAGGATGGTGTTTCCCTACAGTGGTTTAACACACAACACTTGTTAAATATGATCTGAGACTTACGTGTAGCTGCAGTTAACTAAGTGAGATCACTGTAGCTGCAGTTAACTAAGTGAGATCACTGTAGCTGCATGCTCGTAAGCATTGCATTGTACCAACATCTATCAGTGCTTGTGCAATAAATAATTGTGTGTATTGTGAATTCAGCTATACATAAACAAATATGCATAGCTAGCCATGTAGTAACTGTAGGTGCATGACATTCATTTACTATTTTACGATATCTCATATCTGTGGCAGGCATCTTTTAAGCTGGCAACTGGGTGCCACAGTAACTAGATGGATCTATAACAGAACAGCCCATCTAGTCTACAGTGTAAATTCAGACTTCTGAACTTACAGTGTAAACAGTCAGTAATGTATACGCCTTTTTATAACACTGTTAAACAAGATGACAGTAATCAATAGGTGCATGTTTGACTCTCCAAGATAATATTATACATTTTAATTGCTCATTTCCCTAAAATTACTTTCCAAACATTTAATGTTGTTCCCACAGTGAGACTATCACTGACTGACAAAAATGAGTGATATCCACCCCCAAAACACATTCGCTGTAAAAAAAGGTGTGTTTAAGAAGCTAAAAGTACTAGCATGTAACCCGATGTAACAACAGCTCAGTTGTAGAATAAGACGTCATGAAAGTAAAAATAACTGGCAATTTGAAATAGCTGATATCTGAAGCGGCCAAGAATGAATGTCAATATACAACTAATTGAAATTAACAAAAAGTTTACATTCACTCTTGCTGCATCCTAAATTGATTACTTTTAACTCTAATTGGCTGGTAATATGGCTGCCTTTTTAATAGTCAGTGTATAGAGCAAAAAAAGGCAGCCAAATTACCAGCCAAATGAGTTAAAAGAAACCAATTTAAGATGTAGCAAGAGTGATGTAGAACGCAGCTGAAAGACAAAGGTTCAATGTTAAACCTTTTATTAATTTAAATTAGTTGTATATCGACATTCATCCATGACCACTTCAGATATCAGCTATTTGCTATTTCAATTGCCAGTTACTTTCATGGGTGCACTTGTTTACAGCCAAAGTATTCTTGCATGGATTAAAAACTTTGGTAATTATATAGTTAGTTGGATTAAAATTGATTCTTGGCTACTGCAGATATCAGCTCTTTAAGTTACCAGTTATTTTTACTTTCATGAAGTCTTTCTCTACAACTGAACTGTTGTTACATTGGATTACAGGTACTTGTAGCTTCTTGGACATGCCTTTTTTTACAGCGAAGGTGTTTTTGGGGTGGATACTATAGTAATAACAGTCAATTCTGCTGTTCAGAAATGGAATATTTAGTTATTGATGGCTGAGGGACCACAGCATAGCATTACATGTATGCTACACTATTTATATAGCCACATTTCAAAATAATTGCTATAGATTTTATGAACTTAATTAGTAATATTTTTAATGTTTTCATGAAAAACTGCAAAAGTAATCACAGCATAACAAAGCTGAAAACCAATATAAACAACCGATATAAAGCCAGATAGCTACAAACAAAGTTGTTAATGTATAGTAGGGACCACAAAGGAGTAGGCGTGGCCCACGAAATAATATCACCCAAAAACCAGCCTCAATTTTCCCTTATGACGATGAGGCAGTATTGGTGAGGTAAAACTAAGCCCAAACAAGCTTTCAGACCAACTCGAAACACTTTCAATAAGTTGCTACGGAATTTTAAAAATTTTTTATTCAACGAAATTTTCTACTGACTGAGTAACTGACTGACTGATGTCTTCAGACAAGCGTAACTCGATAACGGCTAAGGCTACGGGTTTGATTTTTTCACTGTTCGACATCGCATCAGCCCAACAGGTGCCTTTTGGCATACCGCAGTACGTACAATGCATTCTTCATGGACTTACCAGTGTCCTCCTTTGTGTCCCATTCATCTTTGCTGACAGGGGAAGGAGTCGATTTGGCACGAGCACATGATGGCTTCCCTTCGAAACGGAAATCGTCCGTATTTTTCATTGTGGCTATTTTGATTGCAGAGGTGCTTTTCAAACAGTTCTTGACTCGTACTGCTGTGTAACGGGTTGAACATAGCCTACAGCAAAGTGTAATAGATACTTCACTTTTCAGACGACAATTAATATGATTGGGGCGCGCGGCACGATTTCTTTTGGTATGCGTGGATTGTAGAGGTGCTATTCGAACAGTTCTTGATTCAAAATGCTGTGTAACGGGTTGAACATAGCTGACAACGAAGCGTAATGGATACTTCACTTTTCAGACGATAATTGATATAGCTGGGGCGCACGGTGTCTTTTCAGATGCGGTATGCTTGGGTTCACCAGTCATAATAAATTACTTACAAAAAAAAGTTAACAAACAAGTACACAAAAAAATTTGGAATTTTCAACCAGAGTAGGGACCATAGCACATCGATAAAAAGTACTGAAATAAGTTGGAGTAGTCCATGATATTAAATCACTGTAAAACAATAAGAAGTGTTATATCCCCACTGTGCATTTCTGGTATGGTATCTTGAGCACAGTAGGGATATAACACTTCCTATTGTTTTACAGTGATTTAATATCATGGACTACTCCAACTTGTTTCAGTACTTTTTATCGATGTGCTATAGTCCCTAGTTGAAAATTCCAAAATTTTTCATGTACTTGTGATTATTATAAATATTCTTGCTTTTTGAGGCTGTCTGTACTGGTTTTTCTGATGAGAATAAACACAACAACCTTCTTGTTTATGCCTACATGCATATATGTAAATGCACATAATTTCATTCTCAAAGGCCTAATGTATTTTGCGAACTGGATTCACAGACTGGCCTCGCAGACCGGATTCAAGGACTGAGCTGGAAACAGCTTTTAACAATAATCAAGTATTATCTATCTCTTGAAATGCTGGGCACACCATTATTGAGCTACAATTGTTGGTACTGCTCTCCATCATGAGTCAGGAAGGTCATGTGTGCACTAATTTATTAGAATATTTACAAAGCATGTGTATTCACATGTACTAGCAGTGATGAGGCTATCGTTGTGACATAGATTCATTCCTTTGTTGCTCCAGTACTTAGTAGCTAAGTATTCTTAGTGTCATAGCCACATTGTATTGCCGAGTCTTGTGCCACCCACCTACACTATATCAAATCAGTAAGTTTATATTAATCTGCAGTTGTGTATTCATTGTAAATTATGGGTAAACTGTGTAGGAATAGCATGCCACTACAAAGCTATGGTTCAACCACTGTTATGCATTTTGTAAATACTCTAAAAATTTAGGGCATGTACGACCTTCGTGATTTAAGGGGAAAAGCAGTACCAGCAGTTGTAGCTTGATAATGGTGTGCCCAGCATTACAAAAGATAGATGATTCTTGGATTATTGTTAAAAAGCTGTTTCCAGCTCAGTCTGTGAGTCCAGTCCGCGAAATACATTATGCCATTCTCAAAAACACCCAAGTGCCTTCGCTGACTATCATATCTGCAATGCAGAATTTCAAAAATACTACTACCAACTTCAAGATTCACTTAACTCATCTTTTCTTACTAGAATAGTTTCATTGGGCTTGATTTCTTACTAGAAAAGCTTTAATGGGTTGGATAACTAACCCAAAATAGTGCACAAAGGATCTGGTAATCCCAGAAACAGGATCTCTGTAGAAGTATACGTTTCAGGATAACGCATTGTGAAATGCACAATACCAGTAAAATCATGTTGAAATTGTACATATTCTGAGAGTGTTTTATTAGAGTGATCTGCTCAGTGGCGTAGCTACACTGGGGCCCACTGGGGCCTGTGCCCCACCATCAGCTTTCCACGCCCCACCGTCAGTAAATGTTGCAAGTCACGTGATTCGACGCGCGACGATTTTTCACAACACTACCATGCAGATTTTTTATGAAAATCATCGCTGCAGATACAATTTCTTGTTATTCTGCTATTAGGCCACACAAAGTTAATTTTATGTTTCTGTTCCAACTTGGGCAAAAAAAATCACCAGGTGACCAGGCTTTTTTTTTTTTTTTGTAACAATTGAATTGGGTACAAATGTTAATATTTATAAAATACAATATGTTTTTGTATCATTACAGGGAAAAGAATACAAGAATGAGACATACAAAGCAAGATGTTCAAAGAATATAAAACTCAAAAAGTGGATGTACAATAGCTATTTATGCACGCACATGTTCAACAATTAAATGCTACAGTATAAGAATGCATATAGACCATGTAGATCTTCAAATGTCAATAAGTTTACGTTTGCGTTTCAATACCGCTACCTTGGTGGAATCACATTTGTATGACTCACAATGAGGATAATACCCAGGAGTTTCAATTAGATCTTCACTTGTTCCACAATGAATACAAACATTTCCAAAACAATTACAAGAGTAGAAAGGGGTTTCTATCCGTGAGTTGCAAGAAATGTTTTTTCGCACAAAAAAATGCCTTAAAATGTGGTCATCACCAATATCATCTGTGATAAAATCCTGCAGAACAGTGCCACAAGAGAAGGAAGTGTCGCTTAAAACAAAATCTAACCTTTGTTGGTCTCTACATTGTAGTTTGCGAGCTGAATACAATACTCTGGGTTTACTACACTCTGAACATTCAACAAATTTTCCCACATTCCTAGCAAATTGGCCAGATGGATTAAAAGGTATCCCAGAGTTTCCTTTCTCTGCACAGGACTGCAAGGATGGTCGATCTTCTTCAGTCGTGATGGTACCATACACATCTGAAAATGGTTTGTAAATGTCTCCATTTTTCACTGGGTCAGGTAGATGGCTGATGGTATCAAATACTTCTTTAGGTAGACGAGGCTTTTTGTAGATGCAGCAGTCTGAAGCACCACATTTCTTGATTGAGAACATGTAATGTCTTTTGAGGCAACAAAGTTCAAAAAAATCTTTCAACTTTGGAAAAGTGGCAAGTTCGGAAGCTTTTGTACATTTAGTGGGTTGTATATCTGGTTCAATTTGCTTTATTGTGTTCAGAAACGACTCTACTTCTGAAGATGACGAAGATGGAAACAGGGAAAATGGTTCGTTTTTCAATTTCAATCTCTGGAAGAGTGAAGAGAGCAACAATATGGGTGGCTGTACACTGTCTGTGAACTCATCTTGAAACCCAGGATGGTTTTTAGCAGCAACACAAATATTCTTCATTGAATTACAACCTTCTAAAACCTTCTCAAGTCCAGCCGTTGCTAACTTCTCCCTCATCATGCCAACTGCTTGTAGAGCTAAGTTCAGTTCCGACATCACCCGTTCGGCTGGATTTTTCCAGGAGTTGTACAGTGGCGTGTGAACTGCAACTAGGTAATCCAAATCATGAATAAAAAACAAGCATATAAATGTCAACTGCACTGAAAGGTAGTTGACACGGTGATCAGGCCCACCGTCTGTGTAAATAAACATCATGGGATTGTTGTTACTTTGTCGAGACAATAGAGCACTTAACTCAGTGCCATGACGGTAAGGAGAAGAAGCTTCAAATACACTGTCTTTTATCCCAACACATACCTTTCCATGGTAAAATGATCCATCTATTGACTGGGGAACATCTATGACTAAAGCCACACTTGGAGTGAGCGAACTACGAGTAAAGTCATGGTCACCAACTATGAATGATTTTTCAACGGACACAAGGACTTTCTTACCACGTTCCACACTAGCCACTGGATACCCTGGCTCACCTAATGGCACTTTATGTTTATCATCAAGTGATACAAACGTGGTATAATTTCTGTACTTAATAGCCATCTCCTTCTGGTAGTGAAACAAAGCAGATGCATAGTGTGCATCTTCATGATACTTACACATTTGGCGCTTTTGTACCATGTACTTTAGCTTCAATCTACCTGTGTACTGTAAAGCTACCTTTGCTGATGGTGTTTTAGGCCAAAATTGCAACCTAAGCCACTGGACTGATGGTATTGGAGCACCTGGCTCTACTCTTTTGCTAACTTCACACAGTAGATCTGGAACTGACAAGGCTACAGCCAAATGGTCTATGCGATCATGTCTCCTATCATCTACAGCCATCTCTATGTTGCTATGGATATAGCACTCACACGCTTCCCAAAACTTATCATACTTACATGGCTGCCCTTTGTTGTGGTGCCTAAGATCAACCACAGCATCAATATCTTCCAATTCAAGTGCATGCTTCACTCGTTCATTGACATGGCTCTCAGTTTCACAAGAAGCTACAGAACAGTCCCCAGTAAGCTAGTGGTACATTTCACGCAAATAAACTGGCTGAACATTGGCCATCCTACCAAACAAGCTAACAAACTTTTGACGCATGGCACATGAATGAAATTTTGGCATATCCTCAGTAAGCTTTTGGACTACACCTGCATTCCTAGACTGAATATGATCTCCATCAGCATCTAAGTCAGTCAACCACAGAAAGTGATAGTTTCCCTTGTTATTTCCAGTACTAAATGTAAACATAACAGAATTGAGTTGGCAACCATTTTCTTTTAACATTTGAATGAAATGGTAGTGATCTCTAGCTGGCGAAGGCATAAAATCATTTATAAGCAAAGGCTCAAAATACTCCTTGTCTTTTAAAGCATTATAAATGGGAAGCAATGTACCAATTACCAATGAACTCTGTAAATCTTGTACTGGCAATGTAAACAGTGACAATGAATCACTGATATTACGAGCAGGGGCAGTATCATGCTGTAAAGTTAGTACCTTTTCATTTTGTGCCTCCAAATATTTGGAATACTTGTGAAGTGATTCTGCCAACTGTTCAAGCTTCTTCTTCCACTCCTCCCACTTCAACTTTGGTAGCCACTTCTATAAAAACATTCAAGCAATCAAAGTAACACTAGCAATACACCTTGAATACCTGCTGTAGAATATTGAAAAGAGTCTGTGCCATGGTAGATACCAATTCTCGCTTTAGGTTGGGCCTCTTTCGTTTATAATTCTCTGGTACGTTATAGTTTTGATAGACGGAAAATAAATCAGGAATCGGACAAGATTGTGCAGCAAGTTTGTCATGATGACCATCCAACTGCCATAGAATGTCAACCAGCTGTGTCACAAATGGTTTACCTTCTGACAGTACATTTTCTTTCATCCAGCCTAGTTCCTTTTGTTGCAGCAAATCAATAAGGTCATTATGTAGCTTCTGCTTATTGTTCTTGCGAATAATCTCGATTTTGTCTGGCCAAACAAGTTTCCCTGCTTCCTCCATTAAAACAGTAAACACGTTTCTGCTGCTGCTTTTCACCATGGTGCATTGTCCTTGTAACAGAAACTTGAAGTACTTTCCGAACTCGACAGCATCGAGTACTTTTATTGACAGTGAGATCGATTGGAATTGACCGTTTTGGGATTGGGCAACGGAACACAATAACGGAGAATTTGCAAACTCATCCGGCAGTCGAAATCCATCAGCCGACTCGATCTGTCCAGTGCATAGGCCATGAAACAGTTCACTGATTAGACACTCTCCGTTAACTGGTAGTATTCCCCAATTCCTTAGCACTTTCGCCCCAGCGCAAACTTAAGCGGATATTAAAATCATTTCTTGTTGTTAAAAAGATAATAGTGTGTGCACGTGTACATACGTAATTAATGAATTCCACAAATAAATCGTATTTCCTGAATTAATTTCGTATTTAGATAAATATTTATAAATACCACTAGTGAAAAAATTATGACCCACACGGGGACCAGAAACATATAATTAACTTTGTGTGGCCTTACTAACATCAGCAGACAAAGAAAATTAAAATTCCATTAAATGCCCACTATCACGTGATTGCGAGTTCAAATGTGTGAGTTGGAAGGAAGGTGTCAGTAAAATGAGGTTGTACGCATCGTGATTATATCAAGTCGGTGATAATATACTATTCTATGACAGGTGTTGAGTGAGGTGTTCTTGATAGAAGACGTGCAAGAGGTTTAATAAATGAAGTATTCCTTTTAATGCTCACTGCAAAAAGGTTGTAAATAGTGAGCTGATAGTGATTGGAGATTAGACCTATGATACTAAGGAGATTGTCAAGATGATGAGGCACATGCTACTACACATTCCTTTTAATGCCCGCTGTGGTTTAGCGGATCTCCAACACTGCAGTGCTGATGTGTGACATGTTGCTAGCTGATGATTTGGATCAAGAGTTAATCCGTGAGAGTTGTAGAAGAAGAAATTAGGTAAAATTTCATGCTGATCGAGCAATAGCGTAGGTAATCAGTTTCAGAAACAGCAGTGAAGCAGTATATTTAGCTAGCTAGGCACAACCATGCACTTTAATAAGATTTCTATATAGATGTGTAAGAGTCCACAGTGAGATGGACTCGTATGTCGTGTATTTATATTGCATGGGAGGACCTGATGCGAAGGTGTGCCCCACCTAGGCCCTACTGTCACTAAACGTCTAGCTACGCCCCTGGATCTGCTATATATAGGCTAACAAGCCTTGCTGCATTTTAACTTCCCAACAGCTGGCTATGAGGCATAAATCTGATTACTGTAACTGCTTTATGGAAAATAATGTGTGTGTCCTTTTGCCCAAGTGGCAAAATGTTTTGTGCTAAAAGCAGCTTGCATATGAGAAATGAAGGCTCACCAGTATTAATCTTCCATGTAGGTAAGCTTTCACATTGAGGTGGTATATTTGTGACAGCTTGAAATGCAGGTATGCCCTATAGTGGCATAAAACAACCAAAACTAGCCTTGTACACTACCAGGAATAATGAAATCCTTCAAGGTGACAGAGGGTGTGCCCCATACAATAACAGTTATGATTGCTTACAGTTTGTAGTACTGTCTTACTATTGTTTTGTTAATTGACTGCTATGTACATGATAGCAGCAGCAGTGTTACAAATTTCACTTCACCCTGCTATTGTCAAGCCTGTTAAATACTCATCCCTACCCAAATAAATTGTTCTGGCTATGGTTGTGTACACAACTGGGAAGTTTTGTTGTAAACATGTAAACATAATGTAATTACAATGTGTTTGGTTTTTATTACAATTATAATGATAATCATAAAATTATTAAATTACAATGGTTTTTCCAAAACCAAATGTAAACCTTTTAAAGTCACCTACTGTAATAGTGAGGTTATTGTTGCTACAATTCAGCTACAAAAGCAGTTAGCCAATTCAATCAGGCTCACATGATTAGGCTTGGGTGTGGTCAGTAAAGATACACTGCATACATTTATTTATTTATTATTACTTGGCTTTTGAGGGATAAAATCGCAGTTGTCATAGTACTGCACAAGACATCAAGTATTTAAACGGCAGAACTCACACGAGTTCAATTGTAATTTCCTTAGTGCCACTTATCCTGCTGATCATAACCTCACTTCTAGCTGTACTTTGTGGATCATACAGTTGTTTTACGTCAACATTTCTATTTTTAAGCAGTTGAGTGGGCAAGCTCTGTAATCAAAGTGTGATTTCCAGCAAATTTTTCCCTATATCACGCTCACCCAGATGGTTAGAGATGTCCAAACTTTTGTACGTGACTTCTTTGTAGATGGATGATTACTACTGTGGTGTGAGGAAATTGGGCTATCAATCGTTTGGTGTCCGTAAACAAAAACCCATTTTGGAGCCCAAAATTGTGCTCAAATGATGGAGCGACAGGAAACCTACCTCACTAATCAAACTACCAATGTATTTAGGTGAAGGTTTACTCACAGAGGAAAGTTGAACTCCAGTATCACAATAAAGGATCAAGGCTTTTAAGAGTTACAGCTTGTAATCTCAGATTTTGCAGATATTTAGATTGATTTCTACACCAATAAGACAATGGAATTTATCACCACTGCAGTTGTATTCAAGTGAGAGTTAGTCCAACATGTAACAGCAGTTAGCAAAATTATTTTGAAGATGCCGAATTTTTACATTGGAAACCCTACCCTTGGTGTTTACTGATGCGCTAAATACTAATTGTTCACATGAGGCTAATTGCATTACTGTTTGCTACATTGTGGTTGTAAACAACTGTCCTATTGAGTCAGGTGTCTTACCAGTAAGATACCTGATACCAGGCTTCATAAACAAGAGACCTCAACACAACAAAGGAAACGCATCATGCCACTGTCTAAGTTATAGTTAGACACCTACACCGAGGTTTCTGTTGCATCATTCTAACACTTCCTATGAAGCATTTATGGCTCAAAGACGCTGGTGTTTGGTGTCTAACTGTTTTAGAAAATGGTCAGCCAGCAGTGAAAAGGACATTGTACAATAGCTATGCCTCACACCACATAGTGTCGTAGAAGAGTACATGAAAGGCTGCATGGGAAACTCCGCGTGAAAATTTATCTGCCTCTCAAGGCTCAGTCACTGAGATGGAGACAACACTTTTACTGGTGGTACACATTGCTTATCAACAAGTATTGCATCAGTTTGAGTAAGAGAAATGTGTCAAAAAATAGCAACAATACCTTAGACAGTACTGTATAAAGTTGTATCAGTGCATAACAGAGAAGTAATACTCCTAATATGCAACAGCTAGTAGCTACCCAAGGAAAATCGAAGGCAAGCCTCACCATGCCTTGTGTAAAAGAAGTGAAAGTGGAATCATATAGCTAGCAACATTACTCTTGTCAAGTCGTGGCAATGCCGGCAGCCATTTTCTAGCAAAGTAAAGCACCAATAACTAGCCTTAGCACCAGGTGGTTAAGAAATTGCACTTAGTCTTTAGTTTGGCTGGCCAATTGTGCTATTATTTTGTTGACAGCATATCAGTGGTTAACAATAAATTCTTGTTTGCATAGTGATAGCTAATCAAGTAACGAGCGGTTAACCACAGAGTCTCTTAGCAGTTGATGTAGCTCCTTGTTGTTAGAACCATAAGCCGCCAGTTTGATCCAGTTGCCACTGTCAACAGAAGGTGGTTGTTTTAGTAAGGTGTGCAGGGTTTTACGGATTCTCTTATAAGCCTTATAATAGGTCCATGTTCAGAACACTTTTTTAAAAACCCTACTTAATACTGCATGTTTTACTAAGATGGTTTGGAGGTAGGAATTCTTGGGGGTTGTAGTAATCTGTGGAAGCCACAAGAATTTCAACAGGTGAAACACCTGCACAACACACCCGAGAAGGTGACGTTTTTTGTTGTGTTATATTTGTTTCGTAGCAATTTCTCCTAGTACCACAACACATCTGTGATGAGCAAAGAAGAAGTGGATCGAAGGAAACTAGAGAGACTGAGAGCCATTAGAGGTGGACATCGTGGTGTTGTTGCCAAACTTTGTAAAGAACTACTTTAGAAGATGATTCCTTTGTTACTGACCCGACTAAGGTTTCTTGTTTAACTGTAATTAGTGAACAACTGGACGCTAAATGAAAGGCCTTCAATGCTTTGGATAGTGAAATAGTATCATTATGTCCGCTAACAGAAATTGAGGGTGAACTCAATGATTCTGAGCCCATTGAGGTGAAATTGTTGGAAACAAAATGGAAGATAAGTAGTATAAAGTAGAGGCCGGGAGAAACAGCAAGTCTTTCACCACTGACTCCAGTTACACATGAGAGCCCAGCAATAAACAGACCACGCTTACCTAAGCCTACACTACCAAGATTTCAAGGTGATATCACACAGTGGAGCAGTTTTTGGGATTTGTTTATATCTGCAGTGTAACTTTGCACAACTATACCTATGGTGGTATGGCCTCTATTACACAACCCAGACAATTAGGAACCACAAATATTTTAATACATGCTCCCTTGTCTGGATTAGCTACTCCGTGTTTTAATTAGTTACCAAGATGGCTGTTATACACAGATGATCAGTTTAGTTTTCCTATGGTACAGTTTTTTGTTCTTAAAGTGTAACAGCTATACCCCAGGGTTAAGAATATTTTAACACTAATAGCAGTACTTACATGCACAGTCATATGGCTTCTCGTTACTTAGTGTTTTAGTTATAGAGAGGCTTTCTATTTGTTTGTAGTGAGCAAAATGACTTCATAGCTGTTACCAAGAGTTCAAAGATTCCTCATCACTAGTGTCCGCCATCTTTACTGTAATTTCGATGTTTTGAATTACAATAATTGTTTCGACCAAATTCGAATCGAATAATAATTCGAATATTCGGTATATTCGTTTTAGCCCTAAACATCACCAGTCCATTTGTGAGAAGAGCAATTCCCTTGAGTCTCACTCTACACGTCATAGCTCTGTTGATTCCCCTCCAACCAGACAAGTAGATCAATTGGCCAGTAGTGGTGCCTTTAACTCAGAAAGTGTACACGTCTTGACTAGCACCACAACTAGTACTAAGAATCAGAGGATGATACTGCTTCAGACTGCCCATGCAACCGTCTTAGCTGACCCCAGTGGCCCTTCCATGGCTGTACGTATTTTGTTTGATAGTGGCAGTCAGCTATCCTATGTCACTGAGAGACTTCAGTGTCAATTGTACCTCAAGCCCACATGGATTGAGAAGCTCCACTTGAACACCTTTGGTCAAAATGGGTACAAGACACAATAGTGTGCAGTTGTTTCTTTGTATTTACAAGGGCATCAACAGAGAGATGACAAGAATATCTGCCTTAACTTCTCCTTCAATCTGTTCACCACTTCCCTATGTTATTAGAGGTAGTAACTATCCACACCTGCAAGATCTCCCATTGGCTGATGAGTGTGATAAACCTAAACAAGAGATTGATATGTTGATTGGCTCTAATTATTTTTGGAACCTTGTGACCAGTGATGTTGTGAAGTCAAGTAATGGACCTGTAGCAGTAGAGAGCAAGCTGGAATGGCTCCTCTCTGGACCAACTGATTCTCACAAGACTAATGTTAGCACTGCCTGTACGGTGATCAATGGTATTCCCAATAGCCCAAGATTTGATGAACAGAATGATGGTGTAGTCAGTTCTCTTCGGGAATTCTGGGAAGTAGAATCTCTTGGAATAGCTCCCCCACAGTAGAAGATTTGGATTCCAAATTGTTCCCTCCAAGAATTTCCTTCCATAACAATCAATATTCAGTTAGTCTGCTGGGAAAGTTAGATCATCCAGAGGTTCCCTATCATTTGTCATTATGTGAAGGCTGTCTGAAGAGCCTGTTGTGCAAGTTTCAGGGTTGTCCAGAGATTTTATTCGATTATGACAAAATTATTAAGGATCAACTACAGGCTGGAATTATTGAGACTGTGGAACCAGATTTGATGAGTGAAGCCAGTGATGGGCCTATAGCTTACCCCACCATTGTGTGGTATGCCATTGCAGTCAAACAACAAAGTTAAGGATAGTGTACGATGGGCCTGCTCAAGGATCAGGGGACCACTATTCCCTTAATGATTGTTTGAAAACTGGTTCCAATTACATCCCAAAGTTGTTCGACATCTTGGTTCAGTTCTGATGGCACAGAGTTGCAGTCACTGCAGATATCAAGAAGGCATTTCTCATGATTTCTACTGATGCTCCTGATCATGAATTTCTTTGATTCTTGTGGGTTAAGGACCCTTGTAAGGTGCCATACGAGGTGATACATTTAAGATTTACTTGGCTTACATCCCTCACCAGCAATTCTAGGAGCAGTGTTGACACATCACATCAATCAGTATCATTCAGAACAACCTGAAGTTGCCAAGAAGTTGGGAGATTGCTTCTATGTTAATGATTTGATTATAGGAGCCCCAGACATCCCAACCGCTTTGGATTTCTGTGTAAATGTAGACAGATCATGGCTGCTGCAGGAATGAACCTGTGAAAGTGGAATTTTAATTCACCAGAACTAGTACAGAAGATAAATAAATCTGTGACAAAGCCAGCCACGAAGATGATACGTATGCTCAAGCTGTTATGGGACACAGTGTTTCAAAGCCACTGGATCAAACTTCTAGAATTCTTGGGGTAGCATGGAATTCTTCAATGGACACCTTCTACTTTGACTTCACAGGGTTTAGTGACAATGGAATTACAGAAATAACCGAGAGGTCCATCTTGCGGCTGACCGCAAGAATATTCAATCCTCTGGAATTTGTATGTCCCTTCATTATCCAGTTGAAGATTCTTTTTCAAGATTTATGTGTGGGTAAACTACACCATTGTCCAGTGAATTGTTGCTTAAGTAGAGAAAAATTATTTCTGAACTTGACTCATTGAATGGAGTAGAGGTACCTCATTGTTATTTTAAGTTTCATGCACCCTGTCAAGGCACACAAATACATGGATTTTGTGATGCGTCTGAGAGAGCCTTCACAGCAGTGGTTAATATGAGATTAGGGTATGAAGTTGGGAGAGTGGAAGTTGTTTTGATAGTGTCTAAAACCCGAGTTGCTCCCACTAAAAGGCAGACAATACCTCACTTAGAGTTGCTGGGAGCTGTGGTGCTAAGTTGATTATTGAGTAACATCTTGTTGTCCTTGCCCATCACTATGCCTACCTTTTGCTGGACAGATTCAATGGTTGTCCTTCATTGGATCAGAGTGGTAAAACCATGGAAACAGTATGTCAGCCACAGAGTAAATGAAATCTGCCATCTGACTAAGAGAGAACAGTGGCAGCATTTCCCAGGTGATAAGAACCCTGTGGATATTCCATCCCGCGGAACGAGTGGTGAGAAACTAGCACATAATGAGACCTGGTGGAATGGGCCTAAGTTTCTTCATTTGTCTGACAGCCAGTGGCCAAGTACTGATATTATCCCCTCAAGCAACATAATGGAAGCAGAAGTGGTTAAGAGCCCAGCAGCTATAAGCCATGTCCTTGTGAGCAACTCAGAGAATGTGGCCAGTTGGATAGATGAAGTTGTTGACTGTACAAGGTTCGGTAGTGTTAACAAGTTATTGTGAGTCACGTGCTTTGTTCTCAAGTTCAAGAGTTTATGGTTACACCATTGTTGACAAGCAGAAGCAGAAAGACCTTGCTGTATGACTGGAGAAGACATGAATAGGGCAGAAACATGTTAGATACGTGCCGCTCAGGCCAAGGTATTTCCCACTGAGTTGCTATATCTTCAGTCCAAGGCTGGATGTGTACTCCCAATCAGAGTGAGCCAATTTGGGTTGTTTATAGATGATTCGGGCCTCATACAATGTCAAGGAAGGATAAACAATGCACAGTTACCTACTTCTAGTAAGCAACCCATTTTGCTACCTTCAAGCCATCCCTGGGTGACACTACTTATTCAGCAAGTACATCAAGATATTAAGCATAGTGGGACTGCAGACACATTGTCAACTACCTGGGGGAAATACTGGATTCTCAAGGGTAGACAGGCTGTGAAGAAGATACTGAGATTGCGCGTGATTTATAAGATAGAGGGTATTCCTTACTCCTCAGTTGCTTCTCCTGATCTCCCCAAATACCGAACATCAGAAAACCCTCCATTCAGTCATACGGATATAGACTTTGCAGGACCACTGTATGTGAAGGATGATGGCAAATCTGACAAAATCTATGTTTGTTCACCTGTTCGTCGACCCGAGCTGTTCACCTGGAACTGGCACCAGACTTATCTGTGAATTTGTTTTTATTGTTGTTTCGTAGATTCGTGAGCCGCAAATGTCTGCCTGTAACTCATCTCAGATAATGCCAAAACATTTAAATCATCACACAAACAAATTGTCAAAACAGCAAGATCCAGTGAAGTAGTCCGTTTTTAGGGTGACAGAAGGGTAACATGGAAGTTTATCGTTGAAAGAGCCCCTTGTTGGGAACGGCTCATACGAAGTGTGAAGAGAAGCTTGAGGAAAGGCATTGGATGGAGCAATTTAACGTATGAACAGCTCAGCACCTTAATTGTTGAAGTAGAAGCCATGATCAACTCCCGCCCCCTTACATACATGGCTGATGATTGTGATGGAATCAGTGATTGCTTGTCTCCTTCGCATTTAATCAATGGTTGAAGGATTACTGGTATGCCAAATAGTGAACATTTTGAAGTGGTTAGCACCTACCACACCTTAACAACAAAATTGAAACATCACAAACATTTGTTGAACCTGTTTATAACACAGTGAAGGTGTGATTACTTTCTAAACCTCCATGATAATCATTCTCTTAATGTCAAGAAAGGAGGACATGATTTGGTTCAAGTGGGGGATGTTGTTGTGCTAAAGAATGATACTGCTAAACGTACACAGCATAATTCATACACAAATACTGACTGTATTTATTTCGTCTATGTTTAGGTGTTGGAACTAATAGTCCAAAAATTCTACCTTGGCTCAAGCAAAATCAGATCACAGCCCCCAATAGTGAATAACATTAGAGTCATTTATAGATTTGAGGTTTGTTTTGTCTCATTATAGGGAGTTTTTTAAAATAGTTGTTCCAATATTGAATAAAGACGGGGTTAGAATAGGTAGCATTGGAACACTATTTTTGCTGTTGTATATTTTGGAAGCTAGCAATCGTCAGTGAGTTGTTAAAGGGTGCTGATAACAAGGTCTGGGCAGCAGTGGTGAAGGTGGTGGACCCACAGGGAGGGCACAAACTGCTGAGGAGAAGCATTATTGAAGTTAGCCAGGAGCAGGATTCTCAACTGCAAGGTCAAGGTGGTGTCATTAGTACCCCTCAAACTGATAATCAAGGAAGTTCCTCTTCATCTGAAGGCAATGATTGTGATCAATATCCTCAATCAATTACAAGTAACTCACTGGAAGACCACGATGGCAAGCTGCTATGCTTGGACAGAAAATTTGTCGAAGATGTAATTACAAGTAGTTATAGGACCTTCTTCATTTTTGTGTGTGTGTGTGTGTATGCGAACATATAGGACATTTTAGGCCATTATGATTAGTTGTTGTAGTTGGCTCCCCAAGGTAGCCAACCACAGGGAGCGTTGTAAATATTGTATTGTGTATGACATTAATTAGAATTGGTCACATATGTGTTGTGGGTGGCGAGTTGAATCCATCAAGGACGAACAGATGATTGCCAGTATTGGTGTCTAGTCGAGTTTAGAGGTTGGATTTCGTCATTATTCGATATTCATCCGAACAAATAGCACTTCCACGAAGAAGTTAAAAAACCTGCATGACAAGTGTTGAAAAATTGTCCAGGGTTTATAACTAGAGACCTCCACACCTATACTCTCACCCTTACCACTCCGCCACTACTGTCAGTTGCTCATCTCACTTAATTTTATAGCTACTGTAATTCTAATTTACTACAGCAGACAATGGTGGATCCAGCATGGGGCATTCCTCCCTCCACCTTCCCATTCTGCCATTTGTCCTTTTAGAAGAGCTATATCACTTTGATATGCCAATAAAGCCAAAATCAGTTTATTGCTCAAGAATTACTGACATATATTAAATACGTTTAGTCTGAAACGCAGACACATCACCTCCCTTTACTGCAAAACTAAACTCAAACTGTCACCCAGCACCTTTGTGTGCATTTATTTATTTATCTAATTGGTCAAAATGAAACGGTGGCACCAAAAGGCATAGCCTGTACAAGGGTGCTTCCCTAAACACATACATTACAAAAAAAAACACTACAAGGACAAAAGATAACACCACAAAAGTACACTACAAAGAAAAGAAACAATAGTTACAATAAATAAAACACACACAGAGAGACTTAAAAAGCTATGTACAAAAAAGATGATACATGGTGCGACAAAAAGAATTTACAGATTTGATAGTGAGTGTATCAAATGATACAGTGTTCCACAAAAATACAGTATTCACAAAAAAAAGAATAACGGTGACTGTTGATAGAAGATGGTAAAGGTACAATAGACAGTTCATGGGTTCTGGTGCAGGAAGTATTACAGCGATAGTAATCATAAAAGTTAAGAGATGTTCTGTTGTTGAGGTGTGTTGACAGACAGATAGTTACAACGATCAGTGAGACTAGGCCAGTACACTGAATTAAGACAATCATCAGATGATTTACTCCATTTTCTGGAAATAGGATCCCACTGGCTTCCACATGCCCACCTAGCAGCACAACATTGTACAAACTCTAGGCCAGATATATCATGAGCAGTATGTGGACTCCACACTTGACAAGCGTACTCAAGCAGTGGTCTAACTAAACACTTGTAAGCTACAGATTTTGTAGCTGTGGTAGCTCCCCGTAAACTATGACACAGATGGTTTAGTGATCTCCTGGCCTTAGCAGAAACAACTTTACAGTGATGAGACCAAGATAAGTTATATTGAATGTGAACTCCAAGATATTTAACAATAGAATTCCACGAGACGGTAATGCTGTTGATGTTATACATAAAATTGATTAGTTTCCTCTTGTTTGAAATTAAAAATGCCAAACACTTAGATGCGTCTAGACATAGCTGCCACTTGATTGTCCAAGAATAGATGTTATCAAGATCTTGCTGCAGCAACAAACAGTCAACAGGACTTTTTATTTCTCTATACAATGCAACGTCATCTGCAAATAGTTTTAAAGTGGAGTGGCTTACAACATTCTGCAAATCATCTATGTATAATATGAACAGAAGGGGGCCAAGTACAGAGCCTCGTGGCACTCCTGATGTAACAGGGAGCCAGTTGGAATAGGTGCCATTGATAATCACTCGTTGGTATCAGCAAGTTAGAAAAGATCGAATCCACTGCAATAACTGGCCAGTGACACCTAAACAACGAAGTTTAAGAATATGATGCTCATGAGGTACTGAGTCAAAAGCCTAGTAAGCACCGCTAAAATAATTATTGTCTTAGCAGGTGTTTAAGGCAGTAATAGCTTTGTAACTGCTTTTAAGACTTCACAGCCTTCTGCAATGGCCTAAATGGTAAAATTCAACAGTAACTACTACTGTTTACTGAGAAGTGATTATTGCTGCTATGTGTGTACATCAAATATAACAGATTACATCTAGCTATGTACTAGCTTCTCAGAGTGGCCTCCCTTTTCATAGAATGGATCTGAACTTGTTTGTGTCCCTGCCCTTGCCAGCTCCTGAATCTGCCCCTGGCAGAATAGTACATATTACAATTATATAGACCTGTCAATGGAAATTCTATGTACACTGTATTAGACGTGTTCAGAAAAAGTTTGAACACTACAAAAAATTAATAAATGGTCAAATAAAATAGGTAAAATACAGAAGAGTCACACCATTAATACACTCTAACAGAGCAGTCAGCAATAATGTGATTTGTTGTCATGCCTACTGACTAAACCTCTTATGCAAACTAGTTGAACTTTCTTACACATCAGTAAACTATCACAGTCAACTGTCAAGGTACAAACCTTTCTGGAAATTTATTTACATAACAATGAGAAAACCAACCATACATGCATGTAGCAAGCACATTTTAAGATCCCTTAATAGAGCATATATATACATACATGCTACATTCAACAAGTAATGTGAAGCTACAAAATAATTCACAAAATTGTACAAAATAATGTCAGTTATTTATTTAGTTTTTTCATTTTTCTGCTAAAAGATAGACAAAAGGCGGAATATACATATACAACACGAAATAAATGATATCTCATCCAAGACAGCCAAGCTGTGAAAAGGGGTGCAACCCTCCAAAAGTAAGCTATTAAAAATGTGATATTAAAGGTGGCAGTCGAGAAGTTAATGGCTGTAGTGATACTATACTGTGACTTAATTTGTGACATTACAAATTAATTATCATTGCGGCCATTTCTTGGCTACCACCGTCAATATCACAACTCTTTTATGCTAGCATATTTTTGAAACCTACACCATATGGTTATAGATACAGCATAGTCCAGCAAAGAATCACAAGAGGGTATTTTGAGATATAGGTGTTATATTAATTCCTTCACATATCCATGCTACTCTGTGTGGGTATTATGATCAAATTTTCTATAATGCAAAAAATTATTGATGATTGCTGCGATGCCAGCTGGTGTCCTGAACATTTTTGTTGGTTGTTTGGTGCAAACACATAACCACAGTCATGTTCAGTTGTTTAGTACTACAAAATAAGTAAATCACATCACTCAGGAATTTACCATATCTCCTTGAAAATCCAATTCTCCATATCTCTGGTCTAATAGCACCTATGGTACCAAATCAACATTCACACAGTGAGCCATACAATTACGAACATGCACATATACAATGCATTAAAATGATCAATGTTATGCATACAGAAATGAAAATAACTTTGTTTGCTTGTAATCGAAATCTTTATTGCATGTACATCAGCAAGTTTGTACAACTTTCTGATGAAAAAAAAATCTTAGACTTCATGGTTGCTTAGCTGTGTTCATCATTTTTATGACTCACTCTATAGAGTAGATAACCTGAGTAGAAAATGAATGACCCTCAAAATATAACTGTGGGAAAGTAAGTAGTGATATGTAAGTGGTGTTTATAAAGCTTGACTCATCAACAGTAGGCCATGTTTGGTATTGGCGCAATCACATAATTGTGTTACATGATTAATAAGATGGTGAGAGAGGACATACGTAGTTGTCATATGCATGTGTGCACGCCTGTTCCTTTTCCATGTCAATATTCACAAAATGTCATAAAAGGAGTAATCAACTAGCACAAATTATGTGAAATTTAGCCTTAATGGAAATTTGATTAAACAGTAGGTTTTTGTGGGGAAAGCTTTTATGATTCTTTCAAATTGACAGCTATTCAAAAAAGATCAACTCCGAATATTTGCTCACTGCATTTGTTGTCAAAATGGTGTTGTCTACAGAAGTGCCAAGTTAAGCGTGGCTTGTTAGCTAGAGCAAAACCAATATCTAGAATTCACATTGTTAATAGAGCAGTAAGGCTACAAAACATTCTTCAGCATAAGCCTTAATGTCAGAGGTGGACCAAAAAGTGAGGAGAGCAACTTTGACGGTGAAAATTATACAGTGGAGTTTGAAGTGTATAAGAGACATTGATGCCACTCTGGGGGGCCTGGGGGAATAGTTTTCAGATTTTGGTAACTAAGATATTTAGACTCTTTCTATACTGGTTGATACAGATAAACTACATAAGTACCTACTTGATAAGAAAGAATGTGGACATAAAATTCCCCAAAGCTGGCCTATAGTGGATGTTTCAGAGTACAGCCTGTTCAAATGCAATGTCACACTTGCTTGCAGGAGTAGACTTGGAGAGTCAAGCAGTACTTTGGATCCCTAGTACATTATGCTCACAAGAGTTCTACTCACAAGTCATCTATGAGGCATTAACAGCATCAGCTCACTTTAGTCCACCATTTATAATTGGAGACTGAATAAATAGCAGTAGAGGTTTACTACTAGAGCCTTATCACTACATTTGGATTTCTCGCCAACTCACGTGATCGACATTTTTAAAAGCGTACATGCGATTTTACCCCCTCCCCCTAGCGTATGGTTTGTATGCTCGCGAAAAAGCAGAAAATTGTGGACCACCCCTAACCTATGTATGTCTGCTTATTTTTAACAGCTGGATAGCAAAGTCTCAGCTAGTTAGTACCTAGCTAGAGTTCATTGCAGTGACAAACTCAATGGAAGCAGAACAGACTACTGTATCACCGACCAGTCTACTATGATACTTACTGTATATTGAACATTGTGTATTCTCTATCTAATCTTAATCAGCCAAGCTGTAAAAAAAGAATGTGGCCTCCAGAAAGGCCAAGTGGCACAAAATTCACCTGAATTGTCATTATTAAAATTTTTACTATTAACCTACCATCACAGTCATTTCTTGGCCGCCACCTTGGATTTCACATCTATTTTCATCATAGCCTTTTTGGGGGGCGCACTCTTTTTACAGCTTGGCTGTTTTGGATTAGATATAATTTCTTTTTGTATTTGTATACCCCAAAGCCGGCCTATGGCTGGCTTTGGGGCTTTTTAACCTATCCTTTTTTCTTTACCACAGGAAGAAGAAAAAGATTCAATCATAATCATAATCAAGATTTAAAGCAGATTTTTTAATACTTTAACTATTTTTGATTTTATCAGTAATAATATTATACAAATTACATATATTTATTACATGCCAATCATTTCCTACAGGATGACTTGTTTGCAGCTGATCTCTCTGCTGGGTGACTTGAAATGTAGCTAAACTCTTTTCAGGGTGGTTTCTTTGTAGCTGAACTCTCTACAAGGTAATTTCTTCTGGCTGATCTCCCTACAGGGTAATCTGTTTCTAGCTGATCTCTCTACAGGGTGATCTGTTTGTAGCTGAACTCTGTACAGGGTGATCTGTTTGTAGCTGAACTCTGTACAGGGTGATTTGTTTGCAGCTGAACTCTCTACATGATGGTTTCTTTGTAGCTGAACTCTCTATAAAGGTAACTTCTATTTGATCTCTCTGCAGGGTGACTTGTTTCTAGCTGATCTCTCTACAGGGTAATTTGTTTGTAGCTAAACTCTCCACAGGGTGATTTTGTTTGCAGCTGAACTGTGGTTTCTTTCTAGCCAGGACAGGGCCGGCTCACATTTTAAACTTTGGGTGGGCCAAACTGTTACGACTTGACAGGGTAGAAGTCACTGCACACTGCGCTTGCAAAATGGAAAGCATTTTGCCCTCTACAGGGGTCTGGGGGCATGCCCCCCAGGAAATTTTTTGAAATTTAGATAAGTGCTTGAGAATGAAAATTATGATAATTTTGACAGAAAATTTGTTAAAACTCCTCCAATTTCAGGCTTGCTGTTTAATGTATTGCCAGTATCACCAGTCCAAATGTATCTTATTGTCACCTCCAATTCGATTTGGTCAGTGTAACTATCAGTATGACACCAGAGTGAAAGACTATTTTCTATTTTGCTAACCCTGAGAGATTTCACCATACTTTTGCCAAGAATTTCTTCCATTCTAGAGCTTCTCAATAGTGAAATAATAGCTATACCATCATCTTTCTATTATCTGATCAAAGACCTCCACTATCAGAAGTTTTGTCAGGGATTACCATTTGTATTTACTAAATAATATGTGACCTGTATTGTAAGAATTTGTTTTTGTACTTTTCCATTTTCGTCAGTTCGTTTTCTGGTTTTGTAATTGTGTTGGTCTTTGTATTCCTATGTGTTAATGTCTCGTTTTTGTAGACATTTGTACCATATATATATATATATAACTGTTTGTACCACTCTTGCAAGGAAGAACGGCTTAAGCAGTTTGCATAGAGTTTAAACAATAAATCAAACGTAATCAGTATTCTTATAACTAGCTAGTATCCAGCCTAAAAGTTTTTCCAGTCCATCTTTCCATTGCAGGCAATGTAATGTTGGTAGCTAAATCAAATAAATATTAAACTTACAAAGGCTTGATCAGACCTTGTTGTATATATAAGCTACGTATTTTCTTCTCCCTGTGGCAAGTGTGGTAAAACACTTCTTTATCATCATAATGAAAAAAGTTACACTCAGTAATCATGAATCTTGTCCAGTGCAATGACGACACGTGTTGTCACATATGTTGAGGCCCTAAACGCCTAAATAAATGCCATAAACGCCTGTCCTAAATAAAGGCCAGTGGCACTACTTTACCATGTCCATGGTGTGAGATAACAACCATGAATGGCCTCCTAAAACAACTATGACAAACAATGTCAACAGCAGCTGTAACAAGGAGAAACACGGCTAGCCGCTTCAATGATGATTGGAAACCAGGCGTCAGAATAATTAAACTGGTTTGCTCAGTTAAAATATTTAGGCAGGGATTATTGGGTGGGCACGGCCCACCTGGCCCACCCTGCTGAGCCACCCTTGTTTGTAGCTGAACTCTCTACAAGGTAACTTCTTCTAGCTGATCTCTCTACAGGGTGACTTGTTTCTAGGTGAACTCTCTACAGGGTGACTTGCCTGTAGCTGAATTGTCTATCAGATTAACTGTGTTTGTAGCTGAACTCCCTACAGAATAACTTGCAATGTAATGGAATTCTATGTTATAAATGTAGCTGAATGCTCTATTAGGGTGACTGTTCTATTAGAGTATCTCGATCTCGTATTTACTACATGTAGTTGCCTTTCGAATCATAACTCAGTGGTTTGTAATCCGATTCTTCTGTACTACTGCAAGGACTTTATATGATGATTATTCCAGCTACATACCGATTTTCAGCTCATTGCTCTGGGCGGTTTGCCTGGTAGGCGTAAAAACTAATAGTTTTTTATTCATAAAAATTAATCGCATAATTTTTGACACAGGTTGGGTTTTGTGTCATATCCCCATGGCCTTTACTCGATTCCTTTCAAACCACCAAAAGGCACTCCTACGATGGTTACTCCATCTACATAGCAATTTTCAACTCATTCCTCCAAGAGGTTTACCCTGTGGGCGTGACAGAAGTTTGACCTTATTTTATGCAAATAATCGGTCATAACTCTGTGAATGTTCATCGGATTTCTACCAAAGTTGGTACTGCAATCTGTCTTATGAGCCCTTTAAGTGTGCCAAATTTCAGCCCAATTGGAGCATGCATTCGTGTTTTATGGTGGATTTTGCAAAGTGTGCAAAATGAAGAAGAATAAGAAAACCAAGAAATTAAAACAAAATATCGCTCGTATCTTGGAAATGGCTGGAGTGATTTTCTTCAAATTTGGTATGTAGACTCCCCTACATAGGTGTTCCTGTTAATATACTCATGGTGTAACACGCTGGCTTCTTGGGCTGCACGACACACTACGTGTGTCTTGATATTATGAATACTGGTGTTCACTGAAACTGAATGATTCATCACAACATGAGGGTAACTCAACAGTTATATACATCACTCTCATGGCTAGTTATTCCATTGTTCATGTGGCTTGAAAGTCCTAGCTGCACTCAAACACTTCTCTTCCATCAATACCAGATTGTAGGTTCAACTATCCTAATAAATACTTTAGAAGAAAGTCCATCCCTTCTGGTGGAAGACTGAGTGTGGCCCCGACTAGACATTGGGTGACCTGCAGTTCAAATCCTGGGGTTGGAGGGATTTTTTTCCCCTTACTTTGGCCCCTTTTCTGTTACACCTTATCAGTCACTAGGTCAAGTCATTAGGTCTAAGTCCTTGAACTTAGGTTAGGTAATCCTAAGGCTGCAGCACATGTTGCTGTCAGACCTTCAGTGCTGGTCACTGTAAAGTGCTAATAATAATAATAAAAAATCCTATTGTACTAATCTGCCCAATTCTTAGACTTTTCCCACTTAGTACCTGCTTGACTATTTACATATGTGAATAGGCAAGTGTGGCATGAGTGCAAGACAAGCATAAATTGTTCACAAACTTTCACTACAACAGCATAAATCACTCAACACTCACAATTATTTATTGACTGTCAAATGTGAGCATTCAAGATGCAAGTAACAAGTGGTTGAGTGGTACTGTACTTTATTGGTACTGTATATAAAATTTAATCAAAAACAGCCAAGCTGTAAAAAAAGGTGCGGCCCCCAAAAAAGGCCATGGTGAAAAAAGATGTGAAATCCAAGGTGGTGGCCAACAAATGGCTGTGAGGGTAGGTTAATGGTTACATTTTAATAATGACAATTCAGGTGAATTTTATGCCACTTGGTCTTGGCACCAAATTCACCTGAATTGTCGTTATTAAAATTTAACCATTAACCTACCATCACAGCCATTTCTTGGCCGCCACCTTGGATTTCACATCTTTTTTCACCATGGCCTTTTTGGGGGCCGCACCTTTTTTTACAGCTTGGCTGTTTTTGATTAGATATCACTTCTTTTTGTATTTGTATACTGCAAAGCCAGCCTATGGCTGGCTTTGGGACTTTTTTATCATCCCATGTGTTTTTTTTCTTTACCACAGGAAGAAGAAAAGAACTTAAAGAAGATTTGTAACACTTCAATTATTTTTGATTTTATTAGTAATTATACAAATTATATACATATATTTATTACATGACCATTATTCCCCACAGAATATTTTTTTGCAGCTGATCTCTCTACTGGGTGACTTGAAATGTAGCTGAACTATATACAGGATGGTTTCTTTGTAGCTGAACTCTCTACATGGTGACCTCTTCTAGCTGGTCTCTCTACAGGGTGATTTGTTTGCAGCTAAACTCTCTACATGGTGGTTTCTTTGTAGCTGAACTCTCTACATGATGGTTTCTTTGTAGCTGAACTCTCTATAAGGTGACTTCGTCTAGCTGAACTCTCTACAAGGTGATTGTTTTGTAGCTGAACTCTCTACAGGGTGATTTGTTTGCAGCTGAACTCTCTACATGATGGTTTCTTTGTAGCTGAACTCTCTACAAGGTGACTTCGTCCAGCTGATCTCTCTACGGGGTGATTTGTTTCTAGCTGAACTCTCTACAGGTGATTTGTTTGCAGCTAAACTCTCTACATGGTGGTTTCTTTGTAGCTGAACTCCCTACATGATGGTTTCTTTGTAGCTGAACTCTTTTACAAGGTAACTTCTTCTCTACAGGGTGATTTGTTGTAGTTGAATTCTCTACAAGGTGGTTTGTTTGAGGCTGAACTCTCTACATGGCGGTTTCTTTGTAGCTGAACACTCTACAGAGTGATTTGTTGGCAGCTGAACTCTCTACATGATGGTTTCTTTGTGACTGAACACTCTACAAGGTGACTTCTTCTAGCTGATCTTTCTACAGGGTGAATTGTTTGTAGCTGAACTATCTACAAGGTAACTTCTTCTAGCTGATCTCTCTACAGGGTGATTTGTTTGTAGCTGAACTCTCTACATGATGGTTTCTTTGTAGCTGAACTCTCTACAAGGTGACTTCTTCTAGCTGATCCCTCTACAGGGGGGATTTATTTGTAGCTGAACTCTCTACAAGTGATTTATTTGCAGCTGAACTCTTTATGTGGTGGTTTCTTTGTAGCTGAACTCTCTACAAGGTGACCTCTTCTAGCTGATCTTTCTACCGGGTGATTTGTTTGCAGCTGAACTCTCTACATGGTGGTTTCTTTGTTGCTGAACTCTCTACAAGGTGAATTCTTTTACCTGATCTCTCTACAGGGTAATTTGTTTGTAACTGAACTCTGTACAAGGTGCGTTTTTGTGGGTGATCTCACTGCAGGTTGATTTGTTTGTAGCTGAACTCACTAAAGGGTGATTTGCTTGTAGCTGAACTCCTTGCATTGTGTCTAATTTCTAGCTGATCTCTCTACAGGGTGATTTGTTTGTAGCTGATCTCTCTACAAGTTGATTTGTGTGTAGCTGATCTGTCTGCAGGTTGATTAATTTGTAGCCGATCTCTCTACAGTGTAATTTGTTTGTAGCTGAACTGTCTATAAGGTGATTTGTTTGTAGCTGATCTCTTTGCAGGTTGATTTGTTTTAGCTGAACTCTCTACAGGATGATGTACTTGTAGCTGAACTCATTACATTGTGTCTAGTTTCTAGCTGATCTCTCTACCGGGTGATTTGTTTGTAGCTGATCTCTCTACAAGTTGATTTGTGTGTAGCTGATCTTTCTACAGGTTGATTTGTTTGTAGCCCATCTCTCTACAGGGTAATTTGTTTGTTGCTGAACTCTGTACTAGGTGCTTTTTTGTAGGTGATCTCACTGGAGGTTGATTTGTTTGTAGCTGAACTCACTAAAGGGTGATTTGCTTGTAGCTGAACTGCTTACATTGTGTCTAGTTTCTAGCTGATCTCTCTACAGGGTGATTTGTTTGTAGCTAATCTCTCTACAAGTTGATTTGAGTGTAGCTGATCTCTCTGCAGGTTGATTAATTTGTAGCCGATCTCTCTACAGGGTAATTTGTTTGTAGCTGAACTTTCTATAAGGTGATTTGTTTGTAGCTGATCTCTCTGCAGGTTGATTTGTTTTAGCTGAACTCTCTACAGGCTGATTTACTTGTAGCTGAACTCCTAACATTGTGTCTAGTTTCTAGCTGATCTCTCTACAGGTTGATTTGTTTGTAGCTGATTTCTCTACAAGTTGATTTGTGTGTAGCTGATCTCTCTGCAGGTTGATTAATTTGCAGCCGATCTCTCTACAAGGTAATTTATTTGTAGCTGATCTCTCTGCAGGTTGATTTGTTTTAGCTGATCTCTCTACATGGTAATTTGTTTGTAGCTGAACTCTCTATAAGGTGATTTGTTTGCAGCTGAACTCTCTACATGGTGGTTTCTTTGTTGCTGAACTCTCTACAGGGTGTTTTGCTTGTAATTGAACTCTCTGCAGGGTGATTTGTTTCTAGCTTATCTCTCTACAGGTTGATTTGTGTGTAACTGGTCTCTCTACAAGCTGATTTGTTTGTAGCTGATCTTTCTGCAGGTTGATTTGTTTGTAGCTGATCTCTCTACAAGTTGATTTGTTTGTTGCTGATCACTCTAAAATTTGATTTGTTTGTAGCTGAATTCTCTGCAAAGTGTTTTGTTTGTAGCTGACCTCTCTTGAGGGTGATTTGTTTCTCTCTACAGGGTGATTTTTTGTAGCTGACCTCTCTTCAGGGTGATTTGTTTCTAGCTGATCTCTCTACAGGTTGATTTGTTTGTAGCTGATCTCTATACAAGTTGATTGTGTAGCTGATCTCTCTGCAGGGTGATTTGTTTGTAGCCGATCTCTCTACAAGGTAATTTGTTTGTAGCTGAACTATCTATAAAGTGATTTGTTTGTAGCTGATCTCTCTGCAGATTGATTTGTTTTAGCTGAACTCTCTACAGGGTGATTTGTTTCTAGCTTATCTCTCTACAGGTTGATTTGTGTGTAACTGATCTCTCTACAAGCTGATTTGTTTGTAGCTGATCTTTCTGCAGGTTGATTTGTTTCTAGATGATCTCTCTACAGGTTGATTTGTTTGTTGCTGATCGCTCTAAAGGTTGATTTGTTTGTAGCTGAACTCTCTGCAAAGTGTTTTGTTTGTAGTTGATCTCTCTACAAGATGATTTTTTGTAGCTGACCTCTCTTCAGGGTGATTTGTTTCTAGCTGATATCTCTACAGGGTGATTTTTTGTAGCTGACCTCTCTTCAGGGTGATTTGTTTCTATAGCTGATCGCCCTACAGGTTGGTTTGTTTGTAGCTGGGCTCTCTACAGGGTGATTTGCTTGTAGCTGAACTCCTTACATTGTGTCTAGTTTCTAGTTGATCTCTCTACAGGGTGATTTGTTTGTAGCTGATCTCTCTACAAGTTGATTTGTGTGTAGCTGATCTCTCTGCAGGTTGATTTGTTTTAGCTGAACTCTCTACAGGGTGATTTGCTTGTAGCTGAACTCCTTACATTGTGTCTAGTTTCTAGCTGATCTCTCTACAAGGTAATTTGTTTGTAGCTGAACTCTCTATAAGGTGATTTGTTTGTAGCTGATCTCTCTGCAGGTTGATTTGTTTTAGCTGAACTCTCTACAGGGTGATTGCTTGTAGCTGAACTCCTTACATTGTGTCTAGTTTCTAGCTGATGTCTCTACAGGGTGATTTTTTTTATAGCTGATCTCTCTACAAGTTGATTTATGTGTAGCTGATCTCTCTGCAGGTTGATTTGTTTGTAGCCGATCTCTCTACAAGGTAATTTGTTTGTAGCTGAACTCTCTATAAGGTGATTTGTTCGTAGCTGATCTCTCTGCAGGTTGATTTGTTTTAGCTGAACTCTCTACAGGGTGATTTGCTTGTAGCTGAACTCCTTACATTGTGTCTAGTTTCTAGCTGATCTCTCTACAGGGTAATTTGTTTGTAGCTGAACTCTCTATAAGGTGATTTGTTGTAGCTGATCTCTCTGCAGGTTGATTTGTTTTAGCTGAACTCTCTACAGGGTGATTTGCTTGTAGCTGAACTCCTTACATTGTGTCTAGTTTCTAGCTGATGTCTCTACAGGGTGATTTTTTTATAGCTGATCTCTCTACAAGTTGATTTGTGTGTAACTGATCTCTCTGCAGGTTGATTTGTTTGTAGCCGATCTCTCTACAAGGTAATTTGTTTGTAGCTGATCTCTCTGCAGGTTGATTTGTTTTAGCTGGACTCTCTACAGGGTGATTGCTTGTAGCTGAACTTCTTACATTGTGTCTAGTTTCTAGTTGATGTCTCTACAGGGTGATTTTTTGTAGCTGAACTCTCTACAGGGTGATTTGTTTCTAGCTTATCTCTATACAGGTAGATTTGTGTTGATTTGTTCATTGCTGATCGCTCTAAAGATTGATTTGTTGTAGCTGAACACTCTGCAAAGTGTTTTATTTGTAGCTGATCTCTCTACAGGATAATTTGTTTGTAGCTGAACTCTCTCCACGGTGACGTGTGTGTAGCTGAATTCTGTGTAGCTGAATTCTCTAGAGAGTGACTTAATTGTAGCTGAATTCTCTACAGGGTGCATGACTTGTTTATAGCTGAACTTTCTTCAGTGTGACTTGTAATGTTCTGAATCTCTATAGTGATATATTTGCTTAAACTCTCCACATGGTGACTTGCTTCTTGCTAAACTGTCTATAAGATTAACTGTTTGCATCTGAACTCCCTACAGAATAACTTGTGATGTAATAAAATTCTATAATGGAATAAATAAATTAGCCGAATGCTCTATTAGGGTGACTGTTCTATTAGAGTATCTCGATCTCGCATTTGCTACACGGAGTTGGCTTTAGAATCATAACTCAGTGGTTTGTAATCCGATTCTTCTGTACTACTGCAAGTACTTTCTATGAAGATTGTTCCAGCTATACACCGACTTTCAGCTCATTGCTCTAAGCGGTTTGCCTAGTAGGCGTGAAAACTAATACTTTTTTATTCGTAAAAATCGATAGCGTAATTGTGACACAGGTTGGATTTTGTGTCATATCTCCATGGTCTTTATCTCGATTCCTTTCAAACCACCAAAAGGCACTCCTACGATGGTTACTCCATCTACATAGCAATTTTCAACTCATTTCATGAAGCGGTTTACCCTGTAGGCGTGACAACAAATCGATCTTGTTTTACACGAATAATCGGTCACAACTCCTGAACCATTCATCGGATTTGTACCAAATTTGATGCTAGGATTCGCCATTGGACTCCCTTTCTGTGTGCCAAATTTCATGGCGATCGGAGTACGCGTTTGCTTGTTATAGCAATTTTTGCAAGTGTGCGAAAAGACGAAAAAGAAAAAAAAAGAAACTTTGGCAGCTCGTATCTCGGAAATGGCTGGAGCGATTTCCTTCAAATTAGGAATGTAGACTCCCCTGGCTGGCGGACAACTGTATAGCAAATTTGGTTCCAATCGGATAAGTGATCACTGAGATACAAAGGTGTGAAACTGACGTTTTCGTTTTTCCTGTCAATATACTCAACGTGTGGCGCGCCGGCTTCTTGGGCCGCACGACACACTATCGTGTGTCTTGATACACCAGGCCACAATAGCCAAACTGTAAAAAAGTGCTGCTTTTAAAAAAAAGTTGTGATATTAAAGGTGGCAGCCAAGAATTTCAATAATTAGATAATAAAAATGATAAGCATTAACATTACATTACTGCACCCTTTGATTTCACAATTAACATTTGAAGGACCCAGTGGAAAAAAGGGACATGTGCCATTTTTAAACTTTTGAGAAAAACAGGTTCAAAGTTTGCACTTTATTTTTTTGCTATTTTCGTATTTTATCTATTAATTTCCTTACTGTATTTGTACCTCATGGAGTTTATACATAAATAATATGTAAAATTACTTGTACTGTTCATTTTAACACCACACATGTTTATAGATTAATCATCCACTTCAGAGTCTGTAACGTCACTATCTCCAGAATCCAAGTCCATATAAAACTGCCTATGTTCAGCAGGTAGGAACGGGATCATTTGCTTCAAATCTTCAACTTCTTTTTCTTTTGATTTGATGGCCAGTGGGATACTTTAAAGGTAAGTTGGCATCATATGATGGCTGTAGCTTCTTCCTTCCCTTCAGTAAGTTCAGTTTGCTCCATTGTTCAGTTGCAGAGTATGAATATCTGAGCCATACTTCATTTGGATGGAGTTGAACTTTCCCTGAAGTGTTCATGGTTTGACTAAAATTCATCCATGTTGCCTTACTAATGAGCACTGGATGTTTGTCGGTTTCTTTTTTCCTCTGTGTATGTTGTTTCACTATGCCAGTGAAATCTTTAAAAAGTGACAAATCCATAGTAAACACGTCAAATGACTTTTTAGGACAAGACTCTTCAACAATTTTCTTCCAGCCTTCAGGAACATACACTGTAACACTACCTTTTCTTTTTTCAATATGGGAAAAATCTCGATCATTTGGCAAGTAGGTATGACCACGCACTAAGTATTTGTGGTCTATTTGCTTGAAACGTTTTTCTACTTGAAGGTTCCAAAAACAAATCATCTGAAAATTTTTGTTTTGACCAAAACAACCATCTGAGTAACAAGTGAGCTGTTGTATGTTAGTTGGTAATGTATCAATGTATGTTTGAAGACAAGAGCAAATTTCATCTGCTCCTCTACTTGCAACAGTTTCATCCCACATATACATGCCTGCAGAATGAAATGTAGCATTATGTATCCCAAACTTGTACACCCACAGTTGCCTTGAATAAAACATGGTACTATGTGTCAAGGTTGGAACCGGTAAGTTCTGCATGAGGTCGAATGTTATTAACTGATGATTTGTTGCATGCTTTGTAGCATCTGCATCCTTCTTAAGAAAACTATAGCCTTGACTTGTTTTCTCTTGCTGCTCCACAAGCTCTTTCTGATGCTCATCTCGCTGTTCATCTGATGCATTCTGAATTGCTATATTTAACAGATCACACTTTTCACAAGTATCACTGCGTGGATAGCTAAAGCTTAGGTCAAACTCTTCATTAAATATTTTTCTGTACAACCACTCTTTAACCTGTGGTTTAGCCACAGTTTCAGATACTTGTGGCTCATACTTTTGTAAATACAAACCATACATTCTAGAAATACTGAGATTCTCACTTAAGTACTTCCTTTTTCTGTTATCTTTTTTGGGAATAATGGCTTTTTCTATGAGGAAACGATTTTATGTGCTCTCTGATCTTTTCTTTTGCCTCCTCTGGTATTCTTTTAGGGCGATTATGATGTCTTCCCCACTCATCACCAGATAAAATAACTCCACTGAGAATTTTCGTTGCTATTATTTCAACTCGCTGCTTCCCAACTGCATGTAGATCACAAAAGGTCTTTTTACATACCTCTACATGTTTCCCATTGTTCAAACGAACGTTGTAAACAAAGCTGTGCCTCTTGAAAGGCTTTTGTGTTCGACATCTTCGAATCTCTTTTTTCTCAATCAATCCATAAAGGTACTTGTTTTGCTCATCATGGCTTTCCAAAGCATAAAAACTCTCAAATATTCGTTTCCTGTCAGTTTCGGTTACTTTTCGTCGACAATTGAATACACAATAGTATGTAATGGGCCGAATCTTCTTTGGCATTTTGGCTTCGCCTTTGTAAGTAATATATGCTTCACCTCTGTCTTTTCCTAACTTCCTTTTCTTCTTTTTCCAATTCTGTTCCATCCTTAACCGCTTCCTGCCATGGCGAGATTCGCTAACTCCAGGCGTACTTAAACACGAGTCGTCCATTTTAGCTCACGTGACTTTTAATTATTTCATTATGTAACCTTTTTATAAAGCTACGTTACACTGCGCAGCAGCTGAGTTGAGTTCTGAAACTTCATACATTCATTCTACTTTCATAACACTTTCTTTTTGACTAATAAACT